>NC_063278.1:6899843-7513958 GCF_910591885.1 Bombus terrestris
TTAGTCCTTGTAAACCAAAACAACATTGGCACAATAATATGAGTCTCTCCAGATTCGAATTTTCTGTTGACCTTTCTACGTTCATGTGCCGCTACAGATTATTCTAACGTAACGTCTTTTTGCAAATCTATGAGACTAGAAGGGGTTTCGCTTACATCGATGATACGCAATGCAGACAATCTTTTTGATACGCAGGATTTGAAAATTCGCAGGGCCTAGTTGCAATCAACGTTAACCCACTTCTCGATATGGTACAGTGTAGCCATTCGAAGTAACTAAGGGCCATAAAACTGACTGACTTGTTTATTTTATCTCCAGATACATCTCTTGTTACGAATCTATTCGAGGAAGAGCAGCACAGTGTAATTCGCTAAACCGGCTAAACGATAGGCGCCAGATCAGGCTCTTAATATTTATTGCGTCTACGAAATGTTTAATAACGCTGTATACTATCTTATCGCTGGCTTGACCCATGTGGCACCAACGATATACAACGGCACTCCACACCCTACTACCCTCCTCTATCTTTCAATCTCATTCAGCGATTAAGTTTCAATTACTTAACACCCTGTAATTCTCAATCTTCCAACAGGTATGTTAAAAAAGTCTGAAATACTGCAACATCTTATACCGATACTGACAAAGCTGATACGAAGAGGAAGCGGACAGGATTCGAGTTGTGGTGTCACCAGCTGACGGTTGACACGTCGATGGCTTACCATAGGAAAGCGTAGAAAAGAACGGTCGAGGGGCTACTCAATTCACGGCACAGTTTTCAATGGAAGTTGCAGCAGGAGCCATTACCGCAGAAGTCATTAGTGCCCTCGAACGGGATGAGGTGAAAACGAACGCCTAAATGGAAATCACGGTGATTGCGTTTGAAAAGGGGTGAAAAAAAAAATGGGGTTGAAGCTCGACACATAACCGGGGGAACCGTTTGATTTTGGCAAGGGTGGAAAACAATGCCCGAGAACATTGTCGTAGGTGAGAGAAGAGGGCTGCTATACGTTCCTGGAAGTGTGACTCACTGTTGAATACGTAAGGTTTCCGCCGGCGGCTTACAAATCCGCGCTACAATACCAGGCCTATTGATTCCTGCTCTCTACACGCTCGAGTATCCACACGTTGAAGAGAGAATATCTGGCACGAGTCGACCGTGACAATCGTTGCCAGATTTTTCGAAAACCCTTCGAGCATTATCCGTCCTTAATGGTTGGTGGCATTCGAGTTTTTCGCTCATACGACCGCGATCACGATGCGTACACGACCGCACAGTTTGTGCGCAACGATCATTCTACTCGTGCTTGCTAATCGAATATAGCTGGCGCACGCTCGTTCGAGCTCGTACTACTATTCGATTGAGGAAGTTAAATGGCATAAATTAAGCCTGGTGAGGTTCGCGAGAATGCGATCAATTCTCTTTGTGGAACAGGTATTTTAACACGCCTTCATAGAGCTCGATCGCCTTCCAAACGAGACGATTCGTTTCTTATTAAATTTCATTGGATCGGTGAGCGTTAAAAAGACGAGCTTTGACAAGAGGAGCTCGGTCTCCAGTGCCAGAGAATTACACGTCCAGCGAGGAATGGTAGAATTGGCGAAAAGCCCGAACTTCGATTACCAACGGTAGAAGCGGTCCACAGCCGGCGTAATCAGTGATATAAGAAGCATTAAGCGAGAGATATTCGTTACTAAATCCCTCGCAACGCGGTCGTGAAAACGGGTTTCAACGAACGGAGTTCAACGAACTTTCGAGCGTGCTCGTTTGACTTTCAAAACGGCGTGCTTCGAATGGTAACTTTAACATTTACCACACGAACTGCCTTTCTTGCGGCGCGAGTGAACCACGTTCGAAACGATCGATCGTTTTGACCGTCATGCCGCGCTGTCGAAATTTTCAACTCGACGATTTTCGCTCGACCGAACGCCGAACGTCGAAAATCAGCCAAGCAAAACTAGTACCAAGTTTACGGCAGCCGATGGCCCAATGGTGTTGCGACGTCGTTGCGGATAATGTAGAATGGAGGAGACGATGTTTCTCATTGTCTTTCTTTTTATCCGTCTCTGTCGCTTTCATAGTCCAACAATCAACGACATTGCACTTTCGACGTGGCAGGACGTGCCAGCAACGACACTCTCGAAGAGAGGAAGAGAAATCGTTTGGACGCGCAACGCCGATAACTTTTGTCGTTAATACGTAGCGTGTTGTATTCCCTTCGTGTGTTACACGCGTAAACTCTGTGGAGAAAGATCGATGTAATACGGGCATGAAAAGGTCTCGAATCGGAGCATGCATCCGCCAGCAGCGTTTTATCGTTCATGCATTGTCACAATCGCGAGAAACTTTGATAACGGCGTGGATATCGTACCGGTGGTGTTTCGATAACGCATTTTAGTTTCGCTGACACTAACGTTACAAACATTCAATTCTCAACGCGTTACGGTTTGCCGATCGACCGCAACGTGTTTTGATACGATTATTCCTAACCTGATGTGCGCGATTCGAGAACACACCAGCAAGATCAAGTCGATCGGTCCCCCAAACGTGTTGATAGACTGTTATCTTTATCAAAAGTTCAATATACATAGCAACCAATTACTTGATACGGCGTACACGTTGATTTAAAGATGATTTTTATTACAATCGGAATAGCGATTACTCGTTATCTTGAAAAAATACCGCGGAGGAGTATGAAAAATATTATCTAAATTTATAAATTTCATCGGGAAAGGTTTACACAATCGAGACCCAAATCTTGAAAGACCGCATCTGTTTGGCCGAAATGTGCTTTTCAGTGCACGATCGATGTTGACGTCAGGCAGCTAACTCGAAAATGGGTTGCAAGTAAGTATTGGTAGACAAGGTACGCTCCATTGGCCTTGTAATGTCACGCGTACCTCGATAATTACGTATTCTGATGCCTGATCGTCAATGTTGTATCACGCGTTCCATTCTCTTCTCTCAACTTCGTACTGCCGACGAGTCCGGCGACAAAAAATAGAAAGTTTCGTGTTTCTTCCCTGTTTCTTTAATTCCTTAACTAATCTTTCACCTGTGTAAGACAGACCACCGAAGAGGATGGCGCAACTATTGAAACTTTTCGATTACAAGCGCGCGCGAACGTCAGAGACCGTAATGTTCGTGCATCTGCGAGTGGTAATGAACGATGGAACTAGCCGGTAAAACTTTCCACCAGGCTGAATTGAACTGAATCTAGATTTCGGCCTGCACATTACCATATCTCCTAGGCGAGCGCGTATTATTGATTCTAACCGAGCAAAGTCGCTATTCCGCTTGGATAGCAGCGCGGCGTGCACGTAAACCGCTTTGGCAAAGACGAATTTCGCCAGGGAAATTTATTAACATTTCGCGGCCGAAGCAACGCCATTAGCTCGCTTTGATTGCCGCCAATCTGAATATCAACCTTGAACGGGCGTTTTACGAGCCCCGCGAAAACTATCTATGATATAAGCAACCAGAGTGTGCGCATTCGCTTTCCGCGGAGAACAATAGCGATGCGTAACGAGAGAAACTTGACTTTTAAAATTAGAACTTTTGGCCAAGGGAATGACTTCGATGATCGTGCATTGATGATCGCGAATCGACGATTCATTTCTCCGGCGATAAAAGAGTTCGGATTGGCAGAACGACAGATGGGAAATGTGGCATGAAAAGCAGGACGCGTATCGATGAATCGAAAACTGGCGGGGCAAAGCAGAAGCAGGATATTTGTGAAACACGGGCTGTTTGCGTGAAATAAAAGTACAACGACAAATAGCGGAGAAGCCCGTTACTTAACCGCTTCGGAGCACCGTTAACTCACCTGACTGCGTGTACGGAATATACAGGGTGTCTTCGACGTGGCTGCACAACGACATGTTCCCACTCGGCTCTATATCGAAAACGTTCGCGTAGGTAATTTTCCAATCTAAATCCCCCATCGACGTCGTAACCCGTTCTCCGATTATCGTTACAATTGTATCACGCGCTATTAATTACCAAAAAGCCTGGCAAATCTCGTGTTCCCGCGCTCGTTCCCAGACATCGATGTTAATTAAACCGAACGTTCTTTTATCACGAATTTCCTCTCGGATCGATCGTTCCTCCCAAGCACGAGTCACGATCACGGTTAGATAGATAATGATAATTCTTTTAAACAGAAAAATATTCCGGCGTTCGAACAACAGAATTCCGGTCTACTTCTACATGGACGCGATTCAAGAACTGGTTCGATAGCCATCAGGAACAATCGGGGACGCAACAATTAAGACGATACAAAAACAACGAGGACCCTGTGAATGCAGAGAGCCGAAGAAATTATTCGTTCCCGGAGGCGACCGTCTCGGACCCCGCCTATACGCTAGCCGGTAGAGACGAGCAGGATTCGTGACAACGACGACGAAAACGACGACGAGATCGACGACGATGACGACGACGACGACGACGGCGACGTCGACGATGGCGAAGATCGCAATCCCCGATGGATTCATTTCAACGAAAAGAGGTCAAGGGTCGAAGTGTCCGATTGCAACGACAATTTCCAGAGACGTCGATCGTTTCATGAAATTACTGCTGCGTTCAGCGGCACGGTATTTCGATGTGTACAAGGCCGAAATTGCGGAGCATAGTTTGGTGAAGCTGGTATTTCGCAGGCAGATTTGACCGAGTCATGAACTTGGCCAGTATTCCAGTCCGGTTTCCATTGACCGTAACGCGGCTGCGTTCGTTCCGCGACGTGAAATCGCGTGCAGACGTGTTACGATTAAAGCAGTGGAATGACTAATTAATCGGGTAGAAACGTTCGCGTGTTCGGCTGCGATACAGCTCGATTCAAAGGAAGTGCGATCGAGGAGCATTCTAGAAACGCCTGAAACGACAAATTTCGTTGATAACGCGTAGAAGAATCGTTTTGCAGGTTTAAGTAGGCCAGACAGGATATGGGGAAAGTTTTAAATACCCTTATCTATCGTTGAGCTTGTTCAACCAGTGTTAGGAAAACGCGAAAGAAAAGCACAGTGTAAAACGTTGTTTCACGATGGCTACCGCTCGCTCCAGATAACGCGTCGCTCAGAGCGATGGCAACTTTCTAAGCGTGTGCAGGGTCCGTTCTTTCCGCAGTTCCCGGTATAAATCACGCGATCGGGCCGGCAACGCTCTCTGTATATGTATACACGTGTGTGTGTGTGTGTGTGTGTGCCGGTTGCGGAGAACCGCTGGTGTTAATGTTCCATCGGCAGAAACCGGTTCCCCAGACACCGGGAATCGATCGAATTGACCCAAGCTTGCTCGACGCACGATACCCTCCTGACTTTGTACCGTTCTCCAACCAGCCACCGAATGATTCGTTGTTTTCGTGTCGCGTATCTCGTCAACGTCATCCAGGGAGAGCTTCTCTGCTCCTGTCACGACACATGTCTGTGTCACGAGGAAAACTGGAAGAAAAAGAATTTCGCGGATGCCACCTGTAAATTCGTCCGGTATCGCGTCGCTCGTCTCGACGTACAAACACGTAGAAAATATGCGACATCGAACAGGTTGAACGACGCCCATGACGAAACCTGTAGTCAGGATGGGACAAAACCAACTTAACTTTCAAGCAGACGCGTCGCGGACGATCTCTCTGTTATACCGTTAGCTGGAACTGGTGGCGAGTCTCGGTTTAAGGCGGTTCATTCATGATACATCAGTCCCGTGGTTTCGTGGGACTATCCACGGTTCGAAAAATGAATGTGGAACGGATTCACAATTATCGAGGTAGTCCGTAGACATCCACATCGGGACTTGAAGACAATGCCTATTGTGAGCGTCTATTCGTGGTCTGGTCTCGCACGCAGCGCGTTTCCCGTTATAGGCGCTAGCCTAGTTGCAAAATTCAATTAAAATAAACTCTCTCGTTGGGACACGCGTCCTGTTCTCGGTGACGGCCGATCCCATAGGGAGAGACGAGTGAAAAAGTTAAAAACAAAGAAAAAAGACACTGAGCGGAGGCGGATACAGGAAGGAAACGAGGGAGAAATAGATAGAGAGAGGGAGAGAAAGAGAAGACACAAAGGTAAACTCGATGGAGGAGAACTCGCGTGATAAGGGTTGGAACCACACCTTGATACCAGATACCCCTTCGCGGTAGCTTTTAGCCAAATGACGCGGATTTTATTATTGGATGGCCTTTAAGGGTGCGGCCCGGTTATCCTGCCGCAGTCTAATGGGCCGTTAACCAGCCCCACCTTCCTCTTGGCATTTTTTTTTTCACGCGACACCCGTTATGCGTCACGTGGAGACCTGGATCGACCTCCGACACGCGACTCTATCGTATACGTAAAAAGAGGCCTACAAGAAACATCATTTTTTTCTCCCTATCACGAACGAACCCTTCGTCCTTCGTCTTTCACCGTACGAGCCTGAGATTCACGTGTCACGAGAAGAATAGTAGCCAAAATTAAGGATGACAAATTGGTTCGTGCCTGATAATACTTCTTCGAAATGGACTGAATCTTTATATACGTGGTATCATAATATAATACTCGCGAAAGCGTGGCTTGACTTTCCTCTACGTTTTTACCACGAAAGTAAAATCACGACGACGAAGGAGGAAATCGAAAGCGCGTCTCGAAGACATCCCGCGAATTTCGTCTAAGTGTCATTGAAAATTAGAAGTTCGTTGGATCTGTGTTTTGACAAAACCGCATCCATGAAAGATCGCTCGTGAAAGCGTGTCGGCGGGAAGTATCCGGCGAAACCGATGCCGTGTAATTGTTCTTGAAGAGAAAAATCGATCGGCGAAGAAATTCGAAAGTCCGAGACCGAGTTGGATTTTGTCGCTAGAACGAAGAATGGGAAACTCTGGGAGGAATTAAAGGAAGTCCACCGTGGAAGCGTACAAGAAAGCGTGTCGTTGATGGAAACCGTGCCGAATACCTGGTCATCAAGACGAGACTAATTTCTACTACGTGATATCCCGAATTATTTGCTGTGCAATTTGAACACCGTTATACGAACACGCGCTGTACTACTTCTAAATATTTCTTACTCATTTGAATAAATAGTCGAGTAAAACTTTATATGTAAATACATGGCAAATCTAAAAGGAAGATATCTAATATAATTTCCTGGTAATGCCGTCGATGTAGCATCTACTTTAATCAAGCTAGTAGAACCCGTAAAGTTTCTCCGATGTTGAAACTTTGGAAATGTAAAAAAAGAGTTGGAGTACACTCGATGCTATTGGTACAAAAGCCATTGTCACCAGTGGTTTAGGATTTCTGATCCCGATCGTCCACTTCACCAGCTGGAGTGCCCTCTGACGCGAAGCGAGCACTGGTTAGAGGTGGAAAGTGGATTTAGAAAATCGAAACGGATTGAAGTATCGACGCGCCATCGAAAACGTACAAGTGTCGAAAATATTTCACGGTTAGTTAGCTAAACCTTCCTAGCGTCTAGGCTAAGTCGATCGTCCAACGCGTCTTCGTTCATCGGCCAATTCGGTTGATTAGCGAAGAACTCATCCGCCGCTCCTCTCGACGATTTCCTCCGCAAATTCGTTTTGAGGCAAATTTGTTCCGTGGACTGCGGGACGTTTCAGTTCATTGAGACGTTTGGCGAAGGAAACTGGGCGGAGAAAAGAGCGAGGTGAGCCAATTAGTTTTATTAAGGGGAGAGAAATCGGCGTAGGCGTCGTGCAGCAACGTAAGACGAGCGAGGAAGGTCTTCTCTCAGTGGCGCCGCCGATTTTATTAGACCGTTATCGTGCACCAGACAGAATATTTGTCTTCGCTTCGCTTCGCCTCTTTGTCGTGCCGCAATTGTGCCCGTCCACTTTTGTTCGACCTTCTGCTTTGCTCACGCGCGTGTTACGCGGTGAACACATTGTCGCGTGTATACGATTGCACGCGTATAAGAGCCTCACTCACGCCCACGTGTACATATACGCGCAACTTACGTTGCTCGACTTTTCCAGCAGAAGGTCACAGAGTCGGTTCACACCTCGCGATATCGGATTTATCAAATAATGGTCATCGATGATCGGATAAGCGAAGCAAATAAGTGAACGGCGAACGAACGGTGAATGGATTAAAAAAGCCTACAGACGATATGCGTTCTGCTTCGAAGAATTCAAATAGAAACCCGATACGCAACATCGACGTATCAATATTTGTCGATGCTCGATTTCGAGAAACGATGAATTTTCTTACGCAGCCATCGTATCGGAAATGTTATCAACGCGTGTACAGTTCTATCTATGAATCTTCTAATCGTCGTGTTTTTTCCGACTGCGTTCGATTTTTCCTGCTGTTATGTTCCCAGCATTTGTCATCGATGGGATCTCGCGATCTCATCGACGAGACTACAGTTGGGAGACATCAATCGAACACGACAAACCAGGGGGTGCTCGTTAACACGGCTGAACGGGAATCGATGAATTTGTAATCGTAAGAGTACATCGAGGACATAGAAAAAGAGGGAACGAGGAAGAGAAGTGGAGGGAACGAGTGTAGGCGTACGGGAAACTGTCGAGTGCGCGCACTGTCGAGGAAAAAATAAATAAACGACGATAAATACACGGAAGAACCGTTAATACGCAAAGATATCGGCGCGAATATCAAGAGGATGAGAGGAAGAAAGATAGAGGAAGGGAAACGGGTCCTCGTCGAGGCGTATGCTGCAAGCATGGGGTTGATTTTAATACCCCCCAGGGAGAGAGGGGTTGTAGATGTGACCTTTATGAAATGCTACAACCTTTGTAAGCCCTGATTGCACTTCTTCGTATATACAGAGAGGCGTACACAGACTCGAGCGCCTACACAAAGATGTACACGTATACCAAAGCGGTATGAAAGCGCGAGCGCGATGTGCATCGCGTGTACATGTAGAAAGCGGGCCTAACACAGTGTCTTAGGATCGTCTGGCTGTACACGAACCATTGTTTTTCAAACATACACGTCTCTTCCAACTATGTGCCTTAGGTTTGCCCGGCAGTATCGCATTCTGCGAGAGAAAGAAAGATAAACGGCTGGTGGTATCCGTATCGAAGAGGCGAACTGCTCGGTACCATCCTCCGACGTATTTCCAAAGGCTGACGCGACTCGTGTGTGTATCGCGTTGCCAGACAAGGAGAGGTCCATCGATCGATGGAAACATGGCTTTACGTGACGTTTACATACGTTTAGACGAGTTTACGCGCTCACCTTAAACCTGTCGCCGATGCGAGAGAGGCTCGTATCTGTCATCTCACTGGGAATTGCCGCTAGTTTGCAACTTCCTTTGAGAGTCGTGACGAACTTCGTTTGAAGAGAAGCTGTTAGATTTCATTACGCCCCGCACGCACCATCGAGGTCAAAGCCATTCTTTCGTGTTCTATGTCGCTAGTATTCGAACCGTTTTCGAGGACAAGACCGACCAAAAGGAGAGTCACATCTACTTCTATGATACATTTTTGACGAATTCTTTTCGCTCATTTCGCTCTTGTAGCGTTAAAGTCGTAGGTAGGAGCTGATAATTCGAGTATAGGTAGGCACAAAGTATAAAAAAATCGGGGCTGATAACGTGGTTCGTGGAAAAGAGGCTGTAATCAGTGTAAATAGAAACGAAGGGGCAAAGGAAGCGGCAAGAAAATTGCAGGGATATCGTTCCAACGAATAGCTCCGCTGCGAAACAACGGTACTTCCGCGGTCGTAAACGTTGCTTGACCGTTAAGTTGACTCTTTTCGCCTCCTTCGAGGGATCTTGTTCTCCTCGTCTTGGTCGTATCTACGCGACCAAAGCCGCGAAAATTATTTTCATAACGGCGGGGGATCGTGGAAATAAAAATAAACGGCGAAACTTAATCGGTCGACCGACCGGCGATCGTAGCTCTCGTGAAAGCACGTAGGCTGCAATTCGTCGGTTTATTTACCAATCCAGTACTCAACAGATTACGTAATTGAAGGCGAGGTGGTTCTCCTAAAAATCTCATCAATATTCCTAGCGTGTTCAAGTCAATATACCATCCACAAGATAGAATTTAATTTTGTTTCCTTTTACGAAAGAACCTTCCGGCTTATTACCTCGCTCTCAAGGCAAACCGTGTCTCTCTATCTCCCTTTCTCCGATTGGCTTTCTCCTCCTCCCTTTTCTTCCCTCGCTACCGCTTTCGGACACCTCGGTTAAACTTCCATCGAACAAGTTTCAAATGGAATTCTTCTGTCGGCCGTTAATAGCTCGGTAGGAAAGAAATCTGCGGTGGTTTGAAAACGAAGCGGAATAAAAGATCGAAGTCGCCGCTGACTGTGATGGCGGTTGATGATGGACTGTGAAAAGCGTCGCGCGCGCGTGCCCGTAACAATGACGAACTAAATAAAACACGTGAAAATACGTGATCCGTGAACGAAACAGAAAGGAGGACGGCGGGTGGGACGCGAGGTAGTACAATCGCGAATAATAAATTCCTCGTTGGAGTCTAGTATAATAAACGAAACCGGCTTTATCGGCATCATCGTAATACCTATCATCGTGTGAACTCGTCGAAGAAGAGACGAGCTCGCTCAACAACGCGTGGCATCGTGTCACGCTGCCAGATCAGGAGAAAAAACGATCGAATTTCACGTGCAGCCTGCAATTCGCGTCGCATCGAAATCACTGGCGACTGCCGCGCTGCATCGTGCGGACGAGCAGAACCTTGATGGTAATTGCGAACGTCATCGATTCCTTCGACGACAGTCTTTGCTGAACGCCTACAAATCGCACGAATCGATAACTTTTCTATATCGCGATCAGTGTCATTCTCACCAGTCTTCGCAGAATTATTGTATCGAATGCTATGCCATAGAACAGAAGGAAAGAGGATGAGACATCGTTTTGTATTCAGGAGCTGAGGGGGAACGGCAGCTCTTGCACGACCTGCAACGATTATTAATCGTGCCACCGTAAAACATATTAACCACAACACGTCTATGCATCGTTTTCTTCTGAACGTAGCGCGCGAGAGAAAAAGAAAGGAAAGCAAAACAGAGTTGAGGGAGCGGAAGTGGCAGTTTCCGGAATAAAAAAGCTAGCAGCGGAAATTCGTCGCGATAAGAATAATCGAGTCCCGCGAACCATCAGCCTGAAGTCCGTTCCTCGGGGTCGAAGGAGCTCGTTAGGAAACTAAACGCGGCTGTTATTAATCAAACGTTCGCGTATTTGCCAGCAGATCGTTCGTACACGCTCGTACGCGGCTTACATTTGCCGGACTGCTTGAACTAATTAGAAAAATTCAGTAAGATAATACCCGAGATAGTCAGCACTTGAAAAACCTGATAATAGTAGAAACGTTCGTCCATTATATGGACGATAAAGACATTAAGCTTAAAGCGCGATACTCTGATTACGTCAAACGACATGCGATTCAACAAGAATCCTATTATTTCATCCGTTTCCCGCGTCGAGAACGTCGTTCGCGTTTCGAGGCTCGCGATTCCGCGTAATCTCGAATTAAATTTCAACCGCAGTCGTTTGCTAAAAATTGTCCGAGCTACGATATTCGATTACATGACGCCGGTGTCGACGTCGACGATACTAAACCTACTATACGTCGTATTCTTGTTTCGATCTTTACGCGCGTGCAGGGATGAACTCCGATAAAAATCCGAACGAAAATCAACAAAAATCTATCGACATGGAAAAACCGCATGAAAGACCAGCCTACCGATCTTAAGACTACACACCTTTTCATGGTTTATCCAATAACGTACGTATGATAAGACGGTTGATATCGTTGAAAGCTACAACAATCTCGAGGACAAGGCTGATCCCACAGGGAACTATTCGCTAAGTGACTAACTAGCCACCGTGGTAACACGGTATACATATCTCTCTGGTTGGTTCGACCAACAAGAAGTCAGCCAACGTGAGAGCACGAACGCAGAGGAGCGCTATCTCATCGTGGCCGCTTGCTCAGCGGTAACGCGAGACCTCCGTGGTAATAAGACCTGCCCTGGTAATTATTACATTCCCTTCGTGTGAGACGTATATACGTAAGGTAGATTCGCCGTGAGATGGGAGGAAGTGACGCGGTTCAACCGGAACGTGAATTATCGCGTCCCTAAACGACATCCTACCAGAAAACTGCCACCTTTATCGTCTAATTAATCGTTATTTATATCAATCAATTTGATAACCGGTATTTATTTACACGCGATCTGAAATGATGTATATACGTAGCGATGTAAGATCGTCGACGACAATTTGCGCGTCGTTTATTGGATGAATATCGAAGGACGATCGATGGTAGTGTTATAATTTCGCGGACGGAAACGAAGTGAAATATGTGATCGGTGCACATCGAACCGTAAGAAGGGCGATCATCGAGAGGAATGCGACGTAAGCCCGAGGCTGCGAACGAAAACTCGTGTATATCTCGCTCCGAATGAGGAAGACGCATCGCAGCCGTTTTCTATCCTGCAGGAATTCCAGAATCAGGCCAGAGTGAGCAGCGAGCGGCTGTTATCGCGACCGACACCGAAGACGGAGCGCTTCTCCGAGAGAATAAAAGCCGGCGGAACTCGGACGAGCACGGGACGCACAAATGAAATATTCCTGGCATCTGCGCGTAGACTCTGCGCCTCCAATTTATTTAAAAAAGAAGCGAACGAAGAAGGAAGAAGGGAAAAGGATTAGATTTATTCTGAATGCCAGACACGAGAGAGGATAAAAGGCTGGCATCGCTATGGTCTGCACATGACTCGCTCTTTTCGAAAAGTTAGTTTAACAATCCGCAAAAGAGATGTTACACATTTTAATCCGTTTTTCTCGCAATAAAAACAACGACGGCACTCCCTCGATCCGCGAAAGCCGCAACGAAAAGGAAATAATGTTAATTAGCGCGGGACGGGTACTTGGCGGGAGTTCATCGTCGCGTTTTCACTTTAAAATTCTCGGATAAAAGTCCCATTTTTCCCCTCGGTGCGCGCTCACGCTGTTTGCACGACGCTTCACGTGCGTTCTTCGTCTATGGGATCCTCTGGAACTCGTTCTCTTCCATATGTCCATACTTTCAACGCGAGATCGCTATGAAAAGGTATCACCAAATCGCGCCGATTTCACCGCAGGATGAACCGTAGATACGAGAACGTCGTATACGTGCCGGTATACCGTGTATAGCTCCGTAAGCGAGATATGGCAGGACGACTGAAAGTGCAGCCTTGAATTCACGGCAAATCTGTCGTATGCATAATAAAGCGTCGTTCCATGCAAATCTCCCTCTGCCTCTCCCCTCTTTCCTTTTTTCTACCTCTTTCTCGATCCCTGCTTAGCTATTTCACTTTCCCGCCGCGCGTTTCAACGAAAGAACGATCGCCTAGCATCGTTCTCCGCTTTATATTTTTCTGGAATTCGCAGCGGTCCACGCGCAGAAGGAGAAGTATTGCGAACATTACCGAGCATATATGTAGCTCGATTTCGATTCCGTTCAGCTTATCGACCAAGTATCATCCTTATTCAAAACATTTTTCTTTTTACAGGAATGCACCGATCGGTTACATAAAAACTTGGAATCCGCGGCTGTTGTGAACCGTCGTTCGAACGTTTAAAATGTTTCTACCGTGAATCGCGAAGACGACCGGGTTACCAGGGGAAAGAGGAAGAGGAGGAGGCAGACGAGGAAAAGGAAAACGTGGAAAGGCGAGCGCTCGCGATCGATCGTGCTCGAAACACTTTCACGGCGAAAAGGACGCGGAAGTAGATAAGGACGAAACGTGTCAAAAGGAAGGCGCGAATAACCGAGTCACCAGCTCACGGACCTCGACAGCTGTGGGTTTTCTGGCTAGTCAATGCAGCGCGCCACAGACAATGCTCCATAGAAATCGCCAGATGCATCTACAAGTGCTACCGTTTCAGAGGAAAATGCGACAATGACATCGAAATGCATCGAACGACATTCCTATCGGGCACCGGAATTGCGTACGTGGTTCGCCTATCAGACGCCACCTTGCCATTCACGATCAATCTAATCGCTGAACGCGTTTTGTTTTTCAAAACTTCGAAAGCGTACTTTCCATCTCGGATCGCGAATTAATATTCCCTGTTGGAGAAGTTCAATGAATATTCCTTATATTGGAAAAGTTGAGAGTTGAGAAAGTTACGTAGAATGTGATCGTTTGAAAAATCGTACAGAGTGATAATAAATGCTTCAGAATCACGACGACGTGCTTAAGCTACTCTAAAATGGAAAACTTAGCGTTCTGCATGAAATTACGCGGTATACACGTTTTCGCGAGTTGAAAGTGGCTCGTTTCCCGCGCACAATCGAACATGTTGACATTGGCAGTCGCCGCATAAATCCTGCGAGGCGTATAAATAGACCTCTCGTTCGCAAACGAAAGGTCGTTACCGAATGCACCACGAGTTGCACCACAAGTTACAATACACCGCTACGTCTGATGGATAAGACTTGAAAGGTGGATGGCTCGATGACTTAACTGGTAAAGTACGCGAAAACGCAATTTACTTCGCTTGACTGGCTACCGCAAATTGGGTCGCGTCGAATTCCAATGGCTCGCAAAAATATTTTAATCGACAAAGACGATTACATCGTGATATTCTGTTAACAGGACGAACAATAATCCCCTCGCTCAAGGAAAAGGAAGAGAAGGAAAGGGAAGAAACCAGAAGAGAAGGAAGAAAAGGGGGAGGAGCGGAGAAAACGAGAGAGGCTTATTACCTCAAATCGCGGCTGCTCCATCACCAGACGTTTAATAACCCCAGACCGATTACAACGGGGTTTATCGAAATGGATTTTTTTTCTGTTAGCATAGTTGGGAATTGAAAGGCTCGTCTTGAGAACTACTCGAGTTCCGGGTCTCTGTGGCAAGAAGCAAGCGGTTTATGCAATAGCCGATGCAACGGTATCGAAAGAAGACAGGCGAAGGGACGGTGGGGTGAAAGGAAGTGGAAAGGGGCTCGAGAAGCCCTCCACTGTGTTCTTAGCATTCCATCGAGCATCGTGGTTCGCGGTTAGACTAACCACCGAGCAAAATGGTATAGCATTGGAAGAAAAGGGTTTTGAAAGAGGACGAAAATGCGTCGAACCATTCGTTTGGGCGTACACAGCACGCGCCATTGACGCGATATTAAGCGTCGTGGATTTCGCTGGATTCTTGAAATCCAATTGCCATTAAACGCGGAGACCACCGTTCTTCTATCGATCGTTTCTACCAGACAGTGCGTGATCTCGTTATCTAACGATTCCGCGCGTTCATCCGCGAGATACCGTCGATGAAATTGACAGCGAAGCTTGTGAACCGCAGTACGTCTTCATTCGTGAAACGGTTAATCGCGCAAATCTTGCACGCGATTCCAAGAGTCGCGCGTTTCTTCGTCGTGCATTACAAACAATGTATGTATATAACAATACGTTTCCAAGTTCGCCACGTATTTCCGCGACTACCGTCTCAACTCGGTGCGTAATTTACATCGTATTATTAAAAGACATCGTAGGACGGAGATTAGTGAGAAGGGAGAAGAAGGAGAAGCAACGGAAAATCCGGTGGAACGAATCGTTTCGCGGCAAGCCACGGCGACGTTATGCGTAAACGGGTCGTGCTCGGTCGACACACGATAATTAAATTTTCAGCGTGGAGGAAAGGTGAAAAGAGGCGGAAAGGCTCGGCGGCGGTAGGCGCAACTCGCGGACCAATTAGGAAGAATTTAACTTTTCCGCACAATGGGAGGTAAAGGTAAATCGAGCGTGGTGCGCGGTACACCGAGACCAGGCGTGGCGTTAACTTCGTTTTACGAGGTTCGTTTGTTTTCACCCCGGTCGGCATACGCTAACTTCGATATCCTGGTGGAACTTTAAATTCGATTCTCGAACACGAAAGATCGACGTGTCCGAGCCGAGAAGCGGGTCAAATGCGCGCGAACCTTCGCGCCGGAACGAATTGGCATTGCTTATATAGAAGTTCTTTTGTCCAGATTAGGATCGAGAACTACTTTGCGTGTTGGCGAGTACGACCAGTACACCGCTCAAGGTGGGGTAATAATTAGATTTTCAGGGACGGAGGAAGCCAAGAACGAAATAGGTTTCGTATTTCGTCTTCGCGTTGCAGCACCATTCTCTCGTTGTCGAGAAAACAGAAAGAGAGAGAGGGGGGGAGAAGAGTACAGGAAAATAAGTACAAATCTGTTCTTCACCGATGATGGCGATAGTCGAACAGCGATCTTTTTTCTTCCTTCCTTCGGAGGCGGGAGCGGAATGATTATGGAGAGCATAGAGGAAAATCATTATCGTGTGCATCGTAGAGAGAAAGAGCCAGCCGGCGTGATAATTAAATTTCCATAGACGAAGACTACGGATGAAAAGGTGGAGTGAGAGGAAAACCGTTGGCGGATAGAAGAACCCGGGGGTAAAAGGTGGAATTATGGTAAACTATGTTCCCCCCGTGACTTTCGTCGTTGTGAATTAACTCACGCTACGCTGCGCACGTTCTGCCGCGTCCACTGGATTTGCTTCTATCTCGAACAAAATATCCGAACGTCCGAAGTCAAGCTCACGGGGACATACCGTAAAAAATTTCCAATTATCTCGCGGGAACCTCCGATTTTTATCGAACTAGTTTTGTGAAAATTCTAATTGACGTCATTATCGTTTACGCGATACTATCGACGAGACATACGACACGATGAACAATACACCTTACAACATAGCCGTTTCCTCTCTGTGACTCGCTGGGAGAGAGTCGACGAGGAGAACGCGGTGGTGGTTTCGTGAGTTGCTGCACAAAAGTGGGGCGGAAAAACGGCCACGAAGACGGGAACTAACAGATAAGACAAATATATTGGAGAAGTATAACGTACGTGATTATGGCGAAGCATCACAGTGCCGCACGCGAACACCGAGAGATCTCGATAAATCGTGGTTGAAGCTAGCTCGGGTTGCTTTGAACATTTACACGTTAATAAAATACGCTTCTCATACCGTGATAACAAATTGCCCGAATATTATATGTGGCAGCGATAAACGCAACACTGCAAAATATAATAGAACAGAGAGACCGAATGAGAACGATCGAAAGAGATTTTAAACGAAATGTTCCTTCGCACAGACGTGTTCAAGGTTCGTTGAACGTTCGACGCGATGTTACGAGTGACCGTAGAGAGTCGAGGACAGTTTTGGTTGCAAGGTGACGTCACAGTTGAGGATGAAGCGTACCGACAAAGGAGAAGAGAACTTGCTGCTCGTTTCGAGTGGTATTTCGTCGCCGCGCCACGTTCGAGAGTGCCCGCATGTCGGAAGTATCGAAGACATTAGCATATCGCGTGCGCTTTCACCGAGGTTATCAAAGACACTTTGGGTTTATATCACGGCACGACACGTGCACATAAGAGCAAACAGGGTTCAGATCTATTTGTCAAAATGCCAATCAAAAAGACCCCCGCTGATAAGAAGACGCTCATCCGACACTAGCCAGCAAATTGCATAATCAAATTTAATATACCGAGAACGATACGAAAATTCTCGAGTTACAAACACGCTACTATTCAGCCGACAGCCAGACGAGTCTAACCAACCACCGAACATTATCGATCTCCCTGTATTTCCATTTCATAAGATTCCCTTGGCAGAAACGACGAGTTATTCGACATTGCCTCTAACGTAGTTATCCCATTAGGAGTATATTTTGCTCAAACACAAGAATTCCGACACTTTGTCTGACTCGTATCGTACGAATTTTGGTGAACTGTACAAATCCTAGAAAACTTGACAATAATATATTTCTTAAGTATCGCCAGTTGCATTAATCTGGCCGGTCTTCGTATTACTTTGGAGCATTCTTAATCTAATCTTCAACGCAGAAATTAAACAATCTGAAGATAAAGCGCTCATCGAGTAAATCGACTATAACTGCACAATGTTTTCCAATTACAAACATTGGCTTTGCTATTACATATTGGATTTCGAAAGTTAAATTAATTGCATCGTAATATCCTATACGTATATATACGTAATTGTGCTGCCTATAGAGAATAGGATCATCGTAGATCAAATTATTTGCAAGTTTGCAATGAAAATCGCACACGCAACGGATCGGATTACCTACACAACGATGCTTCGAATCGAGGCGCAATCGAGTCACGTTCGTCTTAATTAATCGTCGTTAATTAAGACAACTACCGAACGAACCTAGGAACCTTGTAACGCTTGTATTATTAATTACCGTTTATAGTGGCTTGCCGGTGAATCGAATTAATGTCCCGGGAACTCAACGAGCTTCTCTAGCCGGCCGCCGGTTGCTCAAACATGATCCGAAAAAATTGCACGCTTAAATTTCGCGCAAGCGAACAATATGTAACCGGATTTCTGCTTCGTAAGACTTTTTAACGACGTCTTTGCTGGTGGTGGAACGCGAAAAAAAAAGGAAAGAAAAAGAGAAAAAAAGAGTGCGCTAAGTGCTTCTGTACAAGGCTCGTAGTCTTTGCGACGGATCTATGCGCGATTAGTATTCCACGGAGGTGGATCGAGTCGCGCTGTGATCGACGAACAAATTTTTAAACTCGCCGAACATCGTAGCCTGTAGTCGGTACAGAGCCAACGAGGATTAAGGAACTCGTAAACGCGAAACAACCGTTCGTTTTCCACGAGCAGAGTTCCGTTGGAACTTGTCGTGACTCCGCGTAGATAAAACACAGCTCCTGTATTCGTTTTCTCTCTTAATTATCGAGTGTCTCACGGTCTTCCGCTTTGAGCCGTTCTTCCTTTCCTCTCCTCTATTTCTTTCACTCGGTTCTCCTCTTTCCTTCACCGGGGTAAATTAAGAACCGCGACCGTGGCGACATCCGAGAACCAATTTTCCCTAGGAAAAAGTTCCTCCCAAGGGGAGAAAAATAGCGCGGATGCGCTGTGTAACCGGTAATCGGAACGTGAAGAGTATTTTCCAACGAGAATTACAAAACGTGTCGCTGCACATCGGTTCTGATTCGTAGCGAAGTCTACAACTTCGATACTCCTTTGTTACGCTGTTTCTATCTATCTCCCGGGCGAAACGATAAAAAATGCGAAAAATACGATAATTCGTTAATCGAAATCACCATTTCCTGACACTTTTTTACATTGTATATTCAAT
The DNA here is from genome assembly GCF_910591885.1 of Bombus terrestris. Taxonomy (NCBI): domain Eukaryota; kingdom Metazoa; phylum Arthropoda; class Insecta; order Hymenoptera; family Apidae; genus Bombus; species Bombus terrestris. The sequence continues at coordinate 6,918,918 of NC_063278.1, forward strand.
GCACGGCGAAACTCGAGGAATTTGTATCGGAACGATAACCGCAGGACAAATTATATTCCCCTATGTTTATCGGAGATGCAGTTCTTAAATCAGGACGCGTGTTATTCCAGGTTAAAGCAGGTTACTCGATTATATCTGCTCGGATATATCGGTGGAGAGAGGAGGGCTCGATATAAGCATATGCACGTTCCTGACCTAATACAGTTAGCGTACGCTGATACACATATGCAGCCTCATTAACGGCAAAACTTTAAATATTTAATAGAGTAACTTTTTTATTGCGCATATTCCATCGAGAATAGCGTGTGTAACGGATAGCAATAGCCTGGCCGCTCGTTCGGTTAAACCGTTCGGAAACTGGACGTAACCGATCTCGTTCGTTTCATTAGCTCCCGCGGCGAGAGGAAAAAAATCGATCGAGATTAACCGTGTATCGTGGTGTTGATTAAAACGCTGATATATAAGGCTGCCTCGAAGCGTTGCTTCATACCTCGCGCGGCGCCGATGAGAGAGTACCCTAACGCTGTGAAAAAACGGTTCTCGATCTACGGAGCGCAAAACGATTTAGCCGCATTCCCGACAAAAATCCACCTTTCTCCCGGATGATTTTTGCTCGTGCAACAGTATTAGGAAATCGTTTCGCGGTCCCGATGTATTATAAATAACATTCGCGCGGCTCGTCGTGGATTAGTCCCGCCGACGAAATCTTCAATGAACGGTTTTGTCTAATGCCAGCTGATGAGTGCATCGTGCAGGAATTCTACACGCTTATAAATATCGTTCGTGGCGACGTTCAGAAACCGAGTATCCAAAAGTCATCGTAAACTCGCACAAGTTATGTTCGAAGAGAGAATGAATGTTCAAGGTGATCGCGCGGCAACCCCCGATGAGGCAGATCTATCGAGTGGAATACGTATATCGTGGAGAGATGGCGCGTAAATGCGCAGTGGATTAAGTCCGTACCTTGTCAGCCGCAAGACGAGCGACCAGGGCCTCCTTCAGAGGGCCCAGCCAATGGTGTGCCCCGACGAAACGCTTGTTCAGCAATTTCGTATGGGGGGCGGCCTGGGCATATACGGTCTCCAGCTCGAGAACCACCATATTTTCAGACCCAGGGCTGAGATTTCCTCCTCCGCTCTTCTTTTTCTCCCCCTAATCCTTCTGCCGCTCAGCCAACGGACGGGGCTTCGCGAGACGCTAGCATTTATTATCGCGTCCGCTTCGATAATCGCCTCGAATCTATACAACGTTCACGTACACACGCGGGCACAAAAATTCACGGAGAAATCGGAGGAACTTTTCTTTTTTCCGTTCTTCTATCTTTCTTTCTGTTTTTTTCCTTTTTCCTTCTGTCGTACTTCCTTGCACTTTTCACGAGTTACGTTTCAATGGAATTTAAAGTTGGATTTCATGTTTCGTAAAGTTACCAAGTTTAGGAGGGAAACGACAGATCGGTGAAACTTTGCGGTAAACCGATGCTGACATTCCCCCTTTTGATCCGCCAACGATCACTGTTCCGTCAGAATGATCTGTCGCGCGACGATTCGACGGTCGAACATCGCTTTCCGCGAGCGAACAAACGATCGATCACTGTCAAAAAGGTAAACGAGAATTACGCGGAACCACGTGGTGTTTCCTTGGTTGCACACACTCGCGAGATTGGACACTGTGTAAAACTATAGTATTATTCTCGACGAGACACTTGTATATACGTCTGACCGTAATAACAACGGTGAAAAGGAAAGCGACGCGGGGGCGATCCTTTTAGAAAGAATCGCAGAAGGCACGAAGATTATGCGACTTAAACACGGAAGATCAGGTGATGATACACCTTCGAGGTAGAAGTCATAGTTTCTTTTTGTGACACCGCGGATACACCGTCGAATGGAGCACACACGTACGACACGACAATAGGTTCCTTGTGTCCCGATAATGCGTTCAAGCTGTTCGAGCTTCGTTGGTATCCAGCGTGCTTCGACGAAAGCGCGGTGTAAAGAAGGCCGGTTCTCCGTAGCGAGCCGTTAAGTCCAGCGTGATCCGGGCTTAAGCCGCGCTCGCAACGGTTGCCGCATAGAAAGGCAGTTGAGAACTGACTGCCTCCTCTCGAGCCTCCTCGCTCCCATGGCCCGAGCTTTGAGTGACGCGACGCGACGCGGCCGGTGTGACGCGTACACCCCTCTCTCTTCCTCCCTTTCCCACTCTCCTTTTGCCTCTCCGTTTCTCTCCATCCTAGCCCCCTTTCCTTTCTCTTTCCCTCTTCTAGCCCTGAGCTCGCTCCTTCTCTTTTGGCTCTCCGTGCTCATTCTCCTTTTATCGCTCCCTCTTTTTCGCTCTCATCGTCGTGCATCCGTCTCGTTTCCACTCTTTCGCTCCTCGTTCCTTCTTTCGCTTTTTCATTCTTTCCGTCTTCCTGCTCTCTCCCCTTCCCACTCATCCTTCTCTCTTTTTCTCCATTCCCTCGATCTTTCTCCTTTCCTCTAGCCGTGATTTGCCCCGAACTCTTTCTCGCCAACGAGCAGACAGTTCGTTCTACTCGTGGCAAGACCCAACGAGAATACAGCCCTGTCGCCCTCAGAGACTCCTTCACCCTCTCCCTTCCCTCCCAATGGGCTCTTCTTTTGCCGAGGACACGACAAAGCCACGAGAGCTTCCACGATTTCGCGGGAAGATTCGCCTTGCCGGTTTTCAAACGTATCTCCCTGTATAACCGTACTGCCGATCGACCGGGAATTAATGACCGATTAATCGTCGCGACGCGTCGTGTTCCGTGTTCCGCCTATTCGTGTACGCATAAGCACGGCTGCTTGTACCGCCCGTGCACATTTTTCCCATTACAGAACCATTTCCGCGTTTTTCTCTGCGCCGGAGAACATTTCTCGGGATCGGCAAACAGACTGCGAACTAAGAGAGCCCTCTTTCCTCGTCGTACTATTCCCGATCGAAGAGAGAACGCAGACCGACTGACTCAACTTCGACGATTTCCAAGGCCCTTCCAGCTCCCTTTCATTCGCTTCTTTGACGAGGATACGCCGAACCTAGCGAATCCAACCATTTCTCCTCTCACATTCGACGGTCGTACACCGACGTGCAGAGAATTCATTGATCCCATTCAAGAGCGTTGATGTACTCGAGAATCTGGTTGTATAGCGAACATGCGTGTTCACGGCGTGTGATTAAATTTCGGCTTTTAATTGCGCTCATAGCGATTCAAACGAAACAGGTGAATCAACGATCGTACGTTAAGATACGCGGAATGTTTGCCTGGTTTAACTCGTCTCTCTTTTTTATGACAAGACCTCGCGAGACGATCTCTGTCATCATCGTCCTCGTTGAAGAACGAATAAATATTTTCATAGAGAGAAATAACCCGAGACGGTCCCCTTCTTTTTGTTGATACACTGCCTGAGCGACGAGAATGAAACTTTGAGAGGTCACCGTCGCTCCTAAAACGATCAAGCAATAAACAGCGCCGCCAGTGGAATGTTAAGCGTCGTTTGCTGAAAACGAGCCGAGTACGAGTGAGCATCGCAATGCCGTTGACTTCCGGGAAATGAAATTTTCCTTGGAAGCCGATACACACGTACGGGGGTGAGATCCTGCGCGACGTGCTTTGCAACCCCTCGGTTTCTTGCGGTGTCCGGCGCGCGTACAGGCGCGTCTATGATTATTCTGAATAATTCAGTTGCCCAGTGAAAGTAGCACGAGACTTTGCATGTAATTTCCAATATTGACAGACGTTCCTGAGACCCTGTCCCCGAGGCACCCTCCTCTCTATCCTCTCGGCTCCTTCCTTCTCTGTTTCCCTTCTCTCTCTTCCCGTCCAAGTGCTTTTGAGCGTACGGCCCTGCCGCCCCAACCACCTGCACTTGGACGAGGGTGAGACAAAGGCGGGCGCGCGCGCGAGTTTCATGAGATTCAAAAGAAGATGACGACTACCCCCTTCGTGCCTTGGCACACAGAGCGGAGCCAAGAGGGAACTGGCTCGCCCCAAAGTACGGCCCTGCCTGTTCTTCCTGCCTGTCCCCGGTGTCGCCTTGCTAGTCGAGAGGTTTGCACGAAGATCAGAAACTTGCTCGCAGGTGAAAAAGTAACTAGAAGTATTAGCACGGCGGTGGCAACGGCGACGACAACGTCGACGAGGGCAGAAATAAGAGGAGCAAAGGTGCAAGAAATCGGGATACGATTCGCGTTTCGGCCTCCTACTGCCATCGACTTCGAGACTATGCGTACAACGTACAGACGAAGAAAAAAGAAAGTGGGAAAAAAGGAAACAAATCGAAGATCGAAAATTTCATCCCCTGGGGAAAGCCGTACTCGTGACACGGATGCACTGACGGTATGATGAATCAAGTCTCCGAATGAAACTGAAGGGTATTCCGAGATGATATCGTATTCCGGATAACAGAGCACAAAATAAAAATGTAACCGTGTATACTCGATGTATACCGAGCGTGATCCTTTGAAAGAGGGAGGAAAAAATAAAATCAATTGGCCTACAATACTCCTGGCATTGTTTCTTCTTCGATCGAACCGACACACGGGAAAGGGTTAACACTGGGTTAGATTCAAAACGCAGCACTATATATATATACATATATGTCTCTTAAATGCCAATAATCGACTACAAACTAATACGAACGCAAAACAGGTCGCACTTTCCCATCTCTTTCCACTTCGTGTGCGTGTATCGATTTTCACGTCGACCTGACAAGTTTAGAAAAGCTGCAGACTGCTTTTGCGGCTGAGCGTTATTATTACGACGCACCGGCAACTCTTTTTTTCTCTCCCCTGCGTGTATTACCGCGGCGTCGAAAATATCGTCGATCCCGAAATATCGTTTGAACGCCGGCTAAAAACCCGCCAACTTTTCACGTCTCGCCCGTGAAATTTCCTTGTTCAGCCGAGAAACGCGTCACGGAGAAAGAGAGAGAGAGAGGCGTGTTTCGCGCGACTTTAATTGGCCGTGCCTTAATTTTGATGTACGCTGTACCACCTCGAGGGTTCTCAGGGCCGGTGAAGAGTCGAAAGGGAGCGGAAGAGAGGAAGGAGAGCGCGGAGGAGAAGAAACGAGAGCGTCGAAGGAGAGGAAAGCAGACGGGTGAAGGCAGCCCTCTTTCTTGCACAGCCGGCACATTGTCGTCGCCCGTAGCCAACAGCCTATTGTCTACAGGGAGCTCTCCCCCTTTCCCTTTTGCGGCCACACATATATACATATAGAACGATACGGCGACACACAGAGTAGAGCTGTGCGGGGAGTGACAAAGAGAGAGATGGGAACCACCGACACAGAAGCGGCCACCGGGGAGGGAAGGGGCGTGTTATAAAAGAAAAAAGGAGGAAAATACACAACATGACGGAGAAGCAGAGCAGCGAAGAGAAAAGGAGAGTGCGAGCGAGAGAAAAGCTCGGAGACGAAGAGAAAGAAGACAGTGGGTAATAGTTAAAAAAAAAAGAAGAGAGAGAGAGAAAGAAAAGGAATATGGAAAAGGGGCAAGAAGCGGGGAGCAAGAAAGAGAGGATGAAACCGACAGTGCAGTAGTAGTAGAGTAGTAGATCGAAGATGAGTGGGAGAAACGGAAACTGGGCGAGAAAACCGATGGATAGTTAAAGGAAAAAAATAAAAAGAAGTAATTATAGGAGAAAAGAGAATGTAGCGAGTGAAACGAGGAGAGGACTCGATGTATCGACGAAGGAAAGGAGGAGAGGCAATCAAAAAGGGGAGAGGACTATTCATACCCCCTATCCAACCGTACCTTGCAGCAGCTATTATTTACATATCAGCAACTTCGTGCTTCCATGTACATAAATGCGCAAATACGGTTGCCCATGAGAATATAGCTGCCCGTGGAAGGGGAGGGGGCGAGCAAAGTACAAATGTGAACACACACCAGAAGCGGCATTGTACGGACGAATGGTAACCGTCAGGATGGTACTATCCGTTAAACTAGCCTGATTTCTGAAAAGAGGCTCGCGCGTTCCAGCTCCGCTGCAAAAAAACGCTCGAGCTGCATATCGAAGGGAGCGGCAGCAGCTATGGTCAATGAGTCGTCCTTTTACGTAGTCGTCGCCAACGAATTAAAATCTCAACGGTAATTCACCTTGCGGCCACTGGACTATGCAACGCGACACGTCTCCTGATACATCCGCGGTATCGCGTATTTGCGTGAAATCAATGGCACACGAAGCGATAGAACGTTGAAAGCTTCGTCGAGCCAAAAGGCTTTCTCGTACTCGACTCGTCTCTTCCTCCTCTCTTCCACCTTTTCGAGCCTTCGACAAATTCGTAGCTTCGATCGAAAAAAAAAAAAAACCGAACGCGACGGAATGCACGCTCCATCCCCGCGTTTCAAACTAATATACCACGCGTTTAATTAATACACGTTAAAAATGGAGCGTACATTATGCGATAAGAAAAGGGGTCGGTGAAAGCACGATATTGCTATTTTATATCTGTTATGCGGTCGAAGAAAATTGGGCCTTTTCTCGTGTCCTTCTTTCCCTACTTACCTAGGAGATAAGAAGAAACGGCGGAACGTTCCCAAAGCGCTCGTCTAGGTGATATCCGGTATTTTCTCGGGTGTTTCGTTCACGACTGAATCGAATCGATGTCTTTGACCCCCCGGAGGGATATCGCGAACGTTCAAATCGGCCTATACGAATTCGATTGCCCGACTGAGGCAAGTTGAGAACCTCTAGATTCAAAGGGATGGGCGAGCACGCGAGTTCGCGTGTTAGGTGCCGCGAGGCTCTCTCCTCGTCTTCGCCGTTTCTCCACACGATGTCTTTCTCTCTCATCGACCCCTACCAACCCTCGTGAAACACGGCAACGCTGCCCGCACCCTAGGATCTTTTATTATAAGAAAAAATTTCCAGCTGAACGCGGCATACGTATAAAAATATAGCTAGCAATTGCCCACACTTAGAGTCGCTCGCTCGGTTACCTGTGTGCACATGCACCCGTGACGACGGTGCAACAAACGCGTTTCCATCGTAGGAAGTGGTTTTTAAAGAGCCTTCGTTCTGAGGAAAAAGGTGATAAACACCGATCAAGCGACACTTGGAAATTTCCACCCTTTGTCTCTCTCTCTCTCTCTCTCTCTTTTTCCCTCCCTCTCTTTTAAACGCGGTGGTGTAACCACGACTGAAATTCTTTAACGAGTAATCGATAAAGCAAACTCGACGAAAAACGTAAATATTGAAATTACCACCATCGACGAAAGAATCCTTGACCGTTTACGAGCCCGAGTTTCTCTTTCCTCTCCGATTACATATTGAGAAAATAACCGTGTTCCAGGTAGAACGTTTTAAAGTGTCTCTGTTTAGATTGTTCGATCCTTCTCCTCGTTCCTGTGCTTTGGTTATGTAACTCATTGATCGTTGTTTTTCTTTTTCGTTCATTTCTCGATGATTAACCAACACAAAGAGGACAGACAGACAGAGAGAGAGAGAGAGAGAGCAAGGGAGAGAGAAAGAGAGAGTGGAATAAGTATTTTGAGCACCGCCGGTTCTAGAGTTTGCACTTGGTCACGATTTCAGGGCGTTTGCTTTGTGTTTCCATGCTCGAGATGGTAGGTAGATGTTGCAAAAAAAAAGGGACGAAAGATGCGGGGGCTACACGTTGAAACAAGGCTGGAGGTGAAGGTGGAGAGGCTACTTCAAGTTGGTTTCTAGCCTAGATTCGACTCAGCGGGTGATCCGTGGTTTTAATTAGGATCCACCACGAGGCACGACGCTGTTCTTCTAAGACTAATGATCTCTCTCGTTTCATTAATAACCTCCAGACCAAGTGTCATTTTCGTCTTGAGGCCACGTTGCATGACAAAGCAATATTAAAACTAGTATTCTTAGCATTCGTTGATATTACGCCTCTCAAGACGCGGTTCGTCGTCGGTTAATTAACTTCTCTCCACCTATCCGCCGAACAGCGGAGGTCTCTTAATTGAAAATGTTATCGGTGTTGCTGGTTATGCGTACGCGTGGAACACGAAATAGCTCGAAAAGCGCCGACGCCCGGCATTTTTGCAATCGACGTTTCGAGCGAACATTCCGCGGATATTCGGATGAGTCATCAACGAAAGAGCTTTCTCCGTGAAAGAGAGAAGGAGAAGGAGGGAAATCGCACGATACTTCGACAAATTTCAACGAACATCAACCCTGACCTTTCTCTATGACCTATTAACGGGCTTAGAAGAGAGAGAGAGAGAGAGAGAGAGAGAGAGAGAAAGGGAGGGAGGGAGGGAGAGAAAGAGAGGAATTACGTGATAATTTCGGCCTCCGGGGAAATAATCAGCTTGACACCGGGATATACTATGAACACGAAGGCTCGTGAATATTATGACAGCTAATAAACACGGGTTTAATAACTGTTGAAAGAAAACCAAGAAGCTTTTTTGCATCGTTGAAAACTCATAATTTCCACATTTAACGGCAATGGCCTTTGGACATCGAATATCGAAGAACGTTCGCGCGAAACTACGTCAGTGGTTCAAACGTCGTAGAATCGACTAAATCAATTTCGAAAGAAAAATAGAAGTAATTAATAAATCCGTATTGAAGCAAAGACGAGAATACAAATGAGCTCTCTTGTCTCCAAAATTCGATCTACGAGTTAGTCGGGAGCGAGGAAAATTTACGAGAGTGTAGCGCGTCTGGAAAGATCGGATCTTTCCACTTAATTGCTGAGGCGGTAGTCTTCCAGGAGACTAGTCCCCGAGGTGGAAAGGTCCTTTGACCTGCTCACTCGGTTTCCGCGACAGTGAACACAACGTGCGAGACACTTACATAAACTTGCAGAACGGTGATGCCTACGCACGGCTGTTGGAAAAATAGGAGAATACGTTCATCTTTAAAGATCGCGACGCATAGAGTGCGTGTCCATCTTCGTCTACGACGATCAAGGACGAGGGAATCGAAGAGACCGCGCGTGGCTTCCTAATTATCCGGAACGCGATAAATCAGTTTTCGATTAGCCACGAGAAACACGCCGTGAAACGGGTAGAATACAAGCCCGACAAATGAATCGTTGTTTAATAAATCTGTCGAGCGAGCGGGTTTGCAGAGAGGAGTATAGAGCGAACGAAGTAGATTATGCTATCTAATTAGAGTGTAGCCTTCCGATGAAAGCACGGTGTAATTGGTCGAGGTAAGGAAATGGTGCGCACATTCTTGCCGTCCTTAATTGCTTCAGCCTCTATCACGCTACTTCGTCATGGATTTGCTAATCCTTGTTGTTTTCGATTAGCCAACACGTAGCATTCACTGGCAGGACTGACGTTGCCTGCCACCTGCGAACTTCATAGTCAACTAACCAGAATGCCAGAATAGTTAGAGAGCTCGTTCGATCGATAATTAGAAAGAATGTGGAAACGCGTTGCATTATCCGAAAGTCGAATCGCGCGCGACTAAAAAACGACTAAACGAAAGATAGAAAAAAGGAAGGGGAAAAAAATAGTTACACGGTCCATTAAAAAAATTCTGGTAAAAATTGCCGGTCTGGCTGAAAAAAACCTGCAGCGCGGAATAATGAGATAGGAGCGATGAAGTTGAAGTACAGAAAATTTAATGTAATAAGCTGGACAAATCCCTTTGTAGAGCGAAACACGTATGTGAAGGACACGGTGATATTCGCGCGGCTTCCGTGGCTGGCTATGCCAAAGTGAGTCAGCCAGCGTGAAAAATTGAGGAGCACGCGCACGCGGATGAAGGAAGGGAAAAGGAGGAAGGTTTGCTACGTAAGTATGGCCGATTATGTAAGTCCACCAAAAATATCGCCGAATGAGTGACAAGCACTTGGCTTGTTCGCCGATATCGTCAGGCAGTTCTAGGCGCGCTAGCAATTATTTGCAAAACTGTAGCAACGAAATGGTGAAACAACAAATTCGATTCGTTGGCCAAAAACGCATCTAAACGATCTATACGAGCTCGAGATCCGAGCAAAATTGAAACGACCTGACATTTAAAACCTAACTGAGTACAAGCAACGTGCATCGTTTGGCCGTAGCTACGCATAAAATTCGAACGTTTGATGGAAGCAGGCAAAAAGAGAAAGAAAGAGAGAAGAAACCCGTTCTGCTCGCGAAGAATTTCGGGCTCCAAACAATCGTATCGACTTCTTCAGCACCAGCAACAGCAGCAGCCACAGCGGAGAGAGGTATAGCTCGGGAGCAACAATAGCCGGTCGTGGATAGGGTGGCTCTCGCGTGCATATTTGTCAGTTCGTCAAAGGAACTATAAAGCGTTTAAAACGGAAACGTTGGCTAGCTGAAAAGTTTGAAAACGGAGCTGCCGCGGAACTCGATATTCCACAACAAAGAAGGCCACTGGGAATAGGACAGTGGCTTGAAATTTCTGACCGGAACTGCAACGACGGCGAGGAACGTCGTGCTTACCCCTGAAGAGTGTAGCCTTCGGGCGATGATACAGATTTTCATCGGAGGAAGTCATTGCACTTTATGCTGAATGGGCACCGAGTCAACAACCCGATGCCTGTCTACGTGCTTGCGTGTATATATGTGTGTACACACCTTTAAAGGGTTTCTCCCGCTCTCACCCCTCTGCCCTCTCTCCTTTCTCGTGCTCCTCTTCCTGCTTTTCGCGTGATCACAAGAAGAGCACTGTATGTATAGCCAAAGATGAGCTAAAACGAAGGAAAGAGAGGAGAAAATGCCAGCGAATCTAGGAGAGCGAGAAGGGGAGGGGGTGCCTCTGAACAAGTTGAAGAGGGAAAAACGAGAATGCCGTGGAGTGGTCGGGTACAAGAAAAGGAAGAAGCGAAGAACGTGCAGAATGGAGAAACAGAGAGCGAGAGGCAAGGGAAGCAAACTGCAGAGAGAAGGGGAGAAAGGAGACGAGGTCTGGGAATCGCTTCATGCACTGACGAGCACGAGCCTTCGCGTAATAACGCGATCAGAGGGCAGCCGTGTCTCATGCGTGCACGCACTTCTCTCGTACCATCGCACACGCTTTCTCGTGCTCCGAAGGCAAGCACGCGTGCATAAACGCTGGCGTAATATGCTCACGAGCTGCACGAGCGTTCTATTTTTATGTGTGTTACGTCGTGAAAAACCATAGGCTACAACGTGGTGGAAATATTCACGAGACGCGACGAAGAAAGGGACAAAAACGGAGAAACAACGGTGAAGTGGCGGGACAGCGACCGTGTCGCCGAATATTCGGTAAGAGGGTGTCATTGGGGGGTGGGTGGCACGTGTATCTGAACTCGCGACGTCCGATGGAAATCGCTGAAACGCAACCACCGCACGCCAGACGAACGGCGCGCAGCGTGTTAATTAATACGACAACCACTGACGGAATCCGGTTTGACGTATAATGCGGCACTAATTGCGGAAGGGAAAATGGAAAGGGGAAGAGGAAGGGGGAGGGGGTGCAAAAGAAGGAAAGAAAAAAATTATAACGAATTCGTTGGCGAAACACAAGTCGCGTCGCGAGTTTGCAATTTTTTTTCTCTCCTCCTCGGCGACCGCGTACACCGCGCTCGATGCATGCTTTGTGCGACATTTCGCGTTTTCATCGAGGCATGCGGAAACGAAAAGGTAGAACGAACGTGCAAGGAAGAAAGAGATTACAGGAGCCATGGCAGTCAAGCTGCACCTGTGCATACGCGCTTCGTTCGTCACGTGGAAAATACAGCGCTATGGCCCCTACCCTGGGAACAATGCTGCCTACGATGGGTACTATTTCCCGTAGGAAAGGAGAGGGAACGCGAGCTCGCGCGCACGCCACGCACGGAGAGACATATCAAGAGAGAAACAGAGATGGGGATATGAGGGGGGTGGAAAACGAGTTGGACGACCCGAGGTCTTGTACACCGCATTTTCTCCCCTTTCATTTGTGATTTCCTCTTTTCCAAGCAGAATTGTATATTCACGTGCCTAGCTATGCGATACACCGCATATATTCTTATTTGTTTTGTCACACAGACACTGGTGTGAATTGTACAAAAAATTTCCAAGTAATTCGTTAATCCAAATTTCTTATCGAAACGCTTACGCTTTCGAATAGCAACGCTTTTCTGCGTCTGTACGGTCAGAGGAACCGCGGGCATTTCGTACAAAGAGAAACTTGCTATCCGTCACACGTCCACGGCATGGAATTATTGATTTTCTTACAAAAATTCTATCTTTAAAAGCGACGTTTCACGTTTTAATCGAGCACGCCGTCAAAGCTTTCAGCTTAGCGTAGTCCTGTTCGAAAGAAGAGCGGGAATATACCGCGACCGGACTAGCTACTACGCTCTAGGATAGGAAGAACGGTTCGCTGTAAACGCATAAGAATATGGAACATAGACCAGGCTACGTAGATTTATACTTGAAACGAGACGTCGACGAAAACGGAATACACATCGATGTCCTCAACTTCCGGTCCCCCGATCGAATTTCGAATCAGCCACTTTCGAATCGATCTCGACTTCGATCGCGTCCATGGACTAAATTAAATGTTACACATCTCTAATTACATTGCCGAGATTACAATTGTCCAGAAAGAATACTCTGTCGGATATGTACATACGTATATTTATAGGTAATAACGTAGCGTGTTATAATCGCCTCGATATCGAGCGCAAAGTTGCAATAAAGATGAAAAGCACTGGCAGCCACGTAACACGAAATTGCTGGATGACGGTCGAAGTATGAAGAAGGTTTCATAACGAAAGGCATTTTGATGCATTCGCCGATATAACGTTCGGACATGCAGTGTAACGTGCATAAACATGAATATGTGCTAGGATGGCTATATAACGTCTGTTCTATTTTCTGAATAGGATTCGAAGTAGATGTCGAGAACTTGTCACTCTGTGATTTATACATTTGTCCCTGCCGGAGGACGAGATCGTTCTCCATTCCCCTTCTACGTGTCTCTTAAGCTGTCAGGTCATACCGTGTTCTAATACGAAAGGAGGGGGGGGCGCTTTTTCGCTAAGCGAAATAGAGAGAAGAAAAGGAAAAAAAAAAGAAAAGGTAGCTACATATGTCCTACGAGGCTACATTCTCAAGGATAAAACTAGCCAAGGTTGCCGAGAGTGGAAAGATTCGATCATTGGTCGCATCTCGAAGCCAAGTTTGCGGCAGGATGCTCCGAGCGTGTCTAGTTAACTTATTGGAGCGGAACTTATCTTCAAAATTATGCAAACTATGATTGTATCTTAATGTTTATAACGAAACACTTCAATAAATTATCTAAATGACGAGATAAGTGGATTATAAGGCAATTATTGACGTCAAAAATATGTGAAAGAAACAAACGGTAAGTAACGATAACGGCATTGCAAATGAGCTCCTGACAATGACGCAAGCTCGAAAAGTGACACGTCTATTTTTTCTGCTGGCCACGCTCTAAAAAAAGAGAACGAACAACACTTGGAATTTCAAAGGTTTCCCGTATCGTTGAATTGCTTTTAAACTCGCTTTTACAGTGCCATCTGATCTTGTACGAAAAGGAATTCGTCAACTAAATCAAAAGTCGTAAACGTCGAAGGTTTGCCAAGTCCGATCAGCGGTGAAATAAACGTCCAATGTATGTTTTATACTTTGATTTGTAATTACAACGGTTACATTAAGTGCTATCATAATTTATGATACGCCTTTCTATAATTAACATTAGCCGAGAAAATTGGTACGCGGTTAATAATGCATCGGTAATTTCGTGAAAATGCTAGTAAATCATGCAAACTATTCCGTCTATTCTATTGTTGCTCGCTTGTACCTTCACCCCTCGACAGGCATGCTCGTTCGAATGAAACGCGACTTCAAAAGCGAAGGAAGTCCGTCGAGAACCCGTACAAGAGGGTTGCTCGGTGGTTGGACCGCTCGTTAGTATCAGCTGCTTGCTGCTTAAAAATAACCTCTTCCTAGTCGCCAGTACAATCGCTAAATTAACGCCAGCAGCGGCGCGACGCCCTTCGCGTGGAAAACCATCTACAGACTTTAAATACTCTGCGCTGTTCTAGAACTATTATGGATTCCTCGAGTCCTGGGCTAGTCAGACTGTTCTCTACTGCATCAAACAGAATTGAACGTAACGTTAACAAAAAAGGATGGCGTTTATGAAATCACGTACAAACCTACAGTATGATCCACGGGCAGGTTTGCTGACTAATTAAGATATTACTACAATCTGAATACGTAACTAGCATGCTTTCCCAGATTCACGACGGACATAAGAGAGGGCATCGGGTTCAAGCTTGCCCAAAAGTCAAATATTTTCTTTCATTGCGAAACGTCTCGTTGAAATGTTTAAATTGGATGGCAACGGAAGTGTATAAAGTGTACCGATAGCCGTCGCAATCAGTTAATGCATGAGCTTCGTCGAGCTACTTGATCAAGCAGTCTTTGATAATAATCAACAACCTTACGATGCACGTCTATGTAGGACGTTTAAACTGGTACGATTGCTTTCACAATTTACGAGTACGTTTGTGATTTATTAATCGTTACACAAAAATATACTCCGAGCTAACACGAAACTGGGACAACCTTTTGATATTCCGTTAGAATCATCCTTAACCAGCTCCAAAAACAACAATCAGCCGTATAGATAGGTGAACTTACATAGCCGTTCAAGTAAATTTTCGCTTGCGCGATGAAATCTTAGAGACAAGATACGTACTCTTGCCCGCTCGTTACTCCTCGTATCTCACGCATACCATCTTATATCGTCTTAAAAGGCGTATTCCACCGAGAGAAAAAAATTCTTTTCTCCAACTTCGTCCCGTCGAATCAAAGAGGGAAAACAATAAGGTCGAGACTTACCTGAACATCAAAGTGAGTGGTGGTATCTTGCGCCTGCGGGGGCCCCTGTTGCTGCTGTTGTTGTTGCGAAGGTGGCGGACCCTGTGGGGGTGGAGGAGCCTGTGCACCAAAGAGTTGCGCCGCATGCGAGTGTGGGTGTTGAAGATGATGCGTCGGTGGTGCTTGATGATGTTGCAAATGATGCGGTGGAGCCGCTGCAAAGGCGGCCATGAAATGTTCTTCGCTTCCAACCACATCGACACCAGGTTTCAATAACACGACTCCACCACCTCCAGCGCTTACAAGAGTCGTTGCTGCGTTCTTCTGAAATTCCTCTTCGCCTGGAGAAGGTTGCCGACTCCCGGGTGTACGACTGCAAATAAAAGACGAAAAACGGCATTAAGCGGTAGTTCTTCCAACGAAAGGGAATTCCTTCATTCATATAGCGGATAACATTTGAAAATAACGATAACGATTGTCACGCATAAATAGCAATCAGCTGCTGAATAACCAGCATCCGTAATATTATCACAATTAACCGTAACTCCACTTTAACTTACGAGAGACGGGAACAAGCAAAGACGTGCAGATTATGCAACCGTCTTGGGGGTCGCGGAATCAAATACTTTTCATCTCTTTACTCTCTATTTCATACATTTCACTGATTCGTTCTGATTGAAGCCAGCCTACGGTACGTTCCAGAGTACAATGCGTTCAACACATAATATACGGAAATATAAACCGTTTTGCTGGATACACTTATGAAAATAAAAGAAGCATAAATTATTCGCGAATCAACGTGTACTGTAACATACATAAAAAAATGTACAGCTTGATATCTATGTGTATCTATGCCTCGATAAAGCCAATTGTTTTCCTTTCATGGAAGAATATCTTAATTAACGAAAGCAAACAACGATTACTGAGAAATGAATTTCAATTTTCGTTATGCATTTGATGATTTAAATTTGAATTTCTATTACGAATTTGCAAAGTTAATTTTTATTATACTCAAGATCTCTTAAATTTCTTTAAAAAACTACCTCTGATTGTAATGGTAAAGAAACCATTATACAGTGATATTACTACACTGTTTTTGTTATTCCCTATATAAAGAAAGTGACGTAGCTTTCGTTGGCCATTATAACACTACAATCGTAAATGTCACGAACCTGATTCAATGTGACGTGGAATTCTTAGGGCTAAAAGAATTCTATTTTACATATTGTGATAACAATCTATTAGCAACATAATTCGCACGCTTAAACTTATACACGCGTATAATTATGTACAAATATCTTAAAAATAATTACAGTGCGTTAAAAATAAATGAATAATAAAAAAAAAAAACAAGAACAACTAGAAAATTGCAATTAGTTTCCTCCGAAATCAACTTGTTTCACATTTCTCTAATACTAATCAATAATCAGGTATAAAATCAACGATAAAAAAAGAACATTAAACATCGAGCTATCTTAATTTCTATGCCTTTGACGAATATTTGTCGTTAACGCTATCAAATTCCAAGTTGATACATTGAATAATGTCTAAAAAATCTTTAGAAACTTGTCGAGCAAGATTCTACGAATGCACGATTAGTAATGCAGTATAACGGTACATTCTGTATAACGACAGGCATAATATAATTTAATGTTCATGTTCGGGGACCTGTACCTTTGATCTTATAAAAAGGGGAAATTCGATGCCTAGACCTTGACGGTCGACAATAATGAGCAAACATCATTACCATAATGAAATTTTTAAGTAGCAACGGCTATTCCACTGTATAAGTTCCGTTCTTTCTTTCTGCTTTATTTGCCACGTTTCTTAATCCAGTTGATCTCAATGTTCGATCTTCACTAATATGATACGAAGAATGATGACCGAGTAAGGCATTTGCACGATAATTCACATAGTTCTTTAAATATACAATAAAATTTACCATCGTTTTTAATTATTAAAAAATATAAATTTTTGAGTAAACGAATTAAGAATGTTATCGTCATTTAACGAAGAAAAGAAACCACAGTGATACAGTATAAACAGCACGGAGAGTGTCGGTAATATCGAGTAGATGAGGTACAAGCGGAGCACCAGATGGCGTACAATGATGGTGCAACAAACACCGAAGAGGCAAACTTATGATGTCATCGTCCGCCGAGTAGGTAGAACATGCACGCCCTTGACAGTTGCCACTTTTACGTTCCTCGATCGTGCTCCTCACAGCAATAGTAATTGTTCACGAACAGCATATGACACATTTACTGTCGTTCAATTGAAAGCAATTATATATAGCTACGCAAGAATAACAACGCGTTTTTCTCCTAACTTATTTACGCAAACCCTGAATATACCGCAGATTGCACCTAATAAATACCTTCATTTTTTCATATTCTCGTAATACAATTATCTTTACATCTTTCTATAATACTTTTTATACGGTATAATAGTTGATATTACTCAAAATTAAATCTCGATACTCACTTAAATCCTTTATCGTCATCGAGACCATTTTGAGATGTTAATCCGTTGTTTTGTGGACCTGTGTCGTCTTTAGAACTGTCAAAAGGACTTGCCGAGCCCTTCTCTTTTTCTTTCTTGTCTGCATCGGTGTTCTACACGAGGAAACAAAAATATCTTTTAATAAAATTGTAAAATTTGTTTTGGTCTGCTCGATATTTTATTTCGTCTATATGCTTACCAATCTCAGAGAAACCATTCTGGGTTCCAAATCTTTGGGTGTCGTAGGGCTCGACCCAAGAACGTATTCGACCATTTTAACCCCCAGACCACCCGTTTCACTGCAAAACAAAACAATTCGATGACTCAAGGAATAACAAACTTGTCCCATTCCTTTAAATACTTAAATCATATGCTAACCTGCTTCTGGGGCTAAGGACCGTTCCAACTTCTGATGTTTGATGATGATAACCAGTCCCGACACCCACACGTCTACCTGTGCCCATGGAGATCGGTTGTGAGACGGCATGATCTGAAATTAAAAACGCCATTAATCACGATGCCATGCTGACGTATATTTCAATCAAACACCCATCCCCATCGAAAAATTACAATCAAGGCTCGCGTGTAAGACAGATATCCGATAATCCGTTATCCTTTAATCCCAACCAACGATTCCATCACATTACATGATAAAAGCTCTTTAATTCGAAGCTATTTAACCATTAAATATTGAAAGAAGGCCAGCTTTTTTACGTGAACAAAATTCGACGATTCTAAAAGGGAACGTTAACAATGTCCCGAAACCGTATCGTGTTCGTGTCGTATCAACCAGTAATCGATAAAAGGCGTGGAGCGAGAAACCCGCAAAGGTGTAACGGAAATTCTATCATAAAAATCCTTAACAGTTTGCCACTGTATCGTTGGCTTTCCCGCGAGACCATTTTATTCAAAGGGTTTCAACGATGATTGAAAAGGAAAAAAAAAGAAGATCGGCTTCGTACATTGTGAAAAGAATTCGCTAGGATTCTAGGGTACTGTATGAATTTTACGATTCCATATGACGCAATTTCGTCGGGTCCAGGTGGATATAGGGGGTTGGTGTGCCGGCGCTCAGGGTGGATCAGTAGGTACGACCCTGGGCATTGGGACGTTGCTCCCACCGCCGCTGATGCCGGGCGTCTGTCGCCATGGCAACAGCCGCGTTGCACCCATCGAGGTGACGCACACATGCAAACTCGGCCCGCGTGCACATGGAAGCCGGTACATGCCGTCGCGAGAATCAGGTGTTTCGTGCATACACTGCACACACAACATCGCCGCCACGGTACCATCGCCCTCGCGCAACAACCCCGTACGACTTAAGGCTCCGTTTAACGAGAAAAAACCTCGCGCAACCTTTCCAACGCACAACCTCTTTCCGTTTCTCTTTCTCGTTCTCTACTCCTTCCTTTCCCTACACCAATTACCGCGGTAATCCGTTTAATTGACGAGAAATTCTGATGATTTTCAGCGACAAGAAACGACCAAGGAATAACCAGGGAGAAATCGAAATATCAACCACGAGAGGGAAGATGGACTCGTCTGGATTAGATGGTAACAAGAAGTTTAAAACGGTTCCCGAGGTAAAGAGATAGAGAAGTTTGTACACGGACTCGAAAATACCAGAAGCTTGGCTGGTATCGATTGATCGTACAAGCAAGGGGAAAGAGAGAGAGAGAGAGAGGCAGACAGACAGACAGAGGGAGAAGACTTTGTGGATTTCCTTGGTTTTCGTAAAAGCAAACAATTGGAAGAGATCTGTTTTGGTAGAGTATCGATTATTGACATTCCGCTCGAAGCTGCGGAGACACAAGTATTTCTACTTTCGCCTCTATATATTGTTCTTTCGGTGCTGTACCAATCAATAAGCGTGCACGACGTAAAACACGCGGTATCGCTCGCATCTCGTTGTACTCTCCTCCCCCATGGACGATGAGTCTCTGACGTTCGTCTTTATTCGTTTTCGTTTGACTTTTTTATATAATTCGCTTTTCTCTCTAATTTTACCGGGCCTGAAATACGTATCAGACGTTCAGGGAATTCTACGTCAACCGACGAGGACCTTCGGCGATCGTTGACTCGCCACGAATTTTGTACCAATACGACGAGCATACGGCGTTAATCGGAATCAGCTCATTAGCTTGTTGTTTTGGACACGTCGTAACTCTGTTCGCCTTGTCAATAATAAAGTCCATTCCAAAGTCAGCAAAATGAACTTTGTAAGACCGTTTCGCCTCTTTTACATCTATCCTTTTACAAACGAAAAGATTCTAATATCGAAGTCGCTAATAGCAAAGGTAAAGAAGCCAGTTAAACGATGTCGTTGCTCCTATTTTAACCGCGATTAGAGAGAAGCCAATACTCGAGTACCTGGACTAATAAGCTCAATATCCTCTAAACTGCTATCAATATATGTACATATTTCGAGAAAACGATATTCAGGCATAAAGGATCGAGACCCGTAAATATGTATAAGTCCGTATAAGATATTTTACGTTCGAAACTTTTACAAAAAAAGAAAGGAAGCGAAGATAAAAATGTTCTACAAATCATAGCAAATATTCTTATCGCGATAATTTTCTCAAACAAGCATAAAATGCAGCAGTAGGTCATGTTCCTTCGGTTGACTGACTCACGCAACACGATCTCGTTCCTTTCTCAACGACACGCGGCTTTCTTTTTCGAGAAGAAATTAGCGCGTGCAGTGCAACCGATTTACCCTTAGAGATTATGTAACGATCAGCCACGAGTAGTGTCGACCGAATCCATATCGATCAAAGCTCGCGCGCTTAGATTTCGTGTCTGGAGGAGAACCCGCCACGGAGACCAGCATATTTCGAGGGATTTAAAGGACTTCGACGAGGCATCATCGGACGGAAACACATGAACGCGGCTGAAATTAAAGTCTGCCTTTATATATGGCCTGGCTGGGTCAGGCTAGGTAACCATTCAAACTCTGACTGAACGAAAGCTGCAGATAGCCTGGGTATTAATGGACGACAATTAATAAACACGATAAAGGGTCATCTGAGATTTTCAAAACGCGTATAGAATAGATAAGCCACGGATACAGTGGACCTACAAAGTGGTCAAGCGTTAATGCCTGCCATCCATGAATTATCGATTCCGATTAACCCCGTTCATGGATTATCCCCATCTCGAAACCCTATTCCAAATATTCTCAGCCCTATTGTCATTGATACGTGTCAGTACGCTCGATAGCACGCCGGCAGTGTGTACTCGCTGCGGTTAGTCAATGGAGCCGAACGTTTCCGCATGTGTTTCATTGAAAGTAATAGGAAGCAACATGACTGTGAAACACATAAACACCAACAAATATACATTACGCTATTTTCTGAATTTTAAAAATCCGAAGGTAATCATACCTGAGGTGCTCCAGGTAGAATCTCGCCACATCTGGTGGTCGCCCAAGTGAAGTATCCCACCGCCTTTTACACCCCCTTCGTCCTTGGAGCCGCCCTCGTCCACGCCCCAAAGCTTTTTTGCCGAGGGAGCGATCTGAAACAATATCAGAAAACGGGTCGTAAGTACACGGGGTCAGTGAACACATTTTCAAACTCGGCGCGTGCTGACACGAAACTCCCAAGAGCTCGCGCCGCCTCGTGCAACGAAAGATACAAATGCGAACGATCGTATTAATTACACTAACCAACTACAGAGACTAGCTTAAAAGTAGCGTATCTACCGTGTACAGAGTCGATCATCAGAGCTTGATATCCCTTGTATACATGCATCCTTTCTTAATGAAATAAGAATCTGGCAAATACCATTCGTGCCAACAGACCAGTCTGCTTCTATAGCTTCCCCTTTTTTCATAAACTTTAAACTTTAAAACTTTCATTTTTCGTTACACAACGTGTACCACTCGTAAGAGATACGAAGAAAAGTGTGTGCAGTGCCAATGGTCGAAATGTGACTTGGTTCTCTATCGGCAGTCGCAAATATTGACATCGTTCTTTCTCTCGAGCGGCAAGTTGGTTCGGGATCGCAAAGTTTGGCGCGAAAAGATAATCTCGACGGAGGAATGGAAAAGACTCGAATCGAAAACGGAGGTGAGTCGTTACGTTCCATCGTGACCTGAACTCTGCTGCACTGTTCCCGACCTCACCTAACTAGAGGTCAGTGACGTAACCAGGAGAAGCGGTGGGGATGGAGGGAACCATCGTCCGCAGATTGCGGGATCCTAGATGCAGGTATACTGCACGTGCGATGGTGACAGTGCAGCTCAAGAGTGCGGGCGTCTCGATGCATTTTCGTCCGCATCGTCACTCACGCCCGGTCCGTGGATCGTTAAACGAAAGTACCAAAAGGGAAGGGATGGGTTTCGATTCACTCGAAGCTACCCCGTTTCTTCTTTCAAGTCGCTTCTTTTCATCAAGTACTATTCATCGTGAAACGTCAACGACTCGATTCCCCGGAATCTCTATAAGCGTTTCAATCGAACGTTCGTCTCGGTAAATTAGCTCATTAAGTACCATATAGTTATCGTTTCACCTTTATCGCTGACGTATATGAGCCACTCAGAAGCCCAGCTGATTAACTCCACTTTAAAAAAAAATCTTATTTTTAACTCTAGAACATATGATTAGTATTTAACCTTCAAAGCAAATGATTACTATTGATGAAATGGATCAGTGTGCTTTCTGTATGACTTCTGTAATACGAGTTTTGATTGATCTTTTAAGACAAAGAAATCAATATAAAATCAGCTGATTTTACGAGCGCGACGGCAGACTTTATAAGTTTGGCGAATTGGTAGCTCGGTGAATTCGATTCCCGTGTGCGTGGCATGTATGTAGTTCATAAAACGATACCGAGGAATCGAGCGTGTACACGCAACGCGTGGTATCGTAACGTTACCGCATCGACACGACGGCGCTTCTGTGCAAACATTTCACACTTGCTCGGACAAATCGCGCGTTGTAGCAGATTATTTAATCGGTACGCGGACAAGACACGTTGCGAGACCTTCGATGAATCATACTGATTCATCGACGAGACGCTTAAAAGTAAAAAAAAAAGAAAAAGAAAAAGTACCGTGGGAGTACGAGGGATTCGAAATTTCACGCGTTTCCACGACGAAGGCACACGCGATATTTATATTTTATTGATCAAGCAAACGATACCAGGTACAATAGCATCGTGCGTCATTCGCCGAGTGGGTATAACAGTTCGAATACATAAACCACGAAATATCAAACGACGCTGTTTATCGTCTACGATGCATCTGTAAGCGCATTAATTATATCTCGTGTCGAGACATGCTAGCGTGTGTCCTTTACAACGAATTAATCGTTATCAATTCTACGCGTGTATCGCTTTGCATGCAAGTCGTAAAAAACCACCGATAAAGAAACGTTTGTACACGTCACACGAACGAAATATATCTATGTGAGAGCTTAGAGGTCTAACATGAAATTCTAAGGCCTGATTCCTGGCGAAACGCGTACGTCTTTTCACCTAGTTCGACAAATCGGCGGATAAAAGGGAACAGAAGAAAAAATCGAACGAGTTGTACTAGTTTAGAAACCGGTTAGAAATCCCACGGGAGAAAACGTCGATCGAAGGAGCGCACGAAGCTGATGATTCGCGCGTATCAAGTTGGAAAGCGAATCTTCGTTTGCATCATCTTACGGCATATTTTTTTCCAACCTGTATTTCGTGCCGTTCCACCGGGTCATGGTTTTACTCTCTTTCTCTGTCTCTTTTGTAATACAGCAGTGCTGCTGTTACTGTTTTTGACCACAACGTAATAGCGAAAATATCCTTCGAGAGTACTGGGCGAGCAACATTCTCCGTTTGTACGCATCGATGACGTTCGAATGATTTTCCAGATTGCGCGGCACGTACCCGTCATGCGATACACGAACTCTACGTAAAGGCAATGAGAAGCAAAGTTTGAAAATAACTGAAAGACTTTGGACCATAGTCACGCTACACGTTACGATTTTTAATTTCGTTTCATTCTACATCCGAGAATTTATATACCAGGAAGATGTGCTCGAGCCAGCTGGGTACGTCGGTAATTCCCATCGTTCTTCACTGTTCCGGCGACTTCGTTGTATTGTAACAACCACGACGAAGTTCTTTTTTACGCACACAAATGGGATGCGAATCGGAGCTACAGAATGGGACGAAGGATACGTCTAAAGGTTTGGTAAGGTAAGGGTAAGGGTAAGGGTAAGGCTCGGTCAACCGGGGGCGATACGCCGTGAGTATCGACCGCGTCGCCGGCCGGCAGAGACGCTTTTGCACGTTAAGCACGACTACAGGGAGAAAGGGACGAGAAGAGGTCGAGAAGCGAATGAACGAGCAAGAGAAAACCCATCGCAAATTTTCTCGTTCCACCATCGAGAAACTTCCAAGAGGGAGGCTTTTCGATTCTCCACGCCATGATTCCCTACATTACGATTCCTGTGTACCGCAAGTCCATTAGCTTGTGAACGAACAAGTATGAACACGATTCGGAATAGAAAACAAACAAGAGAAAATGATAATTCCCGTTGATTCCGTTCGTTCGTTAGCAGAACGAAAACGGTAGCATTCCGTCCCCTGAAACCGGTCAGCGAAAACTTTTGCACATTCAGCGAAGACTGAGAAGAGTGGAACAAGAAGGGATAAAGGAGGAAAAAGGAGAAGGTAAAACGACGTGCCGCAGTCGTCATCTTTCGTACGTTAGACGAGGACGATATCGTTCTACTCATTCGAACCGGCCAGCAGCAGCAGCAGAAGCTCTTTTGCACGTTGGCCGCAACCTCGTTGGAGGGAGAATTGCGAGGAGACGAAAAACGAGGGTGAACGAGCGAGAGAACAAGTCGAAGGGATATCGGACGAAAGAGTAAAAAAGGAAACAGAGAATGAGACGAGACGAAAGAATACTGGATCTCCCTTTCATTGAACAAAGCCAACGATAGTTCGCTATACCCCTAAGCTATACCCCACCATACGTCGACGGAGCTAACCCCCTCCACGCGGGCCGCCACTCCAACTTCTCTCCCTACTCACCCCGCACACCCACGAGGTTCTCCCACCAGTGGAACGGCAGCGTGGATGTCGTCGCTAAACTGCCACGGGGCCACCGACCCCTCCCCAGGCCCCTCGGCCTCGGGTCACGGCCACTGTCCTCGCGGAGAATCAGCAGCACGAGGGAGGCGAACCCTGTTGTTCTCTCTCTTTCTTCATCTCTCCCTCGACCTCCTCACTCTACCCCTTTTCGACTCTTTCTTCAATTGTGCGTGTGCGTGCGCCTGCGTGAGTCAAATGCGTGCGCAGTAGACACGAAACAGAGAAGAACGCGCGATAGGGGTGGTTTTTGCATTTTGTTGTCCCGGTTTGATTTTTAATTAAAAAGAAATCGGCACGGATCTGGCATTTCGTAGCTAACGCCATCGCTATCGGTTTACCGATGTAGTAACCCGAGCAACATTCTCGTTCGTGTAAGAAAGCATAGTACAATGGTTTAGCTTGTAGAAATTTTAGACAAATGATCGCGATACGCAATCCTGGAGAACTAGAGAACAAAATACATAAATCGAAGTGTTTCGAAACGATGCGACACGAGCTACCACAGTCGTGGCCGCGCGGAGGAGACGTTTACAAATAAATTTCTTCTTCTTTGTGTACTACACACTGTTGTTCCCGATGACGAATCTGCAAGCGTAACCGATGCGTTTAGGTTCAACGACATGCGCGTCACGTCACTACAAGTCACGACGCGATACGTCACTTTACGGCATAAACGAGAGAATACTATCCGACGAGGTAACCGCCACGTTCGTAGAAGAAACACTACAAAATTTTGTATCCAATGCTGGTCAAATTGAACTGCTCCCTCTGCCCCGTTTTACGTATAAATTTCCACCATACAATTCTACACAGTCCAAGTTGTTCACCCCTAACGGTCGAAGGGAGCTGGGAAGCTCGATCGACTTTTATTTAGATAAATTTCCAGAGCAGAAAATCATTCGAGTTCGTGGACGAAGATCTCACGAAGATCTATTTTTGAGCTACGCTTTAAGTTTTGCAAAGTGAAAGTACAAAATTAGAGAAACTGATTATACGATACGAGACGATTAAACCAGCTATTAATATAATAATTCGCATACTACTCTGAAAGTATGTAAAAGATTATGCAATTTATTTATATGTACGATAGGAAGTTTATAAAACTGGTATCCAATGTTCTAAGAATGGAAGTACATGCAACATACGAATTATCCTGAATTTGAATAGGAAAGAACAGAAATATCATTGAAATTGAAACGATCAGTACATGCAATCCTGTTTTTTATCCACTCGCTTCGAGACTCGAATCAGCGACAACTATCGATTATCGATGACGCTTTGCGTAAGTTCACAGACATATAAGCTGATGTCAATAAACATTTCCCTCGACGGCTTTCCCTTATCGTCAAAAAGTCTCATATTGCCATTTCAGGAAAACAGATTATCCACTGCTTAATAACTCCTTTGCATAGCGTCGCAGAACATTTCTTTCGAGGCTGACGTCACTTAAGAAACCGGAAACTGGTTTCACTCTTCTTTTATCGCGAATAGAATACGATAACGCGCGCGCGTGGGAGTTGTTTCTTACCAGTCCTGTCTTTACCGGTCAGCGTAGTCAACCATAATGTTGGCCGTGATTCAAGTCCGAATATTTTGTCGACGGTAGTTTACTTTTTCCGAGAATTCCTGTGTTTCGCGAGAAAATATCGCGTCTAGACGAGACTCTCATGGAGCGCGACTACAAAACGAGAATTTCGATAAAAAGGAAACAGCCTGATAATTTGCCGCCAAAAATAGAGAAGACAATGGAGAACGGTTCTTGTCTTTTGGATAGATTCTGCGTAAGATGTTTACCGTTTCTTTCAAAGGAGAGTTAACGCGTTGCAGAGAAGCACGGATGCAACATAATCGAAGAGCGACACTGATCTTGTGTAACGATTATCGTGGAGAGGCTTGCGAACCGTGGGCGTTAACTGCATAACTATCCATAACCATCTGTTACTGTCGGCCAGAGAGAAGAGAAAGTTCGCTGCAACGAGGTGACAACCTGATATTTTTATGTTGTAACATTATGTATAATACTTTACAGTGTACACGTCCATAATCCATGAGGATTATACTACCAATTTTCTTCGGGACATCTTACATCACAAAACGTTTCGCGTGTAATATTTTTACCAGAGATTTGTAAAGTCAAATTATACGGATTCTACGTATATGTACCTACCATCGAAAGCGTGGCAATGCGAATGACGAGGTTAATTGAAAACATTTTGTGGCAAGTAAGGTCAAACCTGAACCTCGAACCCACTAGAAGAGATAGAGTGACTCACGCAAATCAATATCACCTCCAGGCATATTTGCCGTTTATATTGGTGCAAGAGAAGCGCGGCATCGTGCATCTGGCTCACGGATAAATGTATTTATCCTTTACGATTTTATCAATGCAGTATCGTTAATGCACACGGTTTCGAGGGGAGCTCGTCCGAGTCGGCGTCTCGGTCGGTAAGCCAAATAAAAACATTCGACGCGACTCGAATGAAACGTTCCGCGACGAAATTCGCCGTCAGCGTAAAGAATCGAGTAGAAAGGCTGGTAAAGGCATTTTACTATGATATACAATGGAAAATGTACTATAAAACTATGTAAAGTAATTTTGAATAATTATATTCGTCAATTCTAAAACGAAATGGCTAAATCGTCACGATATTATCAGACCTATATTAACAAACTGTAAACCATGACCGACGAATATCAAAATGAAAAATTTCCATAGAGTTTTTCGGCACACGCACCATTCACATGTGTCACGACAGTCCAGAGAAGACCCTGACAGTATTTCAATCGATTAGGTGCACCCAAAGGGGGAACCACAAGCAAGGGGAAACATGCAAAACATAAAGCCGTATAAATTTAAATGGCACCGGTCCAAACAACATGGCCCTTGTACAAGAAAAGAATAGCTACGGACAAAATACGGTATTCATAATCTAACACGATGCGAAAGGAACAAACTGATTGATAATCGGACCAAAACGAAGAAATCCTCCGAGGAGACGAAACACGTTTTTAATATTATACAATACAATTCCACCGCGTGAAACATTCTTAGTTCGTGCGAAAGTACATTAACCTAAAACAACGCGAACATTCTCCCGTACCTCCGGTTTGCTAGCTTATGTATAAAAGAAAGACAGAGAGCGCAAGGAGAGAAGAGAAGGAGAGAGAGGAAGGATAGAACTCCGAACTCCGAGCGTTTTACTGTAGAGTTCGAGGACATAAACAATGAAGAAATAGTTAAAGGAGCGGAGCGCTGCAAAGATTCGGTTCGGACCTCTAGATACATATTTTTTCTATGGTTGAAACGTGCCGGCAGCGCTCTATGGGTCCAAATTTACAGCTATCGCATTGAGAAACTTTCCCCTCTTCTTCAACGAGTCCTCTTTCCCATCGTCGAGACAGTCCTGAATTATTTAATTATTTTATAACACGACAGTTCGAAACCCACTGTTTTGTCTATTTCCCATTAAGATTCCCATTAACACAGCTCGAAAATTTGCCATCCTTTTGTCGTAAAGGTACAAGGTAATGCTAATGGTCCGTTGTTATATTACAAGGTTAAGCGAATTCGAAGACCTGATTGGCTGAGTTACTGTCGGATACCTCCATGCGAGAGCACGTTCGTACGACTATTCCTGCTTACGATTCAGATCATCCGTTCTTTTTTACAGTGTTTGATAATAGTCATCAATTTCACTTGTGGATAGTTTCGAAAAATTTTACCTTGATAGTTACGCGATATCAAGTATGTACTTATGAATGTATACGAATGTATTTCGATCATAGTAAACAATCTAGGATCTATGTAAAAGAAAGCAC
Organism: Bombus terrestris; assembly: GCF_910591885.1. NCBI lineage: Eukaryota > Metazoa > Arthropoda > Insecta > Hymenoptera > Apidae > Bombus > Bombus terrestris. The sequence goes on from NC_063278.1 coordinate 6,947,072, forward strand.
CGATGTTGATATAATTTAACGTATTGCAATATGCAGAAATGTTTTCCCTAATGATTGCACACCACTCAAACATGATCGTTAATTTGTTTGTTTTCTGTAAAACTATCCATTTAAGTAACAATAGCAAGGATGTTGTTTACGAGTTGTAATTATATCAATGATGAATAAAAACTGAATAAAAAGGTTAAAGTCATTCCTTCGGAACAAAACATTTTTGACCTACCATGAACCGAAGCTATCAGTTTTTTCATAAAAAGTTTGAAGTATCCTTGAAAAAAGCATAAAACTTAATAATATAACAAAGTACTCGTTTGTTTATAAATGTTAGTCTGACAATACAAACTTATTAATGCAATTACTGCATAAGTAACAATGAAAATATAGTTGTACTAATTTTTAACAAAAGAGTGCTTTTTGAAATTATCAGATAACGTAAACACAAAATATTTTCATAGATACACTACAACGCTATACTATATTTAAATAGAGTAAACAGAAAAATTCATCGTTATTTAATACTATTGATTGAAATATTTTTTTTACCGAAAGAACGATGAACAAAAACAACGCCAACAGGAAAACGAGACACAAGATAAAAATACACCGTTACACACGGTATTCGTTATATTCATTAAGTGTAAGATGAGCAATAAAAAGGTTATAAATAAAATAAAATCGTGATAATACAAAGTTTCCAAATTTGCAAAGGCTTTCTCTGACGAATAATACCCATTTTAACTAAGTTAAGATACATGAGCGGCAACAGTGATTTGTACAGCCAAGTCAAGTTTCCCCCTAAAGCTTCATAAACATGGAGGTTTCCATTGTGGAATAAAAGTCTTCGAAACATAACCTACAAATTGGCAATGTTCGGCGACTCGTGTCGCGTGGAGAAGCAGAAATACGAAAAACTTGAAAATAAAAAAGTGTAATTGAACTGAAATAAATACCATGTCGGCCCCCAAATCCTTCATGTCGCAGTAAAGGAAAAGATCCCCCGGTGGTTTCATCCAGTCGCCTGTGCTCGTACCTGCTCCCTGGCCGTACCCTACACCGAAACTCTCCACCGTCTCCAAGGTACCCTCGGCACGGCGCGTCACCTTCGAGAGATTCACCGTTAACCCCGTAGTACACCAACAACGCGAACGAAAAATCGAACACACACTCTTTAACACGCACTATCCGGTAGACGAGGCTATCTTGGAGGAGATTCGTTGAATGTTGAGGATACGTTGTTGAAAAATAAGTGAATCGTACGTCGAACGGCGGCGTCGGGGCGCGGACGCCGATTCAGCCGGCACTGAATACACACCACTCCCGGTTGTTTTCACGTTCGTTTTTCCTGTGTGAACGCGGACAGACCTCTCGTAAACGGAACACACCACACCGCCGCTGAACAATACAAATCGCAGCACCACGAACGGGAGTGTGAGAGAGAAAGAAAAGCGCTCGGCCGCCTGTCAAACAGTTCGACACCTCGGGTGCCTCGATGCTGCCACTGCTACCTATGCTCCTCTCTTCTTCCTCGTCCTCTTCCTCCTCCTCCTCCTCCTCCTCCGCCACCGCCGTCGCCGCCGCCACCGCCGCCGCCACCTCCTCCACCTCCTTTCTCCTCTCGCGCACTTTGCACACTCACTCCGCGAATACGCGTTTATTTATTTACAGGGGGAGTAAGTCGATTACGTGATCTTGCCTAAATTCACGTCCGTCTTGACATATCGCAAGACGCGTCGTTATCGGGCGTTAAAACAACGCTCGGCGTCACGATGCTCTTACTTGTCGTCTCTCCTCGAATTTTCGTTAACCGGCCTCTCTCTAGATAGAGACTGCCCTCTTAACCGAAACAAAGAACGACGCTCGAATGGTATGCCCTCTACCGAGCATTTTGACAGTTACTCTCCGCTTGGCGAAAGATACTGACCAATCATCGTCCTTTTTACTTTGCACGACCTCTCACGACGACCGGATGAAAATTTGATTGTGCTTAGTAAATTTACCTGGCCTGACTAAGTAATAACGCCACGAATGAAGGACAAAACTATCCCAAACCTAACGTATATACGTTCGCAAATTTTCAAAAACTGTTTTAACACTATGCCAGATGATCTTAACCAGAAGAAATAAATTTTTGTTTCTTATTCGGTTATCACTGATTATTCTCAAAATATATCAAATATATCTAAAAAAAACTATAAATTAAAACATTTTTCTCTATTTTCTACAAATTTCAACTATGATTAATGTAGAAAGTATAACGATACAAAAAATCAGCGATGCAATTTACCGTGTACAAAAGCCATTAACGTTAACAAATGCCTGCATTTGCTATAGTTTACAAAAATAAACTTGAACGAGGAAAAAAATAATGAGTAAAGTAAGAATTTAGAAACACGTAAAGGGCAAATTGAAAATTGCAGTTTACATCATTATTATAAAGAAATATCTCCTATTTAGAATAAACACGTATTTAAAAATGTATTAGAATATTTGCTTGAAAATTGTAATGAAAAAATAAATAATATAATGCATACTCTTTTAAAATACAAGTCTGTATTTCGACTAGTTTCCTACGTAATTAAATGTCGTAGTTTGAATCGCCAAATTTTGGCCCTGACACTGTTTTGTCGAGGAGACCTACGCATCGATTAAACTTTCTATTTAGTCGATTGATAACTACTACCGACAATGTCAATGACATTCTCTAATTAGACAACTAGTAGTACAAGACTTAAACTCCTACTAAATCGAATGCGTTAGTTATATCGAAAGATAAGAAACAACAACACGAAACTATGAACCAGTAGACGACAATGGCTAATTGTTAAATTATAAAATATCTTTTCATAAAAGAATACCGAAGATATTTTTTTGGATATAGCCCAAATTAGTTTTATGTTTCAAAAGACACAAAAATCAACCTATTTTATTAATCTTGATTACGCGACATGAAAATTAAACATAAATATTATTGATATAGTAAATTTTGAGAAAGTTATGATAAAAACGCCTAACATTTCTTGATTGATATGATATATATGACAGCATCATTGAAATTAAAATTTTGGCATATCACGATCAAAACTGTATGCATTTCAATATTAAGCCAAATATATAACGGAAAAATAGTGGTCAATAGTACGGACAAGGAAAGAGATACGTATTTCAATGCATTGTTTCTTGGATATAGACATATCTTCATTACAAAGTTGATCACATCTCCATTGATAAATATATATACACATACACACGCGCGCGCGCGCACACATACACACACAAATAGACATTCTATTCAATGACACTAATTTAAAACATTGAATAAACATATCTCAAATATCCCACCTCTAATTCTAATATATTCTAAAGCTATTAAAATGATAATTATGCTTACCTGGCCATTTCTAAATTGTTGTTGTTGTTGTTGTTGCTGTTGATGATGAAAGAGGGCAACTTGTTGCTGTGCTGTCATTTGATTATTAAGATAAACTAAATGTTCTGTTCCTGGTGCTCCACTCTGCACAACAATAAAAAATGCAAATATTAGTACAAGATTATAGAATATTTTTTTTATTAAGCTTGATATTAAGTAATATACAACTTACTTTAAGTTGCATTGGGTGGATTTCATAAGGTAAATGAACATTGTTCATAGTTTGCAGACCCAATTGTTGTGGTTGATTCTGTTGTGGTACACTCAGTTTAGTAATGGGATATTTCCATTTTTCTGGATTCTATAAATCATTTCAATATACAATCAAATGTAAGCAATCGATATGCTACTTATCTATAATACTTTTAGAGTATCAAAGCATAAGTCTACAAATTTCTTTTCTCTCCTACAATAGACCGTGTAATATATCTTGAAAAATATTTTGGATGCTTACATTATCAATAATAGCATCATCTGCAAGGGCCCAAGCACGTGGTGCCTGTTTTGTTTGGAAAGCTGAAGACTGGGCATTAAATTCTGCTTCCGTAGGTCGTTGAAATACGTAACCCACCATGGCATCATCTTGAGTTCTGTTCACACCAATTTGATGTGTTTGACCAGGTTGTATACGCATACTATCACCACCAGCCATTACTTGCCCACATTGTTCTGTATCCTATAAATAAACAATTATTTCATTACTTCAAATTTTCTTTATTACTCTCATAGATAATTTATAGTTATATTAAATGAATAATAACTTTTGCAGATAAAATCCAAGTTAAAATCGGTGTATTTGAATTGATACAAACTTAAGATGTATAAATCAATACATTATTTCGGAGTACATAATACTAAAAAAATTACAATTACTGAAAATTGTTTAATAGGTAATTGTATACTAGTGTACATACAAAGAAGAATTATCATATCAAATTTATTAAAGATATCATTATAAAATTGTTAATAACTAATGTATATATTATAAAGTATGTCATAACTGTTTAATCAATCATGGTATCACAGTGCTCTTAAATATGCATATATTAGTATTTTATCTATGCTTTATCAGAAAACTAATAGGAACATAAAACAATAAGATCTCTTTTTGATATTAAAACACATATAATTATTCCTACAGTTCAAAGAAATTAGTAACATATGCAGGATTAGTCTTGTTTCACTGGAGTAAGCAAGTTGATAAATGCAACCAAAACATCTTCATTTCTATACAATATCCTGCCATGATGGACTAAACAAAGCATAAGCATATGCAATATTTATGCATATGAACAATATAAAGGACTGTTTCCTCATGTTTCAACAGTAGAATAGAACTTTCTACGTTAAATAATAATATACCAAATAAAAAATAAATAAGTACAATAGTAAATTTCTGGAGTAACGATCGAAAAACAATATTTTAGTTAGAAGACACATGAAATGATAGGTTATGAACACTTCGATCCGAGTAAAACTTTGTAACGTTAGATCGTTTTACACGGTGTACTAATTACGAGATAGAAAACTAGAAAAAAATTAGATAGGTGCTTACTGTGGGTATGTGCCCATTCGCGGAAGGATGGTGCAATTGCATAGAAGGTGCCGGTTCACCCGCAGCACCAGCGCTACTCGCACCGAGCCACTTCATCGTTCTGTCAATCTGTACCACTGCTTCAGGTCCGACGAACGATGATCAAACAGATAAGATGTTCCCTCACTGTGAAGGTTAGCTCGCTCAGAACCGGCGTCTGGAGCTAAAGGTAAAATCACCCACTATGTATATTCTGCGAGCATGTTCTACGTGTGACTCTTAACAATGTGACATCTTCATTGTTTCCACGACGACGAGAACGGCAACGATAACAAGAATAATCACTAAATAGAATCGTATTTATGAATGCCTGTGATTGAACGCTAGACAGTACAGCAATGGCAGCTGGAACACAGCGGTGCTGCCGGAATTTTGACAACACTGCCGGACACGGGGAACAAGAGAACACAAAGAGAATTGTCGAACCGAATGCAACTTAAGTCTACACGGCTCCTCGAGTTTTACCAAACGACACAACCGCTTCAGCGACGGACGAATGAAACTGAGGGGATGCCGAAGAAAAAAAAGTGAAACATGCAAAAAACGACAACTGCTTGTTCATCAACGGACGAGAGGGAATTAAGGGTAGGAAAGTAGAGAGGGGGAGGAACCAAAAGATTCGCAAAATTAGATTCTTTGTATCGTTGTTGATGTTAACGAATCGCTTTCCCCCGAAACTATACCAGGTACGATAATGGACGTGTTCCCTCTTTCGATTTACGTTACAAGCTTTACCTCAATTATTGCGATGACTATAGTTGAAATCAATTGACAAATATCGTTCGTTTCGTTCTATACTACTCGATATTTTCGTGGTTACTATGTACGCTTCGGTCTTTCACACGCTCATCCCGTAAAACTAAAGCTTAAAATACACTATTCACAGGTATGTACATCGAAGTACTGGCACACAATGTGCGTCCACCGGCATACGCGTGTTTCGCGCGCAAGGATGCTACGAGATTTTCAGAAGGGATTCGGAGGGCAAGAGGGGAGGGGAGGGTAGAGAACCAACCCGCGTTTAGAAATACCGCGACACGATACCAAACCAATACGTTATTTCTGTCAATTTCATGCTTTTTCTAATCGCGACTTCCAACTTGATTTTTACTTTCACCTCAGCAATCGGTTCGTTAATAACACTAAAACTAACGTTTAAACAAAAGTTCGTAGACTTTGTTCGGCGTTAATCGTCCGTTTCACATTTACACAACGCCGTACTTAAAGTGTCAAGATTCTAGGTTATACGACAAAATCATGGATGAAACGAATAGATAGCGATGTTTCATGTTAGACTTAAACGTAGCATATTTACTGCCATCTGATATAAAAGTCGTGTTTTAAAATTAATTGTTCACATTTGTAATATCTCATATATGATCGATTTCTTAAATATTAATTGAATTGTATAGTTTAGAGGATAATTTAAAAATGTACATATAATATTGTCGATAAAATATTTCATATACTTTACGATATTGTGTAGCTAATTTGTTAAGTGAACAAATAGCTAGTAATAATTTTATTCGAGAAATTCATGTTTGAATACTGTAAAACCAATATAGCTACTGGTTAGAGTCTATGGTTAGAGTATTTAACTCTCCAATGCAAACGGCTCATAATGTATGCGAAAGAATTGTAAATTGTAACTCACACTGTCTGCGCTTGCCATATGAAACAGTGTTTAATGGCTGTACCCGCACATGAAAAAAAATTTGACAATTTGATGCAAAGAACTTGTTCCTATGATTACGTTAATGATAACGAATGTTCTCTATTTCATATTTGAAATCTTTTTATAGAAATGCTGAAGCACACGGTAAGATTGATATTTTATTCAATTCGTCAACATAAGATTATTCGTGGTTTATATAAAAACATGTTAATATCATGTTTTTAATGATAATTTAATAATATGTCTTGTATTATATTTTTCCTTCCTTTTTTAACTTTGTTTCATTATGTATTACCTTGTACATTCATACTTCCTACTGATAAATTAGTTTTATTGAGGATAATTTGTACTGTTATTGTGAAGTTACACCTACAATATACATTTCTTAATTGCCTAATAAAGGAATTCAAGTAACTCTTTTTTGTACTCACAAAATACTGTCTCAACGTACTTTTAATATTCTATCTTTGTTACATAACAGTTGTCATGTAATCAAATTTTCCATTAAAAGAGTGATAATTTTACATTTATAGATGACGTAATGCAACTCATCAAATATAATATAATTATATTATCATAATATAAAATGGCAACATTTTGGTCAGGGAGACCTGGTTGGTTAGGGAAAGTAGGAATAGCATTATTGGCTACATGGCTTTTGGTACTAATAATATCAGTATCACATATCTTTAAGGCAAATAATTTATCATCCAATAATGAGAGTCCTACAAATAAAGAAAATGCTCAACGTTTAGCTCAAATGGTCAATGATTTTGAAATCCTTAAGAGACAAAATGAAGCATTAAGAAATATAATTTTAGGGTAAGTTTATACCAGAGATTATAAAAGCAGACAGATTTATTTGAAGTTTAAAACAAAGAGCATTGTGATCTTTTCGTTGTACAGGATAACGTAATTTCCAGAGAAAGATCAAAATCTATTCAAGGAGACCATTTAGGTTCAATACAAGAAAAACTTGAGAAAGTTTCTCTTTATGATGATTTGCTGGATCATCAGGATAATATTAAGCACGGTGTCCCTTCTTCTGAATATGAAGAATTAAGAAGAATGATAAGAAATAATATTCAAGAGACATGGTAAATATAGCATCTAAAGTATAGTTTGTCACTGTATATGAAGATATGGGAATGTTACATGCGATACTTTAATATTTTAAACAGGTATTATATTAATGCAGAACTAAGTAAATTTAGGAAAACTATTGATAAACTTAATTATGAACAAAGAGAGAAAAAAATACAGGACACATTAAAAAATGTTTGGGATCATAAAAGATCTCTCATAATAGACATTGACAAATTAATGAAAGCAGATGGCTATGATGAATGGCGTAAAAAGGAAGCGAAAGAATTATCTGATCTTGTACAAAGAAGATTCAGGCATTTACAAAATCCTAGTGATTGCAATAAAGCAAGAAAGTTGGTTTGCAGTTTAAACAAAGGTTGTGGATTTGGATGTCAGGTAAATAAAAATTATCTTAAATAAAATGTAAGAATTTATATAAATCATTATAAATGAAATTTTGTACATTATTTTGTATTTTAGATTCATCATATTACATATTGTTTCTTAGTTGCTTATGGTACAGAGCGAACATTAATAATTAGATCTAAAGGTTGGAGGTATCACAAAGATGGTTGGGAATCAGTCTTTAAACCACTTAGCGAGACTTGTGTATCTACAATTGGAGCATCACATGCTAATTGGCCTGGTGACTCATCTAAACAAGTCATTTCATTGCCAATTGTGGATAATGTTTATCCAAAACCAAGGTTTCAACCACCAAGTGTACCAGCTGATTTAGCTTCAAGGTTAGAGAAACTTCATGGCCATCCTTTAGTGTGGTGGGTAGGACAAGTTTTAAAGTATTTAATGCGACCTCAAGAACATGTGAAAAGAACATTAGAGAATGCCAAGGAAAAACTGGGTTTCAAAAAACCTATTGTTGGAGTTCATGTACGGAGAACGGATAAAGTTGGTACTGAAGCTGCTTATCACGATATAGACGAATATATGGTTAAAGTCGAACAATATTTCGACGAACTTGAACCAAAACCAGAAGTGAGAAGAGTTTTTCTAGCGAGCGATGATCCAAAAGTGATCACAACGGCAAGAAATCGTTATTCAAATTATGAAATAATAGGAGATCCAGAAATAGCAGAGACAGCTTCAGTTGCGAAACGATATTCCGATTCTTCTTTACAAGGAATAATTATCGATATACATCTCTTATCCGAATGTGACTATTTGGTGTGCACATTCAGTTCTCAAGTGTGCCGTGTAGCATATGAGTTAATGCAAACATATTATCCGGATGCTTATAATCGTTTCGCATCATTAGATGATATTTACTATTATGGTGGTCAAAATCCACACCCTCATCAAGCTATTCTAGATCATAAGCCGAGAAAGGAGGGTGAAATTGAATTAAAAGTAGGAGATTTAATTGAAGTTTTTGGAAATCATTGGGACGGTTATTCTAAAGGATACAATACTAGAACTAGTATGACAGGATTATTTCCTAGTTTTAAAGTTAAAAATCCAGTAGATGCTGTAGATTTTCCGAAATATCCGTATGTCCCTTTACAAGAGAACAAGAACGAGTAGGCATACTCTGAATATATAGTGATCTTGAAAGCATTCAGATTGCTTAAAAAAAATAACTTGCCTTCATATTTAAATTGTTAAAAACAGTAAAAAAACTTCACAAACACGTATATATTTTACTACTAGCAAATGACAAATTTAATTCTTGCAAACTGAAACTATCTCAAATTATATAAAAAAAAAAGTGAAGTATTCTATTGCCTATGCATATTTATATCTTGAATTTTGAGAAGACCGTATATAGATATTCGTAAACAAATATTATAGAAAATTTTGAATATATTTACGATCTTCTTACAAATTGAACTAAGAACATAAACATAAAAAAAAATAAAAATGCATAGCGTACATGTGCGCAATATAATTAAAAATTTTTATATATTTTGATTGAAGTTACAAATTGTAGTCGTTATTTTAATAAGAGATTTTATTAGAATGTGATTGTATTAATGTATTACATTGCAACTCTTTAGCGAACTGAATGTATGTTTTTTATATAATGCATTTAAAATAGATACGTAATTAACATACAATATAAAACAAAAATTATTTGTGCCAATGCACTTGAACTCAAAGTATTATTTACAGTGGCAAGCCAATAATCAAATAAAACCTAAGTAATATGTCAATTTTTATAAAATTGCAAGGTTTTATACATTATTAGTTAATCTCATATCTCTTAATAAAGGCTTGCATTATAATTCATTGTCATAACGTACAATTTGTACATAAGATATACAATATAAATTACGTACATAATAATTTTTTTGATAATAATAGAGCTTATACAAAACGCATAATAAATATTGCATAAATTGCGTAATATGATAAACCTGAAATGCATAGACATCGAGCTGGGCTTGAGGCCTATCTTATTATATAATTAAGGATGTTTCTTGTATACATATTGTAATATATTTTATACTATACACCAAACGTAAATGAGAATTGTTATTATATTATGAAAACTGAATTTGGTTTTTAATAAATATTTAATTCATGAATCTTTTGGTCTTGTTTTCGTTTTCATTTAGAAATAACATTTTGATATCAAAATGTGTTATTACATAATTTATTTTACATTTTTTAACAATTTACACGTTAATTTAAAAATAAATATGGCGGAGTTAATTGGTATAAAAGTTTAACGTCATCGATATAATTTTATAACATCACTAACTTCAGTTCCGTAATGTCGTAGAAGCGTAATAGTGTTTTAACGTGTAATTACATTAAATTGTTTTTAAGTTTGCAATTATATACAGAAAAGATTTTGAGGACATGGCACATATTTTTCGTGTGTATAAATTTGAAGTACCTACATTAATTCATGTTTTCTACAGAAATTATAATTATCAAAGGTTAGAATCTGAAAATAACATATTTCACTACGTACATACATGCATCAGTTAATGTTAAGTATGATTTTTAAAGACGTAAATATAATTATTACGAAGTATTGCATATTTCTTCAAATGCAACCCAAAAAGAAATAAGAGATGCTTATATCAAATTATCTAAACAGGTATAAGTCATTTTTTTAAATGTTTCAAATATTTTTCCAATTATGTTTAATTTTGTGGTATTTTAAAATATTTTAAGTACATACCAAATAAATGATAATTTAAGTATTTTTTTAGGTGCATCCTGACTGTGGCAATAAAGGAAATCATGATGAGTTTGTGAAAATAAATGAAGCCTATAGTATTTTAAGCAACAAACAGAGCAAACATAGTTATGATATTGATTTGAAGAAGAATAATATTCGTGAAAATTACTATTATCAGAATGCTAGGTATATTTTTTAAAGGAACTATGTTTATTTTAAGAATTATTTTCAAAAATTATTTTTAATCGTTATTATAATTATATTTATTTTCAGATCTAATAATTGTCACCAATATGCATATGATATGTACTATACAACACATAGAAGAAAACCTTCTGAAGCAGAGAAAAGAAAAGCAATTATATTGTGGGTGTTCCTACTGATTATAGGATTACTAATTCAAGTGATACGTGTTATAGTATGGTCAAATGCTAGTCAAAATGCAGCATTAAGAAAGAGTGGTAAGATTATGCTAGAAGTTGAGAACAATAATAAAAAGTATGAAAATAAAACACTTGAAGAGAAGCTAGAAATGTTGGAAAAAATTATGGCAGAACATACTGTGCCTACAGGTGATAAATAACACATGTGAAAATGTATTTACTTGGATTCACATATTATAACATAGAGAAATTTTTAAAAATTTTGCTGTACAAAAACATAAAATGCGTTACACGAAGTAATACATGTGTTGTAAAATGTTATTTTTTAAGTAAAATAGGTCATATTTTAAATTAAAAAAATTGTATTTATAGGTGAAAAAATTGTTTTTAATAGAAATTATGTTTACATACAAATCATGTGTTATCTTTATTTTTATGTATAAATTCATTGCAACAGAATAATAACAAATTCATACATATTTTAAACACATTCAATAAAATTAGAACGTATAACTTTTATACATCGTTTAAATCAAGTGTACTTCTTAACGTGCGTGTTATTTTTTAAACTTTATTATTGTTGTCATTTTGGCACAATGTTTTTGTCGTTTTTATAGCATCACGAAGAAATAATTATAGAGATATTAGATTAATTCGTAGAAAAAAAATATTTATAAAAGAAAAGAAATGTATCACGTGTACGGGTAGTTGATAATAAGAAAAATGTAACGTAGATATAAGAGTGCGTTTCTGAAACGTTATACTCGGTTTTAAACAGGTACTTGATTTCAAATACGTATCATGACGCTTTTCACAATCTCTTAACATACGAAACAATTTCTACATGTGGATGTGCGGGGGTAAATACAGGATTACCATCCTCGTCTAGATAATCCGTATACTTGAGTTCGTATATTCGATTAAAGCCCATTCGAGTACAAAGTCTCCCAGAAAAAAAGGACGAGCAGTCGGCACGTGCTACGTGAAAGCCTCTCTCTTTCCCAATTTCACTACAGACAAATTTTCGTGAGTAAATTATTTATATACAGTTAAGCATTATTAAATATTATTTCAATAATATATTATATATAACAGTATTTTAGTTAATAAAATGATATTACGATTGATTCACTGTCTTCGCCACAGACTTAATTAACAAAGTGAGACTTACAGTGTTTTTTCTAGCAGCGCTTTGGCAACGCCTTTGCCTCGCCAGTCAGAATCTACGGAAATTATTTTAATTTCCAAAACATTCAACCCTCGAAAATTTTCTTCGCTATTTACATTCTGATCCACGTGATGCAGTAACTTAAGAATTTTTTTGAATTTTGGGTTTCGACATGTAGCTACGAACTGTGGTTCTTCGTCGCTTGGAGGATCCATCTTTCCTGCATTTAACAAGCACAATTTATCGATTATACTCGCGCAAAATTTGCGTGCTTAACTCTAATTTATGTTGTAACTGTTTAATTTATTATGACGTCTCCATGAAGCTAAATGTGTTGCATAAATTATATTGCATAAATATCAGGTAGTTAATGTAATTCAGCCTTAATAATTTACATCTCGAAGGTAACTTTTTAACATCGGCTCTGCATTTAAAACATAATTATCTTTACAATGACTACGAAGATGTTTCTTGTTCAAGTTTCACAAGTGAAATTCTGAGTATTTTTGGTCTACACCAAAAAGTTTATGGACGAAAACGAAAAAATCAGAGATATAGGAAACTGTAATTTCCCTTATATATTTTTAGATTTGTTTTTTTTATTTGAATAAGCATATGGATAACTAGATCTGTCGATAGAATTATCTAATTACTGTGATTGCGACAACTGATAGTGATTAATATGTCTCACGCTTGCTCGATACTGGCACAACAATTTATATAACGTTAACTAGTAACGTTTTCTAGTAGGTGTATCTACTATTTTTCTTTGAATCTTTTCTTTGTTTTTAATTTGATTCATTTAAATCTAGCTCCTCAGCAAAATACATAATCATAAGATCACGCGAGTCTTTCAATACGATTCTTCCTATCTTCAGTACCGATCTAGTAGTATTAAACAATAGACTACTTGCTAGATGCTCAAACAAGATACGTCTCGTAAATATAGCAATGGCCTCCAAAGATTATGAACGAATATTTTGTACACTATTTTAAAGTATCTGCTCATCCTATTACCCTAGATTCACTTTAATATACAAACTTGAGGAATAATTATTCATCACGACCGACTTGTCACCACTTCGTATTCGTGGAACTTTTTAGCTCATAGCATATCATTGTTCCTGCTGAAAATAGAATGTTCTTGGTACCCGATTGTGTTGTTAACCCAGATATATCAGGATCTTGGTTAACACAATCGTAGCTCCAGCAGCTTTCGCGTAAATATCCCAATGAACAGTGAAAATATTGTTAATATTTGGTACACATAGATCAAATTCTTACCATTTAATACTACACCAATTAAAACACCGTTCGGTAAGACTGCCATCAGATTGAGATCGTTCTCAAGGGAAGCTAGACTATAATTCTCCAAATCACGGCAAGTGAAGTCTTCTCTATTTGATAGCAATTGGACCGACTGATTGAGCGGTTCGTCTCTGAAGAAGAACTTCTTGAGAAAGTTAAGTATCCTGAGCTTATCATCTTTAGTGACTGTTTCAATCTGATAGTCCATGTCAATTCTTTCGCTGTTCGCTGAATCAGCTAGCTGAAGCAGACAAGAAATTTAGAAAAGATTTACGAAAGTTGTAAATGTGTAAAGATTCGCATAAATTGTTCGATTACGTTTGTTGATAGTTGGTAGTCGGATCATTGCTTAGACAAAGTAGCAGCATATCTGATTGCACGAATTCTGCATAGCAATGTATGGTGCAACAATGCATATATAAGTAAACGTAACTTAATGCAACCAGGACAATAACAATTCATTGTTTTCGCGACAACGGGAATTGAATTAACGCTTTCACACGCAACAATTAACGTAGCAATTCGCGATGTGTTCTTATTTGCGCAACGCTTTATCTTGATCATCAATGACCAACTTTGGCGAGGGCTGAATTACAGTTAATCTATTTCGATGCAATGATTCGTGACAGCTAATACAAGTTGAGTGGGTTTTGATTTCCAGAATCACAATTACGTCTTTTTCGCTGTAAAAGAATTCGTTCCACCATCTGTACAGGATATTAAAGAAAAACCTCATCAATAATATTATACTGTTACTACCTCGTTGTACATTTTCTCGGTTTCGCCATTTAATCATTTCAATGTAGATATTTTTTTAAATTAGTTATTGATACCCAATGTATATAGATAAAATTATCGAATATTATCGAGAACGTGGTACTTAAGTTTGTATTGTTTTTTACACGAGTACAGAAAAATGTTATGTTTATTAAATCTACTATATTAACGTATGATCCATTCAGGTCGGATACAACGAAAAAAACTATTTAGTAGTAAAATTTATCGCAATGCAATATCTCCAAGCGAAAAATATTGCCAGCTTACCGTATACTTGACCATTTTTGGCACATCTTTCGCGAAAGTGGTCTGACTCTTGCCGACATCGCTAAGAGCAGAATTAACCAAGTCTGTAGTTTCCATAATGTAATATTCAACGTGAATCTTATACTTTCGAAACCGGTTTGGTTAAAATTTGGGCGATGATATCGTTTCGAAACGATGACAATTATTGATTCAATTGACCACTGAATGTAGAAACACCGGCGAGTTTGTCAATAACGCGAGGTTCGTTGTTGACGTCGAGGTGGTAATCTAACACTGCGCTTTGTGATAGGACGTCGTCAGTCTTATATACTCTCAGTGCGGGCAAAAGCCATTCTTGCAGGTTCAGGGACAGACGAATACCGTTTAGGATGCTTAGCGATCAGCAATATCGGCATTTGATCGTCAGCGTGTCTTGCTCGATTTTTTGTATTCTTATATTTTTTCGTTATACGTATGGTTTGTCGCTTAAACAATCGATCTTTTCGCCAGGAAACGAAGATTTTTCAAGCGAGATTGATATGCATCTTTTAGGAATTGGAAAGGATATTTTACATAACGTTCGCGTACACGTTCGATCATCTCTCTCGCGACGTATTTCCGTTCTTTCCGCTAATAATTAGTCGCGCGAGTTCCTCTTTCAAGTCTCTTGATTATCGATGATGTCTCCATCGTGTGTAATTTAGCATAGACGCAACAACCGAGGGAAGATCTAATATTTCAGATACATTTGTACAGGTTCTAGCATTTAATATCGCTTATGTAAATGAATCGATTCAGGGAGGCAAATAGCAAAAAGATAATATGCGTTAAACACATGCCCATGTTTGCCTGAGACACGCGATCGACGTTTAATAGAAATTTAAAAAAAGAGTGAAATTATTACTTATGCCAATTACTCAGCGATATATCATAAGACCCTGGCGCACGATAGGGTCCTATGGTATTAACTAACTTGATTATCCTCGAAGCTGCTATGACATTCCGCGATACGCAATAAAATCCCGTACAATATTACAACTGTCACGTTTTCTCATGATTCGTGTACATATTGCAACGTGACACGGAAATATAACAGTTTCGTGCGTACAGAAAGCTCCAATTGGTTTTCTTTTCACATTAAAAATCTCTTAGTATTTGCGTCGGTGGACAAACGAGTTCCTTCGCTCCGGCGCAAGGTGTTTAATTCAAGTTCAGTGTACATATGTGGCGATAGATAAAATTGAAAAATAATTGGACAACGTTTGCCGATAAATCGACTTCCGTCATTCACGTGTTGACAGACATTCGTGACACTGAAAGCCGATTAAGCTCGCAAACACGTATTCGTTTCGGAAAATCACCGAGTATCTTCTCGAACATTTCGTTTTTACTTCACTTGGTACTGATCAAAACGTTCGCGTAGAATAGAGAGATATCGCGGTTGTATTTAAATGCAAAGGAAGGGGCTTGTGTGTCGGTTGCCAATGCATGCGTGGATATCGAATAGCTCGAACTTTAATACCGTCTTTCGAAATTGAAAGTCGATTCGCGTGTTACGTCGTCCCTTCGTCCTTTTCTTCCCTACCGTCGATCTACTGCAATACCAATCAAAGGCTAGTGGAGGCACCGTTCAAACTTTCAAGATGTAGATTATCGAATGTTGCTGGCTTTCCGCTTCGAGGAATGTCTGGTCACGTGGACCACCGTTTGTCTCGGCGATACAAAAGAAATCTGTCACGAAGCGCGAACCGGATTCGGAGCTGAGGTTATTTACCCACGAATTATGCAATTCCACTGAATTGTACGAAACGCAAAAGGTGCTCTGGACCGATCACGGAACTGTCGTCGATCTAAACCCGCGAAGGTCAGCGAAGAGAACCGTAGCCATGCCTTAGGTGGCATTCAATGACGTCGACTTTTAGTTGCCGGGCATTGAGTATCGTTCCATATCCTCTTTCGATGTCATATTGAATTTAAAAAACGAAAAAAAAGATACTAACTCACAGCCTTCAAGATCTTTGTAACAATGTGAAGCTCAGTTAGAGTTCTTGACCCATTTTTCTTTCATTTTTCTAAAGGCGTTTACATGGACATCCTGTCTATCGTCCGGTGATCTTTCGATCGGACCTCCGATGGACATTGCTAGGTATTCTGTAATGGTCGACAACGCGAATACAATCACCGGTTTCTGCAGCCTTTGATCGCGGGGCCTGATAAACGAGGCGATCGCTAACGCATACGACAATGAAATATAACAATCGTTCGTTTCTTCTAGGAATCCTTTCGAACCGGATTCGATAGGAGGTGTTAAACCGCTAACGATCTCCGTGATCAGACGACGTTGACCTTTTTCACTATATCTTCCTTCTCGTGTTTTCTATCGTGTTTTTTCATCGTTCTACGTTTTCCTGAGCAAATTTGTTACAAATCATTCGCCACTAGTCCGAGATGAAACGATAATGGTGCAAGCAAGTTGGAACAAGTGCAGCCATTGCATCGCGTGATCCCATTGAAAAAAGATGAAAGGGGAAGGAGGTGGCGATATGAAAAATCGTGTAGACCGATGGAAGAATTAATTGTCCGACATTGATTTATCTCAAAGGTGTTATTGTCAGCGACGTGTCGTTGCGTTTATGATTGATGCAATTATTTATACCATTGATGTGTTTCTTAGACGCGAATAGATCGGGTCTCTTTATTCAATCAGAACTTGAATTGCTTGAGAGGCGTAGAAGGATACGCGTATCGAATGTACCGTTATTTAGGGCATTGAGTAACGTAAGCCGTATAAGTTACGGAAAAAATGATATTAAAAATTTCAATAACAATGTTATACAAAGAATTAAAAGGACCTCTATTTCATCGAGTTTAAAAAATTTTGAATTCAACTTGGTCTGATCGATACGCATTATTGATTTATGCGGTAGATTTTTAATGCTCATTAATAATCCCTTCCTAACGTTAGTCGATCGATCAATGATATATATGGTCGTAACTTAATCATCCATCCGTTAAGAGATCACGATACGTGTTACGTGTACACATAAATGATTCTCTATCGACTAGCAGAGGCGGTGCCAGATCCGTAAGTGGCAAACCAATCGGAATAAAGTAGCAATAATTGCATGTAAATTTATCGCGGGTATAGAGTACCTGTTTTAAAAAGTTACGACTCATAAAATCAAGATGACTTTCTTTCTCTTTTTCCTTCGAACCATTTGCTCACCTATCAACAGTTATCGTGTAACCTTTATTCAAAGCACGAGACACAAATATATAGACGAGATCCTCAATGTACACGTTATGATTCGTAATTTCATACACTATATATTTTTTATATACATACATATCTGTAATTAAAAGATTCTTGATATATCGTTGAATCAGCTGATCTATGGCATAAAATATCGAGTGACATTCAGGCGAGTTTACCTTGAGACAGGAGTGTAACATGTTCTGCGTAATAAATCTATTAACCGACATATAAATGTATTGATTACTATTGAACCCTCTGTCGTGCCCTGGAATTAATTGAGATTTACACGGATAATTATACAGGATATGCCTTCGAATCGATCTATGCACGGAAGTATGATTATTTCAAATGTACTAGGTAGACTCACGTACCGTTTAATACCTGTTCACGTTGAGATTTTTATTTCGTAACGCTATACGAGTCGTTTGACAATAATATGAGCATCGTTTACACGTGTAAGTACCGATTAATCAATGTTTCGACCAATTCGAAACTTCTAATTAAAACTGAGCGGTAATTAACTTATATAAGTTAATGCCGTTTTATATAGCTTTCTGATTATACAATTATTGAGTAATCGACGCTACAATGGAGTTGTATCTTTTATCAATCAGGGAACACATGCTGAGGACAGCTTGCTCGAGACGCAAAAAGATAAAAAATAATACGTTGCACTCGACTGAGTTTGTACAATTACGTTATCGCTCGCTGCACGACAATTACTTAAGTGTTGGGAAAAAAATGCGGATAACACGAACAGTTAGCTCAGCCGAGCGGTTTACGCAAATGGTCCGACCATTCGAACGGTGATCATGTTCCCCGTTTCCCTTTGTATAAAAAACGTTCGTTCTCTTTAGATTCGATCGAATAATAATGCTCGCTAAATCAACCACGCGACATATCACGGTTTTTTCCTACGCAGTAGTCTTCTGAAACAATGTCAAGTAAACATATAGCGAAGAAAATTAGTATTCAAGCTTTGTATGCGATCACCGGACATTCGATCGCGCTCTATCGTTCCAATCGAGGCTAATCTCGTTTAGAGTTTAGTCGAAGCTCTCTCCTCGTGCTTGTTTTAAAAATGTTTCCGAACGCGGCTGGATAACGAAGTTTCCAAAAGAATACGAGACTTAACTTTTCCGTGAAAGGTATTCGGTCGATGCTAGTTACTATTTAACGTAACAACAAACACGAACGTCTTGATCATAGCGTTGTTTCGCGTTGGCTGAATGATCGTCACCCCTTTTGCTAAGAGACTTGCCACCTTGAAGCTCGATACATGACACGCATGATCGAAAAGTAGCCAATACCTAGTGTACAGATGACGAGTTGTAACTTACCGTACCGCGTGTGGATTCACGCAATAAAGTCAGAAACAGATAGGATATATAGTTCCCACTTCCGCTGGTCTTCCGGCGTAGCTCGGACGATCTCGATACGCGAAGCTCTCCAAATTTCCGTCGACTAATCCAAATATCCAAATATCGAAGTTGAACCTCTTAATGCAAATACACCAAACGTGGCATTAGGATATTTTGTACTTGAGGCACGTGCACTGCTCCGAAAGCGGGGCTTGTAATCGAATTACAGCTGACACTGCCGGGACGAAACAATTCTTGTACACAGATCCGGTTGTCCGCGTCTACGATGCTTTGTTCATATTCGTCAATGTTTACATACTTTGGTCATATTCTCTTGACCGTTTAACCTTCGGTGATAAAATTATCTACATAAACACATATACAATTAATTGTTCGCTACGTTTCAAATTTGCAAACAGCAGTAAGCCAATAATACTATTTAGTGAATAAAATTTCGTAAAAAAGATGGAGTAGTATCGACAATTTTACGTTGATTCAAAAGAAATATTTAGTAAAAGATTTAATAAAATCTTCTTAGCCAAGGTAAAATACTAGCGGCTATTTCTGTTCGCAAAACGAGATGCACCACGGATTCGTCCGAGAATAGAAGCCAAAGGCTTCGAGGAAAACACTGCCAATGTCGGTGATATATTTATTCGGCAACTCGGTGAACTTTCGCATCTTCGTTTCACGGAAAATGTATACCTTCGGTCAGTGAAACATTCGTCTTTGAACTCCGCTACCGTTTCTTTATCCGATAAATCCGGTGATCGGATTATTCTAACACGTGAGAAAATCGATTTATCGTTACGTGCAACAAACTTGTTGGATGAACCAGTTGACCCGGCCGTGTATTCGATAACGTCCAATTTCTATTGCCTATTTATCCGAGGGAAATATGAGGGAATATATGAAACAAAAAGTATCTTTCTATCAAAATGTATTATTTTACACGAAATCTCCCCCTTTTTAATTTTGTCTCTTTCTCGATAAAATACGAACATAACGGCACATTTACATACCTGAAGAAGTAACGGGCCTTCTAGACGATTTTTCGTTGTTTTCAAACACACACGTCCCCTTCAGTCTATCGCCAACTACGCACTGCCAACGTGAGAGCAATAGGGAGGGTCATTACCATCCAGCACGTAATGTCCCTTCGACAACAACCCATGGAAAGGGTAGCCCCAGGTCTATTTTTCCATTGAATTTGATTAGGTTGCAAGATCTGGAACTATCAGTAATTGGACCCTCAATTCGATGGGTCGACCGATCATAGAAATGCTCCCCAGCATTCATTTATCCATAACTAAGTTAAGCAACTTAACCGTCCGTTGCTTTACCATACACGCCGCGATGTTCGAGGTTTAGGTCAGTCTCTGTTTATGAGATAAAACGACGGAAATTTTAATTAATCCGTGATGCTTTATCGCGAGATAGCCTGGTACGGTTTAATATTTCAATCCAGTGTGTCAAATTCGTTATGATATCGACTCTGTTATTTAACGCTATTAGCCCAGATTACATTGAGCGAGTAGGTTTAATAATATTCTACAAAATACGAGATGCAAGATAATTATGTGTATAAATAGGAAATTGTATTAAATATCAATGATTCATTCGACACGTATGATTACCGTGATGCTTGTAATTACTATTTGCACAGCGTAATTACAAAGTATTCTACTTCGGTAGACCCTGCGATCTATATCGGTGAAATCAATTAAAGTCATCGATGGATTGATTTCAATCGTATCTGTTTTACGTCGATAGACAAATTAGCACTCAAACATAAACAGATGTTAACTAATTGCAGTAGCGAAATGATTGATTACATTTTAGTGTAATCGAATTTTTTCAGCGTCTACGCGGCGAGCATAATGATATGCGTATAATGTACGTCTGCAAGTAGATATTGCGCAGCAATACAATGAATTGGTATCGAAAGAAACATTTTTCTATCTATTGTTACTAACGCTTACTATCCATAAATAAAGAGAATAACGGGTTCTTCATTGACTCTGCAGTTTCTCTTAATTCGCGTTTCGTGCTCCAGTTTCTCTTTATCTCAACACATTGTTGCATTCCGCGCGTAAGCCGCATTGATTTATTTCAACTAGAGAATAGCAACGTTATTTTGCGACTGACAATCCGCCAACACAACAGTAAGCAGCATTATTTCTTGCCATAAGCCGTGCCTCATGAATCTTTTATGCCAACATCCTTTTCTTAATTGCAGAAAAACGTTGTTTTATTACCAATACTGTTAAAATGATCGTACCATCGATTATTCAGATAAATTTTAATCGGCATGCGAGAAACGAAACTTAAAATTACACGCCTCAAACTTCCTCTCGGTAGTTTTCCTGTAATGCAAATTTCTCTTTTTATCTATGGCACTTGTTACACCGATGATTTCCTAATAATGCAACTATAGCGATCTCCTTGATATCAATCCTAGATCGTGTATCAAAGAAATCTTATTTGTTGTCACTATTAATCACCACCTCCCGCTAACAATTCCGATATTATCAAGGTTAACTACAATCCCCCATTATAGTGGTGTTTTTTTATCACACTCTTTACGCGACTCGCAATGTATGTGAATTACCTTGTGCGCTGGCCCAATATCCGAGTTTCGCATCGAAATGTTGCAGGTGTTAGTAAATCGCTTATATAATGTGGCATTACGAAGCAGCCACCCATGGGGGCAACTATTACTATCGGAGTTTGTCCTTTTCCAAATTACTTTATCGCGCTCGAGGATGCTTGTTTTGGCCTTTGTTGGGGCCATCGAAAGAGCAGAAAATGTCAAAAACAGACCTTCGGTCGGCAAAATCCACCTAAGAGTAATTGCTTTGTGCATTAGTAAGGCCACGCTACGTTATCGCGAACATCATGATGAATTATTTTTTGCTCGAAAATGAACGAGGTGTGGTTATGAGAAGAACTAGAAATTCATCCTGGTTCTTTTCCAATGAATTCGATGTGTAATGACGATATAAGTAATTATATATTTCTGAAGAAAAATCTTCTCTCGGAATTGCATATTTAGATTACTTTAATATGATATTTGTGCCCTTTGTCCTACATACGAAATATTCTATTTCATCGAGCGATCCGGATTAACAATTTTAATATATTTAAGTACTGAAACTTGTCGCACGATTGTTATTACATTTAAATTAAATCCTTGACTAAATACAGGATAGAGCTGACGTCATACGGAACTTCACATCTCACGTTCTGTAATACCGACCTCGAAAAATTCAGAGTGTTTTCTACGCCCTCTGTAATTCGTTACGGCACTATTTAGTATAGGAACTTATCTAAGAAAATGATTATTTCTATCTATGTTTCATCTTCATTTGTAATTACATTTTGCCCATTTGATATTAGAAACTATTTGTACTCTTAAAGTGCATTCATACAATATCATGGCAAACAATTACAATCTACATTTTCTAATCGCATGTGATATTATCGATTAGGTATAAAATACAGATAACTACTATACTTGTACGTAATCGGTAACGTTGGGAGTATCATGAAAATGTTAAGAGAGATCCTATATGGTTTTATTATCTGCTGTATGATTTATACATCTCCTATATGATTTTATTTCGACAATTTGAATATATGTATACCTCAAATTCAATTATTAAAAGTTTTCGTCTAACGAAATATATTTACTAATTTCACAGGGTACTTAGTTTCTGGGATACGTAACTGTCGATGCTTTGTGTCACCGGCGCGCTCAGCCAGCGGTTGTCATGGCGACCGGCAATCATCTTCCCCCACTATTTTCGAGCAAGCTCCCTCTGCGTCAGTCGTTCGCGAAGCCTTGCAGGCGGCGGATAGTGCGCAGTTCGCTAATTGGTTGTAGTGTCTATTAGTCTTTTTCTTTTCTACCCCTCTGTAAGAAAAAATCATAAAAAACAACGAGGAAAACGGTGCGCCTCGGAGGCGCTGCCGCAAGTGTACGGTGCCGAATTTCATCACGGTGATTGACTTCGCTGCCGGTTCTTCTCCACACGGTCAATAATGAGGGACATGGCGGGCAAGATCGCCGAGTTGAAGTTCGAGGCACCCCTCGCACGTTTCGAGGAGGAAGACACGGCCAGCTTGAAAAATATGAATCTACTGACAGGTGCGAGGGAACACGCGTGCCGACTTTCCTTTTGCTCTTTCCTGCCCGATTTGTGACGCATCTTACCGTGTCGGACTCTTGTTAACCTCGTTGTGGATCAAAGTTTATCGCGATGTTTTCGAATCGGAATTGTCTCTGTTACGAACGCGTTTCGTCAATTGGCAAAATTCTGATCTTAACGGTCGTTCGCGAAACTGAGAGTCAATATATATAGAGCTCCGATAATCCTTACTCCTTCTCTATTTTTATGACAATCGATTTCGATTACTCGGAAAGTGGGTGACGAATGTTCGTTTATGAATAGACTGCTGGTATTATTTATACATCTACGGGAAATTTAAATGATAAGAATGCGCGTAATATAGAAGAATATAAGAACACGTTTAAAGAGTAAAACGAATCAGTACAGTTAGTTTCCATTTCTTTGGTTGAGTCTACTAAATTATAAATTTGCGTAAACAACATCCGTAGTCTAGTTACGAAACAAGAATGATTTACGAGTATGGAAACGCGTTGTTTTCTTGGTGTCCTGGGATGTTCTCCTTTACTTTGACTAAAAAAGGCGTTCCAGTACGACGCCAGTGCGGCACTATAAGCGGAAATTTCGAAACCAAAAGAGTTTCTCGGTAGCGGGAACAGGTTTCGTGTGTCTCTCTGCATTAAGCGTGTAAAACGTGCGTGCACGCGTGGTCACGCTCATTTTGCGGACGTGCAAATTAAATGACGAGGGTGGCTTAGTATAGGCAGCGGTGAAGAAGCGACCTTCGGGCGACAAACGCGTAACAAAAGGCTACGTCATGCGTACAATTGGTGTCTAATATCCTTCATATACGCTTTAACTCTCGTATCACTTTTCACGACATCGTAGAACATACATCGTTGGAAATCTGGCCTGGAAACGCCTCCGGGGCTCCTACCTAGAGAAACGCAAATATATGTTTTACGGTGTTCATAGAAAAATCACGGATATTTAATCCTAAAAACATTCGATCCGCTATGCGTCACTGACGTCTACGCGAAAGTACGATCCATCGCGTTTATGTAACTGATAATACACCCGTAGCAAATGTAAATTAACACTCCCACCGGCTATCAGTGGGTGTCTTTACACTGAAGAATCAATTTCTTTTTCATTCGTTTTCTTAATTTTTTGACGAGTCTAAGATTTCTAGTATCTAATTATGATACTAGAATTCAATAATATTTTTAAAATTTCAGTTTCAAATTAGCAAATAAGACATATTGATTTATCTAATTGCGTATATGTACACAGCGTTTGTAGCAATATACAAAATCCAATTACACAGTAGCATGCAAATGTCAGAAAGCTTTTAGGAGTTCTTCGTGTAATTATTTTAGTGACAGAGAAATGTTAATAGCCTCTCCCTAGCGAGTCCTTTGTGACACGGCCCTCTACATATTATGTATAGAAACAATACGCCATTCCGGAGTGTATGATTTATTGCGTCTCGCGCTATCGAAACGTATCGATGTTTATTTTACCCTGAATTGAATGAAGAACGATGACTGATAAACTGACGTGTCACTGTGTACTAAAAGTAGGACAAAGATAGAGAAAGATAATAGATGTATAAATACTGATGATGGTCTCTCTTGTTTGTCATATTTAGAGCAATTGCTGGACACGAGTTTAAACACGAGCTACGGAGAGAATTGTAACGCGAACGAGCCAGCGACTACGCACGAAAATGGTACCGATATACTGCAAGAGGGGACGTTCAGCCCCTTCAGCGGCAGTCTCGAGGATCTCGTTAACACCTTCGACGAGAAGATAACATCCTGCTTTCGCGATTACGGCACGAACGTCGAGTCCCTGGCACCCGTGCAAGTACGCACGCAGGAAGAAATTATGAACGAGTGCCAGTAAGTTTCTGGAGCGTCAATCGTTTTTTTTTTTTCTTTCTTTCTCTCGAATATCCTATCATCATGACGTACGCAAATATAAATTTATAAGCTATACAGTTTATTGTAATAATCTTGTTTGTCGAATGTAGGTATTACGTAGAAGTTGATCAGAGTATTTAAATGGCAACCAGTTTACGAACGGTAGCTCCAAAAGGAAAAAGCTTCCTTGATAAGTCAATTAGTACGAGACATGAGATAATCTACTGGTGAATGGAAGATACAGCAGTTCGCTCCGTTTCCTTCCTTTCCTTTTATGCATTATCATCGAACGACCTCTTTTTAACGGATCGTCGACAGCAAAAAAGAAATTATAAAGCGCGCAAGTGAAAATTACGTTAGTACGTGCGCGATTGAGAAGTTTCTATTACCCTTGGGTCACGCGATATCTCCGGTACAGTTATACCGGTTTATACGGCCATGTTCGATGATTAAAAAAGTAAAGCTGCTGACGCTGCGTGGCGGCTCCCCGGGTAAATGAATACCCCGAAGATTGTCGGAGTTATCGCATTCAAATTGTCGCGTTTACCTTGAGATATCTATTACGCCTTGCAGCTCTGCGATCCTCGTTATAAAGTAATGGTAGTTGCGCCACGCTTCTTGTCCAACGGAAGTAATCGTTTACGGTCATCACCGTTACGATATTATATCCCGTGCGAATAATAATTACCGGTCCCATGGATCGGTATTTCAATGACATCATTCAAGATGCCTACCTATCCCATTTAATGTAACTTTTTGCAACAGTTTATAGATCGTATAAACGAGGTGCAAATGTTATAGCATTACGGTTCTATCGGTTGTTCCGTCGAGTAATATCTCATATTCCGTTTAAGTAATCTCGTGTTAACGCTTTCTTCGACTCTCGTTAAGACGCGTAAACAGTTTCACTCGATGACTCTGGCTAAACCGATATCGCTTGAACGTTACTCCTATGGTTTCATTAGGAAGCGTTACAGCTACTTGCGCTAAACCGCCAGATTGATACGGTTCAACGGGTATTATACTCTTGTTTTTGTCGACGGTACATGAATCGACCCCATTGATTTTTTTCTTCTAAGTAAAAAGCCAATGGGTTATGATTCGTACACGAGCTTGATATACGGACGCCCACTGTGAGTTAAAATTGGAACAAAAAGTGGAGCAAAGTAATTGTATATATGTTCCTGATGGTAATTCGAGGCGTTTGAATTCGTTTAAACGAGACGCCAGGTTTTCGTTACATGTCTGATCCTTAAGATCACGGTATCGATTTTACAAGAAAAGTGTGCCGCCATGAGTACTCTCTACGTGACGTTTGCGGCGCGCGTTCTGCAGCTTTCTCTCCGCGGAGTGGACAGACCGCGTAACAAGAAAGTAACTTACCTTCTAATTAGACTATCGTCGCGCGCTGTGCACCGGTACATCGATGCTTGATCGGCCGGTTCCTTCTCGATTTCTAAATTCCACGTAACAAAAGGCGTGCTCTCGTTATTTCTTCTATTAACATTTTCTCGGTTTCATCCTTGCGAATCTCTTTTTCTCGATCATGGTAACGTAACATTACGTAACAGCGCGCTTCCTCTTTCGGTATATTCCGATAGGAGTTGCTGATTAGACGAATACGTGGTTTCTCCGATAAACCAACGTTTGGAAGATGAGCCACATAGATATATAACTTTTACTTTTAATATACCCGTTTTTGCTTATTAAGCACGAATTTAATAACTTACTTGCACGGTATTTCTATTCTCGAATACTTGGTATATTTCATTATGCGCGGTACTGACGCAATTAAGGACGAAAATAACTCGTCCTTTGTGTATTAATTAAAGCAACAGACGTAGAAGAAGAGTTCCAGGAAAAGTCGAGCATCGTGAAAGCTAATTAAAAATAGTTGAAATTCCTGACCGGAGAGACGCGTAAGAGGTTTCAGAGATTCCGTGAGAATATTCTCCATGAAAAATCGACGCTGTTATCCTCGGTGCAGGTGTCCGGCCGAATATATCCGACCACGTAACCACTCGGTGCAGGTGAAGCTCAACGAAGCGCAAAATTGTATCTTCTTCACTCGTAGAGTGTAGAGTAACACGGCGAGGCTCTTAAACTCGTTTCAACTCCGGTTGTGCATAAATTTCTTTGAAGTCGTGCCTTTCTCCAAATTCGTCTAGACGTTCTGCTGCCTTTCATCGGCCTGGTGCGGTCGGAGAAGAAAAGAAAATAAACTTATAAAAAAGGCATCGGTGTAGGGCGCCGTAGTCTTTAGAGGCCGGAGCTGTTATATCAAAGGAAAACCACTTTGAGATTGTAACGGAAAGAATTAACTCTCACCCACCAGGGGAGGTCCAAGTGACCCACGCATAGTTCTCTTCGCCTTGTATAGTCGTATACCTGCGTATTATGTACCTGCTGCTTAGGCAGGCGCCTACCTAAAATTTCCTTCTTTTATTCCGGTGCCATAGAAATTTAGGGGCGGAGTTGTAGAGGAAATAAATTCGATTCTTTCACGTTGCTTACGTCTACTTTGATTTAACCATTTTCGCATAGTACGTTTATTACGAAGATCCTCTGTACTGGGTAAAGTTTTTTATGGCACCATAGTGGGATCTTTCGACGTCGTAAACCGCTATACGTACATATAATGAAATTATCCAAGTCGGGAAGCTTAATCGAAGCTTTAATTAAGGATCATCCTTCTTCGAGAAGCATCAAATCGACCGTACTCTGGTATTTCACCTTGATGGAAACTAGGATCCATCTGAAATTAATTTCCCGAATTTCAACGAGCGCAAACGCGAGCACGGTTTTAGATCGAGCATCGACGTATCGAAAGTTGAAGCGTCAGCGAGAAGTCGAGAGGTCAGTGGCCGAGGTTTGCAGAGATCGGACACGTGCACTCGCACGTGTCTCATTCGGCATCGGCGCCGCTTTCATATGCATGCACCAAGCCGGAAAGAATAAACGCATCCGTGCGTGCGTATCCGGTCTATTGTTCGTAATCCAATTTGCCACGAGACAAAGTTCCTCGCTCAGGAATGAGCGTTGTTCGACGGATGAAACGCGTCTCTCCTCTTTAGAGAGCCAAGGTCGTGGCTCCAATGGGTGCGCTCGCCTTTGAACGCGAAACGCGGTAGCCTTCTCTTTTCACCTCCGAAAGACTTTCTCGCCCCACGGCACGTAACTTCCTTTCCTTTTTTTCATGGCCCCCTTTTCAGGCCACGGGTCGTACGTTCTCTTCGGCAGCATTTTGCGCGTAGTCCTCTTTTTATCCTTTTCCAAACAGTTCGCCGTCAAAATCCATAGAATCGCCGATTAGACGTTCGTGTAATACAAGAAATCTTCAGACTAATACGCATTGCAATTTCTCTGGAACGTACGGTTCAATGGAGTATTTGTACGTTTCGTGGAAAGCTATTTACCGTCGATTAAGTAATGGTCATGAGTATAAAAATAGTCGAAAATTCCCTCGCGACGAGGGAAGCGAGAAACGTAAAGTAATACGAAAATTCGGGTGCCGGTGGAGGAACGGGTCAGTAACGCGATCACGGTAGCGAGAAATCGTGCATCGATCGAATCGCGAAGGGGTGCCCCATGAAAATTTGATCTCTGTGTTTTGTTCGGTCGTTCGTATCGAGCCACCCCTCCGGCTGGACAAACGTCAATAAAGCAGCGCTTGCGCTGTATCAGCTAACCGCGGTGCGATGTTTCTACGAGCGCCGTTTTCTTTCGTGTCCCCTTTCTTTGCTTCTCAATTTATTTATTTATGTCGATGAAAAGTGCACGAGAACAGGCACGCCGATAATATCGTAGAAATATGTAGCGAAAGTGCATCGGCTCTTTTGCATTGTAATACGTTTTCTATTGTCTGAAAAAATAAAAGAAAGAAGATATTGGCAGGACGTTCGTCCTAGATTTCATTCGCGTTTTATCCATCTCCTTTGCTATTTTATCTGGTTCACTGTGAACTAAGTAAAATAGATTGAATGGCAGCGATTTGTTAGGATAACGAATCGTCGAAAAGCTGCTGTTTTTGCTCGTAAGCTGTTCGTGTTACGCAACGGATAGCGTACGAAGACTGTACAAGCCCTGTCATGGATCATTGAACCGAAGAATGAATTAATAAGCAAGGGGATACACTCGCCTTCCCGAGAATTCAATTTCACTGCGTTTTTCTCGTTCCAGTTAATGGGGAAAAATGTACAGGTCGTTTCAAAAGGGACGTCCATCCCCTTGGAAGGACGTTACTTTCTTCCATGTATTTTCATTCAATTTTAATGCATCTTTTAGTATCGATGTTTATCCTTGAATTATTGTACGCGTCGATTCCAATGAAATTTTAACGAATACCGAAAGAACCGTTTCTGCTTCGATAACTCATTCGTCAGCAGATCTGGTCGGGTTGTTTAGGCGTTTGTCCCGAATGATGGGACTAACATGCGCACAGGATGAAGTCACTGCTTTAATGCACTTAACATTAATGAGAAACTCGAGTGGGTCGAATTGACCTCCATTTGTTAATCCAACACCATCGACCGGGCCGCCGTATGTTGCCTCTATTCTCCTTTTATTTCTGAGAACCGCTCGAGCGTTACCGTACGGCAACTGGCTAAATGAGGAGAATAATAAGACCGAGACAAACGAAGTTAATTTGATCGATACGAATAATTACAAGAAAAAATTTGAAGGTTACCAGCGAACCGTGAAACTCCTGCTGCACTGCTAATTGAGTCTAATCGATTCGCTCGAGTTTAGTTTGGTTTACTCGATTATCTGGTAATCGTAGTGGGAATAAACTTAATTAAACCAACGGATAGAAAATAAATAAGAATAAAAAGATAGAAGAATGAGAACAGGATCGTCCTGTAGATCGTATATCGTATTATCTAACCGAGATTGTTTACAAATCGGAAGTATGAGAAAGGCTGGTTGATAGGATCTCGTTCACGGGTACCGATTCTATGCGAAAATTCATTTCCCTAGAATGGATGCATTGTTGTCGAAATAAGTCAGACTTTGTTTGCAAGGGATTGAACGACTTATCTGTACGCGATGTGTACGTGTGTACACGAGCCGGGAACCGCCTACGAGGAAGTAGTGATTCACACGGTATCCCAGAAAACAGAGACTTCGTTTGAACATCTGTCTCCGTCCTCGAATCTTATCGTGTCTTTCAACAAGCATTTAAAACGATAACGTGTCTCCGAGGATGATACACAGGATGTGTAGGCCTCAACGAAATTTAGATTACGATGTTCACGCGATTGTTCTCCGTTCGACAGAGTTCACCGAGACAATTCGTTCGCGATACGTTGCCGTTACTTGGCTAGTTTAAAGATAGAACAGTTCGTAGCTAGAAATGTGGCATTTTCTTAAACATCCTTGCCCCGAATTTTAATGTACACCGTCGTTTAGCAAACGTGCCTTTCCGAAGTCACGTAAGATTATACTTCGCTGTTGATCCCGAGTAATCGTTAAGACTCGGGATGTAAAAATAGCAGTCGCTCGCAGTCGATTGATGGTTTTGAAACAACGGCAGACGACAATTCAGCGGGAGGATATGAGTCAACTGGTGTCGTGCCTGCGTAATTGAAATTAATAATACGCCTAATGAAATTTAATGCGTCTGGAAGAAAAAAATTTGCTCGTTATCTCATCCTCTAACGAGAGATTCTCTACTTAATGCTTGTACTTTTTCTTGTAGAATGTGGTGGACGATTACCGGTACGTTCGGTAACATATTACCAATCGATTGGAGCAAATCGTACGCTAGGAAAATGCACATGCCCGCGCTTAATTTGAACGAGGCTCCGGTTTCACACGAAAGGTAAGCTATAGTTTCTACAGCAGCGTTTTAAGCAGCTTGTGTACTTTGTTTGCTGCTTTTCTTTCTGCAAGAGTACATAGTTGATAACGATAAAAGGGTCATTTTTTAATGTGTTTCAAAATATACAAAGCGCGGTCGACGTTTGCAAATTAGAAGCTTTCATTTTGTTTGCTATAGACCTGAACTAGAGGATTTAAGTAGCGAAGATGAGGCTGTCGCAACTGATTTGGACATGCATGCTTTGATCTTGTCCAGTAGCACCGATACTCACAGCCCGGAGGAACCGCTTAAGACTGCGGAAGAGGTACTCCGTGAAATAGACGATATAATGCAGGTAAATATACAATTTCTTCAGGAGGTAAATTCACAAGGAAAGAGGGAAAAACATCTGTTTTGCGTAGGAAAGTCCGTCGATGGAAAGATCTCCGGATTCCGATGGGTCTTTATTGGATAGCGACGAGGCACTGGAGAGGAGCAGAGAAGTTCTGGGCTCTCCGCTGCACGAGAAAAGTATATTTTCATAAGCAGATACGAACCAATAAACAGCATCAGAATGGGCTTCATAATCTTGAATCATGATCGTTTGTTCTAGAGCTAAAACAACTTACCTCCAGCCAACTGACTGAGTTACTCGGGGAGATGGAATCCTTGGTGGGAGCTCTAAGCGAAACTCTCATCGCGGAACTTGCATTGCGCGACGAGCTCGAATATGAGAAAGAATTAAAGAATCAATTTATCTCCTTGTTGTTAGCAGTACAAAATCGACGAAGACAGCATCATGTCACAAGAAAGAGAAATCAAATGCAAAATGGTACTAGTCCTTTACCACAACATAGATCGCTTCAAGAATCTAAGGTAATTCGCGATTGTTTCAGAACGTCGAATTCGTAGGTATAAATTTGATAATATTTCATTTGAATAACGTTGCTTACAGTATTTAACTACCGTAATTCCGTATCATATGGACAGTGGCCCACCAGACAATCAGGCGTTACAAGTTCTCATTAAAAGTGAGTATCACTGAATAATTATGCGAATATATTAAACGCTTAACTCTGGTATTTTATTTTGCAGTATTAAAAGCAATTAGCGAAGACAGTCCAACTGTACCTACTTTATTAACAGATTATATACTCAAAGGTAAGTAAAGAAATCTTGGGTTGTTTCAAATAAATGTGTAAGTTGAATGTCTAAAAAAAATAATTCTTATTTTCAGTATTGTGTCCTACTTAGTGAGCGTACCATAAATTCCTCACGGAAATCGATAAAAATCAGAAAGAAAGATATTAATTATTAACGAATACAATTTGCTCTCTTCTTGCCAATACGCTTTCAGCAGTTGTTGTGCCGCATATTCTTGCGTTAAGGCAGGCGATTTTGCTTCTAAATTGTGTCTGGAACTACACACTGTATCGACTTTAGATTCATAGATAGAATCCGTGACACTCACATCTAGTCTTACTTTATATATTATCACGTGTATATTATTTTCCATAAGATATATTTCTAATAATCTATGTATGCGCTCTATAAAATACCTCTTAATCGTGTACGACTTATAAAATCTTCATTTTTGTATACGTCATCATGAATTTCGTGACGATTCAGTTTTTTGTAATTTTTTGTACATAAAGATCTTATCGAAATGTGTGAACAAATTTTATTATATTACCGAAAATATTTATATTTATGTAGAAAAATATACCGATTAACTTGTAGATTACAACATATAAACTTATGAATTTAGTATATATTGTTGTAATGCTCATGTACCTAGGATTATCTAGTAACGTATCGCGCAAAAATAAAAACATCTTGTTGCTGGAACAACCTTATGAGTCTACACTTGAAATCTGTTTAATAATTACATGCAAGATGCCATTGAACACTTTGTGTACGGCAACACAGTTGTTTTACACATATTACAGATATTGTGTTTGTTGAAATAAAGAAATAAATTGAACAATCTTACTATTGAAAAGTGTTATTTTTATTCATAAGAAGGCAAGTTTTCTTTTATATAATTCATATTCCCTTTTATTAGTTAATTAGTTTCAATCTTTTTTATCAATTTTCATTTGGGTTTTAATGAATTAAAACTTGTGAAGTATTGTAACCATAATTCGATCACGTGACGAAAAGATATTCTGTTATCTTACATTTATTATGCAATATATATAGGTATAGCTTATATAATGTATATATATATATATATTTAGAATTTATTAATAACATGTAATAGGATTTAATTTCATTATTAACAGTTTCTGTTTCGTTATTATATATTGTACCTATATATTGTAATAGCAATTTATACTTATCGATAATGGGATAATGTAAGTAAAAACATAATTGAATGTTGAACACGGAAAAGTTACGGTGTTTGTAAGGTTACTCCAAACGTATCCGTAGGAAAATATTTCCTTGCAAATTGATTAAAAGATGATGATTACAAGACGATTTAGGGTATGTATTTAATACATGTGATAAATCAGTATTGTGATTACTTACATACATTATTATTTAAGAGATTTGCTTCTTATTTCTTTGCATAAAACCTAACCTACAAATTGTATAAAATAAAAGAAACAATTTGTAAATACGATAAAATTATTTTTCCATTTTATATCTAGATACCTCCGCTTCAAACTTTATCAACAATAGCCCTTTTTGGAAGTATTATTGTTACAGCTACAGGACTTATTTTACGATATGATTTAGAAAAAAAAATTCGGCGAACAATAACTTATAAAAAGGCATTGGCATTATTTTATGGTCATAAGGAAACCATTAAACATTTAGGAGAACCTATAACGGAAGGAAGAATAACACTTCCAGAGTATAAAGCTGATAATATTAAAAGATTAAGTATTAATGTAAAGGGAGCTAACACTACAGGAAAATTATATTTTGAATATCAAGTTCAACCGGATGAAAGTACTGAAATAAAGAAGGTAGAAATTAAATTTAATGATATTGCTGACAAGATGTTTGTGATTCATGAAAATTAGTGTATATAATAATGAAATATATTGTATTCTTTTGTTTCTCCCTTATATTTTTATGGTACTGTTTAAAAGTATACAAAAGTTTGTTATTATATAAGCTTCAAAGGAGGATTGACATGATAACTTGATTGTCTTTAACATTATAATATCATCAATAAAGATGATTAGAATTTATCTAAACGTTTGTAATGGCATATCTGTAACACCCTTTGGAACTTTAAGACCTCTTCTGGTATAACCAAATCCAGCTTGAATAATGTGTATAGCAGCTTCAACAGTTAATTGAATATCATGTTGATTACCAATGAAAGGATTTACTTCTACAAGATCAACTGCATTTAGTCTTTTAGTTCTGTATAATATTTCCATTAAGTGAACAGCTTCTCTGAGTGACAATCCACCACGTACTAAAACAAATGAACTGTAAGAATTAGGATAAAAATTATTTAAACGAAAGCAGATAATTTACCAGGAGTTCCTGTACATGGTGCTTCTAATGGGTCTAAAGAATCAATATCAAAACTAACATGTAATGATTTTGATTCATTAGGATCTATTTTATTTAGTGCCATGTAAACAACATCATGAATACCTGGACAAAGATATCATTTAATAATTGATTTGTTAATGTTTTGGTCAGCTTAAATATATAATATTACCATATCTTTCAACATCTTCCATACCAAAAGCAGTAATACCAAATTTTTCAATAACTAGTCTTTCATAACGATCAACAGATCTTAATCCAATATAAGCTACATTTCTAATTGATAACCTGTAAATAATTATAACATATTTAATATATTATCTTATCTATTTTGTTTTGGTAATATTATTGTAATATAATTACAAATTACATTGGCTGTTGCCAATCCATTCCTGGTAGATGTGGCCAGTAATCAGCTAATTCAGAAGTTAATAATGCTACAGGCATTCCATGAACATTTCCACTTTCGCTAGTTTTATTTGTATTTAGATCTGCATGAGCATCAACCCATATAACAGCTATATTTTCTTTTTCCTTTAATGTTATAAAGTATAATATACAATGTGGAAAGAAAAAACTGTAATTTTTAAAGAAGTAAATTATACCTTAACATGACCATCTATAGTTCCAATTCCTACACTATGATCACCACCAATAGTCAATACTCGTCGATCATCTTTCAAAATTTCTTGAACTTTCTCAGATAAATAACTTGTACAGCCAGCAACATCACCCAAGTGTGACATGTTATTTACTCCATCTACATTTTTTGCTTTATATGAAATATCACCATAATCTTTCACATCTAACCCTTTTTTAATGTAAGGAGTTACAAAAATTAGATTTTTAGTTTTTAAAACTGTTTGAAATCAATGAAATATGTAATAATAACTACCTAATGATTTTAATTCTCGCACTAATCCAGCTGTTCTAATTGCCTCTGGACCATGTGCTACACCTTCCTTATGCTATATTTATAATTGCTGTATATTATTACTTTATATATTATGTTACTATATTACCATGTACTATAATACCTGTCCTTTATCAAATGGCACCCCAATTATTCCAACTTTGCCATAATTGCGATTTCCAAGTCTGGTAATAACACTTTGTATTTTCTTTAATATATTCATTTTGTATATATGCTGTTTTAATGTAGAATTTAATAAGCTAAAGTAACTGTTTATTGACCTATGCCCTCAGACTGTTGTAATACATATCTGTTGTAATATAGATAACACATGAGATTTACAGCACAAATTATAACATAGTTGTGCAAGAACAGAACTTAAAAAAAACTTAAAAAGTTTATTAAATTGAGGATTACTACTTGTCGTAATATTTCGCATTTATTATGTGTAACATTTCTTATAAATGATTTATTATATAAATTATTATTAGATATGTATAATTAATACGCAATAAAAATATTTTTAATATTTGATAATAATAGTACTTATATCACAATTTACAACACGTAAACAAAAAATTTATTCAACAGCTTACAATTAAAAAATTTTTATTCCTAACTTCTTTCTGTGTGGTAAAATTTATTTGGGACCAATCATATTTTCGGGCTTCACCCATTGATCAAATTGTTCTGCAGTTATGCCATTCTTCAATGCTGATTCTTTTAACGTGAGATTTTCTGCATGGGCTTGCTTGGCAATTTTAGCAGCCTGAAAAATATAACTTTTATATTATATTTGAAGATTGTAATAAACCAGTCTTCTTTTAATTAAAAAATTCTAATACCTTATCATAACCAATATGTGGATTTAAAGCAGTAACAAGCATTAAACTTTCATTTAAAAGTTTACTGATACGATCTACATTCGGTTTAATACCGACGACGCAGTTCTTTGTAAATGAGGCACAGGCATCACCTAATAGTCTTGCAGATCTTAATGTATTTGCGACTATCATAGGTTTAAATACATTAAGCTCAAAATGGCCATTACTTCCACCAATAGATACAGCAACTTGATTACCCATGACTTGGCAACAAACCATAGTCATTGCTTCGCATTGTGTTGGATTAACTTTACCAGGCATAATAGAACTTCCTGGCTCATTTTCAGGAAGAGATAATTCCCCTAAACCGCAACGAGGTCCACTTCCCAAAAATCGAATATCATTAGCTATCTAAATAGAAATTTTATATAACGTAAAATAACAAATATAGATTTTTTTAATCGAATATTCCTTAAACATACCTTCATAAGCGAAACTGCCACTGTATTCAGCGCGCCATGCACTTCTACCATAGTATCTTTAGTCGCTAAAGCTTCAAATTTATTAGGAGCAGTTACAAATGGTAATCCAGTAATTTCTGCAATCTTTGCTGCTGATTTTTCCGCAAAACCTTTTGGTGCATTTAATCCTGTTCCTACTGCAGTACCACCAAGTGCTAACTCATATAATCTTGGAAGAGTATCTTTTACCCTTTTAATGCCATTACAAACTTGTGCTGCATAACCTGTATTACAATTATTTGCTTTTATAAAAATAGTTTAATACATATATTTTAATCCTGAATATTTTAACCCCAACCTGAAAATTCTTGTCCTAGTGTTAAGGGCACAGCATCTTGAGTATGAGTTCTACCAATTTTTATAATATCTTTCCATGCATTAGCCTTTTCTTCTAATGCTGCATGTAATTTTTCCAAACCAGGAAGTAATACCCTGTTAATTTCCAAAGCAACTGCTAT
The DNA here is from genome assembly GCF_910591885.1 of Bombus terrestris. NCBI lineage: Eukaryota > Metazoa > Arthropoda > Insecta > Hymenoptera > Apidae > Bombus > Bombus terrestris. Next base: position 6,984,591 of record NC_063278.1, read on the forward strand.
GTGCATAGCAGTAGGAAATGTATCATTGCTACTTTGAGATTTATTTACATGATCATTTGGATGGACAGGATCCTTTGATCCAAGTTTACCACCAAGTAATTCAATTGCACGATTTGAAATTACCTAAATAAAATTAATAAACTAGTTACAAATCTACCCAATTATACTTAAATTATTTAATAATGCGTTAATACCTCATTGGTGTTCATATTGCTTTGCGTACCAGAACCTGTTTGCCAAATTACCAGTGGAAAATGATCATTATAAAGGTCTCCACATATAACATCATCTGCAGCTTTACTAATAGCATCTGCTATTTTTGCATCCATTCCATATTCTTTATTTACTAGAGCAGCAGCTTTCTTTAATATACCCATTGCGACAATAACCCCATACTAAAGAAATATTCAAAATATAAACTAAGAATGTTATATGCATTAAAACTTCCTTTCTCTATATTAAATAATTAGATTTTCTTACAGGCATTCGTTCAAAACTATCACCAATTGGAAAGTTCATTTTTGACCGCATTGTTTGTGCTCCATAATATTTGTCAGCAGGAACCTTTAGTTCACCAAAAGTATCCCTTTCAATTCGAAATTCACCACTTGACTCCTGAAATTACAACATTAAGAATTTATTACAATACTAATGATGAAATTTGTTTATAAAAATAATTTGTGCTCATATACCATATTGAAAAGGTAAATTATATAATAGAACTGAATGAATATAGCTTCAAAATGAGTACTATAGCAGTTTGAACAGAGGAAATTGAAGGTCAGTCAGATGAAGCCAGTTATAAAACCATGTATGTGATAATATGTATGTAGATATGTACTCAGATAGGTTTTTATGCTTGTACAATATTAAATTAAAAAAAAGAGAACACAACACAAAAGAATTATATACATAATTATGTAATATAAAAATGAAATATATAAATATAGCATCTTCCATTATATAAACATAAGGATTTAATACGTCACGTTTAATTAATATTTTCTATAAAATAAAAAATTTGTATCATACCATCTAGTTTCATAAAATTCATTCCACAATCTCTATTTTCACTGAAAAAGTTCCTGTTTTCGTTTTCGTTTAGAGATGATTAATCCGATTAAATGTCAGACGTGTTCAATTGTTATATTACAAATGACATCGCAACATCTCAAAAATATGCTAAAAAAATTATTTATAACAAGGCAGTACATTTTTTGTTTATAATATTCTGTAAAACTATTTCAAGAACTGGTTCTTTAATGATTATGTAAAAATAGTGCACGAACCAATTTAAAGATTTTAGGCGAGAATAGTAGAAAAGAGTAAATTACGAGAAAGGATAAATAAAATAATTTAGCTATAAATTTAAGAAAGCGTTATTAAGAAATAATGCATTTTTAAGTCATAAGATTTATTTTATATGACATAGTAGTACCTTTTTATTGCCTTTAGAAACTACCGATGTATACAATGACAGCCTTAATGTTAAAAAAGCCGAAGATTTCTTTAATTCCAATAATCCATGATTGATAAGTGAACATTTCAATAAACTTAATGTCATTTTAATAATTTTTAACGTCTAGTTCTTTCAACAATCGTTCCAAAAGTTAAAAAGGATGAAAAGAATAAGTAAAAACGACTGAAAACGGCACAAGAGTAAAAGCTCTGAAAGAAGTGTGCACTAATGAGTAGCTTGAAAACTAAGCACAAAATATGCTATAGTTAGATAGATTCTAAGCCAAGTGAAGTGAGCTAAGTGAAGATATCAATTTTATTGCAGTTGCAAACATACAGTCGAGATATTGTGCGCAAACAAATAAGACCGTGATTGGTTTATTTAGTACATTAACTGATTTTAATTAATTCAATATTATTATGAATAAAAATGTATTCTGTTAGACTGCAATAAGATTATTTGGAGTTTGTGAAGTGTTATTCTTATAAAAACTGTGTTAGATGTATTTTAATAGAAACATGTAAAAGAAGTAATCGAAAAGTTTACATGTTGGTATTTGAAATTTCTGATTGGTGAGCTACCATCCTGGTTTCCAAAAACATGAACTTTCAAACATACCATATAAACGTACCCATGAAATTCTTTTCCTTTTGAATTGTTCTACTTTCAATTACGAATACAATGTCGACCAATTAATAATATGTTAATTATCGGCGAAATTATGTAGTATTTTTACCAACTTATTAACTTTCGTCGCCATTGTATTTATGTTATATGTGCGTGGTGGTATTGCGTGTAGTTGAAGTAACAAAATTATGGTGTATTTTTGAAAAAACGTCATCTAAATAGTAGTCGATAACAAACCGATAAATTTGTGTAACACGGTCTTATCATACTAGTCGTGTGTCAATTGGAACTGGGAATTTCTAGTGACATCGAGAGTAATTATTCAATGATTAAACGAAGCGGTTAACACGCTTATTGAATTTTAATAACTTTAGCAAAATTTTAAGATTTACGTCTCATGTAAACAGCACGAGAATCTTTACATGTCATCCTGCTTAATGATCCTTATTATGTAATTTATGCAAAAGGGAATGCTATGCACAAAAAATTGTGGTTAAAACTTCGTCGAGCTTGCATTACAAGTTGTGTCTTTCGAAAATGACTGACTTTTCTTCCTTTTCTACTTTTACGAGGTAAGTTAAAAACGTGTTTTATCAAATGCAACATGTGCCGTTCCCATCTTCTATGTAAATAAACAAAAGTTTCTTACTACAATTACAAGTTATTTTACGAACAACATGTCTTCCACCTTTTAATTTGATAAAAAATACGTTTTTTATCCTTAACCTAGAATGTCACGAGTACCGGGCTTCTTGTTCTCAAGTAATCTCTAAAATAATTTGAAATCATTGTAGCATTTTAGCATAATCAGTTGTATTCTTTAATTTCTTGTAATATATGTTTAAAATTTATTTGGCTAAGATATGAAACTCGATTTTGGTATATAATCATTGCACATAACCGATCATTAATATTAGATTAACTTATATTTATTTTTCAATTAAAATCCTGGAAAAAAGCTTAATTTTAAGTTTAGAAAGTGTAATGTGCTTTGGAGAAGCAATTTCTAAAGTTAAAAAGTTTTGTATGATATTTATTGGTTTTATTTAAGATGTTGTTTAAGTTGTGAGTTAAAGTGTGGTTTAAGTATAATTATTTAAAGTAAATGTTTTCAAAAGTTAATTATTGTAATCAAGGAACAAAATATCAATAAGAGTCTTACAAACAAAAATAATATTATTTTTTTTTGCAAAGTTATATGATGAAATTTGATATTAGTGTGACAAATATTATTGCAAACAAGAATGTTTTTGTATATTTATTGGATGCAAATTAACCTTTATGTGAAGGAATCACATTATTTTATTAAATTATAGTTTAGCCATATTGTTATGAAAGATATAAACAGTAGTCTTATAAGCCCTCAAAAGTTTAATAAAAGAAATAGAAATAAATATTTGAGTATTTAAGAATTATTTTTATGACTATAAATTTTAGTGTATTTATGAATTTGCAGGGTAATCAATAAAGTATTAAATTTTGTAAAATGTACTATTAGAACCAGTTTTGTGATACTCAACAATATTTATTGTATACCAACATATGTAGTATGGATGACATTATTGTTCCCTGTAAAAGTTTATCAACCACAAGTATATTGGAGAATCGAAGGATTATTTTTCCATTGGCTATTAGCAATGGTATCTACGTGGACTTGGTCTGCAGGTTATGATAGTGAGTATACAAATAATTTATATATTTAATTAAAATAGCAATATTAAAATAATATTGAAATAACAAATAACATGTAATTTATAGTAATAGAACAAGGTGATGATATACAAGAAATTATTAGTGAAAGAACATTAGTAATAGCAAATCATCAAAGTACTGGTGATGTTCCTATACTCATGACAACATTTAATGCTAAGCCAAATGTATTACCTAATCTAATGTGGATTATGGATAGGATTTTTAAATTTACTAACTTTGGTATAGTTTCTATTTTACACCAGGACTTCTTCATTGTATCTGTAAGTGACTATAGATTTGTTAGTTTATTAATAACATCTTAAGTAACTGGGTTACTTTATTTTTGATGATATTTTGTGTTAGGGTCGAAAACAAAGGGAAGGGAGTTTAAAAAAGCTAGAAAAGCATTTAAAAGAAACATATATTCCATTGAACAGAAAATGGATGGTTCTCTTCCCAGAAGGAGGTTTTTTATGTAAAAGACGAGAGACATCACAAAAATATGCTAAAAAGAATAATTTGCCAATTCTTGAAAATGTAACGTTACCGCGGGTAGGAGCAATGCAAACTATATTTGATACGATTGGTCCATCACTAGAAAATAATACAGCAGAACAACAATTGAACAGTAGGCCAAGTAAATAATTTTATAGAAACTGTAGTTTAACTTAAGTTCTTGTTTAATTACAATATGTTAAGTAATAATATGTATTGCTAATCTGTATAAACTTTTTATAGATATGACGGCAGCTAAACCACAAATCAATTGGATTCTAGATATAACGATAGCATATCCTCAAGGTAAACCACTTGACTTACCAACAATTATAACTGGTTCACGACCACCATGTGAAACAGTATTATTTTACCGAGTTTTTCCTAGCTCAGTGGTAAGTTTTTTAAACATATGTAGATCGTCACTCGTTCATATTTTCCATGAGAATATTTTATTACATCATTGATTTTAGGTCCCACGAGAACCCGAATTATTGTCTAAATGGTTATATGATAGATGGGTTGAAAAAGAATCACTTTTGGAAAACTTTTACAAGTATGGATCATTTCTTGGCACTCAAGCACCTGTCAATGAAGGTTCTAAAATCCATCAGGATCCATTGAGATTCCTAGTCCTTCATTTATTTTTTATAACATCTAGTTATATACATTATAATATGTTTACGTATGTACTATCTTGCTTCTGGTAAAGCGTTTTATACTATACAAGAAATTACGTTCAAATATGTAAGTAAAATTAAATTGTAGTAAAGTAAAAATATTCCTGCCTCAAATATTATTCTTGATGTTGACTAACAAAACTAACGGATGTATGGATTGTCAATTTCAAATGAATGTTTATAATCTAATTATGCCATAGGTAGTGAATTGCAAGTACCCGTTTCGTTACCATTCAGATTTAATCGTCATTATTTGCCTATTTTTTTGATGGTACGAATATAATTTCAAGTATGCTTCATATTACAATAAGTTATCAACAACTTTATGGAGGACTGGGATCTCCAAAAATATTAATTTGAGACACTTATTTGCTGCTATTTTTTCATATTGACTTCACAACAATAACTTACAGTTCGCGGTATAGTATAAAACGCTTATATTTGGTAAACAAAATTAATAATAACATTTCGTTAATAAGTTTATTTTACTTGGATAACTAGTAATTCAAGATAATATCAGTCTATCTTATTAAGTATCGACGCTTAAATTTCTGGATATATAAAGCTTCATAATATTTTGCATGAAATACTATTACGTTTTAAAAACGTAAGTTTTTTTTTATAATAAATTCACGATAAAATTACACTTCAATATTCATATTACTTATATAAAAGAATAATTTAATGTTTGTTGATTCAATTACAATATCTAATGCTACTAGTTGCATGATAGTTTTAAAACATTCTCTATTGATATAAATGTTATCTTTTTATTTGTTCATTTATTATAAATTGCAAAAATGTATCTATATTTGATTATTTGTCTGGAGGACTTGGCAGCATTTCAGGCGATTTTCATAGTATCCTGCACGTATGTTTTGTAATACGATATCTTAAATATTATCTTGAAATGGAATTGCGAAATGTAATAGTAAATTATTACTGCTGTTTTGAAGCAGTGATAGTAAATACCATTTCAAAGAATATCCATTTATTTGTGATACATAATAAGAAAAAAGTATTTTTCAATGCGAAGTCAATCATATAAACATAATTTTTTAAATTACATACTAGAAAACTTATATAAGTTCATAATTCTATGAAGAAGTAGATGTGAAATTTGACGTAAATTGTTTTGAAACTTGGCAGAAATAAAAATAAAATAATATCTTTGGAAATCTGTCAAAATAATTAAGGTGTGTACTTTATTGTTAAACTTCAACCAATAATAACACTGTTCCGTGAAAGAAGACGATACGTCAGCCGTGCCTTGTTCCTACGGACAAACCTCAGTGTTAATTGTATATACGCATATGCAAATCTCATGCATAATTTTCATAGTCAAACCAACGCCTACAATTAGTTCTTAAGATATTCATATTACATCACCTTATAAAGGAGAAACTCATATTTGCATGTATGTAGAAATAATAGAGTTATTAAAGACAGGTTTTCAATGCTGCCTAATTGGTTATTGTAAAATAAACGTATAGTCCAAATCGAAAGCAATTTCTAGACTGATGGATCAAAGAAGTAATTAGCCAATGCACACATGAAATAAATATTCCTTGATATGGAATAGCTGTAGTAGTTAAATTTTGGTTATGATTATTATTAATGGGTAATTTTTAAAATGTAACAAATTCAATAAGATCAATGTTGATATCAACTGATAGACGTAGATATTATTTATGTATAAAAGATTAAGTTTTTATAATATACGATTACGCGTATTAAAACACGGAAATCTTGAATACATAAATTTATATGAAAGAACACTGTGTTATTAAAATATATTATTATTCCTGACATCTTTTGCATTTGATTGCATTTAATATAAAATATATAGACACAAACTATCTTCAAGTATCTTACAGGCAGTATCATGATAGGAAAAAATGATCAAATCAAAAGAATTTAGATTTGCGAATTCACTGATTTCTTGTATCCTATTTATGTCATAAACGCATTTTTACTTGATAAGATGATAAAACACTGATATTGTTTTATTTAAGAGAATACTTTAAACCATGATGAAATCTCTAGTCTTGGTAGCAAATTTTAGAAACGATAAAACGAGGTTCTGAATATGTCACCAATTGTACTATAAGGGATTATTAAATTTATGAAAATAATTTATGTTTTTGCATTACGAAAACTGCAGTACGTCGTTTAAAGTTACTCAATTAAAAGAAATAAAATTAACTATATTGCTAATAAAAAAAAAAGGTTACAAAATATACATTAAGATTCTGCTAATACTTAATTGTAATGTAAAAATAGCATAAATAAGTTCTTATTTATGTTTAAGAATATAGAAAGGAAACAAAACAAAATGTAACATAATGCTAATTGCATAATAACGTATTTACTCCATTATAAGGGCCAATATTTTCGAGATATTTAGCCACATTAGATTTAAAATAAAACATATAGTACAATAAAAATTAAAATGTCAAGATTCATTAATAATACAAAATGCTGTAATTAAAAACAATGTTGTATTTATTACAAAATATATTTATAACTCTATGGTTATTACATTAAGCATTTATTTCTGTGCTGTGTGTGAATTACAAAGCATATTGTTGAAACCTATCACATTTTATACAGCGCACTCTCTAACAAAATATCAGTATAGAGAAGAAAACTAAATAATGAAAAAGTGGTTGTGTTTGCTTGTGCTTTAATTTCTTTACTCTTAGTGCTTTCATAAAAGTATTTCTATAAGAGACATTTATATGTATTATATTTCAAACAAAGTTTTGTTATTATTACAATATCAAAGCGTGTTTTACATATTATTACCTTATATTCTTTTTTAAAGATATATATAAGTGGCATTTAAGATTTGTAATGTTATAGATAAAATAAAAATATCGAAGTTCAAGACTTTACATATATACTGATATTTGCAACATTAGTGTCCTGTATGAAAGGTGTTTAGAAGCTTTGATTTTATACTTGTACATTGCATACGGTTTTTTAAAAAGTATAAACATATAGCTAAAAAAGTGTTTAACTATTTTTTCAGAAGAAAGTCATTGTAACAATGAATTTTTAATATCCGCGAAGGAGATGTGTAACGCTCAAAAAATGATAGGTCATTTCTGTGCAATGCACGTGGCAAACATATTACACTTCATATTTGTATCATAAAAATGTTTACACAATTTGCCGTGTTTTTGACTGCATCTTAGGTATGACTGCATATTGATATTCATAAATATTATATAAAAACAAATGTAAAAAAGATGTAACTTAGCGTAAGTCCCCGAAATTTTACAAGAAAATACCTTGCTTGTATTCTTTTCTTATAAGAACTTTAATAAAATTGTTTTTAAATTACGTATAAAACTTTTCTTGCATAATTTAATTTGTTATTATATTATTATTCATTAATTTATTTTTCCTTTGATACGTTTTTTAATGAATCATGCGTACTGAAGTAGAATGAAATTTTGAAATTCCACAATGTGGTGCAGTGGCGACGTATGGTGTCAGATGAATAAATTACACTAGTCGCATTTACTTGATCTGGGTCTGAGCAGATCTGAGTTTGGATTAGTTTGAACTTAGTGTTGGCAGAGTCTTCCTGTGATAAATTACGTTTATATCACATTTATTTACTCAATCTTTTATTGCATTTAAAACATGACGACTCTTAGGCCTTTCACATGCAACGATTTATTTAAATTTAACAATGTGTGAGTATCGAAATATGTATTTATCAATTGCTAATATTGTTTAATATTGTTTAACCTAAATATACAATTTTGAATAAAAACAGTTATTTACTAGCATTTTTAATTATTCTATTTTTTATAGAAATTTAGATCCACTTACGGAGACAGTATCCTTTAAATATCTTATATCTTATTACGTTTGTTGTTTAAAATAAACATATTTATTTACTACACAATTTTGGTATATATTTTTCTTAATTTTAATCTTGTTAAAATTTTACTTGGTAAAATTTTAAACTAGTATGGACTTTCTTTTTATACACACTATCTAGCACATTGGCCAGAGTATTTTCAAGTAGCTGAATCGCCAAGTGGAGAAATTATGGGTTATAGTAAGTTTTTTTCTTGTATCATATAAGATACTTCTCCTTGATAGTGCATTATAATTAATATTAGAAATTTAAAGTTATGGGAAAGGCAGAAGGGCAAGGAGAGAACTGGCATGGTCATATAACAGCTCTTACAGTTTCACCTAATTATAGGAGATTAGGTTTGGCTGCAATGTTAATAGAATTTTTAGAGAAGGTTTCAGAAAAGTAAGTTTAATGGTGAAGTATGGCTTAATAACATGTATATTCTATGTATCTCTGTATATTGTTACAGGAAGCAAGCATATTTTGTAGATCTCTTTGTAAGAGTTAGTAATAAGGTGGCAATCAAAATGTATCAACAGTTAGGATATATTGTTTATAGGACTGTTTTAGAATATTATACTGGAAACCCAGATGAAGATGCTTTTGGTATACAAATTACTGTTACTTTTGTAAAAAAATTTTTAAATATAAATTAAATATTCTGTTCTTTTCTCCTTACAGACATGAGAAAGGCACTTTCAAGAGATGTAAAGAAAAAATCAGTAATACCATTAACTCATCCTGTAAGACCTGAAGAAATAGACTGAGTCTATATTATGATTATGTATATTGTTAAGGATTTAATCTAAAATAAATGATAGATTTATGAGAAGCATAAGGTTTTTAATACATACAGTAAATAAATAGTCTCTCAAAGTGTAGATCCGAGCAGTTTATTTCTCTTCCTGTACAATAGTACAATGCTTTTCGCTCACACCGCTCGTGCCCTTATGCGTCGTTTTATGCGAATAAATAATAAATAGAAATGTAAGGTGGTAGGCTCAGAATATTCTGTAGACAGCTAGACGATCGCAAGAAATTTCTACCACGATTGTAGCCTTTATCAGCTGCCATCTTCTCATTCTACTATATTTAGAAACTTAAGACTAAGGTGATATTTACAGATCAGTGACTCTTTTTTTACTGCATCATGATACAAAGGTGCTAAGCACCTAAATAGTAGCATTTCATTGCGTATTATAAAAATTAAAGACAAAATGTCGTTCTTGCATATCTTTGTACTGCTCCCAGTAATCTGAGGTTTCTATCGTTTTTTATTTTATATAAATCTTCAATGCGCTAAACAAAGCCGTGCATAGAGTTACTTTGTCTATACTGCTCAGAGAGGCACAGTCACACTCAGCCTATCTCAGGAATTATAAAATTATAGAAGTCTTGTACATATTGCACGAAAGCCCTACTTTTAAACTTTTATTTATTTCTGGATACTAAAGAGAAGGAAGACATTTGCTAGTTATGTAGGACACGTCAAGCGAGTACAAAACTTCTATACGTGACGGGATCATCGTTTAATTAGTACAAAAATGTTGCACATATGTTACCGCAGGAACGATACTAATTATTAAAGAAAACGCGTTCCCATTACATCTATTTGGTCGTGTCCTTATAAAACGAACTTATTTGCTTAAACATTAAATAAATATAAAATATGAGACTAGCTGTTATCAAAATAACATGATAATGTGTAAGTTGCATTTGTCACTTTCCGTACAAAGAATTTTTTTCTTATGATTGAGCTTAAATTCAACCAGACTTAAAGTTAATACTGTCTGTACTTACTGTCACCAATCAGCCATATTTTTCAAATTAGTTATTATAAAATATAAGAGAAGTAATTAGTCAATGCAATGAAAAATCGTGTACAACACTTTTTAAATTAAAACAGATCATTATGTGAATAATGTAGTGATCGAAGGTAAATTTTGAATTTACAATGACAGTAGGTACAGTTATTACGCTTGAAATATCTTTATATTTGAAAAATCTAAATACTTATATCCATGTGTTTTTTATTTGCACTGCAAAGCAATTGCAGGCTCCTCGTACGTGTACTGCGATCGATTTGGCAAGAAATAAGAATTTCGTCGACATATTCTCACATTAAAGACAAAGGTATCGCTGCATCACTCACTAGACTTCTAAACATCCATTAACTCCGATTAATTATATACATATGTGATACATCACTTCTGCATCCTTATCTTACGCTAAACGTTTTGAATTTGGTATATAAATACGGTAGCAAAAAGTTTCAGCATGATGCCTTAGCTTTTTTTTAATGAAATTATTCGATGTAATTTCAGACATACTAATTTATTTTAGGCAGTGTTGCAAATCGTTTTCGATTAATTTCAGTCACCCACGTTTAAATCGCGTTAACGTGGACCACAGAGTTTTGCATGCTGTCAGGTATGTACACAAAAACGTTGTCTGTCAAGCATCATCTCTAATTTACACAAAACGCAACTAAAATCAACTACAGCGCACACGTTGCTGAGCGTTGTCCAGTGTATCGTTTTACGCAAATTCTTACAATACAGCCTGTAGTACCTTCGAATATAAAGTTAGTGCCTTGGCAGGATCAGACTTTCATGAACGAAGTGCCGTATTCCCCTGCTTCTTTTTCCCAATTCGATTGACCAGTCTTTTTTTAAGGTCTTTGGTGGTCTGGCGTCGACTTTAAAATATCTGGTTGCGTTGGAAGACAGCCTGAACCTAGTCCAATTGTTATTCAATCAGCAAAAACAGAGAAAAAATGAAATACAAAAGTATGTATTTTTACAAACCCGTTGTAGGTCTTAGGGTCGATTTGATGGATCTGTGAGACCCATTACGAGTTAATGTGTTCATCTGTGGCGTGCCAGGTAAAGTATGTCCCAAGGCGTTCATGTAATCGGCAATCAACAATGTTATCTCTAGAATCTGTACAGATACGAATAGATAATATTTAATATTTAGAAATCTTGTTTTAATGAGATTGCTCGATAATATACCTTAGGTTTTGATAGAGCAAATAAAAGTTTTTGTTCAGCTGCTCCTTCGTCAGGGCAAGCGACCAGCATAAAATCATCCAAACATCCTCCGAATGTAACTATGTTCGCATAATTATAACGACACATCACTGCCATCGTTTGTAATTCTAGAAGAGTAACACTATCTTCGGAAACGGCTATCCATACGGTTATCGGCTCAGCTTGCTTCAACTATGAAACAAGATATTTTTAAATAACTTTTCTTTTCATTTTTGTTTATCTATAAATATGTCCCGTTATTAACCTTTGCTTGATAGAGTGTAGCTCCAAAGAAAGGCCACTTCCTGGTACAAGTTAGATATATGCGAACACAGTCTAATACGCTACGACCTTTTAACGCGATCCACTTTTCTTGAAGTTTTTCTTGCAGTTCTCTGCAACAAGAAATCCGTGATTTTAAACATAGCTGATACTTATTTATGTTCTTTGTAATTTACATGGTACTTGCCTTAATTGCTCGGCAGTGATGTTTGTTCGATATCGTATGGGATAAAATTTGTCTAAAGCTTGAAGCACCAAATGATGAGGATTGCATCCTGGGCCGCTGCCTCGAGCTTTATCGTTGTTATATTCACCAAAATCGATCTACAACGTTTCATCGTTACATTAACAGTATTTTCATTAAAAAACTGCATCATTATTTTCAAAGAGTAACTTTACCTGTGCCATTAACGACGCAAGTTCAAATGCAAGTTCTCGATTGACCGGAAATTTGCCTTGTACGACTTGCTGATTTATTTGGTAACACAGAAGAAGCCTTTCTCTGTCGGTTTCCATCTTAGCTGCCTGTCTCCAATAACATCGCGATTTGTACGTTAATTGTATCACCCTGGTATTCTCGAATTTTCCTGAGCCCTTCTCTCTTAATGCGGTTTCCCATTTGGAGATTATATCACAAAGCTGGAACGAATAAAATTATCGCGTCGGAATACTTTCGTCTACTGTAATTTCCAAACTCTCCCGAGGTGCATACTTTTGCTTGAAGATCGATGAAATGTTCAAGATCCTTCTCGATGGGATCGTCACTGAATAACGTGAAACCAGATTGATGAACATCACGGCAACCGATTTCCTGGTTCAGGGTATTCAGAAATTCTTCTATCGTTGTGCTGCCATCGAAGCTTACAACCTGATACGTCCCATTCAAGAAGTGAACCGGTATTGCATGTGGCAGGGAATGATGGTAGGGATTTTTCATTAATATCGATAGGACCTCCATTCTCGAGGGCTTCACCTCCCTTCCGCCGTTTTGTAATGTCCTTTCCAACGCTCTTTCGCAATAGGCTGCGTATTTGCCGCACTCCGTCCTAACAAAATAACAAATTCATACGTTTAAATTTACATGTTTCGATTGAAATTTTGAAATTTGAATGCTAATAGAACGAAGGAAGACCACTTACTTAGTATCAGCGTTTCTTTGCAAGTGTAACTTCAGGTACCAGAGTAGCCGATTGTTTCTTGGTAGGAATAGAGAAACAGCGAGCGCGAGCAGCTGCCATCCCTGGATAAGAACGTACTGGGCGGGATTAGTTTTGCAGTCCAAAATCGTTGACGTCGAGTGGCCCTGCATGAGCGGAGGACTGTGAGAAGTGGAGGCCGTCGACTGTGCGTCCGCATTTTCACCGCTGCCATTTGCCGCGGGACTTTGCGTATCGCAGGTGAACAGCGATTGCGTGGCGCAGAGAAGGAGCTGCTGCAATGGTATGCTGGCATACTACTATATCCCTGGATCGAACCAGACCTAATCTACTACTTTATTTATTTATTTATTTTTTTTTTCTTTAAACAAATCGCGCTCCACTGTCCTCGTTTATTATTCGTTTGTAGAATCCATTTTAACAGGACAATCGAGGGTACGTGTTTTAAAATCTTTTAGACCTGTGCAGCTCATCGACTTTCTAATATGCATTTGGAATTGTACGAGGAGTGTCTAGGACAAACCTCGGATTTGATTCGGATCTGATGGAACACTCTAGATTCGTTACATTTTCGTCATAATATAATGCCTGTTAGTAATGTAAGCAATCGAAATCGGTCTGATTAACGCATAACTCTATGTGTGTTAATCACATAAAACGCATGAACTGTAATAAGTCGAATGAATTAAGAGAAATGTGGATGAGATAAGCGCTTTCGTATTTTTTTAGGCCATGTGAGTCTACCTTACAGCTCGAAACCATTTTTCTTTCGTTCGTTTGTCACGAACGAATCGCTCGAACGCGCTCTTTCCCCTTATTATTCTCCTTGACGCTTGATACACTGTACTCAACGATGCATAGCTTCCGAAGCTCTCGGTCTAATTACATTCTATGACGTACGTTCGAATCTGTAAGGAGCTTCTAGCTGTTGTTGCTATTCTTTCTTTCTTTCTTTTTTTTTTTTCTTTAAATCAATTTTCTTATATCACCGTTTATGACCAGATAATCAAAGACTAATTTTTCTAAGCAGCATTCAAAAAACAGAGAATATTTTGTAATGAGCTATCGAGCAAAAAAACGTACGGAAACAGAAACAAAAAACCAATCTAGTAAAAAGATGTTTTTCTGTGTGTGGTTTTTTATGTACACCAACATACCATTCTGCAAGTGTGTGTGCCGCAGAACGTATTTTGACAAGTCCGGAGATCGTGGTATTTTATTAGCGAATCGGACGATCGATCGTTAATGCATCGATGATGAAGTATGATCGATGAGATAAAGAGTGAGTCTAAGTGATTCTCCCGCGATGAGAGGAATGAATTGTCGAAATATGTTCGGCTCACATGATAGGGCATCAGGGTACAGGTGATCGGGTATCATGTATAAATATCAAAAAGTACACAATAAAAATAAAACAAACTTAACATGACGATGTACTATGAAAAAAGATAACAAGAATCGAAAAAAAAACGCATGCGATTTTAGAGTAGCCCAGGAATAGCACACGTAAAGCAGCAAATGAAAATGAAATGTGAATGAATGTTAAAACTAAAATCGTTTTCTGTTAAATACTTCGTCAAGTATTATTAATGTTATTGTTATTACTATCATTACTATTATTAATTATACATTGCTTTGGCAAATAAACGACAACCAGTTGTATTAATTATTAGTGAGTTACTTTACAAAAGAAAACAAAAAGGAATAAAGAGAGAGACAACTAAACAGTTCACCGCTACTTCAACGGAATTATTTCGTATAATACTTGACTAAGCGTACCCGATGTACCATTTCTTCTGATTATACGGAAGCGATATATCCAATTATACATTCGTTTTTTAACTAGCCTTTTTTGAAGAATACCATACATTTTGAACCTATTAGCTTGATAGTAACGTTTCGGCCAATAGGTAAAACGTTTATTATAAATTACGCGACGAACACGTCGGCTGTAAAAATGGTACAGGGTTCAGAGTGTTTGTTAAACAATAAGCAGGACTTACAACGCGCGCAGTACCCAGCGACACAAGTCTGGCGGCCTTTTTTACCTGTACGCCCAAACGATGTTGAGTATGACGACTTGTCTGCTTTACCAATGCACATATGAATTCAGATTGTAATTCAGGTTGGTCTATGCATTGTTGCAATGCGTTTTGCGCTAATACCACATGGTAGTCTATGCCTGCTTGCTCCACTGCCACCGACATAAACAATTGACAAGCCTGTGGTGTAAAATAACATTTCCTCGTATATAAAATGTCCGATATACGATGTTTTTATATTTCATGTATTAACCTTGAAAAGCTTGATAGCCTCGGTCTGCAAGGCTTCGGATGTCAAGCTGGTCAGTGGGCTAGTGATGTTCTCTTTCGTGTGGAGCAACAACGGGTGTCTCCAAAGGACACAACTAGGATCTCCATCGGTTTCCATTAATCTTTGTACTAGCTGCTCGTACTGAGTTCCAGCACTAGGTCCGCCTCCGGATACCACCGTCAGATGGTACAGCCAATTGTCTTTATCTTGTTTATGAGGCATCAGCAAGTACGTAGGGCCTTGATGAGTAGGAAAAATACCGATCGTTCTTTCGTGAGGACCCTCGGCGTCTCTTTCTTCGCTGTCACTGTCGGACACGTGCTCGACTTCTTCTACTCTAGCGTCTCTCATATTTATTTGTCCAATAGGATTCTGAAAGACAAATGAAACGGAGGCCTTGGTAATATTCACGCGTAGTGATCGAATAATATACATATTGAAAGATCAGTGGCTTACCGTATCGTTAGGGCACTTAAAGTAAAGGAACATTTTTCCGATGAGGACGCACCAGCACTTCTTAGCGTGCCCGTTTTTCACTTTCGTTAGCCATCCCTGTATCGTAGGCTTATTATCTTCCTTACTGAGCAAAAGTTTCGTCGCGTTCCGCCTTTGTACGTTTTGTAAAACCCTTATCCAGTCTTCCATCGTTGCGATACAGTCTGCCGTTAAATAATACGTTTTCTTCCCTGTTGCTATCTCAAACGTGGCAGCACCTTCCGCCCTGTTTATCCTATTAAAAAAGTCACGGATAATTTTAATTTTAATCGTACTTTCTACGAGGAAAATACGAGAAAATATATATCGTTGCACAATTACCTGCACACTTCATCCAATACAATTTGGCCTTGAGGTTTTCGATTGACATCGTTCTGACTTTTCCAATAGGTCAGCACACCGTTTTTCAACACGAACCATCTCTTTCTCCAGGTCTTTAATTTACCACCGAGTTTCGCAAGGTGGCCGGTCTTCTCTAAAGATTCTTGTCGTTTTGGGCTCTCGCCGGAGACTCGCATTAGCAAACTCGGCATACTAGATTCGAAGGATGTGGAGCTTAGAGCATCGGGAGGTATCGCGTAGTCTTCCGACAGGCCAGATTCCAGAGAGGTGTCTGTAAGCGAGTCGGTAATTTTCAAGTTGTTGGACGTACGATCACAGTGTTCGACGATCGCTAATGATAATTGAAATGCTTACCACGTTTCACGCTTTTGCTAGGGGAGCCGCTGGAGCTTCTCTTGGCAGGACTAAGGCTGCTGGTGGTTTTAACGCTTTTCGAAGGACTACTTCCACTGCCAAGCGAAGAGTCCGTGTTGTCTGAAGAGCTATTGGTGATTCTCGTGTTGGTTTCCGTTTGATTTGGATGCTCTTCGCCGTCCGAGCTGTCATCGGAACTGTCACCAAAGGGCATTGACCTAATTTGACTGGCTCGCCCTAAAAAATCGAAAGAATCATAGACACTCGCCCTTTTAAAACGAATGCTTGTTAAGAAACGAACGACAGCGACTTACCCTTGACCGTTGCATAGACTGGAACAGAAATATCGCAATAGCCTTGGGAGTTGTGCGCAGTCAAGTTGTGTCCTGTTGCTTGGGAATGTTTCGACGAGCTAGTTGTATTTGTCATTGTGGAAGGCGCGGATTCCTCGTTCGTCGGTGGACCGATGCCAAGCCCGCCATCCGCTACCTGTGGAATTCGTAAACGGGTTTGTTTCCTGACTGTAACAACTTGGCGAGTATGCTCGTAACGCGTGTTTTCCCATAAATATAAGACTCGTTGATTTTCTACTCTAGAAACTTACGTTAACCGTTCACATGCACAAACGAACCTAATAAGATTAACGCGTATATCAGTACCTGGTATATCTTGGCTTCCCAACTAGGAAATCGGTGCAAGGGTGGAGTGGGTGGTCGGGGACCTTGCGCGCTTTGAGCCCAATTCATTCCTTCCCTGCTCGGCGTATAGATCTCCGCGTAATCGTGAATAGCCTCCGAGCTGCCACTGTCTCTGCTCGTCTCCGAGACTCCAGGTATATTCGGTAACATCACCAAGTTTTCCACCGCAGCAGCGAGCTCCTCCGAAAGCAAGCTACAGCGGAAAAAGAACGGCAAGCATAAAACACGGAACTAATTTAGCCAGCAAACGCATTTTAATCGCTTCGATAGATACACGATCAGCGACAGCCCCGTAGCGATGTGCTCGTGCCAATAAGAACGAAAGAAATAAAGGTAAAAAGTAAAAGAGAAGCTCTATACTGGAAGGCAACAGAGAACAAAGTATACACGGGGTCGATAGATCCCCGCAGGAAGTCTCAGGACGTTACAGGGTACCACAGTTTCGAGAGTCGGGCGCCGCTATCACGTCGTGAGACCTCCCAAGGAGAATCGAGACATATTTACGCGACGCTACAGGCTAACGAACGACGCGCAAGCAGAAGCGAAAGAAGCGATCATTACGAAAAGAAGCGAGATGTATGTAATAATGTACGTAGGCGCGAAGCGTCAGACGACGAAGGCTTCTCGCGAGATTCTACCTTGAATCCATGTTGGTGGTCGTGATCCCTCGTTGTATAGTTCCACAGGCGGACAGGTGTCTTCGGTGCTTTGTACCAGCTTGTGGTTCCGCTACGGCGCTTTGCACGCTTTCCGGTACCGTCTGCGGTGTTCCCTCCAAGCTTTCCGATCGTCTGCGTAACGTGGGGTCAACTTCCAGAGATAAGGATGCCCTTGTGGGTGCCTGAAACAACACGTACTTTGGTAAATGAATTTTTAAAATTCTTTCCCGATACTGAAGACTCTACGTACAGGTGGTTTCAGGCCGATATTGGTTATGTGATTTCTCAATAGCTCCAACTGCTGATTGCACTTGTTGTTCTGTTCCCTTAGGTGTTGGTTTTGCTGTTCCAGTTCCCTCAACTTATTGGTCACCCATTCCTTTATTCTCGCGGCTTTCGCCTCGACCTGCCTCGCGTCTTGAAGCCGTAACTGCCTCTGCAAGCGTTTCGTAATCGTTCGTAGATTATCAGTTATCTCGACCGTTCTTTGATACGGCGCGTTGTTTTATCATGACGCAACCGCGTTAGATTATCAGAATACTGATTCTGCAAAATTACTGATGAAATTAAATCCGTTTGTCGTATAGAATTCTTAGACGTTCGAAAGCAAGCTGATGCTACGAGGAACCTGACGAGGTTCCGATACGGCGGATCGATTCATATATTTCTCTCGGAAGAAACGTTTGGATTTGTTTGCATTACCTGTTCCTCGACCTGTGTTTCTAGCTTCGAGATGCAGGCACAATGTACATCCTCGATCTTGTCATTCTGCGTACCGGAAGTCGACGGCAGCGAATGCGGTGGAGAACCAACGCCGGATGTGCTCAAGCAGTATTCACCCTTCACTAGCCGCTCCTCCATCATCCGTACCTGTAATACATCCAACACGTCCTTCCAGTCGTCGCAAATCCGTTTATCCATCACGACAGATCGTTTTACTAACTTAATTCTCAACTTTCAACATCGTCGATCTCCGCTTTTGTCTCTTAAAGTACTCTTTAGCTCATGGCCCGGAAGACACTCATTCACCGATTCCTCCCCATAAAAACATTGTCTGCGCGAACCCTCTGGCCAGCCTACTTTCCAAACGATAACTAGAACTCCGTGAATTTCGTCGGTTCGGAAAGCGTCACGCGAGCATGCCACGTTTCCGGCGCGATCGAAGAAGCATGGCAGTGGCGTGGGATCGTCGAGTAAACAGCAATGACAAAGCGTGCAGAGCGAGAGAGAATGAGGGTGGGAAAGGGGAGGAGAAAAAGGAAGGGACGTTTGGCGTTGCGTGTGGACCTGGTGCACCCCTTTTCTGCCACGATGGTGGCAATGCTCGTTTTGCAGCAGCTGTCAAAAATCGATATCACGCTCACGCAATACGGATACGTAAGCGCTGCACTCCGCGCGTCCACCACTAAAGCAGGAAAAGGGGAGAGACAGAGAGCGATATTGAGAAAATCAATACGCCAACGGAGAAATCCTCTGGCCAAATGTTTTCCTCCTGGCACCGCGTGTGGTTGCATGTGCTCTGCCAATCATATCGATTACCCTTCGCGTTTTCACGTTCATTGTCGTCTTTTCTCCAGAGTCAAGGATCCCGTGATACTTCGCTTCTCTCTGTCGTTCGATCGCGTTCTTCTCCTTTTCAATAGCAAATTCAGAGATTCAGAGGAAAAGATTTTAGAGTTTGAGTCGAATCGGAATAAGAAGACGCGTTAAGCTTCGTATTTTCGGTTGCGAGATTGATCGAACAAGGCTGCACCGTTTGCGGACGATGAGTAAGAAAGCTGGGCCGCAACGCGAATCATCGCTGGCAGAGCAGTATTAATAGCACCGACATTCCACCGAATTGTCGTTCCAGATATTCGATCACTCTTTCACACCGAGCCAGCACACTGGCCCATTTCACTGTAAATCTCATCTGGCCACGTGCCGCATCGTTACTCTACACCCCCGATACAATTTATTCGACACGCGATACGACGATCGTACGTTCGATTCTTGTTTTTCCACCAACTTTTCCCAAGAAATCGTATCCTACCGAACGTTTAAAAAATACGATATTAGATGATTCCTTACCCAGGTTACGAGTGGCCATGATAGCCGATCGCGAGCTAATCAGAATCGACCAATGACCCCTTTAAACCCTTCGTTCCTCTCCTCGAGGGCTCTTGCTCGATTCTCGAGGACACTCCCATAAACAGCGAACCAGGACACGAGATTTCCCTTGTCTCGTAACCGCAACTCGAACGAGTCTCGGGGGATAAACTACGGTGATAAGGGTGCGCACGATGCCGATGATCGAACTGAACTGAACGAAACTAATGCGCGTAAACTCTTCGGCCTTTCCTGCGGCCGATGAGTCACGTTGGCTCGCAGCCAATGGCAGAATTCGTAGAGGTCCTCGTGTGCACACACGCCACCCCTCAGGCAAGTACGTCGGCCTGATAGTAGACGACAGACGGCGGCTCCTTCCTTAGGCTCTCTGCCGATTCGCAGCCTCTAACACCACCCGAGTCGGAGGGAAACCGATGAATACGCGACAGCCCGATCGCGAACACGTTCCACGTTGGCTCTACGTCTTGAGATTTATCGATCTGCTCCACGCTTGTATCTCGCAGGCCTGCGCCCGTCGTCACCACGCGACACGTTCTGCGATGAACGATCGTCCACGGGGTGTCTCATAGCGACACTGATCGCTGTATGGGAGGGACGAGCCTTCCGGTTGTCGACTTCTGAACGCACAAGTTGATTCGTCGCCGAGGATCGTAGGATTCACGGTTGCTGGCTTTTAATTATATCTAGCGGGTGGTACAGCAGTTCTTGGATTTCTCACTTTTAAA
Source organism: Bombus terrestris (assembly GCF_910591885.1). Classification (NCBI taxonomy): domain Eukaryota; kingdom Metazoa; phylum Arthropoda; class Insecta; order Hymenoptera; family Apidae; genus Bombus; species Bombus terrestris. Next base: position 7,005,590 of record NC_063278.1, read on the forward strand.
GCAGATTGTATTTAGAAATTGGCTATCTGCAAGCAATCAAATGGTCTGCGAAACTCTTTGTCTTTTTCAATGTTACTCGGTTCATTGGATTTCAATAGGGAAACAGAGGAAGGCAGACTTGGCAGTCGAGTCGGAGCTGTTTAATTCAGAGACAACGACCGGCTACGGCGAGTTTATCATTCGATCGAACGACTTCTGCGGACGTTTGAACTCTATCCGAAGATTTATCGATTCGTGTTGCGTCTCCGGAGGCACAACCCTGAAAGCGAAATACTGCGAAACTAGAAATAGCTGCTGGCTGGAATAATCTAATCCCATCCGCTGATCTACAGAAACGTCACGTCTGTTGCCATTTGCATTGTCTTTACGCATTCCTTTTTTCCCCCTTTGGTTTACTACCTTCTTGATAGAAGATCGCAATAACGTTTCATGAAAATTGGACCGATCCATTCAGGATACTAACCTAAAATAATAACTAAATCCACGGTATTACGAGCTTCTTGAACAAAATCGTATGCGTTCGGAAGCTTACAGGGACCTTTCAATGGCAAAGGGCCACTTTGTTTTCGTTGGCGAAGGGGACGCACGAATCATAGCGGGTTCCATGGGACGAGCTGAGAGGCTGGCTCCCTTATCTTTTCATGGTGGTTCGACGCACGTGCGCGTACACGCGACAAAGCGGTATCACCTCTCACGGACGCATCGTCGAATCGTGCTGGCTTCCCGCCAAAAGCAGCCCGTTAACGTGCATGTACATGCAGAAACATTCATTCAACTGCGATCGTCGGGGGGAACGAGCCGCGGAAAAAAAGGGAACAGACGACCACGACTGCGGCTGGCTAAATGGATCAACGACCGACGAACGCGTGAGAAACGCGTCGTCGACCGAGAAGGGCTCGACATTGTCCGCTATTCCGCGTATATCGCGCGACCTCCTCGTTAACGAGGAATTGCAAGAGGCTGAGAAGATTGGAATTTTGAGGCTCGAGTGGAGCTAGACGCGAGTTCTCCCAGAAAAAGTATAGTCCACGGTTTGAAAAGAACGTTTTTCAAAGACATAGCGAAAGAAATATTTGGAACATACACGAGGAACCTCGTTTGTCGTTTCTTTGTAAATAGATGCACGCGTAATATGTAAAGATATCTAAGGTATCCAAAGTATAGTGTCATTTACGATATTTCATAGATAAAGCAATCTTTTGCTCGAGTCTCATTTTTTCAATTATTTTAGTAAAGTTATGAAGTTGCATAAATATATAAATCCGCGGTCTATTTATCAGTAACCAAGAATATTTGCAGATATTATAATCGTATTCCACTCGTGACAAGTAAACACAAGGTATAGTTACAAACACTATTCTCTAAATTTGCCGTAATTTATGTTTTGCCACGAACGAACCTGTGAACTGTATAATTTTATCTTACTCACAATACCTTATTGCAAAGAAGTGAAATTCGAATATCACATCGCCAAGACTAAAGATAGCAACGCGCAACGAAATCAAGCGTTACATCGCTATGACTCAAGCCCAGCGAGAGAGGTACCGAAACCCTAGAGATTAAGCCGACCTGGATCGCACGACGAAGAAAGCCGCGACTCTACGGTGACTTTAAGAACCTTGTTCTCAAAGGGCAGATTCGGAGAATCGACGTTCGAAACAGGGGCTTCATCGTAGAGAAACAGCAACATCGAAACAAGTCCGGCGCCACGGCTGCTTTGAAATATTTAAAGGGGAACTGTACGCGGGGAGTAAGAAAGCAACGACTGCGCGTAAGTACCTTTATTTTGTTTGCTTGCGCGGCAGCTCACGGGAAACGTGGATTACTCATGAATTGGCTGCACGCCAATTCTATACGCGACACGTCCCGTCAAAGCGGGTCGTTAAGTCGACCCGCGTCCGCTAAGACGCTCTTCGTCTCTCGTTTCTTTCCTCGCGACGCTTCGTGTCCACGCACTCGTAGATCTGCTTGGATTCAATCTTGATCGAACACACTGATAAACCTGCATCTATACTGAGCACCAAGACACTTGTCTGGACATTGTCCTTACAACGGTCACGATCAAGAACATTTCTTGAACACTACCGATGAATATAATATAAATCGCTGTTCACCTAAAACGCTACGACGAATTCCCTTTCTTGAGAGAAACAGAGTTCGTTAAGAATTCTCCGTGATCCGTAAGATAGTTAAACATGGTGTCAACATCGAAGGGAGCAAGTCGAACTACAAACTACGCACGATCTTCTCGAACAGAACAAGACTAAAGAATCAAGAAGAACAACTGCGAAGAATGGCTTCGACAACCATGACCTCGAAGCTATGAAACTCGATTAAACGTGAAAATCAATAGGTATAAGGAAAAACTGGACGAGATGTTTGAATATAAAAGACAGTGTGTGTGGTGACTGGTGTCAAAGGGTTTTTACCTTTCATCGGTGTCACCTGCCGGTCTCCATAATTTTCAAGAACGCGCTGGTTCGTCGACGCCGCTGTCCCGACCGATTCTCCCCGTCACGATCGAGGGGTGCACCAAGGATCGAGGGCAAGAACGATCGCGGAAGATCTACCGCCGGCACCGGCACCGGATACACGTGGTTCACGAACGCCCGACTTTTTGGCCGAATTTCGAGGTCATAACAAAACGACGGTCTTGCCGGCCGGTCGTACGGCCATATTGTCGCTCTTCTCTCTCTTTCTCTCTCTTTGCTCTTCTTGCCTCTCGCGCTCTCCTCGTTCGTCCATCAACGGTTCCAGCTGGTCGTCTTTCTCCCGTTCTCGTGGTCCCCGTCTTTCTCGCCAGCCAAACGCAAAAATCAATGCGACGTAACATGCGCTCTGACACCCGGATCCTCCGGTGTACCGACCGAACTTTTACTCCCGAATTCTCTTTACTTCCAGGGTAAAGTAAACTTTTCGGTTCAATGTCGTTGCTTTGCAAATTATACGATTTCCTTTTTTGGTAGATCTTTGAAGAATCGACCAAGACAGAATTTAGAGATTAATTCGAAGGCTGCTGTCTATGTTTCGTAAATAACGTTCCGAATCGATGCACGTCTTCTTTCTTTCGTATCAAAAGGGAATTAATGTCGATTAAAGAAAACAGAGCAAACGAATCGGTGAGCTGGTATTCCATAGGATCGATTTATCGGAACATCGAATGCAAAGTTGTAAAGTTCCGAATTGCGATTGCCCACGGTTGGTACAAAGTCAGGGCCGGATGGTTTATGAAAATTTGAGTATCCGTCGGTAAATACCAGGCAACCGGGTTGCAAGGTCGGGGGAAAAAATCGATGCGAAACTCGGTAGAGACGATAGTCGGTGGGTTTCCTGGTGCACCCTCGAACAGTTGGTTATCTAGTCGGTAACGCAGTATCGATATTTTCACGTGGAACTCCGCCGTTTGATCGCTCACGTTGCGAAGCGTGATAAAACTAAGTAACAGTTAACCGCTTTTACGATATTTAAATATTCACTTAACAAGTGCTTTGTCGGTGAGGGGAGACTATTCGATGTTCCTATCTACGCTGGTAGGTGGAAGATCAGACACTTGGAACATCCGTCCATTAAGATACGACTCCATTCCGCGTATGTTCGGCTTCACAACTTATGCACGAACTTCTAATTAACCTGGTTCACTGAATTTAATGTTTTACGGCCCGATTAAAAGTCAGGATCTCCGGCAGAAACTCAGGGACAAGGTTCTGAAAAGGTCAAAGGGCGTGCATAGCTGCAACGCAACGCTCTCTTAAGCCACTCTATCGATTACACAAAATTATCTATAAATCTTATTGTATAATTTCTCCATTTCGTTGAACGATCGAAAGAAAAAGCGGCGCTCTAATTTCAGCCTCTAAAATATGATTTTTAGATAAGCTACTAAGGCTATACCGGAGAGTAAATTATAACGGAACACTCGGTATATAAAATACTGGCCTGATGGAGGCGAGTCATTAAAGCGGACGGTAGGACTTGCTAGGAACGTCGTTACCACTCGCTAAATTAATTATTTATCCTTGGTGTCTTCGGGCCAGTTGGTCGAGCATTAACCAACGACACTGGCGTTCCGTTAATAGCAGAGCTACAGCGCAATCATTTACACCGAATCGATTGGACGTTCGTGAGCTACGATGCCGTGAGACGAAACCGATTTACCAGCAGCGTTTCGATTTCTCTCAACGGCCTGAATCGATGTTTACGACCTGAAGGAAACGTTAACGAGCCGAGAATCGAAAGGATGATCGGTGTTCTTGAGCGAAAAGCGCAGAGGAGGAGAAATCTCTTCGAGATGACGAAACGATCGCGACTGGAAAATTTATTCTCACCTTGTCCTCCGCCTCGTCGGCTCGGCCCTCCGCTTCCAACACCCGCTGCTCGAGCTCCGAGAGCTGCAATAGAGAAAAGAAAATCAGTTAGTATTTCTAGATTCTACACCGGAACGAAACGGCGCTACTTTGGTATTTGAGAAATTAAGTTTACTAATGATTCATCACCATCGTTGCTTGCAAAATATATTTTTAAATAATTCTTTTCCACAGGGAATTTATTTAGACAGCAGAGAAAACGACGATCCAACACGTTCAGAGCCATCCTACGAAACGAGTCGTCGGGATACCGATAAAGCTACTCTGGAGCGCGTATTGTCCGCAAACAATGAACGCTTCGTGTCCATCGAGGCGAATGTTGGGTCTCGAGGAGCATGGACGCGTCTACCGTGTCGAGGAAAAAATGAAATATTCATAATCTGGCGTCAGCAGGCACGAGGAATCAAGAAGCAGTTCGCTGGTAAGCCGAAAGGAAAGAGGGGCCGCGATATCTCGCGTCATCTAATTTTCCTTCCAGCGGGAAAACTTCCATCAAACTTGGTTAAGTCCATAGCTCGACGCGTGGATGCCTGTCTGACGAGAGTTTAATGGATACCACGGACTCAAGCGGTGCCACAAAACTTGCTTGATCCGTCAAAGATTGATACGCGCCGCTCCTCCACCGACACGGACATATTTCTACATTTTCGCCCCGAGAATTGATTTCCTGCGAAAGATTTTTCAGCTCGATGCGAGATCTCAAAATTCTTGAATTTTTTCGTTCAAATACAAATACTTGAATTTGAACGTTTACGTCTAAATTGAAACTGCGAATGAGACAATAAATTCTACTCTATTCTACTATATTCTCTGTCTATCGTCACAATAAGGGATCACGACTGTGTTGGGCAGTATTTTTACTGTCGTATATCGACTCGTCTTCGGAGGAAGCTGGACGCCGGTGTCCCAGAAGACTCATGAGCGACGAAAAAACGTCGCGGCCGTCCGGTGCGCGAGCGGCGGCTATTTACGAAAATAATGGGTAATTCATTCGATACGCAGCCGTGATTTAAGTCTTCTTGGAATTAGCAGGGTGGCCCATTAAACCGGGCAGAGAATCAGACTCGCTCGTTGACTCTCTCTACCGTGGAACCGGCTAAAAAGTATTCCGTGGTTGACCCCTCGGGACAGTATGAATTGCTCTTAAAGCCGCGCCTCGACCCGTATATTAACCTCCGTTTTAATTAATCACCGAGTACCCGAGCACAGCGACGCCTGCGTTGTTTCGCCGCGCGTGCACCAGACAAAACCTTCCGTATTGGCGCGTGTTATATCGTCGAAAATTCCGCGGCTCGCTCGGCCACTATCGCCACTTTTCCCCGCAGCACAATTTATTCCGCGGCAAAACTGTTTATACAATAAGGGCCTCGGCACCGATCAAATAACCGGAGCGTTTATCGCGTCGTTCCTCCTCTCGCTGTTAACGAGAGAACGATTCATCGTTGCTGGTAATTGACACGGTGAAACGTGCGAAACCATCTGCTGCGAGGGCTGCCGCGGCGTTGCAACACTGCGTTGGAACGCGGCGCATGCTTTAGCATCGCTGATATATACGGCCACGGAGCGTACAAGTGTTAACGACTAGTCGATGTATCATGGTTGATTGGTAAATAATAGAACGCAGATGCATTTATAGCGGCGCCGGAACGCAAGTCGTAGATTCGACGGGACGAGCCAGCAGCGAATAGCGACAAAAGGCAGGGGAGAGCAAATGGGAGTCCTCCAATTATTCCGAGCAACTTTGCCGCCGATAAGCAACGGCACTCGCGACCCAATCACCGTGATGAAAGGCAGCAGAGCGCTCGACGAAGCGGTTGGCGACGCAAACAACCGCAAACACGGGGGTGGCGGAGCAGATAGCGAGGGCAAAGGGCGTCGAACGAGCGCACGAGACGTTCGATCCAGGGCTGGTCTACGTGCTGCAAGGGGCCGCGTGCGTGAGAATTCAGCCCTTCCTCGCGAAGACGGCTCGCTGGAAAGAAGCTGAACAGGCAGCCTACAGGAGGATCTCATCAGGAGGGTGCAGTTAGTAGCATCTGGCGTTGAGAGGGAGCGAAAAAAAAGGGGGAAAGTCAAGAGGGAGGAAGTACGAAAGGAGGGAAGAGGAGAAGAAGATGAGAAGAAAAGTACGAGAGCAAGAAAGGAAGTACGGTATCGAGGCGAAGGTAGGCAGAAACGTTCCTCGCAACGGGGTAGGCGCGGATTTCCTCTGGCGTTAAAGTCGCGGCTAGACTCGAGAAGAAAGAACGTCTGCGATGGAGGGTAAGGGCGGTACATTAGCCGCAAACGGGATACCAGGAGAATCTCTCAAACTGTCGTCAACGCTTAAGCTCTCCTTTTCTCCCGTTTTCTCTTCCCTTTCTCCCTTAGCTCGTTGTGCCCGCGATTCGGCAACGAACACGGCAATAAGGGCTTATGAAAATCGTGGCTCCTCGTCGTCGGGACTGCGCGTGTTCCGGTGATGTTTCGTCTTCTCCTAAGAAGAGAGAGAAAGAGGGAAAAGGACCCTTGCTTTCCTTCGTGAATACAGCCGACACCATGAATAGCAAACCGTTGAACGAAACTCGCTGTCAGGGTGGGCGTTCTCGTGAATCTTTTAGCGAACGACGAGGTGACTAGCGAAAGATCAAACGGTCTGTTAGATGGCAGGGCGCTACCGATGTTCCTTGGGAAGCTAACAGATTTCTCGCGAGCCTCGCGTTAAAGGAGAACGTTCCAAATTCTCGTGGATTTCGTTCGACTCGACCGACAACGGGAAGTTTTTCAAGTTTCGACGGAGAAACAGCTCCGTGGAGGAAAAGAGTGACGCCTTGCTGACGACGGTGCGAGGGTATGAGAAAGCAAGGTATATAACTCGCAATGCAAGAGTCGATCGTTATCGAGCCGTTACACGGCCACGAGAGGATGCATTCGTTATGGGAGCTCGTGCGTACTTCAGCTTTCGTTGAAAGCGAACAGGTGACGCGAACACAGGCAGCAGGAAAAGGGGTCGGGGAATTAAAGCGGGAAAAAAAGAAGTTGGCCCCGCGGCTAAATGAAAACGTCTGTGCGGTGGTATTCGACGTCGAGCGTGCCGTGGTATGGCTGGAATTCAAATCGAATCGATCTCGGGCAGTGGCTACGTCGAGTGAAGAGACAGAGAGGCGAACGCTCCACGAATTGATCGTTCCTTATGAACCGCGATTTAACAAATTTATTCCGCTTTGTTCTCCTTTAACCTCGTTACACTTCGATAAACGGGTCCTGCAATATCTTCTAGGCTTTTCTAAAGTTTCGAAAACCTGCGATAGATCTTCGCGATAGATCGGCCTCCTAGCAGCGTCTGACATTTACGAATTACGGCTGGCTATGCTCGGCGAGCTACCGATTCGTCACGAAACAAAAACATTTATCCTCGCCCGAAAAGGAGCGACTTTTAATCAGCGAATCCAACGACAAAAGGTTAATCGCGTCTGTAAAGTTCACGATTCACATCCCCGGCCACGCGTGTGAGCCACGTTCCATCCCCAAGGAGAGCACGCCGAGGATGATCACGAAACAGGTTGACGATGATTACGCTCGTTCACTGCACGAAGAGGCGACGCAAAAACCGCAGCGCGTCGAACGAACACGAGTGACCAGGAAAGCCACGCAACAGAGAAAAGTGGGCCAAACAGAGAGAAGAAGGCCAGCGGATTCGTTAGGGTTTAAGCAGTCGAAAAGGGGTTGGTTGGGGTAAGAAAGGGCGAGCGAGCAGAAGAACGCGAGAGCAGTCGGCCGAAACGATAACTCTCACCCCGCGGCGTTTTCTGAGAAGGGTGGAAAACGGTCGGAGAAGGGCACGAGGTTGGGATTGGTTCGTTAATGTTATCGGTGGGTCGCGTGATGCGAGACATAAAGCATCGTGCGCCTTCTTGAGTTTCGTTTCTCTTTGTGTCCCGACGAATTTATGGCGGGCCGATGGTGTCGCGTGAACGAAAAAGAACGCCGGTTGAAGGGAACCACGCTACACGCTCGCTACCGTGTTCGATTAATACCATTTCCCTTGGAAAAATCGTCACGCGACTCCACTCCCTCCGTCTTGCGAATGATACGTTTCTCGATAACGATACGCACCACGAATCGCGTTTCTTTCAACGTTTGACGAAGAATAGAAACCGATTCCTTTCGCGTTTGATCGGGCAAGTTTTTCTACGATATACGATATACGAATGGGACGTCATTGCAATCCACCGTAGATAGAATTTTTCTATCGTTTTTGACTTTTCTTTTCAAGCGTTAAAGTTTAAGCGTTACGCTTTATCTTTGTGCTACTCCGTATTGCTCTTTACATCTCGCGCTGTAAATTATATTCAACGGATCTCCTTAACGTTTCCCCTTCGGTTAAAGTCGCGAACACTGCGGAGCGGTAGGGCACGGTTCGCGAGAAAGGCAAACTCCAAGAACGCGTGCATTTTTTATGAACCGGTCCGGGCCGAGGTAGCGTGCAGGTCTTTACGGAAGCACATTAGCACTTCATGGGCTTCGCCGACCACCCTCGGAAAGAGCTTTCCTTGGGCCGAAATCCCACCGCCTACGGATCGCTCTCTCGTGCCTTGTATATTAATTATTTCGAGCGGAAAAGGGTACAACACGGTCGGCGCTCCCTCGAGAGCGGAACGGCAAGAAAATTACGTGGCCGTAGCCGGCGACACATCGCACCGTTGACCTAGATTCGTCACGTTCGCCGCGTTATCAGTTTCCATATCGATTCTATTAATTAATAACGTCGATTCATGTACGCGACCGGATAGATTATTATTCACGAGAATCGACGAGCCTGCATTAATAAACGAACGACCGACGAGCAACCGGTTATCGAACATCGCCGCGTGATTTATTCTTTTACGAGGTAGATTGGGTTAGAGATAATTGGAAAGGAGGATGAGACGTAAGAAGACGCTTCTAGCACGAGAGACAGACGAGTGTTAATATTGCAGGGTGATCGGAACGGTCTTCTATATCACGAACCAGCGTCGCGGGTCTATCGAGTCTCTGCATTTCGTTGGATCTTCTCTTTGAAACGTCATTAACGAAGATGTAAAGCGCTTTGTCTTTGTTAAGGGGATTTCACAACAATCGTAAGAATAATCAACTACCGGTTCATCATCCTTAAACGTATGCTTTTCGAAAGACGTTGCGCCCAATTTACGCGATGCAATTTGTGCCGGATATTTCAGTTAGACTGACAGGTAGACGAGGTTCAAAGAAAAGCCGGGATTAGGGAAACAGGAGAGAAACTAGTTCCACGATGTTTCCCGGCTGGTGACCGAAAGAAGGAAATTGTCACTTTCGGCTATTTTGCTGCGCGCTGACTTGCCACCGGATGGACTTTCAAAGTTAAATCTAATTCAACTTCCAATTTCAACTTCCACAATTTTCCTTCAACAAGCAGGCAAGTTCTCGCGGTGTCAACGAACTGTACGCGAAGCAGCAGAAAATTACTTTAATCTTCCTCCTGGCTCGTTCTCCTTCAACTTTCCTCGGATACATCGATCTTCCGTGAAACGTTCCATCGACACGGAGCAAAAACGCGCATAGCAATGTCGTAAAATTTTTCGCGAAAAGGCTTGAAGAGAATGCCGCGCTCACACCTACCGAGTTCTTTGTTTCATCCGTCTTTTATCAAAGTTTCTAAAAAAAAGTGTCTTTGAGAGGGATACTACCTGTTGTACCCTGTTCCACCTCCGGCAAAATTTCTTTTCGTTCACTGTTCCCATTATTACGGTCATCATCGTCGAAATTATCGCGGTGAAACCTACTTACGGTTCACCCTCGGCCCTGACCACCTCCAGCCTCTTTGTATTAATTGTTTGTTTAAGAAGCGACAACCTGTAAGCGCCCGAGGGGCCGTATTAATTCTCTTCCACCGCTTCTTTCAAACTTTTCCTTCTCTTACCGTTTTCTGGAACACCTGTTCTTCCTTCCTGACTTCCTAACTTTATTCAAACATATTTATCCATCGTTTCTACCTCGCTCTATGACAGCGAGAGAGAGAGAGAGAGAAGAAGATGGAGAGAGGAACACGAAAATTAATCACGCGAGCGACACGCGTCCATAAAAATCCCGAAGAGCGAACGGGGATTGGAGATCGTCGGAAAACGAAGCAAATTCCCGAGGATCGACCATTCCATGACGCATTACTTATTCAAAGCAGGTCACGCCGTTTGAATTTTTCCCAACTGAGAATCGTAAAAATAGGCCGTGAAAGATAAGGCGAGATTTCTCTTTCGGGCTTCCCGATTTCGCCACGGGAACGAGCGAAAGTTCTTTGCTATCCTCGTGAATATCCTTCGTCTCCTTAAGATTTCGTCGAGATGTGGACGCGAAACGGGACGCGCGCGCGGCACAGGCCTCGTTTCTACAAAAATCGATAACTCGATTTCCCGCACGGAGGATGATCATCGGCGGCGAGCCGCTCGCGAATTAATTTCCAACGATGAAAATTTCGTTAGCGGTTCCGCGTTATATTCGCGGTCGTCGGACAATGCTAGAGAGGACGGCCACGATCATATAATTCATCGCGTTCCTATTAGCGGCGCGGATCAATCAATTACATCAACCTAACGACCAGATCGCGATTAACAATCCGGTTGACCTTTTTCCGCTCGGCGAGTCGCAAAACGCGTGATTCCGAGCGCGCCACGTCGCCAGCCTGGCAAATTTGCCTCCACGGAATTTCCATCATCGTGATCTCTTCCAGGGAAACGTCATGTGTTATGCATTAATTTGGAACCGAGCGAACAGTCGCATCGAGATAGGCGGTTTATCGGATTAGAATTTGAAATCGGCTGGAGTTGTTCGCCTGGCGGGGACTGGGTTATTGCTATCGCTGGACTGTCCACGTTTAGACAAATTCAAATTTTTACGGATACAAGAAGTGGAACCTAAATACATAGAGATTTACCTTTTATATTTTGCATATTTCCGAGCATTACACGTGTCCCGTATATTTTTACCCGTTTAAATTTCCTCTATCTGTCTAGTTATCACCAATGTCGAGTCTCTTATTTTATAAGGATAAAGTTAAAAAAAGGATAACGTTTGGCTTTATGCGAAAAGAAAATTTACTTAACCTGTTAACTGCGGAATTTACTTTCAAAAATCTCTTACGGGGTGCGTAGTTAAAATCGAGCAATGACGAGTATACACGTCAAACACAGCGCAAATGCTCCCATCATAAATTTTATGAAAAAAGTATAGCAAAAGGAGGATTACATTTTTATTCGATAAAAAATTAACAATTTGTTGTCGAAAAAGGAATTGTTATTAAAAACTTACGGGGTGCGTAGTTAAAATCGAGAAATGACGAGTATATACGTCGAACGCAGGGCAAATGCTCCCATCATAAATTTTATGAAAAAGGTATAGCAAAAGGAGGATTACATTTTTATTCGATAAAAAATTAACAATTTGTTGTCGAAAAAGGAATTGTTATTAAAAACTTACGGGGTGCGTAGTTAAAATCGAGAAATGACGAGTATATACGTCGAACGCAGGGCAAATGCTCCCATCATAAATTTTATGAAAAAGGTATAGCAAGAGGAGGATTACATTTTTATTCGATAAAAAATTAACAATTCGTTGTCGAAAAAGGTATTGTTATTAAAAACTTAAAAATTGCCAAAAAATAATAAAATTCACAAACAAGAAAAATAAAAATAAATTTAAGAAATTCAGTTGATTCCAGTGCGACTTTTACCAAACAAAGTAACCACACAAAGTAACGCGACTCCTTACGGCTTCCAGCAGACGGCACATTTTCGAAATAGATTTGCTTCCGATAGTATAGCTGGTATAATGTTATATAAGCTGGTATAAAACACAAAACAATTCGGGGAATAGGCGATATACGCACCAAAGGGAATAATCAAATAATTAAACTTTTGTTTATAAAATACACATTAGGTTTACTGGCAGTATAAATGAAACATATCAGTAAACGTAATTTGTATTACCTTTTACTAAAATTTTCACGTTTTTATAGCAAATGGCAATTGTTTATTTCGCACAATGAGTATACGCGTCAACCGCACCGAAATAAAGTTTTGGATTGACGTCGCGTATACACGTGGAACGCAGTCAACTGGTAAAGAGATAAAATCGTACGTAAGGTACCTTCGAAAGTAATAAACGTGAAACAATGTGCACGAGATCTTCTGAGAATTAATCCAGCCTCCATCCTGTTTGAGCATTAAACGTTTAGATAATTTTTTAAGAAGAAAAGCTTTTATCGTTTTATCGCTTATGACGTTAAATCGGCGAGTGCCATCGAATTTCTCCGGGTAGTAAGTGGACAGGGGTTGACGCGTAAAAAATGGATAGGAAAATAATTCCAGTGGGCGTCCGCAAGCGGAATTGCATTGGGAATTGGGCACGTAGGCAGTCGAGAGGCGGAAAACGAGCGAGGGCCGCAACTCGTGTGTCGACCCAGCCACAGTGCAATAACAATAACGACGATCGTACTAACAATCGTGAGGACGACGATGACGGCGTTACCGCGTCGATAATAAAGCCTCGTCCACGGGACAATCGAATCTCGAGTGGAGAAAGAGGTGGAGTAGGAGGGCGAGCAGGAAGAAGCGGTGAACGCGACGACGATTCGATGCGACACACGCGCGAATAGCTGTGATTTTGTCGCGCGGAACTCGCGGCTCGTTTCCCTCTTTCTCGATGGTTCGAACGTTGGATTGCCAGGCAATCCGACTGGATGGTTTCCAGACTCCTTTTCGCACCTGAGAAGTTCTTGTAAAATTGAGGCAAATGCCTGGATTTTACCGCCGCGAGGGAACCCTGCGGCAAGAGGAGACTTGTTTCGTTATTGGAAATGATGCTCGTTGGATTTTGGATCGTACACTCCATTTTTTACATTGAAATTTGAAAATTTAAACCTTTTCTCGACAAGTTATCGCGTAAACGACATTCAGCCATTCCCAATCACCAATATTTCACCAAACAGAACCAATTTCCCATTTCTACTGTCATTGGTTTTTAAACCTTGCAAACGCTACGCAGAAAAATGTAATTTCTCCCTTTTCACCCCCCCTGTTGTTAGCACAAACTGGTTACACGTACGTCGTTATTTTCGTTGCACAATATCCGGGGAATTTAATTTTCATACACGGTATTGAAAGCCTGTTCGACCGCCGCTTAATTTGCGTGACGATCAACTCGATTTTTCGCGACGAACCGCGACGAAAATCGCCCATGGAAAATGCATTATATTTGCTTTATTTATTGCCGGTCGTGCGGTTAGATCGATTTATTTTGCATATCGAAAAGCTAGCCATGGTTGACGAAGTGCGCGCATTTTGTTTGCCCATCGCTCGTACGAAGCGGCCTTTTGCCAGCCTCGTGTACAACACGATCATGAATTTTTCAAGAACACGCATCACATTTTCTACGCACGGATATCGTTTGATCGAATTTTACAAACTTTCCCTTTGGTTTCTGCGCTGTTGCTGCTTCTACTATCCTTTGACTTTTTTTTTTTTTTCATTATTGGAATATTCGTTTATTAGCACTTTTTTTCTATCGCTATATCGCTGATACTTCCTTTTGGTCCATTTATTGAAAATTCTAGTACACGCGTGGTATATTTTAGTCGCGTTATAATCATATCGCATTGAAAAGATTACAATCTGTTAGGCAACTGTAAATGGCCGTATATTTAATTGGTACCGCAACTCTATGCTTTAATGTAGGGTCTCGCCATATCGTAGTGTCTGCTATACCTCCAGGGTAATTGCACGGATTGAAATATGCAGACTGTTCGTGCACGATGGTCACAGAACTTGGACGTATGCACAAATTCGCGCGACGGATCGACCGGCTGATAATTAAGTCTCTTGGGTGCGGAAGCAATCATGAATCCGGCCTTAAGTATCGTCTGCTGGAGATTCGTCGAGCCGGGTTACAGTCTGGGGAAACCATGGGAAAAGCTGAAGGATGGTAATTATCGAACTCGAGGAGACGAGAAACGAACGAACTTGTCTGCTAGCGATCGAATTGCTACAGCCACAATTTTGTTGGTCTCGAATCATTTCTCTAACATATACATTTTTGTTAAAACGCGCAGCAAAATAGTATGTGTAATGTACAATCGATAATTAAATTTGTCTGGCACCATCAGCCACGTTGATTGAACAGTCGGATCTTTCGATGTCCTCGATGATTGACACAGTTGGATCATGGTAGGCTGAATGTCGTAATTGGATCTCGCGAGTATAGCGGCGATAGTTGTCAGATCGGTCGACCACGGTCCCTAGATATCGGTTCTTGTCAACAGATGTCCCATCGGCTGGGTATTGTTAGCGAACTTGGGCAACAGAAATATCACCGATGTGTATATCTGTGTTCTGGTGAGGGAACTTGCAACCATCGTGTAGACACGCACGAACGTTGCTTCTCGATAGCATTGTTGACTCGATGATCGACCGCCGTTTACTTTGTATCTCGTGTGACGAATGATTCAGTGGTATTTCCTTAACCAATCATAATTTTGTTTGAAATCGTTTCAAGTTCGCTGGAACTTTATTGCGAAAGTTTTCGGAGAAGGATCCAATTAACGACTCGATGTTAAACAATAGTTTGGTGCATCAGGTGCTTTAACGCCGTCGTTGTAGGGCAAACGCGCCCAATTAATAAGGCAACGAACCACAGACTGGCCCCAATACCGTGCCATCCCTTGCCATATTATCTGCACACATTCGCTCTGGTTCGTTGTCTGTGCTTTCCCGCGCGACTACGACTCGGCTGGTCGCATTAAGCGTGAGTACACGAGTTGCCAAGTAGCTATCTGCATATTTACACGCGTTTCCCCGTGTACCGATAAAATCAGCCGCGCGCAACCTGCTCCGGAGGCAGCGGCAGCACTGCGGTGTCATAATCGTATTCCTTGAAATACCTGCGAGCATTTTGGAACCTCGTTACCGAAACGAAAGGTAAACACATGCCGGGAATCGAATCGAACTACCGCAGACCCTTATGGCTCTTTGAATCGTGCATCGATTAGGCTTGGTTTATAGTTGCCTCCTTTGAATACCGTTTTCTTTCTCCAACAATCGTCCTCTTCTTGTTTCGCGATTTGTGTTTGTTTTGTCAGAACGTTGTATATACGACTTCTTTCTTTTTTATTAGGCGAATAACGAGACACATTTAATTAACGACGATTTAGTTATCGAAGTGATTCCATCGCAAATTCGACACTGGCCAACGGAAATCGGTTCACTAGCGATATCGATATCGGGAACATGCATGTACTCCAGAGGGAACGCGTGGCGCGGTATCATCCACGGTTATATACGCGTGCACTTAACGCTTGCAATTTTTAATTACGCTCTCCGGCAGAATTTGCCGGAGTGCTGCAAGTTTTACGATAATTTCGGGCTATAATTCGTTCTACCGCGCGATCCACCCCTGGTTAGGAATTTTATGTTAGTCCCCCTTGTCCCCTTCTTTTTTTTATACCATACAAACTAGCGGACAGTGTAGTCCGCGATCGCGGCAGTAATTAAACACGTCCGACGTAAAACCGCAAAAATTCGTGGAACGAGGACGTTGGAGAAGTAGAGGGACGTAGTCTATGAAGAAGCGAGTGTATGGACGCGATATCGATGGTCCCCTTTCCGGTATCGTATTTAATTTTTCCTCCCGTAAGCCAATTAAAGTAAATACGCTTCTGGTTCTGTAGGTATTTGGTGGAGGATCGTAGGGTCGGCTTTTCGGTCACGCGTGAAATAAATGCGGGGTTGGAAAGCTAGCGAAAGTGGCTGTAATAAATCTTGGAAACGACAGAAAGCGGGAGAAAAAAAAGGAAAGGAAAGGAAAGTAACGCGTAGAAAGGGGAACGTCTTCGCTCGGTTACCGCGGGATGACGATCGCGAACGTTCATTCGTTACCTTTTACTGCCTGATAGTTAATGCGTTTCAACGGCAGAGATTCCTCCTCGATCGAGTTCCCAGTTACGAAATATTCGATGAAGATGACGGAGAGCGTGTCTCTCAGTTGATAAGCGACGCTGTGTCACGATAACTGGAATGTGAAGCGGCCGTTTGATGGGAGAAATCGGCCGGGCATGTCAGTTCACGCGAATAATGCTCGCTTGTGCTCTCTTCCTTGTATATTCGTTCGGTCGTTTAATAGCCTTTTACATAAAGTACGAATTCGCGCGAGTCAGACATCCGAGAAGGTCAGGGGCCATCGACGAAGCAATCTTACGGGATCATTGGATAGCTGGCTGGTTTACACTCAGCCAGAATTTCAATGCTAATGCGTGGCTTCGCAGACCGTGCTTCCCTTTGACCGTGTTGCTGGAACGAGTATCCATTTTCATAAAGCTGGCTGCATAATTCCTTTAACCAGGCAGCTTAATGGGTTCATTTTCTAGTAGAATATCGAGTTTCTACGCTAAGCTATCTATCGTAAAATATGGATAAACGTTTTAGCATAAAGAGCCTTTGCCATTTTACTGTAACAGAGAAAAGAATTCGACAGCAAAGCCACGCGCGAATGCATGAAAGAAACGAATGGAGATGCGCGAGGGCGGTTTAAACGGTTATCGGTGTGAGAGGATGGTCATGCGAATCGTTCTCCATCGATGGGACGAGAAACGAACGAAGGATCTTCGCCCGGAGGTCGACAGGGTGGATGGAGAGGTTCGAGAGAAGAATCGTTCGGGGCGCGAGATAAAGAAACGAGGCACCCAGATGCGTCCCGCGTGTTTTATTGCCCGTTACGCGACCAGGCCACGATAGATGTCGATATGGTTTCTCGTGTGTTTCTTCCGGATCCCTGAAATTCAAGTGGGTTTGAGAGTTCGAATAAATTCTAGTCGTTCGCGCGATTTTTCCTTTCCCCTCGGTCGAAATTCGATTTGATTGAGCCTGGATGTTTCGCGTTGTCCGCGAGTCGAGATAATAGTTCGAGGGAGATGCTCATAGGCTCTTTTCTATTCCACGGTTGATCTCGGAGAATGTGGTGAATGGCCGAAGAGAAAGCCGAGATGCAGAAGAGCAGTCGAAGCTGGAGAAGATTGTTAAATTCGAAGTAGAAGTGAATCTCGTGAATGGAGAATTCGACGGTCAATTATTTCAGTAACAAAATGAACTTGTGGGGGCGATCGTCCGCGATAATTTGAAATATTTGGTGCCGCGTGTTGCCAGCTGCAGACACGCCGGCTGTTCACCAATGCGGAAGGTGCGCGGCCACGGTTTCAAGGTCACCGGCACCTGTCCGTTCGGCCGCATACCGGCTGGTTAGCAACCTGCCCAGGCACTTTCTCCGTTTCCCCGGCTGATATTATGCCCGCACGCACGGTAGGCAACCGAGCGTGCTCGCCTCGTTATGCATTTTTCAATGAGGCGGGTGTCCGCCTCGAGCGAGCCGCCCTTGACTTCGTCCGTGGCCCCTAACCCTCTCCACCGAGCTTCCTCTTTTCTTTCCATCTCTTGCTTTTTTATACCCGCAGCGCGTTAATTCTCGAATAACTCGTCAAATATGCACTCGATTACCTTTCCGAGACAGGGTTTAACAGCATCGCGTGCGGTTTTTTCGCTCAGTCGACTGCTAATTTCATGTGTTTGTCGTGCGTCGCAGTAACAGAAGATGCAACAGACATTCCTCTCGTCTAGCAAATACTCGATGAGTATACTCGACGTATTACGAATTTTTATGTATCTTCGTACGTCTTTATATATTTTATATACATTTTATTGGTTTGGCAACTAAGGAATGCGGATTTTGTCATTAGTTAGCATTGACAAAATCCACATTTTCTTAGTTGCCAGCCCATACGACCCGCATTTTCTTAGTTGCCAGCCCATACGACCCGCATTTTCTTAGTTGCCAGCCCATACGACCCGAATTTTCTTAGTTGCCAGCCCATACGACCCGCATTTTCTTAGTTGCCAGTCCATACGACCCGCATTTTCTTAGTCGCCGACGCAATAAAATTCGCATTTTCATGAACTTTGCCAAATGGATGATAAATTGGTTCCTAAACAGGTATCCCTCTCGCCTAGCAAATGGTCGACGAGTATACTCGACGTATTACGAATCTTTACGTATCTTCGTACGTCTTTATGTATTTTATATACATTTTATTGGTTCGGCAACTAAGGAAATGCGGATTTTGTCTCTCACGTCTACGTGGATATCGTAGAACAATGTGTCGATAGTTTAGAATAGCGCAGGTCCAAATTTCGAGTACCTACAACGGTATATAGTAAATCCTGCACCACAATTTTCAGTGAAACTTCAATTCACTGCGATTAAGTGGTCCCAGACTGATTACAGAATGGAGTAAAAACAACCGAAGTCGGGGAACAGGTACGGTACAATACCAGTTTTCTCCTCCGCACAACCCTTATATTTTTTCCCTCGCATCGTGAATTTCGCCGGTGACCTCGTGCACGGGGGAGGGATTTCCTCGATGGAGACGGTCGAAAAACTGGAAAAACATGCCTTTCAACTTTGCCGTGTATCCCTGCAGGAATATCCGCGGATTCCAGGGGTGGGAACGGTCCAAGGGCTCCGAGGCTTTACCACCCTTCGCGTGGTCGCCTAAGCGGCTTTTTGCGGGACGAGCGGCTCTATTTCTCGCACGATTCGGAGAAATATGGGACCTTCGTTGACCATCGAGGGATCGAGGTGGCTTGTACTAATTGAACCTCCTATCTAAAAAGAAACGCCGTGAAGAGCGTGGCGCGAAAAACGCTCTTCGACGTTTAACGTTAGCGGATAAGCGACTAATTGGATAGTTGACGATGAAAGTGAAATTGCTTGGCAAATAGAATCAACGATGCCGTTAAATTGGAATTCACACGGAGCTTCGTTCGAACGAATTGCAGAGCTTTTTTAAAGTTCAAAGTGTGTCACTCTTAATGTACAACACTCGCACGAGTTTGGGGATTTGTTTAAACAGAGAATCGAATCAGAAGTTGCTCAAAGGATCGCCGCAAAGGACTGAGTAACTCTATCCAGTGTGTGTGCGAATGCAGCGGCAAGAAGCAGCAAGCAAGGAAACAGGTTAATCTGCGAAATTCGATTTCGAAATTTGCTCATCCACGGAAGCAGAGCGAAAATCGAGCTACGTTTGCGGTTTTCGTCCTCTGGCAGGATGTACATATATCACAGCTGGTATAATCGAGTCGGACGGTTCGTTCCGACGAGATTGAATTAGAAAGCGTGCCGCGCTCTCGGATGTTGTCGCTCCTCTTGACGGATTAAGATGGAACCGCGTTGGACACATAAAAATGGATGGACCGACGGAGGACAAGGTGGAAAGAACAGCTAAGGGGATCGGAGAGCATCGAAATAAGGGACAGGGATCTTCGATCTCGCTAAGTAACGAGCCTTATCGCTCCCACCGCGAGCAGAAGCTTCTGCGATCAATATTTGAATAAAGCGATTCGTCGGTGGAGAAATATTTGACGGCGAACCCCGAGCAAACAACGAGAAATCAAGACTCCGCTTTCCGGAAAGAGAGAAACAGAAAGAGAAAGAGAGAAAGTTCTTTTTCCCATTTCGAGATCGCTTTTCCATTTCGTTAAAAGGCTGCAGAATATCGTTAGCAGGAATCGTTCCAAGTGTTTCGCCTTTGAACCGGCTATAATTGCTCGGTGCTCGTAAATTTCCGCGAAATGTACGCGCGAGGACAGCGTTAATGATTCTCGGATCGCATGGGTAATGTCGGGATAAGTCCTCTGGAAGGTACGTAGAAACGTAGAAGAGGCGGTACAGCCGTGAGAGGAGAAAGAAAAAGAAAAGTAGTATATTCAAGAGGCGAAAGAGAGGGGTATAAGCCACCCTACTCTATCTATTTCTATTTTCTGCTTCTCAGAGAAGTTATCGGGCCGGATGAGTCTGTGCTTAGAGGGGGCTGGAGAGTCGAGCTGGAAGAGCCGCCACGCCAGCCGCGCTCTTATTATATCGATGGCATCAAGCCGCCCTAGAAAAGCCCCTGATATATTCTCACGATTTTCCGACAAAGCGTTCTGCCGTTTCGCGCCAAAGTGCTCGCGAATAGTCTCATTTTTAACAAGGGATGCGAGGAGGGAGCTGTTGTTCGTCGCGAACGCTTCCCGGTCAGGGGTGCGCAACCACGATGCTTCTCTTCGGTTAAAGGATGCGCCGTGCCTGTAACTTTTATCTCCGGTAGGTTTTCCCAAAATTCGAGACAGCCTATTTTGAAGTTCCGTTAATGTTCCTTGATTATTATACCTGCCGAGAGCGAATACCTAACCATATTGCAATTACCAACTTCCAAAGACTCCTGCTCGAGTTCTATTCGGAAAGCTATAAGTCAGGCGCCTAGAGATCTTCGAAGGATCTACGTGCCTCCGGTTGCGCGAGACAGCCGAGGAAACACGCTTCCTCAGACGAGGCGAGCGTGGAATCCGATTCCGGAGGGTGGTCTATTTACCGAAGAAGAAGGAGCGGAAGAAGCAAGACGGTTAGCCGGTGCACGAGCGATATTTGTTTCCGTCCTTCGACCGACTGATTCTCCAATTCGAGCTACACGATTCATTACGTTTGTCACCGCTCCTGTCTTATATCGTATTATACTTGGTCATCGTTCACGGAACTTGACGGTTTGGTTCTCTCTCGTTAGTTGGCCATTTACTCGTTGTTGCTTGTCTATCCAAAAATTGAAATCGATCTCGAGCTAGCGGTTAACGAGTTACGCAAACGTTTTTCTTAATTTCCAGGTACGTCTACGCTTACGATGCCTGCACTCTCCGAGTTTTTCGCTCCAACTTCCATCAAATTATTGGCAAGATAAACCCTTAGAATTTTTGCCGAATTTCCTCGCAGCAACTTTCAGAAGATGGAAACTCGGCAATGAAGGGTTAAGATAATATTTTTATATAATAGAGGAGGGTGGCGTTGCGCACCTCTGCCTTCGTCGAGCGGAAGTTGGCGTTCACGAAGTCGCTGCCAACGCAATTTCAGCCAGCTGGACGTTTGCCGCGCTAAGCGATACGAGCAGCCATAGACAGAGAGAATTTTTCATCCGTTAAGACGCAACCCCCGGAGAAAGGGTCGATCCGGCGGTGCAACGACTACGGGCTATACGGAAGCTTTATCATCGTCGTCGTTGTCACCCGTCGTTTCGAGCTTTTCCGCGTAGCTTACCAACTGTTAGCCATAAACCGGAAAAACGATGACACGGAACGTTTTAAATCCAAACGCAAAGTGACTGTCCCAGTATTAGAACCAAGTAGTTGCTCCCATTTCCATCCGCATTCAAGCGGATGAGAAATAGCCGTACGTGTTGCGGGTTTACAGAGACTCTTCTATGCATATAGAATATTTTTTATGAGTACGAATCGATAGAACGAAGTCTCGATAACCGATTCTAATTTCCCCCGAAACTTTTTGCATTATATCGGCAGCGACTTTCTTCCGTGACCTCGGCTCCAGCGAATTTCCTCCTCGAAGCGAATTTCCTATCCAGAGAGGAGTTTTCGAAGAGCATCCCAGCCAGATCCGGATCGTTGGAAATTAATCTGGTCGCTCGGGAAATCCGGCATATATTCTTAACCGCGCGCGGATCTCGAATCGCTTCTCGATCCGTTATCCATTTGCGAATCTTCGCTCGGCTTCGATATCGGGCCAAAGAAAACGCTAATTGCGCGACTAATTGCGAAGACGCTGAACACCAGACTGTATCTCCCGTGACAAAGGTAATTGCACGGTAACGAAGAGACAATTAACTGCTCCATTCTCGCGGACAAATGGTCCCGCATTACCGGTGTCCCCTTTACACGCCTAAACACAGCAACAGAGGCTGGTGCGCGGATGCAGAGGAAGGTGGTCGCGTTATTTAAGCGTTATTTTACGCGGCCAAGCTTTGCCTATGCAAATCCACGTCGGCGGATTATGTATTCCATGCATAAATTATAAATACGACATAGGTACATGGCAGCGGCGCAAAATTTTTACTCTCTTCCGCTTTGTCGAACGTCCTTGCGTCTCGTTTCGACGTTGCGTTCTCTTTATGAATGCCAAAGATCTTCCCTTCAGCAACTAGAGAAACCTTGCTGTTCCATCGAACGAAGATCTTCAAGGAATGATCCTCGTTATGGAAAATTTATTCGCGATTCTGTGCAGCGTGTGATTTGTACGGTTTGTAAATCGTTTCAAGATTGCAGATAAAAGTATCACGTTCGTACAAACTGGCAACAGCTTGTAACGTTTTGTAAACAGGCTTGGACGCCATCGTTGGCCGATCAAAGTTCAAAAAATCGCGTTAACACGGTCGTATTTTACGCACGAATGTGACGTTAATGGATCTCTTTGAACCTTGTTTAATCTTTCTCTGGGTGGGGAAAAAAGCAAAAAAGGAGGAAACGCGTCGCGGGGATGGTTAATTCGTTCTTTTTAGCGTCAATTACTCGGTCGCCGACGATTTTTCCCGCGCACTCCAATGAATTGCACGCGCGTCGAAGTAATGAAAAATAAAGGGGCGAAGTCGCAGCCTTAACAAACGCCAATTAAAATGAAAATAGCCACGACGTAGCAGCGAACCTCGCGGAACAAACCGGCTCAGGTCGAGGAGAGGGCGGTTTATAATTTCGCCGTGCTTTTCCGCGGCCATCGGGCATGAATGTTTCATGAGCTCCGCTGAAAACGTTCAAATCAGAAACAGCTGCCGCCGAGGAAAAGATCAACCGTGTCGTGACCCGTGAAACGTCCAGGTGAAAAATGTGCTTGTAACCGTAAGAGAAAAGAAGAGGCAGAACCGTCCAAAAATTTGTAAAATATCCTGTCTTCGAATTTCGTCGTATTTTACACGACTCGAATAAGACGAAGATTCGAAGATCGAGCACCGATGGCCGACGAGGAAATCTACCAAAACGGAGAAGAGGGGAGGGAGGGAGGGAGGGAAAGAAAGTGGAGAAAGAAAAAGTCAGCGAAAGAGATTGAATCTATCGTGCAGAAGCGAATAAAGCTTTGCCGTTCGGCAGACGTTCTATCTTTTCGGAATCTGTCGCGCGGCAGCTTTGCCCGATCATTGGGAGCTTTTGCTTTTTTCCCTCCTCTTCCCTTCCTAACTCGACTAAAAGCAGAAAAATGCAGAACGCGCGGAGACAGCTGGTGGCGAGCGAAAAAAGGCAGCTAATACGCTGGCACGAACGCTCACGTGAAAATCAGCGCGACCGTTTGACGTGGAAAATCGTCAAAGGGGAACGACAACTTTCCCCTGTGCTACATTAAAGCTACATTACTGCAGCTACGCGAACCGAGCTTTTTCCTCCTCTGCCGGTCTCGTTCACTCCAGGCTCTCTTGTTCTCTATCGCATCGAGCAAAGCCAAAGCTAGAGAGGAGAGCCGGAGAGGAGAGCCCGCCGTGTGAAACGCGTCGGAGAGAGAAGCGTTCGTCCGGCGGACGTACTAGAGAGAAGTCGGGTAAAAAGGAAAGAAAGGAGAACGCAACTCGCCTTCTTTCTTCGTGGCAAAGGCGGCCACTGCGCTTCGTCATCGATATATCCGTATTCTTCGGCTCGATCTAAGATTGTCTGCTGACCGAAGATTGAAAATTCAAGAAGATTGAAGTTGATTAAAGATTATCTACGGCAATGTGGGGGATGTCTTAATACATCGGATAACATCGCAGGTAGTTTCTACGCTCTAAGAACAGACCGAACTTTGTTTTCTTAGCATACATTCGTGATTTATGACTACTCCAGTATCAATATTAGCGTTCGTCAGATTCTACACGAAGTTAGTTATTATATTAGCAAAATGGGTATAACCCTGTCCGAGCTCGCGTTTTGCTTTCGAAATCCACCTGTCCATGGCTGTCGTACGTCAAAACATCAGGTTACAACGGATGACCGTGCAGCGAGACGATTTAGCTAAACGGGAGAAAGTTGGTGGCGTTCTCGGAGCCACCGGCTCGCTTCCTGAATCAATAATTCCTAAAGGGTACTTCCTCGTTTTCGTTCCATCGGATCCCGCTTATTTGTCCACACCCACTCGACCCAGAGAAAAAGAGAGAGAGAGAGAGAGAGAGCACGAGAAGAGCGACACCCGTCTGTTTGCTCCCCTTTTGCCACCGGCAAAGAAAGAAAGAAAACGAGACAGGAGGGCGTATCGTTTTCACCGACATTCGGTCGACGCTGTTCTTTTCGACCGCGAGGGGTGAAATTATGGCGGGTCGCGTGGAAAAAACGCGACACGAGAGTCCTCGATAGTCCTCGATGGGCGAGGGGGACTTTCTGCTGAATTGACCATTAGCGCGGTTATTAGGAGGGCCAAGGGGGGTCCGCGCACATGCATGTATATGTATTATATACATATATGTACGTGAGGAGGAGGAAGGCTTTAGAATCGTTAAAGCGCTTACGCTAGAAAGGCTGGCTCTCTTTCTCTCGCTCTCCGGCACACATGCGTGCAGGATAGTCGCTAAGTGGTCCATTCAGCGCTGCCTAACGGAATACATTACAGGAAGTAGCAGTTAAAAAACCTTTTTCCCCGGCAACCCCCACTGCCTGTGCGTCTTTGGACCCACGGGACGTAGAGTAATTCTTGCTCGTTAAGCCGAGTTATTATATCTTCCTAATCTGTATTACGATGGCACGCGTTTGGGCGGATACAGAGGTACGTTCGAGCACGAACAGAGAAACGGCGGTCAACGTAAACTGGGGGAAAACCTGGTGTTACATAGAGTCGAAAGTTGTTGGAAAGTTGTTACCTTGCGGAGCATCTCCTCGAGCGACTCCATGTCCAGGGCGGAGTTGTTGTTCTCCGTACGTACGGGTTGAACCATTTGTCACAGTTTGTCGTTGCAGTTGGCCGCTTTCTGATCGCACTGTTCACTCGCGCGTCACTAGTTCCTTTGGAGGAAACTCACTCTTGACCATCGACGTCCGACGCGAAGCAGAAACGAGCGGAACACGGAATATCGAAACCACGCCTCGTATCGAGCACGATCCAAACACGATTTCTATCGTTTGCTATTCAATGCCATTCGACGATCCATCTCCGATGATTTCTACTCGACGATCGAGAGAATCTCCTAACCTGGAGAAGATAACGACCGCCGCTAGGAATTCTAGAAAGCTTTCGAAAAGCCAGAAGAACAAAAGAATCGAACCGTGGTTCGCTAGAACTAATTCCTTTTACCACAAAGGAGCATTACATCTACCGTTCAAGGGGACCGTAATTTCTACTTAAAGTTTCCATCGTGCTTCCGATCTTGGAAGCTCGTCAAGAACCCCTTCGAGTCTTTAAAATGCTTCAACGACCGCTTTGAGCGTTCAAAAATTGTTCGTAACAGCCGAACGAACGAGACCGAGAAACTGGGAGAAGGATTGGTAAAAAGGAGGGAAGGAAAGAGGCGGGAAGAAGACGGTTTCAGGCGGTCTCCTATTTTAACCGGCATATAAATTACGAACGGTGAGTCGACCGAAGGAGACCGAAAAAGAGAAAGAGAGGGAAAGAAATCGTTCTTGTCTTTTTGGTGGTGCTTTCGAGCTTTTCGTCGTGGAAACATAGCAAAACAATGAGAGAAAAACTGGCCATGGGGGCAAACGACGAGCATCGCGAGAGCATCGCGCGACGACGTACGCGTCGAGGGTGTTGGCGCGCACGAATCGACTATTTTCGGGCGGAGGATATTTTTAAGCCCCGTTTGGAGCACGAACGACCGATTTCCAAGGAGAAAGAAGCTCGTTTCCCGCCCCCGTGCCTCACGTCGAATAAACCAAGAGGGGGACACGCAGTCGACGACCGTCACGGCCGATCGAGAAAGAAAACGCATCGGATGTGTGCCGTCTTCTTTGCCTCTTTGTATCGTCTTCTTCGTCTCTACTGGCCGGGAAACATCGCTCGCACCCAACTAATTAAGCCTGGCCATTGAAAAACGCGCCACAGAATTTTCTTGCCGTCTGTTTTTCGTCCGAATCTCCGCGAGTTAGGTTATTTTACCTCGTCGTGATTTCCTTCGAGTTACCGCGATTCTCTAACTATGTTTATTATCGCAAGAAACGTATCGATTCGTTCGTCGGAGCAACGAATGGGGAATTCTAATCTAACAATCTGACCACTATACGCGTATACTTGCTCCTTCGTACTACTACTACGCGCGTTTGATGACGACTATTAGAAACTCTTTTCCACAATTTCGCAATTTTTAGCTGACGTTGCACGTTCGAGCGGCTACTAGACACGTAAACTACACACGCTGACTCGAATCCGCAGCGAACGATCTTAAGAGCAACGTGTGATCTTAGTGACAATTTTATTGGCTCTACCTGGCAGATTAAAAGCGAGTCAGCGATCGAGAGACGTTAACCGCTTCTCGCTTGGAAATTCAAGCAAGGCGCGTTACCAACTCCGAGGAGACGAAACGCGAATCGAAAGGCAGTTATTTGGTCGTATTATCCGGCACGTTGGCTCTTCCCTACAGTTATACGAGTTTCAGGTAGTTTCGGGATTTTTACAGCAACGGATATCGCTTGGACAGGAGGGTGTTACGGCCTATCGGTAAAACGGTGTGCCTTGTCGCGTTTTCTCGAGAAGCACCACTAAAAAAAAAGAAAAGAAGAAAAGTTTCGTCGTAAAGCCGATTTAATAAAACTGCCACAACCTGACTCGCGTCACGGCCCCTTATTAATTCTCTCGAGTGGACGACCGACGAGCATTCGTTCGATTCTTCGAGCAACCGTGATACGAAGGTTTCGTTAATTACCACGGGAACGCGTCAACGAAGATGCCTTCGCCGGTTAATTTCCCGCGAGAGACGGTACCGCGACACGATCGATTCAATTTTTCAGAACGATAAGTCCGACCGGAACGGAAATCACTCGGATGATTCATTCGCCTTGATGTTCCATTTGCTCGACGACTTTTAATCATTTCGCACGAATGACAACAATTTACGATTGGAAAAGAAATTCTTGGCGGTTGGATGCCGCGTTCCCAGTGTTCGATGTTTGAGCAGCGCTCGTTAATTCGCGGACAGGCCCGAAGTACGGGTCAAAGCGGAGTTGCTCCTAGGGGCATTTAATTACCAAACACGCTAGCTCGACAGGGTGCTCCGCAAACACGTAAATACGCGGCCGTTCGTCGAGCTTTCGTTTATTTTCGAATGGAGACCGACGGGTTAATGTATTTCGCTACCTCCGCAAAGGGTGGAAATTTCGCGATGCGCCGCGAAACTGCTTCCTTTTGCTTCCCCTAATTGCGCCCTTTTGCAAACTTTCTCTTTCCGTTTGCTGTTTTCTCGGGTACAAAATCCTAGAAAATCGATATCGCTGTTTGCGAAACAGGCATCGATCCTGTAGAAAGGCGCGGAGATCGACTCGCGTTAGAAAGGTCAGCAGCCCGGACTTTTCACTCCATTAATCGCAAACAATCGACGGACCGGTCGGATCTCGTGGCGCTTCCGTCGATTCGTCGGTTACGAGAGCATGGTTCGTCGACGTATAATAAATGGATAGACACGGTGAAAGGCGCGTCAAAAACGATCGAGGCCGAGAGGTGATTTCGCTAAACCTATGTTTCTTTTTGTCGATTTATCGCGCGTTCCACGAGAGAGGAAGCAGACCCGCGTGCTTCGCTATTCTCTTTCCAACTTATGCCTCTTCTTCTCTCGAGTTTTTCCACGTGTCTCCGTCCGCCGAGCGATCGACCGATGTTCGTTCGAGCTCTCGACACGAACCAAGCCGACGCGTTTTATCTCGACTCTGTGATCAAAGCTTAATTGAAAAAGGGCCGAGCCCATCGCCACCCTACCGTCACCCCGCCACCAGCATCGCAGCCGAATGGAAACTGATACCGACCAAATACGATCGACAATGCAGCCTTTTACCTCTCTTTCGGCGCGTACAACTTCGGTATTCGCGAGCTACTCGGCTAAATCGACAGATTAAATGCCGTGGACAAAGAGCGAGAGAGAACGCAACGGGGAAATGGAGAATGGTTGTGCAACCGCCCAGCCACGTCCAAGGTAATTCTCAATGGCGACCGCGTAATTCCGATATTATCCGCGATTAAACGTCGCCTGTCTTCATTTTTCGTGTATCTCGATGGACCCGGGTCTTTGTCTATTTCTGCTATGTGCTCCGATCGTTCTATCCATTAACTCTGCAACTCCCTATATTCCACCGATTCTATCGAAACGTACGATTTATCGGAGGTAACCAGATAATAGCGCATTGGTTCTTTCATGGACGTTTAAATCGCTGTACCCTTTATTACCGATTTAAAAAGCTCGTACAAACGAATCGATAGAGCGCAACACCTGTCGTGATACAGAAAAGGAATAAAGGTTCATCCGGGCGCGAAATGCATTCCAAAGGACAGCGATGACAAAAGGGGCTGATGCTCGGTTGCACCCGTTCACGGATCCACGGGCCAGGGTCCTCGAAAGAGACGTTGGCTCAGCACACGATCGCTCAAGCACCCTGCTAATTGGCTAGGAACTTGAGCCGAGACCGATTAATTACCAGCGCGAAAAGATCCCTTGATTTTTCTCGCTCGGCCGTGAGCCGTTTACCTGCTAATTAGTATCGTCGGCTACGAGGGCCGCTAATTATCTTAGCGGTTGCCGGCGCGACGCGTGTCACAGTCGTCGAGAGAGCGGATTCGAATACTCGTGTCGATCGACCCTTTCAGCCTGGAGAACCTGTCGACCGTTTGCCACCTGCCATTCGATCGCGTTTCATGGTGTTCGATGACACTCGACTACGATTTGTTCCATCGAGAACGACAAAAAGCCTGCTTGAAAAAGTTAACGCAGTCCGTGTAAAAAGGAGAAAGGAAGTTAAACGTACAAAGGATCCGAAAACGAAAAAAAGCTATATGGCTGTTCGCTATCAAGCTCTCGACTTGGCGGAACAAAACTCGTTCGACGTCATAAACGAAAAGTGCAAAGACACTCGACAGAGATCGAGACTTTATCATCCCTTTTTCCCAAACTACATCGATACGAGACAAAACCGATACTTCCTCGATTCCACGTTACCCTCCGTAATGGATCCTTCCATAAAAACACGTAACTCTATAAACAGGTTTTCCGGAGCAGCCCTCGTGAAGCTGGCTGTTCAGCGGTAACGGCGAAATATTCTCGAGACGCGAATAATTCATCGAATCGCGGGTAACGTCCCGTATCGTCAGCGAACGGATGAATAAACGATAGGGAAAAATGGTGCTCGATACAGAGCGGATGTCGTGCCGTAGCGTCCGCGCGAATCGTAGGTTCGCGTCGCGTCGCGTCGACGTGTCGATTCGCTCGTTATTAAGCCGGTCGCGTGCGCGCTCTCTTCTGGTTTTCGCGCCTCGAACACAACGCGAATCCCCACGCGTCGTTATCGTAACTTCATTAACCATGCGTTAACGAAACCAGTTTAATTATGCCGGCGGGCTCGCGGCGGTCGGACAGCGATTTTTTTAATTAAAAACCGCGTCATCGATCGACCGACGCGAGCTCTCGTCGTCGGTGTGCAAGGGCGGAGAAAAACGAGGACGAAGGTGAACGCGTGTGTGCGCGCACGGTAATAACGAGAGAATCGCGGCGACAATTAATTATCCTTACCGGTGGTGTCTTACGATCGTCATTTCACGGGCCGATTAAGCCGCGCCAGCGAATAAAAGCGAATTAAACCGCCGCACTTTCCTCGATAACGGCCTACCGAACGACTCGCAGTCGAATGTCTTCTATCGACCGATATCCGCCTCCTTTCCTTTTACAAATTCCACTGAACGTTCGATTAATCGACGCAGGATATGAGTTCACCCTCGATATCCGACTCGTAAAGCAGGTACTTGGAAATCCTTTCACCGATAATCGAGTTCCGAGCAGTCCATCGGAGTCATCCTACGGTTGGTCCCAGAACGGTCGACGATCGTCGGACAGTTTTTGCTCGTCTAAATCCGCCACCTTCTCTACTTGGAATGCGTTGTCGGATGTCGTCAGCTCGTGTCACTGTGTATCGAGGGAGAGGGGCGAAGAACGTGACGCGTCGCGGCAAGGCCGGCCGGAAATGTCCATCGCGAGTCACGGAAGCGTCAGCGTGCCACGGAAGCGTCAACGTACCAGAAGAGGAATCGAACAGAGAGGGTCGGAAATAGAGTGGGGATGATCGCGTGTCTCGCAAAACGATGATCGATCGAACGACAACGAGAGCGTGCTGCTCCGGTCGCGGTTCACGGGCCACTGAGAGGGAACTTGTGTTCTAGCGTCCAAGTTGTGCTCCGAGCCACCGAAGAGACAGAGGGAGCGACAGAGAGGAAGAGAGCGTGCCGTACGTCACATGCGCGTTGTAACCCCAAACAAAAATGCCGGCTATCCTCGTTCCACCTGGCCGAACCCGGTGTCTGCCGTGTTCTCTGCCTCGCTACTCCTCCACCGTGAACAACAATAACAACAGCACGCGCGCCGCACGGGGATGCGGCGGATCACTGCAGAATACGGAATCGGGAGTTCTGCCAAACTGTGCCCGCAACCTCTCCTGCCCTCCTACACGCTGCCGCGTCGCCTTCCCTTCTTTCCTCTTTCTCTCTTGTATCGCGCTGACAGCCGCTCGTAATCACCTTTTTCACGCGACTGCGGCAACTCTTGCTTCGCCCACTGTGCACGAGCTTATCTCCCACTTTCGCTGCTTCGGCAAGGGGTTACGTAACGGATAGGTTAACCGAGTATCGGGATCGTTGGGAAGGTGGGACGGTGACATAGGATCTGGATGCTCGATTGCGCAATACGTGTGTGCGAGCTTTTTCGCGATAAGGACCAGATCCTTTCGAATAGGTAGATTCCAACAGAGTTCGACAAAGACTGTTTGACACAGTCCAACTTGGGGTAGGTCGGTCCGCGTGAATCTACCGTGGTCAACAGATAGTTGGAACGTAGATCTATTTACCTTGACCGAAATAGTAGTTGCGGAGGGAAATTGAAAAATGGTCGATAGATGTAACCTGTAGACGCGAAATACGTGTCCGGAGACTCGGCGCCTTGCATCCAAATCGGAAGTCGCGCTTTCAAGGTGGATTTCTATTTAACCGAGCATCGATCGACCGATCTAGATACGATGCTGATAAACAGATATGCGAACAGCTACCTTGCACAGCCAGTTCCAAAATGTGTCGCTTATTCGGCATTGGGACTCACCTGCAACAAAGAGAAAGCAAATTTCTACGTTAGCGCGTGGATTCGTTGGAAGGTTGAAAAACGCACTTGAAAAAGTCCCCTCGCTTTCGACGAAATCTCGTCTCCCCTTTAAAACGCTCAGGGAGAACCGCGCGTCGAACGATGTATCGTTGGCGCCGTATCACGTAACGTTATTGTTCTGACGCGCGTCACCGCAAGAAACCGATAGCGGAAGCGAACACGAGTACCGAGACGCGTTTGATATTCGGCGCGCGGGTTAGACAGCACGGAAACGTGGCCAGGATGCGAGCAACCAGCTGGAAGCCGGGATATCTCGGCTCTTGGTCATCCGCGTGTCACCACGGACGACTCGTAGTGACGTCGTTTTACGGTTGACATCGACGACCGTCAGTGACGGGACGCATATAACCAGGTTTACGCGCGACCAGCACGACTCGTTGCACTTCCCGCTTCGCGCCGTAATTGCCTGGAATTCGAGCAACGCTATTTCTGATCCGAAATTTCCTTCTTTCTGCTTTACAAGATTTAATCGTTACACAACGGTGGATCCAACGATGATGATCTTTTGGAAATTACCTCGAGGGGAGAAGACCGTGCTCGGGAGAAAGGTAAATTGATTTTAAGCGGTTCGAGCGTGGGTGGGTTTGATGGTTTTGGCAAGTTTTTATTTGCCGTGCTGGGGTGAGGTTTAGAGGCTCGTGAAACTGTAGAAACTACCAGCCGGGTTTTAATTGCGCAATTTGGAATGTTTTTATGGGTGCTTGAGGGGTGTTTGGGTGGAATTCGACTGAACGAGAAGATGGGTGCTAATTAATTACGAAGAGAGTTTTAAAACGCGTCGAACGAATGAAGTTTCGAGCAAGTATACCGTCGAATAAACGATTCAACGAGGCTCGAAAACTTCTTTAACCGTTTTTGTATTTTCCGAACGACTCTTAGGAAGCGCGATAGAGATACATACAAGGGGAGAGGGAACGAGAGAGTTTAATCCCTCGAAGAGGATTCATTGTCTGTCAGTCGATCGGCTCTGCAGACGCTTGGAAACTTTCTTTCGAGTCTCTTGTTCTCGATGATCGTTCGATCACGGTCCCTAGTACACAACGAAGAAACACGGCTCGTTTAGATTTCCAAACGCGTCCGGAGATCCAAGAATAAGACGTGTCGGTTGGCTCGGCTTAACAGGATAACCGATTTAATTTCCCTCGACCTCAGCTGAACGAATGAAATATGTGCGAATCTCTTAATCGCGGAAAGGTTTAACGAGATCCGTAGACGTCGTAAATTCTCCCTTATTTCCAAATTAACCGGGCAGGCACGAGTATGCTTTTATTTGCGCGAGATGAACGCGCGTCCACGTTCAAACTGACCGCCGACAATATTTTCTGTCTACTGGCGTGGCCGCGTCTTGCCAGGCCGAGGCACGCAGCAACTGGGCCGGAAGTGGCTATTACGCGCGAGGAAAATTAAGTCCCGCGCATAATCGAGCTGCAGCTCGACGAATCTATCGTGCTTCTCGCCTTCTCTGTTCGTAGCGCGTTAATTTCCGATTGGATACGGTGAATAGATGTTCGATCTTTTGGATCGCTGAACCGAAACTGTAATTCGTAACCCTTCGCTCGCAGGACGGCGTATCCATCGATCGATCTGCACGGGTTCCTCTGTTTTAATCCTGGTGTAGAAACAACAGAGCTGCGTTGTTCAGCCATGACAGATAGAACGATGTAAACAAAGAAACGTGTAAACAACCAGATAAATAAAAACGCAAGCAAACGAAAATGTAAATAAATAAAAATGTCAACGAACAAACAGGAGGAAGAATAAACATTTTAGAATAAATTGTTGCGAGATGCTCGTCCAAGCACGAAACGTAGAAATTACAGGAACAGAAGAGAACGAACGCCAGAATTGTAGGGAACCAATCATTCGCGTTCCTGAGCACTGTTCCATCAATTTCTTCCTAATCCTAAGATCTCGAACGGTTGTCGTGCACAGAAACGTCCATCATACCAGAGAATCACAACATAATACACTTTCTTCCGCTTTAACAGAGACGAGGATCTCGATCCTTGTCTCTTTCAGACCAACTTCTACCGCCCACGTGTTCCATGCGATCTCCGAAAGCGCGCTTCGAGTGCCTGGAAAGATGATTAATCGATCCGATCGGTTAATTAACCGATGCGGTTTCATTAGAGGGGCTACCGGTGACCGACGGCTATGCCGGGAATTTTCGCGAAATTCTCCACCGACTCCAGAGCGCAGTTCGTGCTATGAATTTTGAGAGGCGATCCGGCCGCGCCCACGCGTCGTCCCGCATCAACGACGAGCGTTTTTTTCAATTACTCGACCGCCCAGGCGACCGGCGACGTCGTAATTATCGCCAACAACTTTGCAACTGGGTCAGGACCGTAGCTTAATCGCGGATCAACGACGTTCTCCTTGCGTGGCTAGTCGCGAGCGAAAGAATTTCTGCGTTGGACGACGGAGAATTCCATCGAGCCAGCCACGTTACCATTCCGACCAGCTCTCCAGAGCTGCGCGTTCTTAGGTCACCTTTATCGAACGATTTTCATCTCTTATCATCAGCGCGAGAGACAAAGGAAACTTTCGTCTGGAATCTAACGCTAATGGACGTTTTCCCCAAGTTATCAACGTCATTCGGCAGTCGAGTGCTCTTCAACAAGGCGGGGGAGGGGAGCAAGAAACGACGAGGCAAAAGAGGAAGCTGCGTATTTTCCCGTAGGCCACTGCTAATAGACTCATCAGCTAGGCTACTTAGCGGAACCCAGGGTCGGGAAGAGACTCGTGGTTGCGGTAGACGATCTATATCGAGTGATCGATACACACCGTGCAACTCGTGTAATAGCGAAAATCGATGAATTCGTGCCGGCAATAGCGTCGACCGCCAACAACAGCTTAAAAGGAGACCCTGTAATGCCTTTGAACGAACCTTCCTGCCATTTTTTACACCGCCGTGTCTCCGAAAGTTTTTCACGGCGGTGGTGCAGAAATGGAAGCTGAATAGAACGACAAAAGACGACCGGGACCAATAAATTTCGATTCATCGGCGCGGCATTCGAAGTTCGGCAGCGTCTAAGGCACGCAAATAGAGGCTAAATCGTTTTCACCGGAGCTTCGAAAGGAGAGGAAGCCTGGTAGCGCCCTTTTAAAGTCGACGTAAGTGGATTTTCGGCCAAAATCAGCGATAAACTTGTCGACGT
The DNA here is from genome assembly GCF_910591885.1 of Bombus terrestris. Taxonomy (NCBI): domain Eukaryota; kingdom Metazoa; phylum Arthropoda; class Insecta; order Hymenoptera; family Apidae; genus Bombus; species Bombus terrestris. The sequence goes on from NC_063278.1 coordinate 7,040,308, forward strand.
CCCCGCCCCTTCCCAGCCGGCTCACGAACAAAATCAATATTTAATTCTGCCAACTTTTCCCGCTGCCTGATAACCGGATGAACGAAGAATGGAGCGGTAAACAGGAAGGAAGGAAGAAAAGAAAGAACGAGGTTGTGGAAAACGGAAGGAGAAAGAGGGGCCGCTCGGTGGGCAAGCGGAAGTTCGATAAGACGTACCGAAAACCGCCAACCAGGAATCTATCGTCTTACGATTGTACGTTCACGGGTGAATTTTTTCTCCAAACGTTCTTCTTACTTTCATTTTTTATTTTCTTTTATCTTTTATTTTTAGAAAGCATGCTACATCGAAAACATATTTGCGCGAGGTGTATCGATTTAACTTTTGCGAGATTAAATATTGCATTTTGGCAAGAACTTGCCAGTGCGATTAAAACAACGTGGAAACTTTGGTGGAACAACGGGAGACTGATATAATTAGCAGCGCGCCAATAACCTTTGCACCGGCACCGTTGAACGTTTAACGCGCGACGTGGAACGAGGCAGAGCGTGATTTCAAAATCTCACGGCATAATTATCGGAATGTAAATGCTGCATAATGTAGTTCCATTTAGTTCGATAATTGGTAAATGCACGGAGGCGAGGCGCACCGGTCGCGGCGGCTTTAATTAAATTTTCGCCTAGCCTCGGCAGACCGACCAAGTGCTGAAAACGATACGCTTCCGACACCGTAAAAAATGTCCGGTCACGTTGTTCCTCTTTATCCTTCACGGATCCAATTTTATTCTTCCTTGAACAAATACCAATTTCCAGACTTTCGAAAATGAGAAACCAGCTACACTTACGCTCGTTTTAGGACCGCTTTTATACTTCCAACGATACGAACTCTATCAACATCAGGGATCATAGCGTTCTTGTAATTATCACAATTTCAATAAAAATAAATTGCCAGTCAGAACGAGGCCACGTACTTCCATTTAGATCTCAGGAAACATTTCACGAAGAATCTTGTGGCCTCGCGAGAAACGTGTCCGAAAGCAGCCATAAATTGTCAGGGAAGAAGAACGATATATCTAGTCGAAACTGCGGCGAGGGTTCGGAGCTAACCCTACGCACGGTCAAACAAGTCCCAGGAACCGATAGGCGTGCGCGTGATGAAATTTAATAACGCTCCCGTGTCCGTCTTACAAACGAGCCCGATTAATTCCTCGGATAAGGCTAATCATCGCGGCGATCGTAGCGAGCAGAACGTTCGCGTCTAGCGCGAGGCTCGGTTACCCCGCATCCCTGTAAACGCAAATCTAACGAGTCGAATCGGAAGGGGAGATGAGAAAGAGAGACGGTCGATAAGGAGTGCAGATAAGCTTCGAACGCGGCGGCGATTTTTTCCCAGGCAACAGCAGATAAGCCGGATATTCCGGGGGCCTCGAGTTTCCCCCCACGAAGGGTGCGCGGACGTTGTCGTGGAAAATTCGGTCGCGAAACACAGCCCGTAAATTGGCCGTTTGTCAGTGCGTCTATGGTCGACACACCTATGTAAGGGTCTATGGGCCTGTGTAGTCGGGAAAATAGTTTGCTGTCTGCGTATAGGCCAACCAATGATGCAACGATAAATCATCGGCCGCTGTACGACCAGTAGTATACGTGCCGTCATTGATTTCCCTCCGCCGACACGCGCACCGGTTGCGTCTCGCGATTTATCGCGACCGTTATTGTTCTGTCAGCTCGTGATCACTGAATTCTCCGGAAATTCGTGTTAGGATAAATACGCAAAGTTGATAGGGCATTATTAGAACTAAAGGATTTCGAGGAATTCGAGGTATTTAAAGCCGAGTGGATTTCAAGCGAGTACGAGCGTACTCGGAACGGACTGACTCATTGGCTGATTGATCGAAATCAGCCAGATTACGCGGGCTAATGGTTTAAGCATCCCTCGAGCCGTTTCTGCACTAATGTAGTGCTCTGCAATACCAAGTTACGACGTCGTTGCTCGATCAACTAATTTTCATGGCGGAGACTCGGCCAGTCTCGCGTTTACGTACGAACAATCTTCGGTCTAATACGTTGGCTTAAAGTCTCGCAGTATTTCCAAATACCGCGACCTATCCTCTGGAAACGTAGAAATTGTTGAATCTGTAGTTAATAACGAGAAACCTAAATATTTCGAATACTTGTCGAAAAATGTCACCAAAATCATGGTCAATGAGCTTTTAATTACGCAAAGTGAATTTCGCTACGATCGGTCTGAGTAGGTTGTTAGACGGTCTCATCGAGTACGTCCTTCTGCTTGTAATCTCCGCGAGAGGTCTGAACAGGTATAACGAGGAACCAGCGAGGAGTACGGCGAAATCGATAGAATTAATGACTCCGCGGCTATATAACCGGGTAATATTATCCCTCGCATGGTCGGGCTGTGCGCGGGATCGCGCGTTTCCACGGGCTTGTTATTCCCGCCCGACTTCCGCTCGATCGATCCTCCTTGACGATTCCTCGAGAGTCTCGCGCCCGTTCACCCCTTTCGTCGCGAAAAACCTACCTCTATAGGCGTCTCTAGACGCTGCATGTCCGCAAAAACCTATCCCGATGGCTCTGTTTTCGTTCCGGGATCGTTGGGAATTGCCGTGAAAGATTAATCGAGTTCTCCAAGACGAAACGCGTAGCGTAAAGCTTCCTGCGATGTTTTGTCTACCGTATCAGCCAGCCAGCTAGCTACCTAACAAGCCTTTAAGTGAACGATCGTTTCAACTTTCGACGTTATTTGGAAACGGACGAGTCTGCTCAAAGAGATCGACGATCGAGTCTGCTCAAAGAGATCGACGATCGAGTATATACAGCAGATTATAGAAGAAAAGATGGACGCGTTTCATCATGGAAGGGAAAAGCCTGTGTTTCATTGAGGATCCGATGGGAAACTCATCGAGTGGCGGACTAATCAGTCTCGTATCTTGGAAGAATTCTTCTAAAGGATCGGTGATTAGCGTTGAAACTCGCGGTGATGCTATCGTTATGATGAAAATCTTCCAACGCATCAATCTCCGAACGCGAGAAACGAGAAAAAGAAGGAAAGGGAGGAAGAGAAAGATGGAGATAAAAAGAAGGAAAGCGCCGACAAAAACTCGACCGCCATCGGAGATGAGAGACGGTGTAATCAACGCGTTACATTCGACAGCGATTCGAAAACGCGACTAGACAGGGAAGAATACAGCTCGGTAATTTATATTTCTAGTGCGCGGATGTGGCGCACAGGGCCACGAATGGAACAAACAAAAGCGACGTGTAAATAACGAGAACGCTGATGCTTTCCCAGCCACCGGATGATCGTCATTGTTTCAGCTACAGGTACTTCTCGTTGTTCGCGAGATGGCCGACGAGAGTAGGGGGTGTGGGGCCACTCCCATTTACCCGTTTTCGTTCGCTCACGATTCCTCGATTACAATGCCTCGCGAGCTTCCCAGCAGCATTAACGGAACACTGCAGCCGTGTGCGTTTTATTGCGGTTCGCATTAACAATTTAACGTGCAGGAATTGAAGCTGCCATATGGAAAGCGTTCACCATCCTAAGTGAATAATTGGAACGCAAATGGTCTGATCGCTGTCGGCTTCTTCTACATTTACGGAGCGATGCAAGAGTACGGTACCAACCTGTTTATACGAATTTGTCAAGGTACAAATAGTTCTCTATAAACATAGAGAACCTCGATTAACTGGCTTGATCGGGTGACAAACAATCAAGATAAATCGAAGTTCAATGGATAATCACGGGATCAGGGAAAATAAGCGAGACTGTATTTTCTATGCTACAATAACCTTGATATTTCTGGACATGCATTCTCTTTTATGATATAATCTTCTTTTTTCATTTATGATTGCAAGGAAGAAAAATATTTGGTCGATCGGGTTACTGGACAGGGATTCGAACTTGGGTCTTCAGCTGGTCAGGAAGATGCTTCCTCGATTAAGTTACCCAGGCTGTCGGCTAATACTTTCATCCTAAATTCTTAGATTGTTCATTGAACGGCTGCTTACGTGATATAATTATTTAGAATTAAATAATATATATTTTCAATTTTGCATTTACAGGTGCTTCGTTACGTCAATTTCTTACTATCGTTAAACTCTCTGTTAAATTGCTCTGCTAAAGAGCAAAATCGAAGCTCCTTCTTTACGACAAAGTTCATCTTCTACAAGTCCATCATCGGGATCATTTTACATAGCAGCGATCATATTTGCATCGGTGATGTGTGAATTATTAGCCACTTTCTTATCTTAACTCACAACTAATAATTTTTGTAGATTAATCTCTCCTCTTTACATCTCCAATGGTAGATTCACCTGCACCGAAGTAAAAAGTCATCGATTTCAGTGACTCAACCGAATCTATTGTTGCAATATATAATATAATATGACAGTAATAATAACTATCGGTACTCAAATGGTACAGTGCAACTAAACGACAGAATTTGTTATATACGTAAGACACGTACATGCGAGCGCTTGTTACTGGTAACCAGAAAACTCCGGATAATCCTGATAATAGACATCCCGGTTGATTGAGATGTCGAATAATCGCGATCCTGCTGCAATTGGAATTCATATTATAGAAGTTCACACTCCGATTGGTAGATTCAACCGCCGGTAGTTCGTTTAGTCAACCACTAACTAAAATCTCGTTCAAATAAATGAGGTTCTATTGCGAAGTGCATTTGCATACGTAACTCCAAAAATAAACAATTATTAATAGAAGATGAATAAATTTCGCTGGTTGTCTTGTACGAATATTTATGGGAATTTCAAATTTTAGTCTCCATTGTTTCCATCGAGAATGAGAATTTCCATTGTTTTCCCACCACTCTGTATAAAAGTTTCTCCCGAAGAATATCAGTGACTGCTACTTGGCACCCGAGAGGAGAGCGACATTGCCACGATCGTATTCAGATGGACGATTTGCACCGCGCTATCCAATATTTAGACGAGGACGCATGTGGCAGTCACGTCGATTCGTCTTTCATCCCCGAAGAACTCGCGATCACCGACTCGCAGAGGGCTCGAAGGAGCTGCCCTAATAAAAACTGCATCGTAGCATGTCGCGTTACACTATTTACCAGCGGAATCTCGAGGATCGTGGCCGTGTATCGCGTGTAAACGACGCCGGCTCGAAATCCGCGGTTACGTCGGCATCGCGCTGGAAACTCTGTTCCTTGCTCCTCGGGGAATTCCCGGCGTCTGCTTAGCGCCCGGCCCATCCCCGGGATTCCCGGCTCCCAATGACACGCCATTCGTGTCAGTACTAATCCGGACTAAGGAGGTTGAATGTAGGATTGTGGCCATTAATTCGAGCCACCCCTCGTGGCGAGCAGCCCGGCCACCGCAAACAATTCCGTCGCCACCCCTCGCCGAGGTTATCGGCGTCGTCCCGCTTCGCTCTCGTCGCTCGAGGATCATCGAACGCGTTGCGTGATCGAGGATCATAAGTGACGGAATTGACACCCCAAAGATCGTGCTTACGAGCGCTTTGTTTTTAAAGGGAGAAGCTTTTCAAGAGCACGATACACTTGTTCGAAAGGGTAAACCGTACCTTCGCCAAGGGTTGATCCTCGAACCGGTGAAATATCCACCACAGTTAACCGTTTCTGCACTTTGAAACTGATACAGGATTCACGAGGTTGCTCGCGGAAGATGCTTCCAGCACTGAGATCCCGATCGAGATGCTGTGAGATTAGCTTTGTTGCCTGTTTACTGCCCACGTCTAAAAATACAACGATCGATACGGAGCATTAAGCGGTCGGGGGTCAAGGATGAGGGACGCGTGACAGGGTTGGTTCCGCGTTGAATTCTATTCCTGTTGCAGACGCCATTCGCCACGGGACTCGGTTAAGCTCGTCGATGATCCCGTTCGTCTTAATCCGAAGCATCGTGTCAGAGGGTTGAAGAGAACGTGACGGTGTAACCGAACGAGCGAGCGTGAAAAATCCGCGAGGAATCCGCCCGGACGAACGAAGGCTTATCCGATCGCGGAAGAACCAGCAGCAGGAGACATCGAGAGGGGATCGTGCCGGGCGATGATGAATTACCGGAGGAACCATCCATCATTGTCATAAACAGCGCGAAGATCGCCGTTTCGGGGAGCAACCCCGAGCTGCAGGCGGCCCCTTGCTAAGATAATTACCGGCACCTTCCAATAATAACCTCAGAACGCCGGTGCTGTCAGTCTGTTAAGTATTATCGCCCGATTCCGCCGGGCTGCAGCTTCATTCGCCGAAATGTAACGACCATGTGTACAAGCGGCGAAAAAAGTGTGGCTTACATGGCGCCTTCTGTGACATGTTTTGGTGAATTTTCAGGCAGTATCATCTATCTCAAGAATACGTTTGAATAACAACCGAGAGAAAAGCAACGTAATCTTCAGTTCTGCGAAAAAAGATCATCAAGGACACTAGGATGATTCTACGATTCTAGACTCTACGATGTTTTTACGAAGTTTTTCTACCAATAGAACTTCAGCTGTTTCTCTCTTCGCAGTCATTGGAATCGCGCGAGAGCTTTCGCAAAAATTAATACAACGTTTTAATAACAAAAGTTTGGTAATTGTAAAAATAAAAGTTGGAATAGCGTTAAATTCTTGACGATATGTATTTCTTTGGCGCAACACGGCGCCGCGAACGGTAATTCTACGACTGTGAACATTTATTCCCCATAAGATGCTACATAAACGCAACGCACGTGAGCATAGGACACGAGCGATATTTCAGCGACGCTTTCCACGAGCCAGGTAGCCGGATCGCTGGCGGAACCGCAGCGGATGCAACGAGCGCTGACAATATACCTATAAAACCGTCGTCGTGGTCGCGATCTTCGTTATTCTGGCGCTATTTTCGACGGCGTTTCCGGCGACGTCGTCGGTGAATCAGCGGCCAGACGAGTGGAAACCCGCGCGTACGGTGAAACGCAGCGAACGGAGGACAGGGAAAGGGAAGTGTACTCGGCGTGGGTGTGCTTTTATTATCGTGTCATCCTGTAAGTGCAGCCGGTCCTCTCTCGTCGTTTCGTATCTCGTCGTCGTGCTCTGGCCTCGTTCGCTTTTTTTCTTTCCATTCTCCACGTCCAAGAGCCTCGCTGTGCGCACGCGATAAGCGGTTTGTTTGCATTGACCGTCCACCTCGATCGCTCATCGTTCAATCGCCGCGATTTCCAACGACGCAACGGATGTCACGATGCTTGCTGTCGATCGACCGTGACGACGTCTATGAAAGGACGGACGAGGGAATCGCTGACGAAGCTTTCACGTGGCTGACGAATACTTTTAACCCTTTACCTGACGATTTAATTCCTAACTCGCGTGTAATATAGTCGACAAAGTCTTTTGCGCTCTACAATGTTTATTTATAGGCTACCAATTTGAAATAGTGCGTTAAAAAAATTCATCGATCGATTTCCTGAGAGGTTCGATCCGCTTCAGGTATGTTGGAAAATACACAGGTTCGCGGTCTCCACGTTGGAATAATTCAAAGAAATGGATGTTTATTAAATAGAAAAAGATACGGATTCTCGTTTGCATACTAATAAACGACGGAATGTGTCGTTAATTTTCCATCGTTCTCCATCGTCCGACAATCACATACCTCGGAATCGCATGGTATTTTATGGCAGGTCCTAATGAGGTTTTCCTCACGACCGAGATGAGTAAGTCGCGGTAGTGATGCGGCAAGTTTTTAATTAACACGTTGATGTACTCGTCACCGAGTATTCCAGGGAACAACGGGTTCGGGCTCGTAATTTCGGTCGCGTCAACGTTACGTCGTAAAAGTTGGTTCCCCGGACAGGCTCGTGTCGTCCGTAACGGGGCGAATAATTCCGGGTAGAAGCAACGGGAAAAGAAGCCGTCAGCTTTACGATGTAACAACACCGAGAACACCGCTACGTGTTGATTAAAGTTACCATCGTTGCTTATTCGACGTACCGCTAAAAACGCCTCTGCTATCTCTGCACCACGCGCCAAACGATCGTTTTAACGACAGTTGTAAAATATGCCGGTGCATGAAACTTTCCACTTTCCTCGTAGATCTTGCAACGATTCGACAGAGGACTAAAATTCGATCGATCGAAGTTCGAGATACTGCAGGTAGGATATGATTACAAAATTCGAATCAACTTGACAAGCGGATACTTTAATTGCCCGTCGTCGAGAGCAACTGGAACATCCACCGTGTCAGAAACGAATCGTACGTGAATAAGTTTTAAGTTTAATTGGCCGTGCTCGAGAATAGCGTCTGTTACGCAATCGCACGCATCCTGGCTTCTCCCATGGGGAACGAGCAAAAAATCCCAGGGAAGACCCCCGAAACGAGGAGTGAAATACGGGTGTTGCGAGACCGCGACGGATATCGATGCGACAATTTCCATGGAGAGTTGTTCCCCGTGAAAAGTGAAGACGGACGAGAGGGAAGAAAAGCGAAAGTAGAGAAAAACGAGCGTACAGAGTGAGGCAGAGAGCGTGCAGGAGGAGGTAAAAGGAGGATCGAGAGGGAGAGCCGCGTTCGAAGAGACGGCCGGTAGTTTAATTTATAAATAGCGCTGCCGGGAACGGACGCTAGCAGTTAATAAGCCCCTGCTTTGAACTTGCCACCAAGTGCGATCGTTCATATCCAGCGAATGGATCGATTCGAGACTCACGCGACGACTTGTACTAATCGTCGCGATTAACGATTACGATCCATTCTCGCGTCCGTTATCTTTCTCTCCGACACGCGTGCATACGCGAAACAATAGCGGGTGCATTAAGAAAGCCATGGAAAGAATAGAGGCCTGGTCTGTCTGTGTCTGACAATGGCAGACGCGTTCTACTGGCGCCAGGGCGGTACGCTCACGAATCACCCGGAAACGGGTGCGTCGTTTAGATCCATTTGCAAAAGCCAGCTCGCTTCAATTTCCTACCGTCGCTTTCTTCCTCGTTCCTCGAGATATACTCGAACGTATAAAACGGACGGTACGCGACCAGACCTCCAGAAAGGAAGGAAGAAACCTCGTCGCGTCGCGAGAAAATGGCTAATCTCGAGAAGCTGAATTTTTCAAGCATCGATTTAAAAAGAACGCTCGTGTTCGAAGCAACTGGGCTCTGAAAGTCGGTTACGAGAAATTTCCACGCCGATATGGGCTTCTCTCACTACCGAGAGAGTCCACTAACCGACGACGAAGGAAGAAGGAGAATTTTCACTTTACGATTCTCTCGCCTAATCCGCCTAAAGGTCGCTCGTAAGCGAGACGGTTCGTTCGTGACGGGTACGACGATTGGATGGTCTCGCTTTGTCACTCATTGTGTACCAAACCGTTTCCGCGTCTTCTTCTTTCTTTTCTATTTTTCCCTTTCTCTTCTCCGTTCGAAAAGATCGTACGGAAGCCTGATCCGCGATATTTCCGCTCCGTTTTATTACATCGTAATTGTGGAATTGTCCCGGTAAAGGGTCGCACGCCAACGAAGATTCTGTTCCGCAATTTCGCCAGTTATCGGCCCTCCTCTCGTTTCTTCCTTCTGCATCCCTGCCTTTTACGCGGCCGGCACTTAATGAAACGTAGCACGAGTCCGTGTCGTACACGCATTGCCAACGAAATGTATCAATTTCGCTGATGACACGACACCGCTACCTCGCCAAACCCATCTGGAAAATACCCAAACTCGCTGGCCACGTGGCGCGTTTGATGTGGAACCGGACCACGATAATGACCACGTCGAGATCGATACGGTATCTAATTGATAGCGGAGTGTAACGAGCTGTGTGTTGCTCTTTTACGTATCCGTATCCGTGATACAAAGGCTGCCTGAAAATTCCGTCTGTTTTTTTTTTTTCTTTTTGTCCTGTTACGATCGTTAGTTGAAACATTGTAACCAAAAAAATGCTCGCATCCAAGTTTGAGAATCGGATTTTGTTCGTGCTTACTTTTTCGTTCGTTAATAACTCTTAACGAATTCTCCGGACGAAAAAAGAAAATTACGAACACGTCGCCGTTTCGCGACGGAAGGTTCGACGAAAAAAATCGATCTCGCTTGATATTTACGAGCGGACCAGCGGAATTCTGAAAAGAGACACGTGGAACAGGGCAAGCTGGCACTGTAACAGCGGAATTACATTTTTTTCAGTCGCGCGACAATTTCTCATTCTCGTCCGGTACGGCCGAGAACGTACTAATTAAAATTCTTGCGCGAAGAAAGGGCTGCGCGAGAGCACTCGTTGAATAAAACGGAGAGAAAGGAAAAATGAAAAGCCGAATATACATCCAAGCGGAAAACCGGAGGCCGCGACCCGGAAAACCGTGCCGGTAAATAAGGATAGCGCGGCTTTACGTCTCGCGGATACGAATACGCTCTACTGGCGAATGGTAATAGCCAACTTTTCAACAAAATTTTTCCACGGAACGTTTAACGATCTTAACGAACTGAGGATATCGGCGCGATAATCGTTACACGATCGTCTTACGAATTCTCTTGCTGCTCCACCTTTTAACTGTTATTTTATTTCTCCGCCTTTTAACAAACTTCTACCTTCTATACAATAGCGAAAGTGAAAGAAAAGTTTCGACTATGGCGATTCGACACATCTACAGGCAATGGCTGACGCGCACCTGTTTGGCGCCGCAGAGTTTCCAGCATTGAATTAACTCGAAACAATATATCGCCGGCATTGTTAACCGAGTCTGCGTTGAGCTTCGGCGCGAGGCTACTTCATTTATCAAGTTAAACAATGGGTCTGGTTCCCCCTGGTTGGATGGGCTATCAGCCCTCTTCGAGGTTTCCACGGAAAATCTCTTTCCCCGTTCTCGTCTTCCGCTCAAAATCACCCCGAACGTTTCTTCTCTTTCTCTGTGCGGGCCTGCTGTTTTTCTCTCGGCTCCAGTCCGCGAACGTGAGATTTTCCACGAGAGAACACGCCAACAGGAGGAGACGTTTCATCGCATCCCACACCGCTTCTCGTCGACGAGGTCTTGCGGTGGATAATCAAAACTGCCGCGCCGCTCATCTTATTGGGGAACGCGTTTCATGAAATTCCAACTCAATTTTCGGCGGCTCGTTGGCCAGGCTTCTCTTCAACGTTATCGCTGCCTAATCACCGCGAGAACAAACCTTCGACCAGGCACGAATGCGACGTTGCAGTTGGATGTAAAATCGTTCTCGCGTAGCTCTCCTCGGGGAGAATTGGTATTTCTACGGAGAATTTGGTACAATTGCTACGTTCGTTTTACGATAGGGAATTTATGTAGCTGTACTCACAGAAAGTGGTTATAGCGGCGGTATTTCGCGCTGGTTATTTCGAACGGAGCGCCAGGACCGAGGTAAAGTCGATACGGAATCGAACATACAACCCTTTGTTCCTCTATTTCTTCGTTACGTTGGCGAACAAAGAGCAGGTGGATCAAAGGAACGCGTAAACCCTGGCCAGTTTAGCAGATGCCGGACAACGAGCGGAAGAAGGAAGGCGGCTATCGTTCGTCTTCGTGACGCGACGCCGACCGGGCAGGTTTGTTTAAAAGTGTGTTCTTTGGAGTGGAGCCAGGTCCGGTGTATCGATAGATTCCCATTGAACGAGACTACGTTCAATTAAAGCTAAGTAACGAACCGTGGAATTAGAATGGTACTATATAACGCGATAACACGCGAAACTCGAACGCGGCGCCGGAATCGTGCGAAATTTAGTACTTTAATCCGGCCGGCCACGTTTCTTCCTCCTCGTTCGTAGATGTGATTTAACGGTCGATGAAATTCTTGTTTATCGTCGTCTAGACTGTCGCAGAATTTTTTCCTTCGCGGTCAAATTGTAGCGCGGCAAAGGGAAAGGTCGTTCCATTTTCCTCCGGCGAATCACGACGAGGCAAGGACACATTCGGTAGCAAAGACTATTCTCCTCGGCAGAATGATTCTGGACGAGAGTTTCAAATGGTTGGCATTTTACGTTCCTCGGTATCTGATTCTTCCTCGCTGCGAGGAAGAGGAGACGGTCGAGGAAAGAAATTTCACGCCTGGAAATCAGTAGCGAATAGAGCGTGTCGTTTCTTTTTCTACTCGCGTTTCGGCGTCGCTCTTATCAAACGCGCGCACACGCGGCCTTCCTTTCGTCCACTGTTCGAAGAAGAACACCGTGAAATGGCAATTTTCTACCTTGCAACGCGCGCTGCTTCGCTATTTACTCTTTGTCTAACCCGCCACGCTATTTATCTACTTGCGCTCGTACGATCAAAACTCGTACATTAAACGCTTTCGTCCATGACGTAGTATTCGATTTCGCGTGATTTCCTTCGCAGGACAAATCGAGGAGATTTTGTAGAATCGAGCACGATAAGTTAGTTTGCCGAAGCAATCTCGCGTGCATCCAAGTTCTCCTACTTTCCGACTTACAGCGATTTCTTCTTCCCCGTCCCGATCTACTTACCGCTAAAAACCATGGATTTCGAGGAAGATTCCGTGAAGTCGCCGCGAAAGTTCAACGAGGAAACAAGAGCCAACCGGATGATTTTCTATCCTGTGTCTCCGAAGTTGTCGTTACATTCGTCTAACCTTTTAATCAATTTCCAGAAGCTGGAAAGTTTTCCTACTTTCAGAATCGAGCCGCCTCCTATTCCTCCTCTTCTTCCATCTTTGTCATTTTCTATCCGCAACTATTCTCATTTATCGGAAACTACATATTACGAGTCAATCTTCCGGACGTTTCTATCTTTTATCTTCGATTTGTTTCTTTCGAGTGATACTCGATAATTCTCCGACGGGGAGAATAAAGGCAAAGAAAGAGAAGACGAATGGCGGAGATTTCGTCAGAAAAATTCGAAAAGCGGCGCCGGAAGAAGATAACGCTCGATCTCCGTGAATCAAGAAGACGCTATTGCACCAACAGGCAAGAGATTTCACCGGGAGGGAAGGATCTCGGGCCAGATTTTGCAGCGGGGACCGGCAACGACACGCTATCGGGCCGAGATTTCCTCGGAAACGGGAGAAGATCGTTCGGGCTGGAACTCCGAGGCTCTAATCTCGCCGTTAGTATAAACTACGCTTCTCGTCGCACCTCGAACGACGCCCTCGTTAACCGTGAAAGCGTCGTTGTTGCCGACCCTCTTTCGAATTTCTATTCCCCCGATTAGGAAGTCGGGAAACGAGCTCCCATCCAGTCTTCGTCCGGAATATCCTCGCCGAGCACTCTCTTGTTTCGTCGTTTACCAGGGTTAAACTCGGCGAAATAATTAAAACGATCGGTCAAAGAACCTTTCATCTCGCTGGTGTCCACCGTAAAAACACGAGAATCGGAGTTCGGTTTATCGTCCATCCGAAGGGTATCAGGCAACAGAACTTTCAAACTTTTCTCGAGAACGGAACGTGGGTAGAGATAAAAAGAGCACTTGGAATCGCGACACCTGGATACCTTTTGGATTTACTGCGTAAGTCTAGCAGTTAGTATCGTTCCGGAGTAATCGAGTGTTCGAGGAACAGGATGAGGATCGATTAGATCCGAAATGGACCGATCGAACAGTCTTTTTTCAATTAGATTGGGAGGTTTCAGGTGGAAAGGGCTCGGTGAAAGGGGGCAAAGGGGAAAAGAAAAGGGTACGACGGTGATCGAGCTGGACGTGGAAACTCGGTAGAAGGTCTTCCGTCGCGTGGACGATCGTCCGTTATCGCTCCGAAGGGAACCGCTTGACCAAATCGCTCGATAAAAAGCCCATCAGGCAGTTTATTCCTTTTTTTCGTCAGCTTTTGTCTCGATTTAAAACTGTCCCTATTCGGGGACCCGCGGGTCCCATTATACTAGCCAATTCCTCCTTTATTTTCGCTTGCGGTAATTTATTGAATTATTTCGCATCGTCGGGAAAAAAGGACGCGCCACCAAAGCGCCAGGGAATTTCCCCGATTGCTTCTGGTTCTGTTTGCAATCGTAAACGGAAGGATATGTATTCTTCGATAAGAAGAGACCTCCTGTAAGTTTGGACGTTAAGTTTCGCAGGATTTTAAGATGAAATATTTCACGTTCGGCGTTCGAAGTCTGACCCGTTTGCTTTATCAATTTTCCAACGGCTTAACGTTGAATACAAACCAAAGTGTTTCGCTGGGTCAGGGTATTTCAATTCATCGAGCTTGCAAACGTTTAACGCTTGATACCTCGTAAAAATAACGAAGTGGTACGAGGAGGGGCCAAGAGCGACCACGAAAGCTCCGCAAACGAGGAGCCCACGAAAATAAAACCACGCGGATCCCGATGATTCCGGCTACCGTGCTTGTTCCCTGCGTTTTTTAATCACGCAACCTGTCCCATTGTTTTCCCTGTCATTCGTCTGGACGGCATTGTGCGCCACAGCAAAATGAGTTTCCGTTAGAGCGCGCACCATTAATATATATTCACGCGTGTCCATGTTCTCGTTCCTTTCTCGATCCGCGTTTCGTTCCTCCGAATCGTCGAATCCCGAAACTTCTGCTTGTATTTATATAGATGAGAGACGAAGGTCTGCACGGTGATAAAAGACACGGCGTAACAAAAGGGAGGCACTTACGCGAGGCGAGTGGCTCGATTTAGCAAAGTGATGGGAGAGACGACGAGGGACACGGCATTCGGGGCGGAAAAGTTGCCGGTTGGTTGTTTTACGCGATAACGTTACGTTTCTGTTCTCATCGGCGTATTAGTTGAAAAATCGAGCGAAGCAAGGGAGTAAGCAGCTGTCGCGAGCAGAGGAGAGAGAGAGAAAAGGAGAGAAAAGGAACGAGTATGGGAGGTGAGGCAAGGTAAAGTGCAGAGAGGGTACTCCCAGAACCGATAAAGTTCGCCGAGATAACTTCTCCGAGGGCTAAATGGGCTCGCCTCGTACGAGCGAAGCTTCCCGTTGGCAACTTTTTCGAAAACTAACAAGAAGGGATCGACGATCAAAGAGAGAGAGAGAGAGAGAGAGAAAGATAGGGGAGACTCGCGGAACACTCGCGAAAAAGCCAAATGCCGCGTTAATCGAATCTGTCGGAAGCTTTTAAAGCACTCCCGATCAGCTAATTTCCTCGTAATCAGCGGTCAGACTGCGCGTCTCTTTAATCGCAAAACGCTAACCGTTACCTTTACGCGCGCCACGCTCTTTGTAATTGCATTTATCGATCAGACGCTCGAACGCCGTCTTTCGTTAATCTAAAATATAGAAGATAAAAGAGAGGTAAATTACAGTCGTGGATAATAGACGGAAGGATATTCTGCTTAGAAATCATCGAGGGATTCAACGTTTAGCGCCATGACAGAGTAGAAACCATATCCGTCAGGATGAGAAAACAGCGGGAAACTACCGCCAGGCTATTAGATTTCAGAGAAAAGAATCTATGCCGATCGCTCGATCCATCAGAACAATCGTCCAGCAAACGAGAGATCCTCCTGTTCTTCTTGCCGCTCCATTAAATTCTTTATCCGATTCTTTTCCTTGTCACGTATGAATCTTACACGCATAGATCAACGATGATTATCGTCGATCCGATCTTAACGACCTTATTCTCTTCCCTGCTTCGTCCGTTCGTAAAATATAAATACTCGCCTAGCATGGGATCCAACCACGAC
Source organism: Bombus terrestris (assembly GCF_910591885.1). Classification (NCBI taxonomy): domain Eukaryota; kingdom Metazoa; phylum Arthropoda; class Insecta; order Hymenoptera; family Apidae; genus Bombus; species Bombus terrestris. Next base: position 7,055,840 of record NC_063278.1, read on the forward strand.
TCAAATCGACAGGCATCCACGATTCGTATTCCAGCGATCGTTCAATCCAATCCGCGCTTCGTAAAACCTCTTCTTATTCTTTTCCTTCCCGACGAGAGAAAATATACAGCCGGTTGAAACAATCAAAATTTCAACGAGGATTTCTCCGTTTACCGAGTCGGCGTGAAATGAAATTTTCACCGCATCGTCGGAATCTCTGGCCGAGAATGAATCGCTCTCGCCTTGCGCCCAAACTTTCGCGCGAAAGATTCCCTTCCTTTCTCGTTCTCTCGCGATGAAAGAAAAATCGCCACTGCGTGCGTAGATACAGCTCGCGCGGCCACTGCCTTGGCCGCAGCGTGCCCCGAGAGTGTTAATAATAATGGGCAAAGTTGCACGGAAAAGAGAATGTACATCCACAGCTTCTCTCCGCGCTCCACTCGTACCCCATGACAAATTACACCCCGGGGTTTTATTGTTGTTCTTCTTGCTTCTTGCCTCTCGTAGCCGGACTCTTCGCGTACTCTTTCACACTCCTTTCCACCGTTCTTTCCACTTTCTTCGACTTCTGTGCGTACACCTCTCGTCGCGTCGTAACGCGCGTTCCGCAACTTTTCCGCCCTGTCTAGGGCGTGGCTAATTAATATATTCCGTGGCTTTTACCACCGGTTGCTCGCTCGTCGACCGAGCTACGCGTTTCGCGGTACGCGATCATCCTCGAATAATCGTACTTTTCGTTTCTCTTCCTCTTTTCTATCCCTTTCTCCCTTTTTGCTCGTCCTTCGTCGTTTTAATTAATCGTTTCACCAAGACGATGAACTTGTATACGAATTAGTTGCGCGATCGATGAAGGAACAGAGGAGGAGGTGGTTGAAAGAGGGAAACGGCAACACGATGGAACTCGACGAAAGGGACAAGGTTCGGCAGAGGCAGCGAGTCAAGGAGCGGTCATGTAATCGGAAGGAAGCCCAACCTTGGACGGACGAGCGAAGAAAGCTCGATAATCCCGTTAAGGTTACTTAGCTCGGCCGTCTTCGCGGGGTCTCTTTGCAAGGGCTGCAGCTACTCGTTTCGAGGTGTCGAGTTATTTATCGCGAGATACGAACGAACCGGAGGAGAAGAAAGCCGAGGACGAAACAAGACGGGCTTAAGCAACGCGAGAGCTAAAAGAAATTCAAATAGAATCAAAGGAGGAGCGCTGGAATCTAGAAGAGAGCTGGACGGTAGGAGTAGAGCAATGTATAGTATATCGGGGCAATCGAATCGGATAGAGTAGAGTGCGGCATCAGCGTATTCCTCGGTTCGCGTAAAAGGAGAAGGACCGAGGAGAGCTTAGGATATATTGACTGCTTATCGAAGCGTTCCCCTTCCAGTTGCTCGTTCCCGTAGGAATCTATTCTTCTTTTCGCGCGTGTCCAACCCACCCTCCAGTGGATCCAGGAAAAAGTCGACTCGGAAGGAAAGTTGCCACTTCGGTTCGACTCACAGGCCAGTATATCTACTTTTTGACAAGCGGCTACCGCGTGAACATGGTTGGTAAACAAGAACAGGAAAGCGGTGGAGGGTGGTCGCGAGAAATAACGACGAAAACGTATAACGTTGTACCGTCGTATATCTCGAAAATTGGATTCGAGTCGAGAGATTCGTGCCCGTGATAAATTCTCACGGGCAGATTTCCTCCTTCCCACCTGCTATGCTATCCTTGACCAAACTCTGGGGCCATGGTAACGAAAGATCAAGGCTGAAGGAACTGCACGATGGAGAAATCGAAAATCAGGAAGCCTTACAGATAGTGGGGATAGATGGGACCGAGTCTCGCTACCGAAACGAACTGCTTCCAAGTGGGAAACAACTTCGCTGACGTACTGTTGTACGTTTGGTATTTATACGCAGGCAGAAAAGGGGGAAGAAAACGGTTTATCGCGGAAGGAATATTAAGAACGGGTTCTTGAAGGGAAAATTGTTACGCTCCCCTTTTTTCTTTTTTTCCACTTGAATTCCCTTCCCGACTTTTTCAGCGGGAGGAATTAAAACGCTTGTCCGTCGTAATTTTAAACCTCACCCCTGCTCGGTCCGCGAAAGGGTGAGAAGCTCGTTTCTTTGCTCCCGTTTAATTTATCTGGTCACCTGTTCGCTTCAACGATCGTGATAAAAGGAATGCTATTCCCGGTCCTTTCGTTCGACACAACAAGTTCGCGTGCAATTTAAATTACAAGATCGAAGAAAGGAATAATTCAGGTATTGCCGCCACGTGCAAGTTACCGTTTCTAAGAAACGAGCGAGAAAGATATCTGAAAAAGAAACACGATTGATCGATGGAAAATCGCATAGTTAAACTTCGATAGCCTTTTCTCGCTAAGCAAACCGATCGTCGAAGCTCTCTGACAATGTGACGAGCCGTAAAAGCACGAAGTCGGCCGGTTATTACCAGAGAAGTGGAACGAGCAGAGGGTGAACCTGTGACCTCGACTTTACGAAGCCTGGTCGTCCTCTAACGAAATTTCCAGGCGCGAGGAATTAATTACTTCGACGGTTCGTCGCCGAGGCTTCGTCTTTGAGGGCTTAATGGCGGCTCCAAATGTCCTCACGTACGATTCAGCGTGGCAGCAGAGACAAGAGAAGAACGGCACCCTCTTGTCATCGCCCGTCGTACTTCGCGCGATGAATCCTCTCTCGCTTCCTCGCGCGGCCAATTATTGTCGGGCCGAGTTACCAACGACAGTTTGTCGACGATCGATTGTCGTCTCGTCCTGATTCCTGGGATTCTCGATCTCTCTACAGATTTGTCTTCGAACGAGCACAGTCTCTCCTACGAGCTAGCATCGATTCGGACCGGCAACGATCCACTTCTGTCGTGGTAATTGAACACACGCGCGATAATAATTCGAGATTCGGCTGTTGATCGATTTCTGAGATCAACGAGACGGATTTAATTCGACTACAAAGAGAAAACTGAAGTACCCGCCGCTATGGGATTCGAACTCGGAGGAGGATTACATGGAACGAGACGTATATGTGTACAAAAAGGAAGGGATATAATTGAAATTCTAACTATACTGAAGTATATCTGTTTCGTTGCAATTACCTATCGTGGATGATAGTATGGGGCAAAGATAAAAAGTAAGAGAAAAGCGTCGACGCACGAGAAGCCATCGAAATAATTGGATAGCCTCTCGGCGCACGAAATTACCGCCATAAGCGATCGTAGCTTAAGCTGCGCAGCGCCGTGCTTTCGGTCTTCGTGCTTAAATGGGATCGTTTGTTATATGCAGCTGATACAAAGGAGATGGTCAACGAGGTAGCCACGACCGAGTAATCAGCCGTCGAATATCGTTCATAAATGTTTCGCTTTTCCTTAGAACGTCCTGTCTTCGTTGTTCTCACCTTCCGTTTCGTTCCAGAAGATTATAAAACATTTCCACTATCCGTCTCTCGCCGCATTTCACCCTGTTATCTAGCTACAAAATTTCATCAAACTTTCGTCGAGGAAAACTAGCTGGGAACCGAGACTCGTTACAGGAGAGCCGCAGCAGATTACCGCGATCGGATCTATCCCAGAGAGGAAAGAAAGGGAAAAGATGCAGGACAGAGGATCCAGAAGATAGAGTCGTCTGAACATTTCGGACAAAGGTAGAGAGATTCGGAGAACGAATGTAGGAAAAGCATGTACGATCTTTCAACGTCGTTTCACGACGAACGCCAGACGACCGGTGCTCTCGTAGCGAGTTCCGAGCGTAGGAGGACCACGGGATAAGCCTCCTTTCTTCTGCAATTTTCGCGGCCGTTCTCCCAAAAATCCCTGGAAAATACACGATCCTACGGAAAGCTTGCTTTTATCACACCGCGTGACGAGAGACCCGGTCTCCTTTGTCCAGTTCTTAAGCCTCCCCCGTCTGAGCTTCTTGGCGCGCGTTTCCAGCAGCCGTCGTCGACACGGACGCAAACAAAATTGCGACCGTAGCCTGCCGGCGTAGCTCGCCACTTTGGAAAATTGGAAAGAATTTCGGCGAGAATTTACCGGCGCGGGTTGTTCGGTGTTCTGAACGCGATCTTGAGACGCGCGAAAATTGAAGCCGCGAAACAAATCGTCCTTTTTTAGGAGACTCGTTAACAGCTTGCTCTCCACTCTGCGGTTAGGGAGAGAAGAGAAGTGGAAGTTTCGCAGCTCGCTCGACCTTCGTCCTTTCCCCTAGGTTCGCGACGACGAGTCCAAGTTTCGCGACGCAGACGCCAGACACAAAGACGAAGAGCAGATCCCTGAGAAAGCAACGGGGAGAAAAGGGAAACGAGGACGACGGGGGGAGAAGGAGGACGAGACCGACTCCGGCTCTCGTTACAGAACCGACTGCCGGAGAATATTCTTTTGTGCGGCCTCGGCTTCGTTAAAATTAAATATCGATTTTGCTTCCAGGGCATTTCAAGCTGGCCTCAGGAGCAACCGCAATTCCGCTCGTGAGCATTTCGTCGCCCGAAACGGATATGACAGACGGGAAGATGCTCCGTTTAGTCTACTACGATTTTCCCTGATTTCTCTCCGCAGCACGAAAAACGATTTAGAAAATGGCGGAACGACTAGCGGACGATTGCGAAGGATCGATGAACGATTAAAAAACCAAGGATTCGGTCAACCGATATGTAACAGAGTCGCGAACTGACCCAGAAAGACGGCGCACAACAGTAACTAAGCGCATGATGAAATATTAAACGTCACGTTCTACTTTTTCCACTTTTCCTAAGCCAGAGGAAGAGCCACGAGACGATGCTAAAACACGACCTCGTGATGGCTTTTGTCCCGGACTCTGTTTCCCCTGTACTGGGTCAAGACGATGCGCGGATAGAGGGTGGATGAGACGGATGAAGCAGAGATAAGAGGTGCTTTCTCGGACGAGTATCTTGGACGGATCGAAGCTAGACGGTGCACGATAATTGATCATCGCCGGCTGACACGATTCGGAATCGAATAGTTGGCATTCGCTGCGACTCGAATTAGCTCCTCTTTGTCCTCCACGAGTGTTTAATCGCTCGGCGACCCGATTCTTCGACAGATAACTTTTTCCTTTCGTCTAATAATCCTTTTTCACTCGAACTCGGTAGAACCTTCTTTGCCCAAGACCATTTTCCGAAGAGAAGGGGGTAAAATCTATGGGGTCCGGAAGAGTGACGGCACCGTGGAGCCACTTTAGCGCCAGCCACATTCTCCGCCTAACGAGGGGCAAGGGTCGCGTCGCGGCTTTTTCCGTTAGGCACGCACGAAATTAATAAATAATGTCGGTCCACTTTATTGCCGGCTTTTCACGAATCACGCGGAGAAAGCAAGCCGCTGTGTAATATCTTGCCGTGTTCCCCTCTACGCGGCTTAACCTCGAAGGCGCCAAGGGCGAAACTTTCACGAACCCCCGCCGAGTACTCGTCACGCTCCAGCCTAAATTGTAGCGAAGGGCGGCGGCAAATCTATTGACTGTGGCTCGAGCAAGAGCAACAGAGACGCTGGTAGGCGACCTTAATAATTTACCTGGGCGAAACGCGGCGTTTTGTAAAATTAGTTTTGTTGTGCCATTTGACGTTCGTACTCTGGTAGCAGATTGTTCCACGTAGCTGATCCGTGTCGCGCGTTCCATGTGCCTTTCCTCTCCTGCAACCCTCTTTGTCTAGAAAATACGCTCCCGAGCATCTCTAATTTCAGGGTTAGTTAAAGTCCCGCGGTGATTTCGTCTAGCGAGACACGTCGCCGCGTTTTCGCTTCGAACCCTCCTCTTGTTTAAGAGAGGAACATACACCATTTTGCAGTTTCGTCAGCGACCGCGAGTTTCGGCGTTACGCGCCTCGTGCAGCGTTTCATGGAAGATTTAGGGTGGTTTGCGCGTAGGTAGATTTGAAATTCGCAAGATAATATACATTTTTTATCAAAGGAGAACAGAAGTCTCGCGAACGAATCCGGATAAAAAAGATCAGTCGCAGTGCAGAGAAGGACGCGAGTAATTCTATTATACCGCGAGAAGCTGTGGCGAATGGGAGGAACAGGCCGAATTGTTTAACGAAGCCGCGTGGAAGATGAGAAGTGTCAGTAACGAGCACGAGGAACGAACATTTCGTGTCTGCTTTGAATCGAATTTTTGTCGCTGAAAAACAGCGTGTCTACCTTCGTATCCTATTTTCGCGATTCCCGTGCTCGGCTTGAACATTTCCCTTTGAAACCCAAGGAGGCAACGGAGTGAGATTTTCTGCGAGCGGGCTATCGCGATACCTTTGCCGAAAATGCAACGAACAAAACCTCGCCACGGTCTATCGTAGGTTGTCAGCAGGTCTGACACGCTATATCAGCTCGCTTTATATTGTCGGAGTAATATCTCGCGCTGTGGCGCCCTTTGTTCCGCGCGTCTGCGAGCTGTTCGCCGAGATACAAATCGAACAGCTCCAGTGAAATTGTGAATCTCCTTCGTTTCAGGCTTCCTTCTAGCGGTCAAACGAAAAAGCCACGATTCGATTCCCAGTTTAAGAGATTTCAGGTAGCCGGAGGAATCGCGTCCATCGATCATCGACGACTCCGGGATGAATCGGAGAGACTCGGATCTCTGGAATAATATCGAGAACCGAAGAGAATTTTCGCCAAAATTTCCTGCAAGACCAGCGAATTTACGACTTCTCGAGCCAGGGAAGAAGATCGAGAAGGAGCTTTAACGATAGAAGATCTTCGATCTTCTCGAAATCATCCAAATTTCACCACGTTCAACTCTATCGAGAGATTAATCCAGCCTCCGTGTCTGTCCAGGTTTTCCAACCGTCCGGAAAACCTTCTCTCTTAGAATCTTGTAAACCCATTACGACATCAGTCCCAACGATGATCTACATTCGTCTCTTACCGCGAATAATCGTGTCTGCGATGAAAAAGGCTTGCGTTACGGTCGCCAGGAGGGGAAAGCTTTATAGGCAGCGCAATATGTAACTGTCGCGGGAGCGGCGGACGTCCAATAAAAGCAGGCTTTTTCCTTGGCCCCTTTTTTCCCCCGCGGGGATAAATGGATCGGGCGGACGTGGGCTTTAGGCTTCGCGTTGCTAGCCGAAAAGAGAAAGAGAGCTACCAATCGCTCGCGTCAAAAACGTCCGGCGGTGTCCAATGAAGTCGCGCGACCTGACTTCCACAGCTGCGCTCACAGAGCAACTATCTTGTAACGAGTTAGCGACACGTGCATCGAACTGTTGTATCCTGGTGGAAACCGGTGCGCAAAAACACCCTCTATCCAGCTCCGCCGTTATTGTTTCTGTCTAATGGTAACCCAGTTTCCATGACGAACGGTAGCTCGTAACGCGTTTTTGTCCGCCGCTTATGCCTTCTTTCTGACTCAAGGATACAGCTAGTGACACAGGGATCGCTTTCTAAAAACGTTTCTAAGCTTCCGACATCTGTTTGTTCTTTAAATCGTTCTTCTATATCGAACAACTAAGATACGAATGGTAAGTGGATGAAATCCAGGAAAATAGTATCGGCGAACAGATCGGTGAAACCCGGAAATCCTTGGATGGAATTTAGAGGCGAGCAGACGCGTAAACACCGAGGGAAAGTCGAAACCGCGAGCGATTCTTACTTGCTCGTAGTATGCATACGAATCAGATTTCGCTTAAAAAGAATATATACTTGGGCTAGACACGCAAATTTCCCGGGAACATCGAAATTTATCGGAAGGCTGGCCGGTGCAGGAAACAAATTCGCCGCGCGGAAGTTACTCGTTCTGGGAGAAGTCGAGCGCAGGAGCGTTGGAAAAACGTAACGGTTTTATTCCGCGCACGTTTCCGTTCGGCCTGGCAACGGTATCGAGTAAAATCGTTTAAATTCGCGAACGTGGATCGGCGGCATTCTCCACGGTGAATCGGCGACGCCGTTCAACAAATTCGAGCCGTTTTCTTCTCTCTCTTCTCTTCTCTTTCCGCAGTCGATATTCGTGCGAGCCCGCGGGACAAGCTCAACCATGCGTCTACGCGTCTACCTGATACGTGTACGCGTGTACCGTACGAGTGTGTGCGTGCCCTCGTGTAATGGACACGGGGGAAAAATCAATTGTTGCCCGAGGGCTTTTAATCACGGACTCGATCTTTTTATTTCCACATCCCCGACGAAAAGTTCACGGGTTTACCACCGCATTTTTTCCATTACTCGCCCCGACGAAGAACACCAGGGCCAGCCGGCCTAATGAAAAATCACCTGTTACCCAAGGAAACCTGCTGCCGGGAACACTTGATCCGTTTATCAAATTAACGGATCCTGATGCGTTTCCAATTAACTTTCTGGATTACTCTATCCTTTTAAGGCTTCCTTTCAACGGGAAGAAATTGGGAAAAGATACGGATTGGAAATTTCCACCTACACGCATTTATATTTCTCGCGTAAGTGTTGATTTTCGGCAATGTGCGGGGTTATCGATCGAAGACTCATTCAATAGGTAGCAGAGTGTGACGCGGTGAATGGCGGGCCGTGAATAGCGTGCTTATTTCTATAAGTGTTAATCGTTTGAATTAGAAGAGGACCAACTACGTCTAACGATTCAACAAGTACCAGTCTATTGAAACACACGTACGTACGTATGTACACGCGAGTCTGCATCAAGATCCATTTCACTTTGCGTTCTCTCGCACAGAGGCGAAACAAAGAGCAACTTTCGAGAAAAGTGGAACGACCGCGATCGATCACGAAGCGGGAACAGAGCGAGACAATGGCACAGTCCAGGCTCGTTCGTAGAACTTCTCTGATGCGTTGGGAAATTTCCCGCCCGTCAGACCCACCGTGCCAACTGTGGAAAATCAACCGACGAGAAAGAATCGAGCATGACGTTATTTAGGAAAACCGACCCGCGAGATTCAACCAGCCAAGGGAAAAGTTCGTCCCTTCGACGAATATTCCCGGAGATATTCCCCCCTTGAGTCGCTTCTGAGATTATTAATCGCGAAATTCTCTAGCCATAATGGAAACCACGGACGACATCTTTGAGAATTGAATAGGTAGAATTCCGAGATCGAATTCCAACGAAACGACACCGACCGAGGAAATAACCCACGACAGAATCTAAGGCGAACGAAAGGAAGCCGGTGGAAAGACAAAGAATGTTATAGTTATCTTCCGACAGGATTCTCAAGCCATCGACTTTGAAATGTAATCATCGAACTCTACGGGACATGGAGATACTACTACGTCCAACCTACTACTACGTTTGCACGGCGACAGCCTTCGATCGAAGCGGTCCATGTTAAGGATATTATGGAAATTAATTCGAATCCTCCGTTTTTCCTCCCATTTCGATCCAATTTTCATGGAAATAAAATACTCGTTTATTAACGATCGAATTAATTCGCCAATTTCACCTGGCAATAACACGCGCTACATCGACGCGATACAATGTGACTATCAAAAGGATTTATCTATTAATCGAAGCTTTCAATGTGGAAAACGATTGCACCGTCGAGACACAATAACGACACCGACGATTCCAGTGACGGGTCTCTCGCAATCGTCGTAACGTATCGACGCGATATCGCGATATCAATTCTTGCCGTTTCGCTCGGTATCCTGTCGTAATCGTATTCGCGACAATACACTGGTCGGTGGTGTGTGTCGCGCGAATAGAGGTGCGCCTTTGCAGCCGTCCTATCGGTCCGCTCGATGGACGATCCGCGACAGCCATTGGCTCTATTCAATAGCCGGGATATACCGGTCTAACGGACGGCGTGTGTATACTGCGATGCCAAAAAATCCCCGATCGATCGATCGCGCCGCGACAGCTTTTACGAGCCGTCGCGATCCAATAAACGCGCGACGAGTGGCTGTGCCCGTCAAAAGTAGATTACATTGCTCCAGCGTGGAATTACCCCAGAATTCTCGTTCGACCGACTATTCTCTCTGCGATGAAACGCCTAAACCTGATACCGATCGCTTTTCACCCTATCTTACGATAACCGAATAGAGACACGTTGAGACTGGGAGAAATTCTGACGTAAAAATCGATGCTTTAGGACGACAGGGGGAGAGCTCTCGGTATCTATGGACACACCTTTGAACGAGTAGAAACGAGGCAGTAAAAAGCCATCGGTATCGTCGATATTACGCGTCGGAATCAAAGAATGAGAAGCACTACTCTACTACCGGGTAATATACGGATCTGTTTGGAAAACAACGAGAAGAAATTGCTTGCGCGACAACCGATCGACGATAGCGGAGTCACGGAATCGAAAGAAGACTCGTGTATCAGAACGAGTGTATCAGGGGGTGCGACAGTTTGCGATCTCGTTACTGTTCGGTCGGTCGCGAGTGCAAGCACAATTTGCTGCCTGTTGAATCGCGAGTCGGGGATGTCGGAGGACATACGAGCAACCCTTACACAAAGAATCCGCTCGTAAAGGGGCTGATGGAACGGAGTGGGAGGTTCGGCCCGTTAGACACGAGCTTTATCGTACGTCTGGTCAAATGAGCCCTCGGTGTGCGCTCGTCGTCCCTGGACTGTGAAACCGTTCCTGCCTCCGACTTCTCCAAGGAGCGTTTTCTTCGAGATTTACGTATTCTCCGGTGTCCCGGTTCGGGCAGGAAACCAGCCACCGCCGGAGGGTAGAACGCGAAAACGGTAAAAAGTCGGGGGTCGGATTATTCCTCGGTGCTTACATGTGGCAGTTTCCCGGAAAACGAGCCCTGAACCTGGTCCAAGATGTATATACCCGGATACGCGAGCATTCGGGGGAAAAAGTTTTATTTGGGACGTGAAACGACCGCCACGATGCTGTTGAGTTCGTCTCGATTCCACACCGTTGGTATGATATATAAATCGTTGATTTTGGGATGCCTGAAATTGATTCGAAATACAACTTCAAATACAATTTTTAATAGTAAATCGTACATGGCAACATTTTTATTCGAATACTTTCAAAATTCGAATATCATCAGCTGAATTATAAAAGAAAAAGGTTGTTGTTATTACAAGAGGGAGGATCGTTTAACCGGCCGCGCGAGTTATGTCGAAAGTACCGAGTTCATTCGCGGCTTATTATTATTCCGGAAATCGTGGGGCGTCGTGGAATTAGAATACCGCGGTAGAAGCTGACCAAAATTCCATCGGACGTCGTTCGACCGGAAAAGCCTTGGAAATTTAGTGGCGCAGCGAGCCACCCCTAATCGTCCGGAGTCGTTTCAACGGGAGCAGAACGGTGGAAGAGACGGACGACGAGGAGAATTACACGGAACGAAACGAAACAGTCCCCGATGACAGGGGTTCGTAGGGAGAACTTGCTTTACGATCCGCGAGATGGAATTCATAAGGTCGTCGTGACTGCACTGCGGACGAATATCGATTACGCTCGTGAAACAAATGGAGAAGAAACAGACTCGTAGGACGGATAGATCACTCGATAAAAACGTTGGACGGTCACGCGAGATGGGGAACGCGTTATAAATCGTTCGAGACTTGCTCGTTCGCGGAGTCGCGGCGCGTAACCGCGGCAACATCTGAAACCGGGCTGTCTGAAAGAGGGTGTACAGGTGCGTACAGGGTGAAATGAAAGGAGAACACGCGGTAGTACGGCGACGCTCCTCGGTTGACGTTACACGGGGATGGGTGAGCCACCCCAATTTACGATTACGAGACACTGGAGGGCTCAAACGAAGGGTTAAACCGGGCTTAATCAATTCTCGTCGAGACTGTCGGTGTTTAGGGGCTGGATTTTCAACGACATATGGAATCACGATCGGTGCCAAGGAAATTCGAAAGAAGAGAATTCTCTGTCTCACGATAATAATAACGACGATATACATATAGTGGACGAATGAAAATAAATGACTAGCAGATTGGATGATTAAGAAATAACGAAGGCAGCGGACGTAAAAGGGTCGGGATCGAATTGTCTCTATTTCCCTTTCATTCGCTGCGTTTTCACGGTGATTCGATTGAGGGATGGGGGTACAGAAACGCTCGGGAAATTAGTCACAAAGGGATCCCCCCGGCGGGATATCGCCGCGCCACTCGGACCGTCCGAATCTCATTCCGGAAAGCCACGGCTTCCCAATTTCGTCGTCTAGGCTACTCCCGATGAAATTCGTCGCCCGTGGGAGAAGACGGACGACGACGCCACCGCCGTCGACGCTCGCTCGCCGCCCCCGTAAAAGGTTGGGACAAGCAAGGGGGAAGAGGGGAAGAAAGACGTGTATCCAAAGGGTATTGTGAACAGGTTTGTCGATAGGATTTTATCACGGACTCGAGGGTGGACCGTACGTGCAAAATCGACTGCCTCGTAGCCAGCCGACCCGTGACGTACTAGTACAAGGCCTGCGGTTCATGGATACTTAATCAGACGCTCCAGCACGTGCGACTCGACGATTCTTCATTGGTTAAATCGTTTCGGGTGGAAAGAATAATCACTGGAAATTCACGAGAACTTGGAAAACTCTACGAGGGGATTATTTGTACTTTAACCAGCGAGATCTAAACGCCAGCTTTCGAGCGTGTTCTCTGTTAGAAATATGTTTCGAGTTTATAGCGTGCAGCGTGATCATGGTCCGGAGAGGATCAGTTCCTTTTTACGAAAATAGTTAGCAGAACGCATCTGAGCCACGTAATAAACGAACAACTTAGGGAAATTCTGCTAAGAATAATTCTACATCTTAAAACCAGACTGGATCGACATTATTTCTCTCGAAACTAAGCTATACGCCATCTTCTTGCGCTTTATTTTATCGAAATAATAATTATCTATTTACGTTCCTGTACAAACGAAGAAACTAAGCTATTTCAAGTATACAACATTACTTTGGAACCGGCAAAAGCTAGAGTCCTGCTATTTCTCGACAACGATTTTCCTTTAAACAAGTCGGTTGAAATTGCAAATTTCGTCGTCTGGTTACACCGCTAGGGAGCAGATGTTGACGTAGGAACAGTAATTGAAGTACGAAGTACAAGCTGCAAAGCAGGACACACGTACACAGGTTAAAGCAACGTCTGTTTGTCGAGATGAAGTACAGACGGATGTGTGATCTGGGGCAAAAGGGACCCTCGTCAAACAGGATCCGGAAGAAACGTGGAGAGGAAGCACGTTGGAGCTTTGATCATTCCCTGTGGAACATGTCTGAACCAACAACAACGCTTTAATCTCGGACCTTTTGAAAAGATTCTGGCACACGTACGTATAATTGCGTGCGCGAAAACGTACGGTTGTTTCTAAAAACTGAAAACCCGGCCACCTTCCTCCTAAACTGCTGATAATCAAAAGAGTCAAGATGCCGGTAAATGGTCGCGAGACCGGAACGAGCTCGTAATAAAAACGGACGACTGCCTAAGGAGCGGAGAAGATTCGAGACTCATGAAAGACGATGCTGCATCGAAAGTTTTTCGACTTGCAAAGTCTTGGCGCAGCTCGTTTCGCCGCGCGTTACCACCCTTAATTCGTATTTACTAGAACCGCAAAGCTTTCGTCTTTACGAGCCTATACCGAGAATTTTTACCGCACCACCCATCCCCCGTGTTCTCCGCCGTTTCTTCTTTACGAACGACCATTTGACTCGCTCCGGAACATGGAACAATCTTTTTTTACAGTTGCTAAAAGTTGGATAACTCGTAGATGAAGAAAGATCAGTAGAGTAGGAGAGAAAAACAAGGAGAGATCTGTGGCGGCACTCGACAAGCCAAATACCACCACTCGACACTAACTAACGTCGGACGATGGCAGCGCAGTGGTTAGCGCCTTAGGTTACGAACGTTCGAAACCCGGCGACCGGAGTCCGATTTTTCTTCTACGCAATTAAATTAGGAGGAAAATCAGCAGTACCTCAGCAGCGACATCTACAGCCCCTAGCAACAATTACTCCGGACAAGAGCCAGCAACAACAACTATCACGGACAACACACACATATACCACCTCAGATCTATTCCAAATCAATACGAAGTCTGTACGTTTTACCGATACAGTGGCGTGCAGCGTGAAAAAGTCAGAGGGTGGTCCAGTTCGAGCGAGACGAGATTTATTCAGACGCGGTCGCTTATTGGTGTGGAACTTTTCTCGGCAGACAAGACGACCGGCGTCGTGGCGCCGGCTCCGACACACGCACGTACCCACACCGACCGTGCAGACGCGAGAGAATCGAGAAGTCGTGTTGGTAAGCGAACGAGCTCCAGGCTCCTTCTTTCTCCGTCTCGCGTGGTGCTCCGCAAATAAAGGATCGAATTCGGCGGACTTCCGACCGTGTCCTCGACCACGGTTACGGAAAAACCGCCAGCAGGAAAAAGGGATGATGAAAAAGGAAAAAGACGACTACGAAGTATTTTAAAATGTCGCGCTGGCCTCGTGAACAAGAGGGACAAAATTCTGCCTCGATCGTGAGCAAATCCCTTTCGTGAAGAAGCGCCGAAAGTTGCAAGAACACAGACTCTACAGAAAAACGGAGCAACAACACGACGAATTCTACGCGAAAACGTTCTACGATGTCTCTGACCGTTCTCCTTTATTCGATTTATTCAGAGAATTCTCGGCGTTTCGCAAATTCCTCGAAAGCTGTAGAAAATAAAAGAAAATATATGCGCAACTATGAAACATGAGCTTTCGAGACAGACGATTTCGATGTAAAAATATACATAAACCAGAATATACACCGAGCCGCGGTATATTCGGTTGGATATTCGCGCTCCTTCCGTGTCCTGTTATATTCTTTACGATGACACGCAAAGCCGGTCGATTATCGGATCCAGTTCGATTCCAGTCATCTCGAGGCCGACCCATCCTCGTCATCTCCGAGACAAGACCAGAGATCGAACCGTTGCCACACACGCTCGTTTCTCATTCCAAGTGGAGTAACACACGCGGAGACGACACGCGCAAGGTGTTCCGCGATAATGCACACCGCTCGTATCTCTTGTTGGCTTTAAGAGGACGGATTGAGCGACGCGTAAAGATAAACGGTAATGTTTACTACGCTCGTGTAACCGGCATTAACGGCACGGCTCATTTGCATTGATAAGTTACGTCGCAATATTAAACTCGTCACGCGCCAACACTTTCTCCTGCTACCACTAAAGAGATCTAAAGTCGAACAGCTTGAATTGATACGTGAATTTACAACGCTATTCTTCTTGGTCGATGTCTACTATGGAAATTGGTTCACGCCTCTTTTCTAAAAAAAAAAAAAGTACATTTAACTCGTCGATGGTGGTCACGGTGAATCAGAAACTTTAAGCAAAGGAAAAATTCGGAATAGTAATTTCATTTCATAATTAGCAAAGAATAACGTGATTCGTATTACTGCGACATTACCATGCGACAAGGAAGATCAAAGGATTAACAGATCCATCCTCCTCGCACTACGATCGACGCACGAATCGACACGGAGCACACGAATTTTCACTATCGACGAAGAAAACAGAATATGTTACGCATATCGAGATCAAACTGCAACCATTCGCGCATAAATTCTGACCGCCTAGCCTATAACGTTGCAAAGTTATGGAAACAAGAGAATTACAAATTAAGAAGCTCGACGTGTATTTTGGCAACGTCCGACGATATTAAAAAGTAGCTAAAACTCTCCCACGCTTACAACTTTTACCAGAATGTTTGCAAATAACCGACTGAGAAGAATTCGACGATTTCTTAAATCGTATAGAAGGAAATTTGGCACGGACCGTGCCGATTATTTCAAGAGAAACGCGCTAAAAGTGGCGATGACTCGAAGCATGATGCGGATCTAAAAATCGAGACGAAGTTCGAGTTGGGTGCCCCCGGAATGGCCGCAGACCGATTCAACGCCGTAGAACGATCTCGTGTCGTGGGACGCGAAGTTTTAATTGAGACGCGAGTTCTCCGAACTCGAATTTCGTTAAAGTTTCCCGCTGCCTTGGCTACTAATTGGACACGATGTCCGGGTTCCTGGTGCCATGCAATCCGACGTAGTCGTCGGTTACAACGAGGAGTTCGCAGATTGTAATTTTCCATCTTACTTCTCTTGCCCTACTGTTTCTTCCCTCCGAATACCACGTGTATTTCTATATACGAGGTGTCTGACAATTTCCAACCCATAATATATTCGCATTTTAGTTCGCGGTAAAATCATAAAAATCAAAGGTATCGTGAAATATCGTCTAATATGGTCGATGAAGATGACAAGGTGCTGTTAACAAAGATGGAGGAATATTCTAAGAAAGCTGCAAACTGTTTAAAGCACCGGCTTTAGTACCTTTCAAAGAAACCCACACTACTCAAGAAAGCAATTTTCCAGGCCGCTTTTCTCGGCAGACACACGCCGGAGTGGATTAAAACGAGACACCTTGTGCACGTACGTGTGTGTGCGTGGCTCTCGTCCCTCTATCGTCGGAGTGGCCGCGACGAGAGGGCCGAGGGACTTTTGAGGGTTCCGTGCCACGAAAGGAACCGAGTCGAGTCGCTCTTCCTGCCTGCCTCAAAGAGAAAGAGAGACTCTTGACAAGCACATAGGGGACACAAGGTACGGAAACTTGGAAAAATATATATAACGTATGGGTGGCCGAGGTTCTAACGAGTGCGAAGCTTCGTCGTCCGATACAGCTCGTATAACATCAATGCGAAAATTGCCAACCTCTATATCTATGGCATCTTTAACGATGTTTTCCGCTCACCCCGCTTTGATCAGCAGCCGGTGCATTCGTCGCGGAAAATTCGAACGGTCACGATGGAGACGCGAAATACAGAAGACAGCAGAGTGTGAAAATTCGGATCGTACGATAAATTTAATTGTAAAGCAGCTTAATTCTCGACTCATATCGTGTCGTTTCGCGGATCGTCTTACTTGTTCAAAGAGAAATCTTCGTCAAAGCGAAGGAGCCGAATCAGAAACATCCCCGAGACGGTTCGCTTAAAAACAAACACCACTAGCGACGGTGGTCGAAAATAACCGGCTACCACGTAGAATTTTAACGGGCTGTCGCCAATATTAATTTGGAAAATTTGCGTCCTGATAAATATCGCTGGTTCGCCATGCGGTGCCGGAAATGAAACGGAACGAGATAAAGGACGTCGGCTTTTGAAAACGAGCCAGATACACGCCTCTCTGCGCGACTAGAAAACGAGTCGTTTCACGGTCTCTTCTCTAGCTATCTAGGTATACCTGTATCTCTTCGTCGTCTCGTTTCGTACTAGCGACGAGCGTACCACCGTGCTTCGTTGTCCACCGTGCGGAGGAGCGTACGCGTGTGCAGTGTGCAGCCAACGGCGGGATAGAACACGCGGAAACGGAGAAGTTCTCTCTTTGAGACGACCTCTCTTAGATGGGGCCAATTAGAGACACCCTACTCCGCAGTCTCGTTCGGTCGGCGCGTCTTTGGCTTATTGCCCTGACATGCCGGAGTCTAAGCCGACACGAAACAGGAAACAAAGAGCGGCGGAAGAAAATGAGCCGAAGGGAACCGATAAACGTTGCCCGGAACTTTTGCGACGTTTGCTCGCCATAGACTTCGACCAGTATCAAACAGCTTTCAAAGAGACCACCAGACCACGAGGAGACTTTCGTCGATCCATTCACCCCACTACGACAAACTTCCTCTTCGAAGGATAATAAAGTTCGCGTGCTACGACTTTTCGAAAAGCAAGTCGATTCTTAACCCCGCGAAACCTTATACGCCAGTTTCCCCGAACGACTGATTTACCTTGAAACCTCGTAAGAACGGAGGTACGAAGACCGACGCGACAAAATCATGACGAATTACCGATGGCTAATCGTTTGTGGTTGCAACGGGACGAAGAATCGCGCACGTGTTACTCGGTGAAACCGAAAGTGACGTGAGTGATCGCGCGCAAGATAATCGACCGATCCATTACGATGAAACATTAATGAATGGAGCGCGAGCGAATCAACGAACTGATGGACACGATGTGGGGACACTCGGTAGGTATACAAATCAAGATAATGGCAAATATTTCACGGTAATGTAACGGGTGGCTGAGTCGTATAGGTCCCACGAGCATTAGGTATATACAAGGCCATCATCTGTATCAATAGAGTGCCACAGCCGGCGCGGGTTCTCCGTTTCCCTCTTACTCTTTATACCCACTCCGATTCTGTTGCATAATGCTAGTGGAACGCAAACGGGCATCGATAAGTCACCTCGTGTAGCTCCAACGAGCCAGGATTCACCGGGAGAATGTTCTCGAGGGCAGTGGAAGAGGAACGTAAAAGGGGTGGTGTGAAACGATAAAAAGGAAAAGAGGGAAAAACGCGGTCGGCGTGATCGATATTAAAGCGGGTCGTCTTCGAATATTGCGAGGAATTCGTTCGAGTCACGCAATTATTTCCCTTCGTTTGTCGACCAGTTTGACATTGAAATTCGCAGCATTGGCTCTGGTCACGAAACCAACGATAATTTCCCGGTGACGTCCATCGTTACGTAAAACCAACCATTTGTTTTCGTGTGTTATTCGGCATTTTGGAAAAAGAAGAAGACGGTATTTCAGCGGACGGCTATTCGTAAGAGAATGAATAAATATTGCATCGGGCACTCTCGCAGTTTTACACGACCGCGTCAACGACGATTTTAATGAAAAGTTGTGGTCACCGGAGGTACGTCGAGCGGACGATTCGCACGCGGATTCCACTCTAATTCCAGAGGGCAATTTTATTCACGTCGCGCGACGCCAATTCAATGGGTCGGCGAATGCAAACATCGAAAGTGTTGGGGAATACACAAAACGGGTCGTTACGTTTGCGAAGAATCATCGCTAAATCCCAAAACTCATTTCGGGGACGCGTACGTCCGCGCGAATTAGTTATCGCAACGCCAAGTATCGCACGATGTGAATAATTTTATTAGCCTCGTTGCCTCGCCGCTCACGTTCCCGATTTCGCGAAGCCTTCGGAGAATAAATCTATGGAAAGCGACGATCATGTTCCACGCTCCGTTCATCCGTCTATTCTCTAAACATCAACTAAATACAAATCCACGAATCGATACGATTCTCTATATTCTCTCGATTGAAACGGAAACGAGAAAAAAAAAGAGGCGTGCGCCAATGGAAGCATCGACAAAAGCGAGAAAAGAGATAAAGATACTCGCGGAGGAGTCTCCAATTTTCAATATTCTCTGAAAGCGTACGAAGGCACGACGAACGCTCAATCAGAAGGCTCTGAGTAGTCGCTCAGCCTTCAATATCCTTTCCGCTCCCGGTGACAGAGAGGAGCGAGGCGCCAAGTTAACATCCGTTTCATCCGTAAATAGGTCTGAAAACGTTCGAAAAGGAGGTTCAGCCCTCCCTGTAGCTGAAGCCATCGAGGAAGGCAGCCTTTTGAAATCTGCGCGGCGGAAGGCTCGTCTGTTTGCACGAGAGCCTCCATTCACGCCGTCGCCGTCGAATCAATATTGATACGGACCTTTATATATGTATGTGGAACGCGCCGCTGTGCACGCCGTTTCGATGGAATGCAATATTAATAGGACGCCTGAACAATATATTCCTGGCTACCTGTGTGCACTCGCGTATACCAACGCGGCGATATTTGCTTAGGCGCGTCCTGGTTCGGCCTGTCATCGTCGTCTGGATAACGAGGTGTCGCCAGTTAGACAGGCGTCGTTTCCTACCGTCTCTGTGGCGTACATCGCCGCGCAAATTAACCTTTTTAACGATACCGACAATGGAAAATCGGTGACGTGTTAAGTGGTAAGTATAAGGATTTCTAAATGTGACTAGCATGGTTTTTCAGGTTGATCGGTAGATGGAGCAGAGAGTAAGGCAAACAAGAATCGAACCGCTGGTGTTCCCGTATTTGTTCCAGTGATGGATGTCTTGTTTGGTGTTTGACGCGATGTATCACGTCGTGCAACTGACTAAATCCCAATAGTTGCGCCGAGCAAGATTAATTGAATCGATAGGAACAACCGGTCTGAATTATTAGCTCGAGGGAGCATTTCTACGGAGCATGTACACGGACGTGACACAGTTCCGAAACTCGGATGTTAGGCGTGTTATTCGTGAATCCGCAACTGACACCGTACAGTTTCACAGTACATAATCGCGGAAATGGGAACGCCTCTCGTGGAAACAAAGATGACAAAACGGAGAGACGATGCCGCGATGTGGCACGAGACAATAATAAGAAGTACGGGCAAAGATAGACAAAGGAGATCCAGGGCAAAATCTCCCGGGAAAGAAATATACCAGTTGGGTAAATAGCGGACCTCCTTTCGAAGGATCGCGAGCGTAAGACGAAATATCGCGTAATGACGGGCGGTGTATAAATTAGAAATTCTAACGAAGACTGAGAGAAGGTTCGTTCGAGCTCTCGGTGAAACTGAGACTCGGCCTGAATCTCTGTAGAGCGACGCTTTTAAAGAAGCGCGAGAGATACGCGCTCACAAGGGAAGAAATAGCCATCGCGTGGTACTTCACCTGGAAACGTTCGTCCGAAGATTATATCAGCTTCATCGTGCGATTCAACGGCGCCGTATTTTCCACGTAGCATAATGCTCCACGGCTTTAATATTTCGCAGACAACTACCAACCATTTCGGACTCACGGCTAGAGTCACAGCGTATCCGCCTCTGGGAAGATTGTCTCTGTAATTTATTCATCAAAAGTAATAAACCTTATACCGCGACCTTTTATGCCTCTGTCTTTTTTATAAAATTCATACCTTGCCTTGTCTACGTTCGTACATCTACTGCGAATCGATATTCATTAGCAGCATACATACGTCGATTCTACCGTTTCACCAGGAATCAGAACGGAGGATGAAAAACACAGCGAAAAAGAGAAAACAGGAGGATGGAAGAGGCGACGAAAACCACGTTCACCGACACGTACGAACGCGTCCGATGCACGTCGCGATATTTACCGATTCCCCGTTTAACTGGATGTTTTCGGGGGTGGAACTAAAACCGTAGCCGGAAGAAGGGCGGAACGCGAGGGACAGTCTGGCAAAAACGTCGAAATATGGCGGGTTCGCGCGGAGGCGGCCGTATAATTTCCGACTGAGCGCGGCTCGCCGAATTCTCGTCAACGTTTCACGTTCCCTCTCGCTCCACCCTCTGACAACACACGCGCGCGTCCTCACCCTTTCTCGGCCGCAGTTTGTCTGCATTAACGCTCAGCCGGGCGACTGTTCGACGTCGCTTTGCTGAAAATGTCGAGAATGGAAGAAGCGGAAAAGCCGGGGAGAAATTCCACTCGTGGGAAACCGAGGTTCGACGACGAGATTCTTGTGTCGCGCGAATTTCCGCGAGGCCCTAGCTATCTCGCGTCCTCCGACGCGTATATTTTTTCTACTCTTTATGGGTGCCACGACCGTCAACGGCGGAAGGGCTTTCAACTCGCGGGGAAATCGTATCGCACCGGAAGCGGCCGAGTGCCGTTAATTTTTTTACGAGGCCGTAACTCGTTAGTGCCCTTTGAGAAGGCTTTAAAGAGCGCGATACGCGGATAGTTGACGGCTTGCGGCCCGCTATCTTCCTCCGTGTCCTCCACCTCTACCGCCTTTTCCACCCTACTGGTATGGTTGAACTATTTCCGTGGCGCGACCGTGAACGCGGAACGTAGTGTAGGCTCCTGTCACGCGACGAAAGGTCAACTCTCGAAGCACGTGAGCAATTTCTAAGAAACTATCCCGCATATATGCGCGCCGCCCCCGTTGATTCAAACGCGAACATTGCGAACGGGGATTCGCGAAGCTATGGAGGAACCGAAGGATTTCCGCGGCCGAGACGCGGATTACAAGCTCGTTGTAACTTCTGCTTGTTAGGACGGTGGGAATCCAATTAAGCAGAGCTATTTATCGATTGGACTAAGGGATTATTCGTCTGGTATAGCATGAAACGCAACTACTTACTACCCTACGGCAAACTATGCTTCGTCGGAGATAGTCGGAACTCTGTTGTTCTGAATGGATTTCCAGGTTTCTTTCGTATAATCTTTCTATATTCTAACGTAATTACGTGACACAGTCGATCTGCCGCTCTGCTCATATGTTCAATCTCTGATGAATCAGAGCGTGTCAGTTTTTTACGTATGTATAAATTAGTAAGTACAAACGTGGCAAGTATTAACATCCATTGTTCGGAATTCTGAATGGCCGTCCGTTTATGGCCCATTCCCTTGTTTAGAAAATTCCGAATTACATGTCCCCTCCGAGGTGTAAACCTAATGACTCCAAGGGCAGGTAAAAAACCCCGGGAAAGGACCAGCCGGAAGGGCACGATGGACAGACGAAACCCAACGGTTGGTAGGGAGAGTCAGCAACGTAGGACAGTTCATCATCGGACATCGTACCATGCGGGTGAAATATTTCACTCTCAACAAGATCTTACCACCGCCGTGTTCACACTTTACTTTTATACAAGTGCAAATACAGTGCTACATTACTCTAACACTCGACCTATTAAACCTCCTCCACCTTGAGCGTTAATTCATTCGAGGTACGCGATATCGACCGATCGGTTTGACCTGACCGGTTGCTCCTTAATCGAAAATTCGCAATATCCGTGTTCTAATAATTTCGCACTCGATGTGACACGAGTTAACGAGTTAAACTAAACGATCGAAGAAGAGTTTAAAAGCGAAGCAGGATACGTACGGAATAGAGTAGCAGATTGTTAGATAAATCGTTAGATTTCGTGATTTTGAACTCGTAATAAAACCGTATCTAATTGAAACAGCGAGGGAACCTTGGGGAAAGCTTGGAACGAAAAGCCGTAAAAACGAGAGAAAGGCGAAAACGTGGGATGCAGTGAAACGAACTTGAAGTTCCGCGCGAGCGTAATCTGCAATCTCGCCGCGAGCCAGCCGCGCTGTAAACAAACGTTACGTCAATCAGGACAACGATCCGGCAGTGATGCAAGCAACGCGTAACGGGCTTCAGCTCGGAGGCGCGATACAAAAGCGATAAGGAGCCATGGTCGTGGCTTGCTCGTCGTCCCGTCAGCTGATTTTACGACTTCTCCAAGTTACGTGCGAACGTTACACACAAACGTTTCGAGTAAAGAATTTAATAATTAATACGATTCATAATACGTGTTTGTGATAAGATCTATCATCCGTTAAAGAATTAAGATATTGAAATGGAAATACCATCGAAGCTAATTAATTTCTTAGAAGCAATAAATCGATAGAATAAAGCAGTACACGCAAGACACACGACGCTACTTTCCAAACTGTGTATCTGTTGTTCGTATCTAAAGGAAACGATAATGTGTTTTACAAAGCTATTACAATCGAACGATATCCAGTCGTCCGTATCGATTACGAAGTATTTAAATCCTCTTGAGAATATTCTGTCTGCGCTATTTCTATCTAGAGTTCAATTTCCAAGGTCTTATCCATAAATTCCAAGCTATTTCTCTTATTCTATAGCTTTTTTGTATTTTAAGAATGACAAGAGGCCAAGGATCAAGGACAAAGAAGTAGATGAAGAAATATCGGTGATATTTTAGTGAAAGGTCGACGTGATTTTTCGACAAGCAACGCAGCGCAGAAAACAACGATTTAAGCTGTGGCTGCGGAGTCTCCTCGTCCGGTAAGTAATTCAATTCCGTTTAAGAGGCACGAGGGGTTTTCAGAGAGCAAAGAGACCATTCTCTCTGGCTCTCCATAGCGGCGGCTATGTGCCTTATCTAGGGTGGTCGCGTTAAATCGTGACGCGTGACCATGCATACTAAAGACGTATGTACCTAAGCGGCATTTTGCCCCTCCGCCGACCGCTTCACCCTCCTGCAATTCATTTGACGTATGTCGGGCGTCGGATAAAACCCGCTCGTGAACGGTATAAATTGTTCCAGGATCGTAACGAGGACCGGTTCGGCGTCGTTTTCGATCCGAATCGCGACCTACGCGCGTCTGGCGAACGATCTAAAGCCTCGTTCACGCTTGCCGATGTAATCGACCAACTGTACGAACTGCTTGACAAGTATTCGATAGGAATTGGACAGAGCAAAGGGTATTTCCTCAGGAATTGATTAATCGATAATATACGAGAGTCCTTCCTTGATGTTTTCCCGAATCTCTTCATTCATCGTATCAACTTACGTATTTTAAATTAACCTAACGTCTTCTGCTCCTTCTTTTAGGAGGCATAACGAATTTATCGAGAAGTGGATACAATTCCGGAGGAACAGATGGTTTCGCGAAGCCGTTCGATGGTCGAGACAACGCGGAAAACGGAGAATAGTTATCGGGCAGAGGCCGTGATGCCGCCGGCACGGAACGGGATCGCTTATTGGTTTAGTCACGGACCGTTTGTCGCGATTGGTCCCCGTGGACTCGCTAGAAAATATGGTTCGAGAGGCTCGGAGGTGAGCCATCTCATCGGCTGCACTTTCCACGATCAACCTCCGTAATTTCCTTAATCTTCGTTGGAATAATACGATTTCTTTGACGCGTTAAACATCGCAGTCGATCGTAACCGAGTAAATTTCCAGCGGCTCCGGAGATACGTGTTCCGCGGCTGACCAGCTGAAGTTTCTCGAACGAATCCGGTGGAAAGCGGACGAACGAGAAAAAAAAACGAGCAAAGAGGTAAAGATCAAAGTAAACAGACTCACCTTCTCGCGAAGCATGTCTCGCACCCTGGTGGCTTGACTTCTGCTTCTGTGCAGTTCGAGTTGCAACTCGAGGCACCTCTCCTGCCAATTAAGCTCCTCCACAGCGCTCGAGTATCCATCGAAACTCTTGGACGCGCCGTAAGCGGGTCTGCTCTCGAGCTTCTCCTTCTTCGCGTCCGAACTAGCAGCGGCTGCCGCAGCCACGGCGTTTCTTTGCTCCACGTATAGTCGATTCTCCGCAAAGATCCTGCCCGTCTGCTCCGGCTGCCTGCCGGAGAACGAATACGCTCGGTCAAAGTGTCCGCCACGTGGCGCCGGTCCAGGATCGAAGTTCGACCTAGCTCTTGCAAACGCGGCTAGATCGTTGGCGTCGTAGCAACTAGAGGAGCCGTCGAAGTCAGTCTGCGCGGCGAACGTTCGTTTGTCCGTGTACTCTACGTGGCCGCTCGACTCTGATGTGAAATCGTACGGGCTACACTTTGGCTTGGTGTCCCGGAGCTCGACGTAACCGGCGCTTCTCGCCGTCTCTACGAATCCCTTATTATCCTTTTGGAAGAGCAAGTTCGGTACGTTGACGTAAGGCGAGTCCCTGGCGTGGACCGGTGCCGGAAGGCTTCCAGAGGCGGCGATCGCCGCGGCGTGATTGTTGTTCGCGTTGTTCGCGTGTCTGGGTCGCGGCGGTGGGGCTGGCGCCTGACGAAATTGCCTTGGCCAGAGTCGAGGACTCTCCGCTCCGGTTGGCGGCAAGCCGCCGCCTCGACTCGATTCCGGACCGACTTGCTGTCTACGTGCCGTGACCTCGGCTGCCGCTGGCCCAGTTTGAACGATACTGCCACTGCTTGCCTCGTGACCTCGTACGCCTAGTCTGGGACTGCAGGGGGCCGAGTTCGAGCCAAAATCGGTGGCAAGCCGCGCGATCGGGTCGAGGATCTGCGAGAGGCGTCGCGCCGGGGAACCTCGCACCTCCTCCATCGTGTTTTGGCTCCGTGCTTGTCTTAGCTGACTTGCGTATCCTCCTCGATACTCGAGACACCGCTGTCGAGGTCTCAGTGCATCGCTGGACGGCGTGGCCGGTCCCTCGCGTTCCCTGCTTGCCTCGAGGGATCACGTTGAAACGCGCGTCGGAACGGGCGTCGCGGCCATCTTCCGGCGATCACGATGATCTCACGCACTCCTGCGTGCATCCTTGCTCACATCCTCGCGGCTATACTGCGACCTGCAACATCCAAACCGCCAACTGACACTGACATGGCCAATCGTGGAATCGCGAGACTGTGTACGCGCGTCACGCGTTTAAACAGCCACTCTTCCGGCTACCTTAACCTCGCGTCAAGCTCTCGCGTGTTACGCCGCTACTGTAATACGCCGTTATTTACCACGTCATCGCGATCTTTGCCTCCCCAGCTGCCAGCAGAAATATTCGTCTAACCGCGTCTTACGTTCCCTTCGACCCTATGTTTCTACGCGTCGATACACCAAGCTTTCTCGAAATTTCTCCAACAATCCGGTAACACCCCAAAATCCCTTCCCTACCTTCGTAGTTCATTTTCCGCGCACTGAGTCACGTGCAACACGGTAACACAGCGAGCCGAGATGAACGCGATTATCGCGGCGTCCAGGAGGCAGGCAGCGTCGACGTTCGCGGTTCGGTAATCGGGAAACAGGCAACTCGACGTTTCTGACGCGACTCTAATCGGTTTCGCGGCCTGTCGCTTCCAACTTTGAATCCAACCGTATCCAATTTGTGCGCGGCATTAGCGAAGAACGCGTAGTCGTCTTCTCACGCGGAAAGTTTCCTCGTGATCGCGCTGCCGCGTCTCTGTGTCCCATCGACATGCGTGTGCTCCGTTAGACACCCTCAGGTTTAATCGACCCCCTCGAGAAACGACACTTCTCCAAACATCTATGTCGTCGTCTAGTCGAGAAGAGACAACAGCTCTCTTCTGTCGACTTACCGAACAGCAAGCTTCACGAATTCGTTTTCGCGGTCCAGTCCGACGAGGTTAAACCAGGAAATGGAAGGCAGATATTAACTCGCTGCGAGTGTTTGCAGTACTAAATTGAAAGCTGTAACTCTTTGGGGTGTCTCTTGAAGCGCTCCGCTCTCTTCTCTTTCTCTCCCGGACCCCCTCCGTTCCTACCTCTTTCATTTCCTTCGGCCGCGCTTCTTCGGCTGACTTGGCATGACGAGACGCGCACACAGAGCCCGAAAGGGAAGGGAGGATTGCGAAGGAGAGCGAGGAAGTACAGAGGGAGTAGAAGAGAGAAGAGGAGACGACGACGAGAACGACGACGCAGGACTACAAAGTTTATTTTAAGGTCGACACTAAAAGGGGCCAAATGAAAAACCGGATGGAGGGGTGGGCCGTGTAACGTTCCGTTCTGCAATTACCGCGAGCGAAACGTCTGCGGCACTTGTCCGCTCGCTCGCAAAGGGAAGGCCAGGCGAATGGGAAAAGCAAACGCGAAAATAATAGCCTGCGCGACATAGGCGGCTCGCGAAATCGGTCGGGCGTCAAAGTTTACGGCGTTCGAGATATCCGCGATCGAATAAAACCAGAGAAGATAAAGACTCGAAACCATAGCGAAGACCGCGCGAACAGTCCCTTGTTATCATCGCCTATCGTTGACATTCTACAACTAACAAGACCACTCACTGATCTGTATGTGTGATATACGTTGAAACGATGCGTCGTCGGGTCTTTGCTCGCAATACCAAGAAGATCGATATTACTTTAATAAGAAAATCACGATAACAAATGGCCGATGAATCAACGAGACGCGAATCCGAATCGAAGTAAAATTACCCAGAAATAATCACAGTATCCGCGAATCAAAAGCCGAATCGACGCTGGCGAACAGCGTAACCATGCAGACGGCGCTCGAGGCCGATAGGATCAGCCGACTCGCGGAGTCAAATAACGAATAACGAGAAGCCTTTCTCCTTCCATTCGGGGATGCGTGAGAACTCCTAATCAGCATCTATTCACTTAGACAGCCAGTCGATTCACGAACTCGATACCACGCAGCCACATAATGAACATACGTAAGCGGGATTCGTACGCGATCCTGAACATTCTGAATTAATCTGACGTTCTCTTCAGCTTAACCCAATTCTCCGCAGCTCCTTGTGAACCCGCCAGACGAGTCTATCGGCTCGAGAAGACGCGATTTCCTACATTTTTCATTTCCGCCTCGATTGCTTTGCGCGTGTACTTGTAAATGCGAACCTGCCACATCCCATCGATTCGTCGGCCAATTACGATAATGGGACCGATGAGAATCGGAAATTGGAGACACTAAAGAGACGGGATGGCGCGAAGCGACGAAACATCGACGCCAAACGTCGAGTCAAAGGTACGTCTTTCGGTGTTTTCGGCGAGGAAAGGGATAGAAAGTTTTTTCTGGCCACAAGGGACCACAGTGAAGCTGCTTTCAGAGAAAACAGTAATTATACAAATTGATGGCGCGGCCGGAAACCAAATCTTCGTCTAGAAATAGCAACGCCGTGTCGGCTCGTTTCGCAGAGGAGTCGTCAGCCCTTTACGTGTCCTCTCTTCTTTCTACTCTCTGTTTGCTTTTCTCTTCGGCGCTGTTCATCTTATCGCGAGTGCCACGGTTGGCACTTGATGAGTGAAAAACCTCGTGTCAACTACCTGTGGCGTTTCCTTGCCATCGATAAATACCGAACGCGGCCGAAAATCATTTTCGTTAAGAAAATGATCGTTACATACATGCATATATGATAACAGACGAACATACGTCCTGTAAGGAACGTACTCGAGTATGCTAACTACATTTACCAATCATGAAAAATTGCGCTTCCGCGCTACGTACGAACGAACGTTACGCAATCGCACTCGTAATCGACAACGATCCTCTCGATTCCAGACCCCCGTTCGCGTTACATCGTTACGTCAGCTTGACGAGTATTTTTATCCATCGTGACTGATCTCCGTCGAGACCGAAGCGGATCGACGAGTCTCCCATTCTCGAGGAAAAATAGCTGACTAAACGAAGAAACAGCCAACGATTTCGCTAGTGGGGCGCCAGTATCGATCGACCGGTCGAACTTCCATAAACCGCGACGTTTTAATAAAGCCCCATGCAACGCTCGTATTCCGCGCGTTTTATTATTACTACGCTGTAAATCTATCGGTCGGTATGTATTGGCATAGGTTGATTTTGCGCGGTTTCTACTTCTCTCCTCTCTTCTGCCGGATTTTCTGCAAAGTGTATACGCCTCTCTCTTTCTTTCTCTCGTCGAACGGTCAGATTCTCTCTAACGGGCGGCCGCCTAATATCGCCGATTTTACGAGCAAGCGATATCTTTTACCACGCGATGCGGTATACTTTTGGGCTTGTCGTTTTCATGAAAGAAACGCTCCTCGACCGTGTGGCGTGACCCTTTTTGGATACACGCGAGATATACAGCCGCAATAACGGCGAGTTCCGCGTATAAATCTGAATACCTACACGAAATACCTAAATCTTCCCGATAAACCCGTGCCCCCTTGTTCCGCACCGTTCGGTTCGCAACAACATTTACTTCGGGACCACCGCGAACTTTTCGAATCTGAAATACCTAAGCAATCTCGATATCTGTCTCGAAATCTCTCCCTTCAAACATGATCGATCGATGTGAATTTTTCTTTAACCGTCGATTCCAAACGACATTCTCTTTGACGTTTTGATTCGAAGAAACTTGAAACGACCTGTAAGCGAGAACGAGCCGTCGATCGATCGACAGGACTTAATTCTTAATCGTAATAAAATTACGTATTCATAGGAGGCTGGTTTGTCCTTTTTTTAGCCCTACTTTAGCCCCGTTTGGTGGCATATAGGCCTACGACCAGGAGCATCAACGTTCCAGCTACATGTACCTACGTAATAATACCCGGACGTATATAGAGAAGGCGGCAGCTAGTGGTCCCGTGGAGTCCATGAATAAATTTCGAATTAACTTTCGAACGGTTTTCGCGTTATACGAGGCGCGACGGAAGCCCTCTTCAATCTGGTCGGCTCCTTGGAGGCAGTCGTTATAATGCCAATGGCTCACTCCCGGTGCCCTTCCCTCGCACAAAGAGCCACTGTGTGGCAAACTGGCAGCTACCTGACAAAGAAACGACCTCCTCTTCATCGAATCCAGGAAATTTTCCCGCTCTGAGTCAGTGGAATTCCTGTTGAATATGAAGCTCCGATTACGTATTTAATACAATTATTATCGATTCGAATAAAAATTTAACGACAAGTTCCAAGTCCCCTATTTTAAGAAGAATCACCAGGTAAAATGTAAAGTTGCCGCATAATATAAAGGACCGCCTAACGAACCGCCCCCGAATTTTAATCGAAGGCAATTCACAAATGTAGACCATCAATAACCGAAGCTCTAAATTAACCGCGCTTTCTTTCCACTGTGCCGTCATAAATCACGGGTAGTCAGACTCCCACTACGTTTAACAAGTGGCCTCCGCCATTCTTCTCGCGTTAAAGGAGAGCCGCTGGTCGAATCGGCAGACTCGGCCGGCTCGATTATCGAACCGTTGCTTTGATTCGCTCGAATTCGCTCTTCCAAACCGACCGAGAACATTTCCCCTGCAGGTATCTGGAAAACAAGATATTATCGGTTCGTGGCGGAGAAACAGCGCGGTGTTTTTCGTTTCCACGCAATTCCATCGGTCGGAACAAAGTGTAATGCCGCCTGCGAGTAGTCGGTGCGCTTGCACGCGCAATTACTGTTACGTGTATCGACGTTACGAAGAAACAGAGAAAGGAAGGAAGAGAAAGAGATCTCCGGGAAGAAGGAGCGATACAAGGGGGCTACACATCGATTCGACGGATTCGAAAATCGAGCGATTTTTCGGTCATTGCTACGTTCATCGAGACGTGAAAATTGAAACTAAGCTTTCGCTTTTCGACGGATCAAGATGCCACGAGATATCAAACCTTGACTCTTTCGTATTCATGGACGAAATGTCTGAATTTGTAAAAGATGGAAAAATAGCTGCTGTCCAAAAATATCGAAAAATATCCACTATCATTCATAGCATCGTATGAAGAATGTCGCGTCGCGAGATACGTATCTCGTGCACAGATGCAAAAGGGTTAAGATGCAAAGAGGGATTCGTTGGAGAATTCTCAACCGATACGCGACTTCCACATCAGACTGTACACGCATCGATAAGGCTCGCGTCTCTTCTCCTTCGCGCCGCTCCGTTTCCTCCGACGTTTCTCCCCTTTTTTCCGCGAGCCAACTCGCCTGTATCCTGGTTATGTATTATTTATGGCCCGACAGATCCCCGTAGAACGAAACCGATTCTTTCTCCACGCGAACGGACAGCCGGCTCGTCGATGTAATTTATTCGACACCCTGTATGCAAACGCGGGTCCGATAGCTTGTTCAAATTCCGCGAGAGACGAGCCAGCCCCGATCTGGTTCGTTCTCCGCCGAAAACAACTTCTTCGATTACGCGACACCGATGCGTTTCTCTTCCTTCTATAAATCTTCCTTCCAGATTCTATTTGTTGTTCGAATCGCGAATCGCGCGCAGATTTCAATGATTTACGTGATACGCGAGCTGATTCCGAGCTGTTCCGACAATCGACATAGGAACGCGAAACATGGACTTACGTCTTAATCCTTCAATTATCAATTAAAAAGAAAAAAAAAGGGCAGGGAACAGGGTTAACGATTATAAAATATCGACGATCCTCAAATGAGACGAGGAATCACCGAAGAATCTGGTTGAAACAGCCAGTAGAAAAGGCAGAACGATCGAATGACTACCTGGACGAGGAACGCAAAGCAACGAATTTTCTAGATCAGGCGTACGAGCAAAAAGAGTGAAAGATATTTCTATTTCTCATTCTATCTGTTGGTCGTGTTGCTTGCCGTGCAATTTCTGTGACGATCGTTCGCGTACACTCAGCGAAATAAAGGACGTTTCACGTGGAGTCGCGTGCGAAGAAACTATCCCGTGGATACGTGACACGAATACATCGCCGATGCTAATTGCGGGTAGAAAACCTGTGTACCGGGCCCCGCCTTGAAAACGCCACGGGAAATATCCACACAGGGAGGCGGGGCAGACGAAAGTGGCGAACTGAAAAACGCGGCGAACCCTTTTGAACGCAGCGACGCAATTACGAGTTCCCCCATTTGGTCAAGGAAGAGAATTCAGAACGAAGGACAATAGGAGGAAATTTACCGAGTGCCTGATGAATGAAATTCGCGTACGCGTACGAGGGAAGTAACTCTAAAATTCAGTTGACGAGTATTTTTCCAAAAGTCACTGGTGACCAGTCGCGCTGAAATTTGATGGAAAGTCGAGTTTACCATAGCAGATTACTGTTTATAATGGTTCGAAGGATGAATCGATAACATTTCGTAGTAAAATGGATTCTATGAAGATAAAAGTTAATCCTCGAGGCAGAAAGTTGCCGGTAGCAAAGTAATATAAATTTCACGGGATATCATTGCATATGGTACAGTCGAAATTCCCTGTAGAGGTGGGGAAACTTAGTCGAAACCCGGAGAAACTTTCGCGACCCTTTCTCGTGTCTAAAGCAATACGCGGGTGCCGAACTTTTGCACGCGTTTGAGTACGACCGGCGAATGTTTGCCAGATTGCGAGCACACCAGCCTCGAGTTTTATGGTCACGGGTTGACCCGATGTTTCGCAGTACCCGCTACAACCAACTAACCGGTCCAGAATCTTCTAATAATCGAACCGATATGACCGAACGTCGAGGTTCAGAAAATCGTCCGTCTTTCGCTCTGAGAAACTGTTCGTATTTTACGAGCGGCGCAAGGAGAAAAGCTGCCATGGAAATCCTGCGAAGCGTAAGCGTAGCGAAGGAGAGATGAGAAAAGCAGACACAAGAAAAAAAGAAACGGACGAGAGAAACAGGTTGAAATAAACGAACGAATTCAAATCTTGTACGTATTTAAAAATAGAAATATTTGAAAATCTTTATATTTTTGAAATTTGAGTATCCAGGAACTTGGGTACTTGAAAATTGAAGTACAGGTGTCTCCGTATAAGACGATACTTTTATAACACGGTTTCGCTCTAACGAGATTTAAGAATTTGGAAAATCGCCGTAGGAAAACGGCATATAATGAGAAAAGCCAGGGACAAACTGAATGAAGTTCAAAAGTATCTGTTTTCGTGTTACAAGGTTATATTTGCGACGGGGATGTGGTGAGAGGAAGCGCGTTGCCACTTTCGACAGCTCGTCCCATTTTCCAAATGGACAGAGGCCAGGTCGCCGACGACGAAACCAAGGAAGCGCATCATCGATATCTCTAAACTGTCGCGCTCGTTAAAATGATTTGTCACAGGCGACAGACTTGCTTATCGGGATTCCAAAATTGGCAAGGACGTATCTACTGCAACTACATGATGTCCTTGGCACGCACCACAGTTAAACGGGAACATGAGTCACAACGACACATGTTTGCTTCCGAACTATATCACTAGGACGGAATGCCAAATAACGGTTCGTAAATCATTATATCATAGTATATCATAGAATATCATAGTATATCATTAACGACATTGCTCCGTTAAAACGGTAGTTAACGGAGATTAAATGACGACGATGCTTCGATCGAAAGTATTCCGAGTAAACGTTTACTCACGCAATCAGATAATTATCTCGACTTTCTTTGTTACAATTTGAGATAAGGACAAATTTACCAAACAGCGAGAAACCGAGGCAAACAGCAGGAACAATTACCAGAGTTAATCGGCGTGATTTGGCCATCGAGCCGACTAAGCATCGTTAAGGGACATTAATAATCATTAAGAAGGCACTCGACCATTTCCGGTGTACGTCAAGATGCACGGTAATCACTCGAAACCATTAGACTACGTAAGTCGATTAGACGATGATACGAATAATATACGCGACGTTTCACTCCTCCGGGGTTTAGTCGAGAAACGGGAGCAGAGCTATCGAATTTCGAGACCGCAGATCTCGGATTTTTCCGTGGAAATTAATTTCACACAGAGGCATCAAAGAATCGGCGATCGTTAGATCTCGAAGTAGCTCGATCGATCACAAAGCTCCCGCCAAAAATTCCTTCTCGCTCGATAGGATCAAATTTCAACGAGCTATACCTAACCAGACCTCCCAACAAAAATCCCAACTACATTTTCTTATATTCACGATGTCGTGAATCATCCGGTGGTATTTGAACACGTCCCTCAAGATATCTGTCACGTACCGTGGCTGGCCGTATATACCCAACTGCGGATTCGATTCCACCGTTCGTTTATTCTACATTCGGTATAACGAACATGGCTGCTTTTTCTTATTCGTCGGTATCCTCCATTGTTCAATAACAATGGCTGAATTTCCGTAAGCAGATAGATACGTTCGAACGCGTAAAAGGCAGTAATTTTCAAATAATTTTAATTTAACGATATATTGAAATTTAAAGATGCAAAACTATACTGGATAAATATTAATAAAGATGTCACGTGTCACGCAACTCTAATTTTCGAAATCGATATCTATGAAAATGTCGTATTTCAGGAGCTAGAAAACACGCAGATAGAAAATGTTTCATTTGTAAGGTTAGGTGATACTGTCGATCGCAAAGAGCACGAGCGTTCCATAATGCGCAGACGTAAAAATATCCCTAATTTAGTGAACCGTGATGCAACATTGCACAAAAAAAGAGAAAAAAAGAAAGTAGCTTCGACTATAGACTCACTGTGTTCTCCGATGTAGCAAAAGTTCAATGACCATAGATAAAACGTGCAGCTGTATACCGTCGTAAAATCGGAAACCAGGCTCGCATAGTTCGAAAGGCAACCGGAAGGTGAAAAGCGAACAGGCTTTCGAGACACGACATGGAAGCCGGATTATAAGCGGCATTCGACCATTGGAAATTAACGCGTTTGATTGTCGCGGAATCGAAACTGACAGTGAAACCATCCGATAACGGATGCGTACAGCGCGCAGCTTTCATGCGCATCGTGAAAACTAAATTTCTCGATCGACCGTGTCACGTGAATCGCAAAAAACGCGGGAATGGATGATTATCGATTGCAAAGTATACGTGTTCGTGATTGACAGCTTGTCAGACGAAAGCTTGAGAACAGCAACGAATACGTTTCGACCAACGAGCGAGAATGCAAATCGATGTACTATTGCTCTTCATAGATGAAATTTGATTTGCAAAGTAGGTTAAATAAGTAATTCCAATGAACTGCGATATCTTTTAATATTAACGCACAAATACGTACGGTGTGGCATAGACAATCGAATCGACGAGAGGCGTGTTACGTATATGCAAATCGATGCGTTCCGCATAATTCGAGTTTTTTCATTTTTATCGAATTCGAGCCGTAGTTACGGTCAATTACAATCGTTAAACATTATTTTGTTATAATGTAATGGGTAGCGCTCACGAAGCGCGCCCGTAGGCGAGTGCGCGGCTTGCATTTTGCATAAATTGCCTATATAGTTGTGTCTGGTTCGCGTGGTTGCTCGGCGTTATTGTCAAAATAATGCGGGAGCAGGTTGCCGCTGCAGGCTTGATAAAACAAATAGACCCTCGACACGTGAGTTGTATATTCGACCTTTTCCTGCTCTCTGAACGCCCAATTGTTTCCCGCGAGCACGGAACTAAACAAGAAGAGAAGAAAGGTTGGCTGCACTTCCCATACGAAACGAGACCTTATCCGTATGACGTTTAATGCGTATCGTGATAATGAAATCGAAAATAAACCGGAAAAATAAATTACGTTAGAGAAATTAAGAATCTTGCTTGGTTGCGTGTTTCGTAACGTATATATGCAGAAGTTGGTACTACTGTGGGGGTAGCTTTTTATGGGTCTGCATACGATATATAGATGTAACTCTTTATGATATGTATGAGTCCATGATTAAAATTTATATTCGCAGTAGGAAATACATTACATGATATTACACATTGCATTATCATTTTCATCGATCGTCGATCATAAACAAAATTCCCTAAAATTACCGGTTCTTAATTACTACGTTCTAAAAAGAACAGACCTTGTAACGATGCTTATTCGTTGACAAACAACGAGTTAGTTTCTAATAAAATGTTGCCAATGCGTTCTGTAGAAACAGTTAATACATGTAATTTTGTAAGTAGTAAATGATTCCTCCTTCTCTTGTGGAACAGCCGGAGAGGCGAAAAAAAGAAAAAGAGCGAAGAAGCGAGAAAAATGCAAATAATCGGGTATACCAAACGTAGTGTCGTTTTCTTCATCATCGTTTATTAAAAACACTAGATAAGCGGAACAATGCAAATGATCTCGTTATGAAATGCTCTTTTCCTGCGTAATCCCTGTGGCTAATGTTTGAAAAACGAATGTCGTAATGAATGATTTTAGCTAAAAATATTGTTCAATTGTCAAACAATGCTTCAATTTTCAAATCTTGAAAGGAGATCAGCAAATATTTTTACATTTCAAATACGTGATGTCAAAAAAGCTATTAATTTATCAAATATTCAACTTTTACGCTTCAAAAAATAATCGTTAAATTGCTCGTATTTATTTCTCACATTCTTTTACTTCACTTCTGATTATAATGAGATATAAATGTGTACATTATATTACATAACGCGTTAACAAACGAAAATTGTTGCTTGACATGCACCGTTCCATAGCCCATAGTGAACATAAAGAATGATTAAAAGTGTCATGGAAGTTATTAAAAGAAAAATGGCTTAGCAATTTTCCTGTTTGCGAAACGAACGAATCAAGACAGGCGATCAAATCGAACATGACAGGACGTAACGAGTAGTCAACTTGACATTGAGAAATTCGACCGATTACGAAAAAGAATCAAGCGCATTAAGGCAGAAGGTATCAAACTACTTATGGTAATTTAAAACAAGTTTGGACCAACGGAAAATATGTATGTCGTTGCGCATTACTACTGGTGTGCCTAAGGCGTGGACAAAAGATGAATTTGAGACCGATGACCTTTCTCCTCGAGGAGAAAGAGAGACAGGTCAAGAAAGATCATTCGAGAAGGCTCCGTTAGTTGATCAAGCGCGAAGGCTATTTAACATTCCGTGTTTGGAAGGACGCACTTTAGGAATCGCAGATGTTCAACGGACTGGCAGTGCTAGTTTTCAAACTTGTTCTCGCTGCTCTCGCTTGATCTTTCCGTTTCACGCTCCTTCCCAGTTCTTGCTCTCTCTCTCTCTCTCTCTCCCTCTCTGCATCTTTCACTCTCTCTCTCTCTCTCTCTCTCTCTCTCTCTCTCTAACTCTTCTTTTTCTCTCAATGTGTTTTTTTACATGAAAACCTACCCGAGAAAGGCTATCGTGTGGCACGATTCCGGGCAAGAAGAGTTCAATCGCGGAACACAGCTCGGTCTCAGACAGAAATATTCTAATCGAGAGATGACAGCTTGTACAACAAGTAGGTCATACATAGAACAGGGAATGAAGGAATGGACAGGATCTTCTAGGAACGATATAACAGTTCAATATGAAAGTGAAACAAAATGTATGGAACGCGATCCCGCGTGTTTATGTCGGCGGAACTCACCTTGGTTCGACTGGGACTGCGGTAACGGCTCGTAACGATTTGAAACGAGCGCACTGAGTCCACTCCATGCCTGGTACACACACGGCCACTATCTTCTCAGCTGCTTTTTCCTCCGTTTTAATCTGTTCGAACACTCGTGGACATGCTGCCTCTCGTTCAACGCAGATAAAGATTGTCGGCGCACACTAATACTCGACGGTCACGACGCTGAGGCGCGAAAAACGCGAAAATCCGACGGATCCGCGGTATAATGTCACGAAATACGTACCGAGTCGGCAAACGTCGAGCCGCGACGGTGGCGTCTACCTGCGCCAAGCGGTTCAACTAAACTCTCTAGCCACTAACACCTGGGGATATTTCCCCAAACGACATTTAACTCCACTTTACTTCCGTTCTTTTTAAATTTAAAAAGACGTTATCTTTTCATTTAAAAGTTCCTCAATTTGTCACAGAATTTCTTACTTTGTGAATGTATTCTTTATTTTACAAATAGAGCAATTTTGGCATGCGGAATCTATTTTCGGTGAGGTTCTTTTGCGAATAATGCTTCAAATACATCTTTTTTGCAATTCAATGATAACATGTAAATTTAAGTGCTTATATTTTTGCCGTGGTTGAATAAAAAAATTGCGACTATATTTTATTAAAAAAATTCGATTTATTTTATGTAAACATTTTATAATATATTTTTGTATTGTTCGTATGATAAAATTTGTAATAATTTATTTTTGTAAGTCGGGTTCAAAATATCGTGTAATTTATTTTCGAGAGTAGGCATGTAATTTTCATAATTCTTCACGAGCGTTCTAAACGAAATGGATTTTTGAAATTGGACATTCAAAAGTGAATTGACCCAATTTATAGCGTCATCTGTTAATATAATGTCTATATAACACTTCATATTTTTTATTAAAAACTCAGCACATGTCCTTGATACCTCTAAAGGTTCAAAGAAGTCATAATTTGTACATTTGTTGAACACCTTAAAAGAAATAACATTACATTTACGGTATCTTTCACATTTTTAATACTTTAAATGATATTTACTTACATCTGTATCATCCATTTCGTAATCCATATAATCCAATAATGCAGTACTCCAATAAAAAAGCGCAATACACATATACTCAGGATGTTTATTACGTATATTGCATTCTAAGAATTTGGAAAGTAGTAAATTCATATATGAACGATCATTAATCACTGTACAATGTACTGGAACATGATCAACTAAAGAGAATGCTTCATTTCGTATTTCGCGATTATTGTCCAGTAACAATTGTAATACTGTTGTCCACCACTGAATCTGTACATCTGTGATCATATTTAATTAGGATTGTATACATAAAAATATTTTAACATTTCATAACTTACATTGATACTCTTCACATTTATAACATGCTAGAAAGAGACCCTCCATTATTTCAAATGCAGATTTTCTAAAATCTCCACTCAAACTTGTGATCCATAGATTATCACAGAAGCTACTATATACAGTATTTGTACACTC
Organism: Bombus terrestris; assembly: GCF_910591885.1. Lineage (NCBI taxonomy): Eukaryota > Metazoa > Arthropoda > Insecta > Hymenoptera > Apidae > Bombus > Bombus terrestris. The sequence goes on from NC_063278.1 coordinate 7,094,390, forward strand.
TAAATTAATGACTCCATCATGCTTGTTAAAAGAAGCTAAAGTCACATATGATTTCCCCAATAATCTTAAGTAGCCGTCTCTCTCATAGTATCCACTTTTATTATCCTGTAGACGTATTTCATTTAATACAAATTTACAAATATCAATTCTTCTCGTGAAATCAGAGGATTCAGTTTGATTAATGCATGTTAGGCTACTGTATAGGAAATCAAATATCGCATCTTGCAATTCTGGACTATACTTATGAAAACATTCTATAGAGTTGCGAATTTCATAGAAACCATAATTTAATAATGTCTGTAGTACATCACTATATTTCACTTCATTAATGATTTCTGAAACAATTGACCATGCAGCAATTTGCATTTCAGGAACTTTTAAATTATGCAAGCATATTTTGATTACTATGGACTGTTGAATTAGCGAAGTTTCTCTCGATATTGATCGAATGAATCTAATTACTGATAATTTATACAGTTCTCGCGCAGGTCCTTGTTTTAATTTTTCACCTAATAAATGTGAAATTACGGTATATAGCATCGGGGACATTCGTATCACATACCTGCAATTGAAACGATTCTAGTATTTTGTTAATAATTCGAAATTTTTAATAATAATTTCCCTTACGTTCTATCTACTTCACATATTTTATTGCAAACATTTACATAATGTGCAGCCAATAAAAAACTTGGCGGTTTTGAATTTTTTCGCTCCAGATTTTCTATGATCCAAATTGTGCGTTTTAAAAATTCATCCCAATTTACATCAACCAATTCAAACGATTTAAAATTGAAATATATTAGTATTTCATATATCTATAACATTTAAAAAATATTAATTTAAAAATCAATTAGTATTTTAAAGAAATGTTCATTACTGATATGCATACTTGCAACATATAACCATGTATTAAATTTAAGGATGAATAGTTGGTCCCTGCAGATATTATATTCTCAATTATTTTTGTTAAAACATATTGAACAGATTGTGTTGTTAATAAAGGTACAAGTGCTCTGGCTGCTAATTTCCGTGTTTCGAATATCGCACTTTTTGCGCATTGTATAATTAAATCTATAAGATCATTGACCTGAAATAGACGTATAACTTTTGTTATAAAACTTTTAAGTACGAGCATGTGATTAGCATTGTTTGTCTGTGTAACAGGGGGAAAACAAGTTATTTAAATCCTTAGTCATGATATTTCAGAAACATTATCGGTTTGGAGAATAATTAAGAAACAAAAAGTGATTTGTAGTTATAGATATACTTTATATTTCTGGTGGAGTTATATTCTTCATTTCATCACCACTTCCACTATCATAAGGAGTTTCCGCTTTCTAGTACTTGCACAAGAAGGCTTTTAATGCCATGAGGAAAGAGAGAAAATTTCGAAGACTATCTCGTGATAGTAGGAACAAAACCGTTGACTATTCGCAATTACATATACTCGTCCATTGCTGCAGCCGCTAATGATACAAAGACGGTATAATAAGCCTTTGATACCATGGCGAACACAGATCAAACATGCCAATACGAAAAGATTATCGTTCAGGGGCATGCATAATCTGCAAATTCATGGTTGCATATACGCGACAGGTAAACCGTACGGTAAAATTAGTACGATCGCGTATAAGTAACCATAGTGCATAAAGAGTTAAGCTAAATTACCGTATGAAACATTTATAATTACCTTCCGTTGAATATCACTAGGTTCCGTATTATTACTACAGTATAACCGTGATAGTAAAAGTAATATCGATTGTATATCGGCTTTTATAAGAGTATCATCCATTGCCACAAATGTTTGCAATTGATCCAAAATGAAGGATAATAGATTAGAATATTTTTCAGAAAATACTCTATAATTCATTTTATTATCTGTGGTAAGATTGATATGGTCTTTCGTTCTTTGAACGCCAAAGATTCTAGTAATAAGTGCACTAAAAAGTAATGTTGCTGCGTTTCTTTCCTGTAAGGGATAGCATACATTTATTATTTCATTTTCACATTATAGAAGAAGTTTACTTACCGCCCATGTTGCAGCATCGTAACTTTTAAATGCCGCTATTAAACCATCTTCAACATAATTATTTACTACTTCTGCAAGATGAGAATGTCGAAAAATTGCTCTTAAGATATTTAGAGCATGTGTTTTGATTTCCGTGACTTGAATGATATTTTCGTTTACAGGACAATCATCGTTGTACTTCAATGTAACAAGTGAGTTCTCATAATGTGCAAAAACAGAGTTTGAGTATATCAGATGTTGCACTTTTCCCCGTAGATTTCCACTTTTCAATTGTGTAAGTCCTAACAGAATTTTTATCACTGAATCAAAGGTTGTAGTTTTTGTATCTTTGTATTGACGAGGTTCTGTAGATAGTAAAGCCTGTTAAGTAAAATTCGTATGAATAAGATTCATAAAATAATGTAAAAAATAAATCAAGACTGAAATATTTGATCCCATTTACCTGTATCATGAATGGTACTCCTATACTTCTTCTGGTTGCACACAATTTTGAGTTCTCTTTAATTCCCGTGATGGAAATTAAAATTTGATGCAACCACAATTTAGGTAATTCATTTAGATTTGTTTTACTTAAACGCCATAGTCGAGAACACAATTGGCTGAATCCTACATGAGCCTGTTCAAATGCTCCTCTATGCTTTGTTTCAGTAAGCAAGGAAACAAAATGTTCTCCTATTTTGATAATCTGTTAAAAATTTGCTTTGTCTTATTTTCTTCTAAAGAAATAACCTTTTAATACAAATTGTGAAATTTTACTTGCTCTTCATTTAACAATTTTGTGGAAGGATTGTCTTCACATATAGGTGCCTTAGTGGAAAGCAAACCAAACAATAAGCTAACTTCCTTTACAGTACGCCAAGAACAAAGCAATACCATTTGTGGTGTTACTATTTGTTTATCAGGCACAGAATTACATATTTCATTAATAGCTTGTGAATTCAACTCCATTGGTAAATGTCCCTCTGGTGAAGAATTATTTACTATTAAAGAAACTGCATGACTGCATTCGAAAGATATGGATATTAATTCTGTTACAGTGCTCTGCCATAAACATTCTTTCCCAGCATTCTCCAAATTGCATTCATATAACAAATTTCTTATACAGAAAAGATAGCCATACAAAGAATGTTTAATAACAGTTTTCACTATATTCTTTTTTGCTAGAGTCAAGGAATCCTACAAAAATAATTTATATAGCTATCTGCATAAAATAATTAAGTCATATAAATAGGCACAAATACCTTCAACTTTTTCAACAAAATTAGTATCAGTTGTAGTATTGTTGCTTCTTTTATATCTTCAAACTGTATTATTAGATCTAAATAGTTTGCAAGTACTTTTTGCACAATAGGTGACAGTATACTAACTTTCAGCATATATACAGCTGTAATAGTATCAATAGGTCTTACACTATTGCCTAATTCAATAGCAACCATGATAATATCACGAACACGACCTTCATTATTTAATTGCAATAAATTTGGATCTATTGATTTTATTAGATTGAAAGCCATTACTTTATTTGTTTCATATGTATCTAATAACATTAAGTTAAATATTGCTTCCACTTGCTCAGCCTTCCAAATAACTTGTTTAAATTCATTATCTAATAAATCTCTCATTAAGAGCAATATCTGTAGAGAATACTGCCTCCTATTATATGTTGCATCAGGGCTACATATGCACATCTGACGTAGAGATTCAAATTTACAACTATACATGTTTATATCACTTTCTAAATTGCAAGATATTTTATATGATTCATCCATCACTTCTTGTTTTATCTCTGATGAACTACAGTTTTTTTTATAATGGTTTCTCATTTTTTCTTCTTGTGCATATTGCCGCCTCATGACAGCTAAGCTGTCCTTCATTCGCTTTAAAGTCTACAAAAACAAATTTATGTTTCATAGGAAACTTAGATCTCCATTATAGTAATCTTACCTTTTTTATTAGAGGAACAAATTCTATATTTTCTTTAAAATTGACTTGTAGAAACAGGATGATTATATCAAGTTCTTGAGATGTAAATTTTAAAGTGCTCTTCTTTGATTCTACTATAAGGGCTAGTGTATTTAATTTTATCTAAAATAAAAGTTAACGTTATATAATAAACAGACGAAATTGTTTAAAAATTTATCTTTTATAAGTTAGTACCTCTTCATCATAATGATAAACATAATGTTCCAAACTATCATACATGATACAATTTCTCCAATATTTATTATTCGAGTTAAGAAGCTTCTCCTCAGTGTCTAATTCACCATTACGTTTCAATATTAACAAATCTTTTAATTGCCTCTTTATTTCTTCTGATGTAAACATATTGTTTCCCTCTCTTTCGTATTAGATCCCAGAAAAACACATGTACTATATCACAGTTGAGGTTGTGGATGATAAACTTCCTCGCCTGAGGCAAAATACATACACAGACGAGGTATAGATATATATTTTCTTTCTGCTATATAATAGACGTGGCATGCAATGCTTTTTATATCTTCAATCAATGATGCATATTGCAGTATTACATACACGATCGTACATATACAGAAGTCCAGTACTTGTCCAATTTTTTATGCGGAATGTTATTATTCCGATCTGTTATGATGCATTTTAGTTCCTTTATTAGCCGCATGGCATTATCACAAAGTTACTTTAGTGCGCATGCTCGTCGTTATCTATACTTGATGTGACTTCTGCTGGAGAGGGAATTTCCTCTCTACTTTTACGATGTCATGAATGACATCACTGAATATTAGAGCAACACACTCTATTGTTGAAAGAAAAGTCATAATTTTGTGTCGTGTAGAAACATACCATAAAAAATTTTTAAAATTTAATTAAAAGTGTACAAAAGTTTGGGGAAAAAAAAGTTTGAGAGGAAGTTTCTTAAAATGAAAAAATGGAAAAAATCACAACGCAGTGCCACAGAAGAAAACTTTGAATAAAACTTGTGGTAGAGTAACCGATACCAAAAATAAAGTTCTCACAATAGTTAGTTTTGAACGCTGTAACATTAAGCTTTTAAATATTACTATCAAAATAGAAAGTTATGTATGTATCCGAACAACATGCTAGTCGTTATCAAGAAAATAGATGGTTTTTATCACGTTCTTACATATCAAAAGAAAAGTTCATAAAAGAATGTTGAATATATAGTATATTTGTATTGTATTGGGTTGGCAATTAAGTGATTGCGGATTTTGTCATTAGGTAATATTGTCAAAATCCGCAATCACTTAGTTGCCAACTCAACACGTGCGAGAGTGAAGGAAAGTAGAGCGAAAGCACACATAAGTATCTGTCCCCTCCTTGGTATGCATGTGAGCGTCGCATGATGCCCTAAGACTCCGTTGAGATAAAAGAGAAAAGTGCAGTGTGAAATTTCATGACCTAGGCCTCCGACGAGTAACTCACGTGGCGAGCTAAGTTATGTGAATATTAGAATAAAGTTCTTTGTAATACCTCAACAAATCCTTTCCATACTTTAACAACGAATATAAAAGGCTCTACTACAGAAATACGAAAGCTAAAAAACTTTATCTCCTGATTTTAATTGAACTCGAAAAGGCGATATTACGGGGTAATGTTGATAGTTTAAAAAAGTTAAGTAATGTTATTGATTGTATAAGTAGTATAGAAGATCAAATAATTTTGAGAGATTATTATAATAGTTTTAACAACCCTATTAAAAATACTAACTTAGTTATCTTAGCATATAAACACAATAAAGTAAAAATTTTAGAATATTTATTTGGTAATGACAGTAAAATTCTAAATAATCTATCTGTTGATATTGGGAAGAGCACTGTGCTACCAAATGATGAAAATGAAGTATGCCATAATATATTGTACTATGCTATACGTTCAGGCAATATTCATCTTCTTGATACACTCATCAATAAATGGCCAGGTAGTTATTTTGTTATTCATTTGGGAGAATTGGATGGAATTCTTTCTATACCTTATGAAGAATTAAAGCTAAGGGATGTACCATTGTCAGAAGAAATAGAAATCTTTGTTGAAAATACATTAATAAACCTCTGTTTCTTCTTTAATACTTATGGACAATATCAAAGCTTTAGGAATAATGTTATCAATATCAAAGAACGGATTGAATTAGTACTTCAAAGCATTAGCCTATTAAAAGCAGAGTATTCAAACACAGAAATAGTAGATAAAAAGTTTTTATTCCTAGCAAAATTTATAGCACAAAATATTCATATATTAAAACGACAGTTCGAATCAATCTATGATAGATTACCTTGGGAAGAAATGGAGTTTTGTTTGATCAGTTTTGTCGTTTCTTTTAATAAACAACAGGAAATTAATATATTTTATCGTGCTATATTGAATAAAGGCAAAATATTAAAATTTGTATACTTTTGTACCTTTCGTAAGTACCTACAGTAGGAAAAAACGGACTCGTTCATACAGTACTGACATCTATTGCTTTAATTTATAGTACTTTCAAATGGAATAAACGTGATTATCTCGCTATTATTGTTTCTTCTATTGTAAAACTTTCATGAGCGAAACAATAACATTTAAACAAGATTAATTTAAACGCGGGAGTTATATATGCCATTTTTAATTGCATAAAAGGATTATATAATTTAACTCGACTACTAATAATTGTCAATGTCATCGTTTCATTATCAATTCCATCCCATCAAAATTAATCATAAATAGCTTTATTAACTTTAGTCACAAATGTATATTGCATATGTTAAAAACGTACGTAACATCGTGCATGTTAATGAAATGAAATGAAGACAGCCAAATACGATAGCCTTTGGTAAAAAAAGAAAAATCAAATACATACGATGTTTGCTCGTACTCGTACTCGTTAATGATCAGTTGGACGTTCGTGAAATTCAACGAATCGATCGAAGTTGAGAAATATCGGTATCGAAAAATAACCGATAATTAAAGTAATTGCAGTATTATATTATAATTAATCAATATATATTATATTTAAGTAAATTAAGTAAATACTGCTTCGCATCGTTTACTGTAATAAATTCCAACTTAATGAAAGTCGATCTTTTATCTACGAACTAACCGTTCGTCACGTGAACTCGCGATGAAACGGTAATCGCGATTAGGAATAGAAAGTTTGTTGACGGGGACGGAAAAAGGTTCTTGGTACACAACGTTCGGACAACGGCCTCAGTTGCACTCGGTTTACTTTTTCATATAGTTCTCGACTAATTTTAACTGTACCGCGGTCTTATTGCGTAACTGACCTATACCGAGGCAACTGGCCATCTCTCTCCCTCTTTACACGACTCTTCTTCGATGTTTCTTTTCTTTTTATTATGCCCGGTGTCCTCGTTGTTATTTAAATCGGAACAAGAACGCCGGACGGTCGAAATGTTTCTGCTTCTCGACTCTGACTTCCACAACGTTGCGCTTTTTTATACAACCGTGCAAACATTTTCGTCTAACTGACGTAGGTGGAGGTGGCGCGCCCAATAAAAGAAAACAAAATACGGCCATTTTTTATCGCACTAGCAGCAACCCAGAAGCTACTTGTGTAAATCGAGTCACTTTCGTCTACCAATTCCGTTGGTAACTAATTCTTTGATGTTTTTGTTTCGGTCGCAGATACGAACAGTGGAGTTAACAGTCGGTATGGTTGTCCAGCCTGCTCGTTGCCGTCGGGAATTTTTCGCCATGATAAAATAGGATCGTATTTGCTGGTATGCATGATAAAAGGAAATAGGCCAAGAAGAAGTATTATTTAGAAAAAGTGCAAAGATAGGCTTGATAATTTCGAGAAAGGAGAACGAGGTGTGAAAGAATAATGGGCGAAAATAGTTCGTTTCTGTCACGATAGTGGGCGTAATGCGAGGCAATGGAAGCTGTTGGCGCGTGTTTATCGTCGTACCTGTTCGTAGAAACGTGACATTTAACTGGGGCCGACAGAAACCGTCTGTCGAGCGCTTATCGCGCGAACCGTATCTATACGTTTTCCCCAAACCGGATGAATGCTTTCGCGCCCATGAGAACCAGGAACCTATTTAAGAACGTCTTTTAGATACGAGTTCTTCTCGTTACACGGGATCGATTTTTCGTATAATAAATCGCAAGGTATACGTTTCGCAATTTCCCGTTTGCCCCAAAAACTACGTAGTGCTCTATACTAAAAACGTTTCGTAAGATCTAAGATAAAGAAGTCTCTACGATATAGGGAACTCCTAAACTGAAGGATCAAATAGCGGTGTTGCTGGTCGATACGGTGACAGGCAATGTTGCATGCAATATTCTGCCTGTTTTAACAGCTGTGTTAACCTTACCTGAAGTCTTCGCCAATTTACTCAACCGGAAATCCCTAAATATAAAGGTACGATAAATAAATTTCATGCTTTGGCTGATTTTATGATCCTCTTATATCGTGGATCTCTATATTCCTTCTTTTTCCTTATTATATCTTATTTTATCTTTCCTACACCTTTCTTGATTTTTCTATGATCGTACAACAAGATTGGCCGCGCTGCTCGCCGTTAATTTCTGTCGCCAGAGAAAAGACGAATCCTTCGGTGTTGCACAACATTCGTTGTCTTCCTTTAATCATACATCTTCCTGGGAAGGATCCCAGGACGTTTCCGACCATTCTGTCTCCGAAGGCCTTTTTCTTTTCTAACCGAGACGTTCTTGTGAAGGAATGTTTCTCGCGTGCGTAAACGAGGCACCGCGATGGTTATCGGTAATTGCGAGTGCCATTAAAACTCGTTAAAAATTTTTTGGGAATCTCTCGCGAACCTAATGATCGAACTTAGCCTTCCATTGTTCGACGCTCGAGACGCGTAATCGCGAGGCCCTCCGGGAAAGAAAGAAAGCGTATGACGAGTGTTTGACGTTCTGCTTCACGCTTGGAGAACGTCTGAAACGTGGGATTTCCATTGTTGTACGCGGACAGGGGGAGGGGGTCTGTGGACTGGTTCAACGGATAAGGTACAAGCCGCTTTTGACGTGTCTGACGGAGAATTGTCCGACGCACAGGTAAATAACCGGGAATCGTCTGCTAATTCAATTTGCCGCGCCCTTGTCGAATCCAATTAACAACGAGTTACCGGGCTTCCCGGATAATCGTCTGCTATCCGCAATTAAATTCGACAATTTAATGTCGTACCGCCGACAAACGTTTTGATTTCTCCTCACGAGTCGCCGACAGAGAGATCGCGTCTTGGGCGATTCTCGTCGAATCTGCTATCCCTGATAAAAATTCATGAAAAGCACCGGACGATTCTATGAATTTTTATGCCATTCTGCTACGTCGCGGAACTGCCCATTCCTCTCGATGAGATTCCCAATTACAGTCCACGTAATTATAAAGTTCCGCTTACATACACCGTTTCACGGCCGCAATTTGTTTGGCCGCGGTTCGTGACAAACGTTTCTCAAGCGCCAAGAAGCGGAGAAGTGGCTCCCCGATCCGAGGTCGGTTTTCGCGCTGCGAGCAAACGCCGCCACTACGAACTACGCCGTTTCCCGGACCACTTGGTTTTTGCTTACGCGCAAGCGGAAAATAAACAACGCGAAAATGTACTGGCGACGGAGGACGCGCGTGCAGAAAGACACACGCGTTCGCGTTGAAAGAAACGCGTGCTGGTTTTCGCGATCGTAAAAGGAATAAAAGGATACGACGTTAATATCGGTCGTACGACGATATGAAAAAACATTGCGACATAGCCAGTCGCGTTTCATTGTTTTCCAGCGGGCCGATGTCGCGTTCGCGAATCATAGCTCGGCGCACATGTTGCACGCCATGCAATCTGCGATTGATAGTCGGCAGCCGGCTGATTCGTCTCGTGCATCCTACGCGTACTTACGTGCAGGAATTCGGTAACAAGAACCGAGAAATCTCATTTTTATTCCTTTACGAGGGGATCTCGTTGTTTGCCGGGGCCATGGACATCTCGCGAGGATATCTTGGAATTTCCGAGTTCCTTCGCGAAAGGCGAATTTCTTAGACGTTTTAAACGACTGTTGTTTGCTTCTTGGATTAATCATCTACGAGGTAGCCGATGTTCTTGCGCGTACCTATTTCCGTTCGCATCTCGGGAAGCATTTGCTAATTTTCTTTCCTCGAGACTCCGACGTCCGAAAGAGCCGGAGATTCTTTTTTTTTCGGTAAACACAAGCGTCCCTTTGATCGCGCAAATCGGGTCTTTTCAATTTGTACCGTTCGTAAATGAAATTTGCCCTGCTTCGTAATTACGAAAGTAGACGTCTGAAGATGGTTTTCGAAGTCTGGAGCACTGGCTTCGTGCAACTCCTTCTTAAGTAGGCGAGCAGAAGGAAGTAAGAAGAACTGGACAGAGAGTGACGCTGAGGGCTCAGGAAAAAGCAAGAGGCAAACTCATGGCGTAATACGAAGTTGGCCACAGAAATGGTGAAGCTCGAGAAAATAAATTCACGTCTTTGGGGACACTTGCGTGAAAAGCTCTGAAAGAGGCAGAAACAAACGGGTACGTGGATCCTATGCGCGGATGCAAGCAGAAGCAAGAGGCAACCACACGAGGTCAACCGAATTTCGACTTCTTAAAAGGATGGAGAGAACCTTTTCCGGTGCGAGCTCTCGAGGAGCCCGGAGATCTTTTTACGAAATGTTTATCGAGCTTCGAAAGAAAAACGGTCCACCGTGTAACCATCGACAGCGACGATTCTCTGCCTCCCCTCCTCCTCGGAAAGCAATTTGCTCAGGTATCGCGGCTGGTTTTTTAAGAAAATGCCCTCTTTGCGCTTTGAATTTGCACCACGAAATTCACATGGCATGGAAGAAAAAACTCGATTGCAAGCCGATTAAGAAATCCATTTAGAGAGAGAAAGGTGGTTTATTAAGTTTCACGAATGGAACCACGACCAGGTAAGCCGCTGGTAAAGTCAAAATTTCTTTGCTTTTAAAGAGCGAAGCTGAAAGGGCTCGTCTCGAGGCAGGTCGAATGAAATTTGCGTCGCTCATCCGTCGTCGCTTTCACCGGCCCGTGAAAACAACCTTCAGGAAATTTCACTGAAAATGCGTTGTCTCCCTATCGGAACTTGTCGAACCGAATCGAACCGTGTCTTTTTATCGGCGGCTCGTTAAAGGCTGAACGACTTGCATGTAGGATCACGGTGCGCGATACAATCCTTCGTTACGCAAACTCACCGATCCGATCTTCTTCCTCGTATTCGCTACCGATGCAGCTGCAATCGGGATGGATTGATTCGTTTGAGACGCGCGTGATCCTCGTTGCAGCGAAATAGGGCGCAGCTGTTTGCATCCTCCGTGTTCCCCGTGTAATTTGTAGCCTATTGTTAGCGTGGCAAGCTTAAGGATATCCGTAAACAGGTAATCTTACGTGCATAGGAATTGAATCGAAGAAGAAGGAGCTCGCGCGAATGCAAAGGGAGAATAGAGAAGAGAATAAGGTTTATCCGATTGAATATCGAATAGGAACGAGCTGGAACTTTTTCGAAATATTTTTTCTCTCTTCTTCCTCTTTTTCCGGGTACGATAAGGCGGGCCGATCGAAACGATATCGAGAAGAGGCGACAAGATGCTCGAGCGTCGATCGACGAAAGGCTCTTCGTTGTTTGAAGCAGCAGCCTGATCGTTTCACGTTGGAATTACGCGTCGATATAAAGGTTCGTTCGAAAGGTGGAATGGTATCGGACATGAAAAACCAGATCGATCGGTAGATTGTTCTTCGGAGATCGGTGATTCCAGCCACGCAGTTACATTTTTCATCTTCGATCCTTTTTCCCGACTCTTCGCTCGACCCACATACCGAATGGAGATTTGCTGGAATCGCATCACTGAATTTGTCGCTTTCGCGAATATCGATGGAAACTTTGTATCGGTAACGAATTCTACGGTTTTTAAAATTTCGTGAATTTATCGTGGATAAAAGTGACGTAAATATACTCGCACCTTATCGTTAAAATTCGCTGAAATCGATCAACCTGTGCTCGACTTCCAGCTAGTCGGATATTCATCCTCCTTGTCGTTTCATCGTTTCGCGCGGCGAAAATCGATGCTCGCTTTCCTTTGTCCCTTTTATTTCCATGTTAATGGCCGTCGTCCATAGAAGGCAGCGATTTCGCGAATGTATTTCTGAACCGCGAATCGTGAGAAGAAGCGATTTTAACGCGGAGAACTCGGCTGTAATGGGCGACGAAGGAACGATCGGTCGCAGGGCAGTGGCTAGCATAAAGACACCAACGGGTAATAAATTCGCGTGAAAAAAGCCATGGAACAAAGGAGTACGCGAGTACGGTCTGAAACGTTGGGAAAATCGATGTCGCCGAGGAAATCGATTAAACGTATTGCAGTCTGCTGCAGTGGGATTTGAATTAACGTGGAGCAAAGGGAAATTTAAAGGGCTTGCTTGCTTCTCTCCACTGTCTCAGCTCCAATAGTAACTGCAAATCGAGTCTGTATTTTTGATCTTCTTCGATCGTGAAATAAGAAGCGATGTACGTGTATTTACATGTATGTTTATCGTGAAATGCAATATAACTGGGTTAGTTGACCGCGGTAAAATCTGGTTTGTAAAGGTTTCTTATAAAAACAGACTCGATAGAACAATAGAGTAAGAAAGTAAAGTCCTTTGGGACGAAGGGAAAGTAACGAGCCCTCTGATCTCGACTAAACGCACTTAGTGTCCCCGATGGAGAATCTCTATTTGTCATTGTCGCAGCTTGAGTGAGATTAACGACCGTCAGAAGAAAACTCGGTGTCTGATGCAGCGACAACGTAGCGAGAGTACCTCGTTTTTCGTCATTTCTTGTTGCCCGCTGGATATTTAACGATTTCCAATATCAGTTTTTCATATCGGTAATAGCCGAGCGGATCTTCATAACCTTGTGAGTTTCGGTTTTTCATTTCAATCGAGAATCAATTGATTCGACGGTACGACGACGGTAAAGAGGAGAGGGGCTTGGAACGTCGCCTTTGCACTCCAGCAAGATTTATGAAATCGATATCGCGCGATAATCGAGTCCACGGAAAAGCCCGGCCCTGGGAAAGTAATGGGCAAAGTTCTGGCAGCAACCAGTGTTCGCGGATATACCCGTTTACATCGGTTGTTCCTCGTCGAAGCATATTTACGTACCGCGGGTTAAACTTCCCGTCGATGCACCGGTTTGCCTTTTTGTCCCGTTTATTTATTCAAACAAGACGCATCGTGTTCTTAAAAGAAGTATACGTCCTCCGTTGTTCTCCACAACCATGCGAGAAACCATTCACGTCTTAATTGTATCTCACGATAACGGCACGCGTTTCGAGCTCGGTTACACGTTTCGCGTGCGGCCCGTGTTACACGATAAACAGAATGTTTGTAAGGAAACGAGGAAAATTGCCGGATGATACGGTCGTTCTGGAAAAACTGCAGTTCTATCCGTCGTTCTTTCTCTTGTTCGTTCAACGCCGGTTTCTTGCGATATTCGCAAACCTACGGTTGTATCGTTAAGGAGACATCTGGAAGCTGTGTAACGGGTATCTCGTTAAAAGTAGAGTACTCCGGTTTTTATCGCCTGGTCGTGATATAAAAAGATACGAGGCGTTGGGTAATAAAGAAACGCTTTAAATTCGAGCCTGTGATTTCGAACGATGGGAAAACTGTCGCACAGTCACTGCGAGCATCATCATTTTACACTGGATTTTGTTCCACCAACGTTGCAGTTTACCTCATACCGCGTCACCGTGTTCGAAGGGTTGATTTTCATGTAACGATCACGACTATCACGCGGGATATTCAGCTCCGAATCGCCCGAAAATACACGGAGCATCCCCCGGTATTATATTTCGGGCTTTGTCCCGGAAACCGGAATGACACGCGACCAACGCTACAGAAAATTGTTCGCAAATAAGCATACGATGATAGCTGGAATAAACGAACCGCTACGAAATTCACGCGGCCAAATTAGTCGCGATAATAACAAAACCTATAGAACGAGCTTCGTGCATGCTATACGCGATTCAGGATTCGTGGCGAATACGGAGGAAAATTTCACGGCAACTTTAATGACACGTCACGAACGTATGGAAAATACCGCGATCTTCCTGCACTTCAATGATAACACGATCTCTTTTCCCAGATGCAAGTACGTGCGTTGGAATAAGGAGGACGCGGTGTCGAGCGAAAGTATTCAACGAATGGCTCGGAAAACACGGAAGAACAATACGGCCGAGAAAAAAGCTCGATTGTTATGCAAGCAAACAACCGTTGATGGTATGTACCGAGACAAATAGATATAACGAAGTTACTGGTCCACTCGTATAGCTGACGATTGTTAAATCGAACGATTATTTCGTTTAAAAAGGATCTAGTTGTACATGGATGTAACAATGATATCGAGAATCAGAATCGGTTTCCATCGATGGATCCAGCTATGAAAGATGTCAAACAACCGGATGGATCAGCCAGAGCGATACGTAGATAAAGATATAGCGCGGCCCACAATTTTCAAAGCGTCGATATCTAGTTTCATCAAAGTCGTTGACTTGAATCGCTCGTACTAGGTAGCCCGGCTTATCTATGTTTACCAGGACAAATGGAAAAGAGCTGGAGAGGGGAATAAAGTAGTAGGCGTAGGTATGCTCGGCGCCAATAGTCTTAAGAGAGCGGTATCGGGTTACGCGCGATTGTTGTAATAATTACGTGTCACTCATTCCTGCGTACGTACGTGTTACGCTATTATTTAGGCCGCGCCCACCGTTGCAGACACATTGTCTGGAGACCATTCGAAATGGACAAGAACGTTCGATACGTATTTCTGGACACGTGTCCCATTCTGTGGTCAAATCGCTAGCATGTTCTGTTGTATTATATATTTGACCTAAAATTTATTCAAACCCCTACATTTAGATTTATATATTCAAATTTGAATTTACCAGCTTAAAAATTTAAATGGAAACATTCAAATGTGAAATTTGGCAAAACGCGATATAGAGACTTTCGAGAGGAAGCCCCGGCTACGCATTTACAGATGGACACGTTCGCACAAAAGGAAGCGACCTGTCTTTTTGCGGCACGCACGAGGATGCGAGAGATTTCATTTCGTAAATTATCATTGAGCTCTGTCTGCATGAACCATAGCTGTCCGGAGAGGACAGCATTAATTACACCGGCAGGTAAAACTTGAGCTTTCTGCATTGTGCGCTGGGATTACAATGCATTTTATGCAAACCAGCTCGTAGAATAGCAGCTCGTTGAATACCGCGACCAATCCTCTTTCCCCTCTTTGTTCCTCGGTCCACCCTTTCGCCGATTCTCCTTCTCCTCTCTATCTCGTTTTCCTAGCTCGGTTCCTTTCTCCTCTTCCGCCGCCTTGTTTCCTTCCTTGTTACAAAATAATAAACGAATCTGCAGTTACTTTCTTAACTATCGTAGCCATTGCCGGCGAACGACGAGACGCCTTTCGACTCTGTTTTTTTAGGAAACCATCGCCCTCGACAAAATATGTAGCCGGACCGGTGTCCGTAAACGTAATATTTCCGCGCACCGTCGCGCGTCAACTGCCTCAATTTGTCAAAACGTTCGCATCGTGAGTTGTCGGAGCAATTTGACACGGGTGCCCGGTCTCGCCGAATCGACGTAAATTGCGATTCGTCGCGTCATTGGGCCGCGCGTGATCGCAAAACTCCTCCACGCGCTCGCCAACTTTCGAAAAGCCGATTAATTCGCCGACGAGCGCGGTCTAAAGTTACGATTCGTACTTTTGTCGAACGTGAGCCGAGTGTGCCTGCACGTATACGGCTTCGTGGTTTTCGCTCACATAGAAATCAGAACCGCCACCCTTGACGCTCCGTTATCAGCCAGCCGAGGGGAACGTTCGATTCGGTTCGAGACAAACGAAGCTTAGAGCGATTTCTACAAAATTACGTGATATTAAGTACACGTGTATTTGCTGGATCATCCAGATGCGTAGAAGGTGTGAAGCGAATGTAACGTAACGGATCATTGGAAATAATGGTTGACATGTCGTCGACAAGGGGGATATTCACTGGCAAGCTAACCGGAGGATAGAAACGAGCGTACAACGGAAGCAGTAGAGTTAAGGAATTCGGAACGATCGTAAAGCCAAATGAGATTCTTAGAAGGGACGCATTAGTTTAGTAGGCAAAGCCGAGTACGATTTGTCTTTAGCAAATTGTCGGCGATTTAACTCTTTCCAGACGATTGCCCGAGAACCCGTTTCTCTCGCTGTCGCCTCTTTCCGTGTATTTACAATTCGTTGGTCATTGGAAAGCGCGTGCATGTTGAAAATTGAAATAAAAATCACTGATAGAATTCGTGTCAAGGATGACTTGGTATCTTGTTGTTCGCGAGCATGAAATTCTACGGATGGTCATGTTCGTTTCAAGGTAAATCGGAATGACGATCACATTGGGGAAAAAACGACGAAATTATCTTGCATCGGTGTAGGCACGCTAAATTCAACAAGTAATCGATTCCGTTGCGTAACTGTTTCTTTTCTTGTTTTCAGATTGTTACGTTCTCGGTGAATACAAGATTAAAAGTAAAGTACATATGTAGCATACGGGATGGATCGAAGTAAGCGGAAACCCTAGTTCGGGCTTCTATAGATATTTGATTACACGCTCTAATTCGGCAAGCATGTAGATCTCCGTCTCTGAAACGTATCGCGGTATCGCGATACGAAACTGTATACGAGAGGCTTGCTCGAAGGTGATACGGAGGAACGAAAAGGGAAAGCAGCCAGCCAGCAGTAGACAGATATCGAGTATCTCTCGTTCTCACAAATCTTCAATGTCCCTAATCCACGTGGTGGCGGGTTGGCCGTGAACGAAACGGCGCTACAATAAAATAGGAACGAGTGAATGAGCAAATACTACGCCGAACGCGTGAGAGTACGCCCTCCATTCAGTGACGCCACCATATTGCTCCCACCTGTTATATCCGTCAGTACTTTATCTTTCCTTGGCCGTATTAACGTTACCGCACCACCCACCCCTTAGTCTCACTCGACCGATTTGCAGAGCACTTTATTTCCAAGAAGAATCCACTCGTTTGTCGGCCGTTCGAATAAAAAGGTAACCATCTTCCGCGTGAAAATCGTACTCGTCAGGTAAAAGACCCTTCACTTCCTTTTTCCTTTTACAATTTATTTGTCGATTGCCGCTCTTTATTTTCATCATTATTACTCCCTCTTCGTCTCCTGGGCGTGCGTAGATAATGATTATTCCCCGTCGTAAAATGTAAAAGCAGATCGTGCCCGGTTTAACCTGAGCGTGACGAATAAATATTTACGGTGCAGCTGTACAACGACAATAGTGCAATATACTCGTGCTACGTAGCATATGATATATAGATACGATAATAAACGGAGAAAGTATTTTTAGCTTCGGGCAACGTCCCTTTCGTGTACTTCTAACGATTCTATTGCTTCGTTTCGGATTCGATAAACCTGAACGAACGTCCTACCGTAGAACGTCCTGCCTTGTGTGCATCAGGCGTGTCGTTGTCCTAATGGAAAGATGAGTATCTCGAAATTAAATATGACTCGTGTTTGGTGCACCGACTTGCTCCGAATCGGACACTTATTTCCCCAACGTTGGCGGAGGAGGAAGGTGCATCATATGGAGAACAAGAGAGAGAAACAGAAGGATAGAAGGAAGGAGGAAAGAGAAAAAGAAAAAAGGATGAACGTGGAAGAAAAAAAAGAGGCCGTGTCTGTGGAACAGCCGGAACACCCACCTTGATTCGATATCGACGTTCCAGACGATCGAAAAAAAAAATCCATTGCAAGGGTCCCTCGAGAAAATAGAGTAATTTAGATAACAGCCATCTCCCCCACCACGCTCTCCGTCTATATCATCGGCCAAGTTCCTCGCGTAACGTGCCTCCGGTGGCACAATGCAGACGCTGCGCTGAGCGCTGGTACCCTCGCCGCTGTTGCAATTGAGAAACGACGTTATTCTCTGGAACTCTATATTTTCTCGCCTATACCTATATTCGATCAATCAAAGACATATGGTTCTGTATTAAGGCGTGATACAATCGCGAAAGTCGATCGTGAAAATTCGTGAAAACGAACGTTCCAAGTTACGCTTATGAACGTGGGCTTACCGTAATTCGCCTCTCTCTCTTTCTTTCTCCGGCCTTCCCCCTTTCGTGACTTAGTTGCTTCTCTTTCGTTCATTCGTCGGAAAGCCAGACTTTCTCTGTCACGTTACCCCTTCTCCGTCTTTCGTCGACGACTCCCCTCCAGGAGTCGAACAGGTAACGTGCCAACGCCAGGCAATGGCGCCTTAGCCGCTGCACCTGGGCTAACCGTTCGCCAGGTGAGAGAGTACGGTGATTGGTCGAGTCGCGCAAAACGCCGCGCTGATTGGCCGATACCGCGGTTCTGCCGGTACGGAGCTTTAATCTCGTTTACCGTAGGCGCGCTGCTGCTCAGTTCAACTTACCTTAGCCGCACGGACGGTTGGCCACGCAACTCACGCCGGACATTCCACGAAACGTTGCGACGAATAGCCCCCCTCTCCCTTTCCGCCCTCTTCGTCGCACAATAGTGTTCGTTCTCGGGTTAGTGGCGTGCGTAAAATCGTGTCGATCTTGGATCGTCGCGGGTGAGATCGCTGGAAAGCAGCAGGGAAGGATCGACACGACACAACACCCGTAAGATCGCGTCGCCGCTTGTCCGTGTGTGCGTGCGCGCGCGCGAGATCCCCCCTTCGGTGCCTGTGTATATACCTGTACGTAGTGTGTACGAGCAAGCGGACAAGCGCGCGCGTGTATATAGCGGCTCCACTTCTTTCTCTCTTCTTCTATCTTCTTGTACCGTCTGCGTTCCGTGCCCTCGTGTTCGTGATTGGTCGGTGCGTGGCATTTTTAAAAAGTCGTCCTGCTTCTGTCCGTTATAACCTGAAAGATCCGGCAGCGGCGATGTCGCGAAATCACGAGTAAATCGATACGGCGATCCATGTCGAAATAATGTCGGTACGACGAACCGGCTACTCCTGGCTCCAAGTTTCTCTGGTTGTTCGCGATACGACGGTACCCTTCGAGTCGTGATCGACAGTGTATCACGGGTACTCCGTTGCTTTTTTTCACAGTGATAGCAGCGGCAAACAACAGAAGAAACCGTGCAAGGGGCACGTATGAGATTTGAGCAAGAAAGGAACGGGGGGGCTCTACTATTACGGTACCGGCTCTCTTGCTGCCAGAATTATTCGCGGTGGCACGTTCTTCGAATCAGCGGAAAATTCAAACACATTGGAGATCCATCCTGACTCGGCAACGCTGGCGACGTAACAACGACGCTATCGTCAGTGACAGGTAGAATACGCGACACGAGAACCGGAGGAAGAAAACGAAAGGGAAGAGTGCAGTGCAAGAGAAAGAGAGGAAAAGAAAGAAGAAAGCCGCAGCGTGCGCGTGTAGTTCCTTTTTCACGAGCTACCCCCGACTGACATATGCGTGTGGCGCGTAGATTCCAAAGCCAAAGATAAAGTTTCGTCGCGAATCAGAGTACTGGAAAGCGGCTGAATTTCGAAAATAGTTTCTTGATCGTGTCTCTGCGCGTTGGAACCAAGAAGTAGAAGGAAGAGGGGAAAGAAAACGACGGAATAAACGTCTCTGCGATTTTCTGGTCTCTCTTTAGAGGTGCGCCTACAGAGGCGTTCTCCGTACGTCGTGGATCGTTCGCGGAGTGTCGGTCGTGCCACAGTGTATTGTAGTTGTGCTGGTGCAGGGTGAGGTTAGGATTGTGTTGGAGAGAAAGGAAGCTAAAGAGAAAAGGATAGATAGGAGTGGGTAAATGATAAACTGCGATTAAGTGTAAACGAGAAGAAATATCGAAGCAAGAGGACACTGTTCGAAGAGGAGTTGCTCGCAACCTCGAGAACTGGATAACACGGGCGACTCGAGAATCGCCAAAATTTTGCCGGTTTATAAAAAAGGTAAGTACGCATGTTGATGTCCGCGGTTATTGGTCCCTTGTATACACCGATAGCTTATCTTCGGCAAGTTGAATAAACGCGCGTCCAATTTCGTTAACTAATACGTCGATCTATTTTTTTCTCTTATCGTTTGTTTTTGGATCGGTTTATCGAGTTTATTCGATAAGCTACGTTTATTCGACAGCAGCGATACCGGCTACGATTACAGCTGCGACAAATATACGACCGCTATTTTGATTGCATTACCGATTCAAAGCATAAAGCAACGCGTTAATTTGCAAAGAACCAATTTGCCGTTCGATCTTTAAGAGCCATTTATTTTTGAATGGATCCATCTCGGAAGATCATGGTCCGTAGTCTTGACAAGAGGGAGAGCAATAATAATCACTAGAACTTTTATGGGCTACTAATAGCATTAAACGCAGTTTGATCGAAATCGTGCGATTTTTTACGTGACACGTACAGTTTTTATGCGATTCTCTAATTTCTTGTCGGGCTACGGAAGAAGAGTCAGTTTGCTCGCTGTTTAACCTCAAATGTCTCGCTCCGCCTAACCTTGAGATCCCACTCGTCGCCTCTTGCGTGTTTTTAAAACACTCGGATCTTGCCTCTCGTAAGACGCGCGCATGCGCCGTACCGCTGGTCCTTTTTGTGTTCTTTAAGTCGTTTCTTTCCACCTTCTTCGTACCCGCGCGCCTTTTGCTCTCGAGACTTCGACAAAATTTCAATTAAAATCCTTCCTGATGTCGCTGACACTGTCGAGCTCGATTTAATCTCGAAATAGAATTCCATTTTACTCGAGAAGCCGGGCAAAGTGCAAGAATGAAAATCCGATGAATTTCGTTTTACGCGATATCTTCTGTATACTTGAATTTCGCGGGCTTATCTTTCCCATGTTTTCGTTTAAACAACGTGTGACCCAAAAGATGTGCGTCATTGTTTCGAATTCAGGTAACAAAGAGTATTGTGATCGATAGAATTTCTGTAATTCGTTGAACGTTTCACGACACGAGACAAAAGATGTTTTTGTTCAACATCCATTAATATCGATCGATTCTCGACAATGGCAAAAGCTAATATTTTCAAATTATCGTGCATCGATAGTGTATATCTTTGACGGCATTGGTTTTCCCTATTGTGCGCTCACCCTACGATATCGTGTTGACAGCGTTCGGGAATGTGGATCATTGTGAGAATCACTGAAAGGAAAAAAGATCAGGTAAATCGACTATGACGAAGCTGAAAATTGCACAAGAAAATGACCAACGACTGTACAAAGATGATTCGGTATATGTGCATGTCAAGGGCGTTGTAAGGCCATTCGAATTTTTTTTAGCCTCTATCGCACGTACGATTTTTTTCGGATACTACCAGCGTCACACTGTGACGCACCGATTTTCCATTGAGAGCCCAGCATCATAGACACGTGACGACAATCAATTTTTGTTATCTCTGTGGAAACAAATGGATCCTACCCTGAACTTGGCAAATATTGTCGAAAATGGTCAAATCTATAACCAACGCGTATGGTTTGAAGTTATATTATATAGTTAAAATAATTTATTAAAACAAAGTATTAACTCTTCTTCTCAGTTTTGCAATTGCTAAAATAGATAACAGATATGTAAGTAATCTCGAATATATATTATTGTCATAAAATATATAACTGTCGTAAAGTAGTAAGTAAATCTTCCTATCCAGGAGATCTTTCATGAAAAACAGACGAATATTATATGATGGTTCGAGCGATGAAAGTAGATAATATGATGAAGATATCATAGATCTATTTGATACTAGTACTTTGTCAGACGATAACGATCTCAACAGAATACATTTACCAGTCATTTCTAACACAAGCGATAATTCTTTTGATGAAGGTTGTGATGATTCTCGTAATAGTGATTGGATGGAAGCACACGTTGATCCCGTTTTACATAATTTTACCGGAAAGGAAGGACTAAGAGTAAATCTTCCAAGAAATATATCGGTACTAGATGCGTTTTGCTTATTATTTGGCGACTTTCTTATGCAGAAAATTGCAAAGTTTGTTGTTATATCCTATACATGCACCTTCCATGTTACAAAAAGAATGGAAACCAACTTCAGCTGAAGAAATAAAACAATCCTTAGGATTATATATTGCCATGGGCAATATTCGAACGCCTATTATTATGCACTTTATTATCACCCTCAACTTAGCAAAACAATGCCTTGAAATCTACGTAAGAAAACTCTTCGCTGCCTTTGCATCTATGTCCAAATGTGTAATAAATCGTACCGCCTTCATACAATTGATCAAGTATTGCAGCATTGGATAAAAAATATAAAGGATTGCTATTATCCTGGTGAAAATTTATCAATAGACGAATCAATGTTATTACGCATTCGTATTAGATATTCTTCCTTATTCTGGAAAAAATACTGTTGTTTATAGATTATTAAATGATTATTTGGGAGAAGGACATTTATTACATCTACATGGACAATTATTACATTAACGTTGAACTAGCCAAAAATAAAACTCATGTGGTTGAGACACTAAGGAAAGATCGTGAAGGTGATCTCATGATTGTAATTCAGCAGAAATTATAAACTGCAGAATGTATTTTCAAAAGAAAAAAATAACATCTTAGTTCAAAAATGGAAAGACAAACGAGACGTATTAACAATATTCACGAAGCATAACACAGATCTAATTGAAATACCGTCTTCGAGAAGAAAAGGAATAAAAGCTCGTACTGTGTTCGATTGTAACAAAAACATGTCTGGAGTTGATCGGTGCGATCAGATGACGGCATATTATTCCACGCCACGAAAAGCAATACGCCGGTATTTGAAAGTTTTCTTTCGCTTATTTGATATAGCAATTTGGAATGGGAATTGGCTGTTGAATAGAATTAATTTCTCAAAAATGTCTTATTTAGAGCTTAGAAATAATCTTGTACTGAAATTGCTTAATATCGATACCAATGTGCTTAGTCTCAATCTTAGCGGGATGTAACATTTTTCAATAAAATTAGAGAAAAGATTAAGATGCTATGTTTGTACGAGGAAAAAGATATCCAGTGCCACATGGTATGCATGCGAAGCATGTAAGACTAATGAGAGTGAATCAATAGGATTATGTATTAGCATATGTTTCAAAATGTTCCACAGTATATAAATAAATTATATTAATTTTAAATACACGTTTGTATAGTTAAATATGGCATATCATTTCCAGTAGAAATTTTATTTACTTTATGGATCGAATAAAATTTTCCATGTGGCCCAGCGTCACATATTTGTGACACGATTTGTGACTGAAAAACTAGATTTACATGCTCATTTATTAGGTTTTAAAACTACCCAAATAAAAATCTGTAGTATATTTTGTAGAATTCCGAAAAAGAAAGTAATGGATTGTGGGTGGAATTTCTTTTCCGTGGCGTGATAGCGAACGTATTAAAAAAGAAAAAATAACTCGTCCAAGTTACGTTCACGTAAATTTTTTGCTCGTCGGATCGACAAATTTCGTAGATTCTATTCGCGTGTAATTGCTTGCGTTTCACGACTGAAAATTATAGGAGCTACTAATTTCATGGTACTGCCGCGGCGGCTGACATTTATTTAACTGTCGTATACTTTGTCTGACAACTCTCGGTGTACATTTCGACGACGGATAATAACACTTTTCCGTCTGAAATACCGCAAGAACGTTAGGAGAAAGGAAGACGGCCACGAAATTACGAGGATTCGTCTCAACCACGGAGGAAAGGCGTCGAATTCGAAAAAAAAGAATGCTCGGGAGAATGCAGGAAAAAACGGATGATTGTACCTTGGTCGGGCAGAGTCGACTTTCGATTCAAGTCGAAAATACCGAATATACTCGGTTCGTGAAAACTGGACAAAATATTCGCGTTATTTTGCTTCGTTTTACGAGCGGTTCAGTGACTCCTCCCGCGATTACATAAGGTAATAAACACGTAACGCAGTGACCTAGAAAGCGCAGCTTTCGTCATCGTTTTCGAGTGACATAAATTGCAGCTTTAACACCGTTTTATCACACATTCGAGACCTTGAACGACTCAACGGTTGTCCAGGTCATCGAACTCGCTTCTACATGCAGACCTAAGGCAACTATTGCTATTCGAATGGTTCGATTCGCCGTAAGAGAACGTGTTATTAGCAAAAGCCAGCGCGATTAGGCCATTCGTAGCGGAATCACGCGCGCGCCGCACTCTCGGAGGAGAAAGATCGGCTCGGGCAACGGAGCAAAGTTGAAGTTTTCTCGGAAATCCTTTGGCACCACTTACGCCATTGCTCGTGCCGCGCGGTTACCTCGAAGCTAATTACGTTCGGTTAAATTTCATTTGGGAAAGAAAAGTTGCGGGCCCGAGCCACCTACCTTTCGCTTGTGCCTCGTAAACGAAAAGAAGACGTTGATTATTTCGACGAAGTTAGGCGTGGAACCTGCGGCTGTTCGATCGCGTCGATATCGGTCGCGATCACTGAAAAATGTTGACGCGCCTAATGAAATCTTTATGAACGTTATACCGTTGTATCGGTCGCGGCTCATGCCTCGGACTAATTTCCTCCGCGTCGGTTCAATTTTCTATTAATTAACTGGCCGTTCCAACCTTCCTCGTTTGGCTGAATTTTAACCATGCGTTTCCGTGTTTTATTACGTGTTAGCGCGACGGCGCTGGTCATTGCACTCTGGTCGCGCTAATTGAACGTTTCGTTATCACGACTCGATCTCGTCTACGCTCGGATTCGATACGAAGAAGGTAAACGGCGCGTATTGCGAGTTTGAAAATCGCAAGACGCAAAGAACAAAGAAGAAACGGGAAAGATATGGCGCTTCCTGGATAGCTCGTTGCTCCCGCGATCCGATTCATTCACACGCGTTCCCGTAGAGCTACTGGTTGCGCAATCTTCTCCGTTGCAAAACTTTTACTAGACGACTCGGCGTCTCTGAATAATTCATCGGAGGAAAAATATATCGAGCAATTGCGAACGTTTAATCGAGTACAATTTCTCGCTTCGATTACGTTCGGCGCTGTTAAACGGTGACTGTACGCGAGAGCGGAAGTCGGTACAGATAACACGAACGACCGAGCCAGATTCCCTGAAAAGCGGTAAAAAAGTCGAATGATATTCACGCGAGTGCTCGATCGGCTCGCGACTCCAGTTTACGCACTCGTGCCACTTCCGTCTAGCGTGCTCGTCGACCACTCGAGTGTGACGATTGGCCTGAATCCTTGCGAATACGAGTAAGAACGAGAGATACGCCGTGGTACGGTCCGTCTTTGTGAGAGTTTACGACGCGAGTTATCGAAGCGCGATCGTTTTACGCCAATTATGCAACTATCCGATTTTCATAATATCTTGCATTTCCGTTTCCAGGGGGACGCACGGACAGAGATGGCATGAGGGACGGTTCCGGCAACGTTGCCGAGGTGGTGAGTGTTCTCTCTTCTTTCTATTCTCATTTGCATATCGAGTATATATATATGGAATTTGTAAATGTTTCGCCAATTACGCAACGACTCGTACGTGTTGTTAACCGAACGGTACATATACATATATAGCTGTTACGTGCTACGTAACTTTACTGAAATAGGGCAAAAGTCTTGAAGGAAACGGAAACGATTCCCTTCCTTTTGTCTTCGTTCCTAAGAAAATGGATTCCAAACATACTTCCGGGATGCACATACTCGACCTCGCGGATATCCCTTACGGTACTCGTGTCACCCTTCTCTTGAAACTTCTCAACAACCCCTTTCCTCGAAGAGAGTATACAATAAACACAGTCTTAGGTAGTTTCACCGAGGAGCATAGTGAATTTCAGGAATGAACGCCAGCATCGACCCTTCGGCTTACACGGGTTTAAGATAAGGTGGCGAAAAAGTGGGAAGGTGATAGGTGTGTTCAGTTTACGCTCGAAGGTAAAAACCAACGTTTCTCCTAGTTTCCTTGCATTCGAGCGTTTACCTGACGTCGAGTTCCTTGGACCTTTGTGAGCGTGAATAGGGCTTCTTTCGAGCCGACGTGCCGTAGGAAACGGCGAGTAGGTACGCAAAGTATTTTCGAAAGGCTCGAGGCTGTTGGCGCCAGGAAGTAGGCTACCGGGTTAATACTTGACAGGGAGAGCCGGAGAAAAGCACGAACCGTGAGAAGAACGTAGAAAAACTAAGGAGAAATTTCACCATCTTTAACACGCTGCTCCATAATTAGCCAGAGTGTGTTGCCCCGATACGTATCGATCGTTCGAGATAATTGTCTTGCATTCGATCGAGGTACACGCGAGTAAAGTTAAGCGAAATATCGGTGTGAAGCGAGATAAGTAAAGTAAAATACACCATCGAGATCGCATCGGCTAATAGCGGCCATTGCCGAAACAAAAACGTATAATGAAGCGTACGATAGCCAGGCGCGCCGGTTGAATCGATGAAAGCATAGTACATATTATATATACCTGTTTCCTCATTGCCTGACCTTGGAGAGATCAGGTGAAAAGTATACCGGATTGCATGGAAGGGGAACCGTTCAGGTTCAATATACTTGGTGGATGAGTGTCACCCAGATCTACAGTGTGCCAGCCTTGTGTAAAATGGGAGAAATTATGTGAGCCGTGAGGTCACCTACGAATCAATTACGAGGTCGTGGAATCCAGATACTCGTTTATCGTCGAACTTGCCGATTGTTCTTCTTTCGCACGATCTCTGGTATCTGCTCTAACGCGTGATTTAAGTTGGAAAGTGGACCGAAGAATGGCACGTGCCACGGCCATTCTTCGCAGTTTCATAGTCCCTCGTCACCTTGGAACTTTAACACGATTCTAGCCTCGAGAAACTTGTTCCCTGGAATAAAACGTGCAAAATAGCTGGTCTCGGCATAACTCGACACCCAAACGTCCAGCATTTTTACCCTCTCACTTAAAAAGAACCGTCGTCGTTCTTGCTACGCCTACGGTTTTTGCGCGGTGTCACGATTTACGCAACCTACGAATAGACAAGGCGATATTTATACTGGAAACCAAAAGTTTCTTCAACGTGATCACGATCGCCTGGTACGTTTAATCGATGAAGAAACTTGAACATTGTTGAAGTAAGTTATTCGAAAACGCAGTTTACACGGCGGTTACACCCTCTGCTCCCTCTCCCGATTCAATCGTTCAACTAACATTGATCTTCCGGGCGGTTCTATCCTAATTAAAACGAGGCATTCCATTGACCAAACTTCGCTGGCCCAATCAATAGATCTTTGCTCCGTAACCGTTTCGCTTTTATAGCGCATAGTTTATCAAAAAGCGAGGTTGCACGATGGCAACTAATTGGGACACGAATTCCACGGGTTTTTGATAGCCATCGAATCGATTAAAAGCGAGATCCGCGAGGTCGCTTTGAATTACCAAGTTGTCCGAACGAAATTGCGACAATCGTCACGGTAAACATAACAGACTCTCGCGAACTGCTATTTCGACGGACGTGTACGTTCTCGTATATTTATCGCTGGTTCTGTATTTATTTTTACACGATCCGCTATCCGCCCCGTTCGTCGTCCCCGTTTCAGCTGGCGATTAAATATCGCGACAATGTTTGACTTTGCTCGCGTCAGCTGATCGGATTAATAAAACGTCACATACGGCGACAACGCCTCTGTTTCGTGCCTTTGTACCATCTTATCGTACGTGAAAAAATATTTCTCTGATATCGCAATGTATCGCTTTGCGAAATCTCCCGTAAAAAATTTCGTCATCGTACACGTACGATAATAATTTGTCTGTATTTTAATGGTCGCGTGTTATGACAATTCCATACACTCGACGCTCCATAGAGAACGAGAGACCGATCGAACGGTGCTAAATTAATTATCGGCTCCCTTTTGTGGCGACGTCGTGCAAGCGACTAACGGTCCTGTAAATGTTAAACTCGGATGTAATTGCTATTTCTACGACCGAATGGATCGGCCAGGGAAATTCTCGATCGCAGAATTTCACGGTCATTTCGGAACTGGTTTGCGCGAGACACGCGGTACGTTCGCGTCGTCGTGCGAATCCTATAGGCCAGCGGTGATTTTCGTTCTCGATTTTGATCAAATGCTTCTAATACCGAACGTAAACGCGTAATGGACGTGTGAAAATTGCCACGTAGATCGCACGTTTGCAGATATTACGGAAGGGAATTCGCGGCGATATTCTACCGCGATCGAGTAATTAATGGGACGATAATATCGGAATCAATTGGCGATGTAGACAGATCGAAACGATGGAAAAGCAGCGCGTGTGTGCACACGCGTGATCTTTCACCGGGATTAGTATGATTTCGCTGGCGAAATGGGGTTCGTTGTTTTCGCTGAAAATTGAGAAAATTACAGGTTGCGACATCCCGTGCGTGTATTTTAAGCTTTAAATAGAATCGCAATTGGATTTCCCCGTTTCGAAACGAAAGGTGACAGTCGGTGGAAACGCAAGAGAAAAAGCGTTTGGAATAATGGAAGGATGGCGGTTGTTTCACAGAGTTTCAACAATCGGTAAAACACGAATGAGAGATCGGTCGGAGGGCGGCAGGGCACCGACAAACAACGAAATTACCAACGAACAGTTAGACAATGAGTGCTTTAATTAACCCCTATATAAATTGTCGGTGCTGCATTGTTTGAATCGGGCAAATAATACGCGCGAGAACCCGCAATGACAGGATAGGTTGCAGCGAACCACGCAAATGATATATGACCGTACCACCTATCTAGCGTGTCTGTTCTATGCTTGACCCACTGTTTTGCGTCGATCTTGACAAATGACGTCTGCGTCGATGCTAAACGCATAACGCAGCCATCCGTCGGCCATGTATCATCGTTTCTGTAGCATCATTGAAAACCGGCGTACAACCGAGATTTATTGACTCTTTGACCTGCCGACGTTGGTCGAGTAAGACGCTACATAGAACGAGTTTCTTCTCTGTCTAACAGTTTAAATATCGCGCGTCGTTAAATATAGTCATTCAGAAGCACGAATCTCGACGCTTTATCGGTTGGCTGTTGTCAAGACGTTCGATCGATTCAACGTACCGCCGACCATATTCTTGGTGTCACGAGCAAGTTTCTCAAACGCTAGGCTGTTTCCTCCGGTGCGAACAATGTTCACGTCGCGAAAATCGTTTCTCGTTGGCAGACCATTATAAAATGGCGTGGATCTTGACGTTAGGACGACAGCTATCGAACGTTACCTCGGGGACAACTTGCGTTTACAGGCGAAAGCGTTCGCACGTGCTGCTATTTCTTCCCTGCTACGTGTCGTTGACGGATAGAAGGGAGTCGATACGTGTCGTTCCCATGGAACGAATACGTTACGCACGTCGTACGTATGCACGCTTTTACTACCACATCTTCCGCGAGTTACCAGTTACGAGAACTAGATTCCCGGCCTTTGGACAAATTCCAGCTCGCACCTCTGTTTGACTTCCAGTAGCGAAGAACAACAGTTGTTTCGAAGAAACGCGCCTCTTCGATTTTACTTCTGGAAACCGTGTCGTTTACCGACCCTTCTTAACGCCCCATTCCACCCCATCCTTATACAGCTTTACACTCTCATACCGGAGAGCCGCTTATCCCAAGAATGCCGTATTTATCGTTCACTTTGTTACGCACGGTTTGCGTATCTCTAGTTGTTTGTTTGCGTTTATCTATTCTTTTTTTATTTGCCTGTGTTACTTTGCCGGGTTCATTTAAAATATTAAAGGAGCTGCAGGACATACGTTCAGAGTGCAACGACGCTGCGAACCATTTGCGAACAAATGTTCGTCGTCCTCGCTAGTGGAAAAGATCGTGCGTCTACGCCGGCCGAGGCGTACGTAATTAGCTTTCAAAGGGACTTAAACTCGGCTCGTAGTGCGGCTTCTTCTCCGAACGAAAAGGGTTATTATAAATTCCCATTGATTAGAACGGCTGTAAACGGGTTTATGACGTACAAACGAGGGGACACGACCTCGTGGTCGAAGAAAAGAAAGATTTACGACATCGATAGTCGGCGTAGCGCTCGCATAGTGGCGCGTACGGCATGCAGCTGTTTCTTTTGACGGAAGTCGAGCACGTTCCGCGAACCTAGCACCGCTTCGAAGAGGCCAGTGTCGTGGCCGCAGCGTCGAACGCCTTCCACCACGAACATCTCGTGCACGTGAACGCTCGCTAACGGTAGTACAAGATCTACGATAGTCCTCTTCCCCTTCCGTTCTCTGCGGTTTCGCTTCTTGCGGCCCCCTTCCTTCTTGGTCGACCAATCACGAAAATTCTCGGCGATCGATCGTTAGATCTTGCGCGAATTTCCTCCATAAATCGCGTCCAATTTCGAATTTGGTTACTTCCTTGCATTCCAAATCGCTGTCTCTTTGAACAAACGATGGCGAGGACGATAGAAGTTGGGGGAACCGATTTTTCTTGCCGTATTGCTCCATAACGCTCGTATTTGCCACGTTTCGTTCCACCGCCGTCCATCGTTCTGCAAATTCATTGTCCAAATCGCGACGATGTTCCGTGTCGTCGCTTGCTGAGAAATCGCTCGAAATTTTTTTCTAGGTTCGTCCCTGAGGAAACGAACGCGATTTAAAGGTCCTGTAACATACTCGCGCGACAACAGCGACGGTAACGGCGTAGGGGTAGCGATACAGGAAACGCGAATGGGGTGACCGGTTGTAGCCCCTTTGCCCGCGTCACTTTAGAGTCCTCGTTCGATCGGATGCGCTCAGACGGTTTTCGCTCTGGGCACTTTTAAGGCGTCCTTTCTAAGTACCTTTTATTCGATGTCGCGAACTTTCAGGCGTTCTTTCTTTCGACCGAAGATACGAGCTCTTTGAAACGTCGCTGACGTCTATAAAATTCTTACGACGTCGCCACGGGACTATTATCTTTACCGACTTTTTCCTTCAAATACTTCCCTTTCAATTTATCTTTCAAACTAGTATTCCGCACCCGACGAAAACATTCATTTCCGCTCTATCGTACGGTCTTCGAAGAATCTGCGTAATGGTAACTTCATTCAGAACTACGAGTAGAACAATTACGGTAGCTAGACGGTTGGTCTACGTTTCTCCATCAAGCCCGTATAAATCATAATTAGCGGGAAGCTCGTAATTTAATCTCGCGTACCGGGTGATGAATGACAACAGATGTCGACAAGGACCACGAGCGTTATCGTTGCTCAATTAGGCGGCGCGGGCTAGGAGCGCAGGCTCAACCCACATGCTTTCCCGCACCTTTGACCTCTTTCGTTTCACCTCTATTCTCCATCCTCTCTTCGTTTCTCTGTTCCTCTTTCTGCTCTCTAATCAGCTTTCTCGAGGCAACTGCTGGGGAATTTGTTGCGAATTCACCGATTCCTCGTGCGTATCAAAATTCCACGCCCGTCCTGGTATCTTGCCGCGCGTAAAATCCACACGAATTTCCACACTCGGAGCGTTCTAAGACGAGTCTGAGCGTTCTTCGAAGATGAACAATACAATGTCGGTAAATGGACGCGTGTATGTCGTATCATTGCGTGCGGTACAAAGCTCCGTAGCCGAGTATTGCGCTCGTTTTACGACCTTCGAACCAGCGAACAGGTGGGCGATGTGGAATTAATAGCTCTCTTAGAAATAGTTTCTCCTTGTGGAGAACATTCTTTCGTTTCCTATGAGCAACGACCGCGAAATCGTAGAAGAATCGTGGAGGAAGATTCACTGCGTTAACAGGAAGCGGAAGCGGTCCAAGACAGGTTTCTTTTAATTAAGCGTTTCTCCGGCATTATTTTCACTCGTATTTCCCTGCGTGATTATGCGAGGATTCCTCGCATCACCGGTTTTATTTGTCGTTCTTAGAACCTGGAATTACCTTTTCTCTCCTCGTGTCTACTTTCGGAACGCTCTCCGCGCTTCCAGACTAACGAAGCGTGCCTGCCCAAAAAGGATCGCACGTACACGTTGAAATACGCGGCGAGTTAACGCGTTTGCACGGCCATTGCCGCGTGTGTACGAGCGGGTAAATTGCGCGAAAGTTGTACGGCGCGAACACAAGCGGGATTTAAAGCGGGATAACACGTAAGAAACGCGATGAAGCTGCATGTAGAGCGTAGAAAGTTGAGACTGTATATCGTCCCGTGGCAGAAACAGGAGAGCAAAGTGCAAAGTGCACGGACTCGTCGAGAGAAAGAGGGGAAGGTCGATGGTAGACGAAGGAAGAAGGGAGAACGCGCCAAGGGTTCCTCTGTCATTGACTCTCTGCGTTTCATCGTCCGGCCTGAAAGCCTTCCTTGTCCTCGGCTACAGTGCCTTTCAGAATAGGCTGACACTATCCAGAAGCTGGCTCGCTGGATGAAAAAGCCGGGAGATCTCGTTGTCGGCGTAGTTTTGTACCAATGGTTTCAACGATCTTGACTGTTCGAAGAAAAGGAAAAACCGCTTATCGTGTCTACTTGAAATCCAGACTTTGACTAATCGAGGGTTCTAGTAGCTGTAATGTTCTTCGGTTAGATCATAGCGAAGTCAAAATTGATGAACCTCGTTTTTCTATCGTGCTCTGATTGTGTCGAACAAATCGGATCTTTCAATCATCGCCTCCATTTTTGATCCCACGGAGACACGCTGCGAAGGGACAAAAAGTAGTAGAATTTCGAAATAACAGAGCTTGTAAAAGTCGATTCGGCAGCTAGCACAGGCAACAGCTTTGGGAAATTTATGCCACCCCGGAGTAAGAACTCGGCTGTTGGAAACGACGTCGGACGAGGACGATCGCGCTGTATACCGGCGGAATACGAAGTGGAATTTCGCCGTTAATGATAACAGAAACAGAGTCGGCGGAGTTTCGTGATGTCAGTCAGTCGCGGAGAGGCCATTCTTACCGAACCTGGCTTTCGTGGCACGGCTGCTGCATTCGGTTTTGAGCGTACCCACACGTGCTATAATGCACGCCGTGTGCCGATACCAGCTCGAGATAAAGTACTAGGAAACGAGCGTGCATAGGCAGAGAACCGACGCGCAACAACCCGGCGTCGTGCATCGCGATCGCCATAACGTGTATCGCTCGTTTCAAAGCTTTCCGTGCACGGTATTGCACCGCGCTCGTTCCATACGAAGAAAGGTGAACGATCGTGCCATTTGACGATCAAAAACTTGCCGAAATTGGTAACGAGATTCGACGTGCTCTTTCGCTGTTTCGAACAGATACGCTAGATTTCATTATGCACACAATTTATATCGTTTTAAACGAGATTACATTTCGTCACTCTTCTATCTCTATTTATAAAGAAAATGTAGTTAATCGATTCGCGTATGTCTGATTGGTATAAAGAATGCGTGATAATATGACGAAAATTCTACTTAGACAGCAACGAACGTTTAGTACTTTCAAGCCCACGCGATAATATGAAACTTCATGAACTTTAAATTCAGCTTTCTCGATTTACAAACTAACAGAGACGCGACAGAGTGGAGAGCTGGTACGACGATTTAACGCAGAGTTGCCTTTCGAAAACTCGAAACTCGAGACAGTGTTCGCAACGTCACCGCTTTTCTCTACTTTTCGATATACAGAGCTGACACATTTCTCTTCCTCGGTAGGCTCCGTAAAACTATAAATTTGCGTAAACTACCACAGTCTACTTACAACTGTATAGCTTCTTTGTATCGTCTGATTTTCGCTGTAAATTATTTCTCAGCGACCGACGAATTACGTCGAATAAATTCCGATCGTAGAACGCGTCCCTTCTCCTTCGCACGTAACGGGGTCACGACCTGCGAAGAGGCCCTTTCGCGGCTCGTCGAATCCGCTTTGTAATGAAATTATACCGGGTCTCGTCGATCGGCAAATTACGGGCTAGATATTGGCCGATGTACACCTACCGACTTGATAACGCGGATATCCGTCTACGTTACAAATCGGAGGTCCGACGCGCGCCTCGCACCTACGTTAAGCAGATTACCCGCGCGTCGATGAATATGTATGAGCGTGGCGCATACACGGAGCCGAGAGACCCGGTGATCCGTGTCACGCAGAAGAGAGAGAACGGTGGGCGTGCGCGTATCGCACGCACGTGGCCACGTACACGCGCACGCATCCACCTACGTGAGTACACACGCACGCACGCGTCTGTGTAAGAGCGAAAGCGTGGGTGGAGAATGGACTGGCGAGGAGTTAGCGCGAATAGACAACGACGAACGTTCCATCGCGAAACTGTGTCGCTCCGGGATACCAGATTTCAGATTCGAAACGGGTTTCGAATGAAGACACGCCGACTGTAAGATTAGTAATACGCGATAATTAACTCGTTAACCTGTAGACAAGAGAATTAAGCGTTTTAATCTATGCGACGATGCGTTCATTCTCTCGGATCTCCGTAATTGCAGGTGGCTTGCTACGAGAAAAGAAATTCTAATTTTAATTGTAATTTAAAGCTTGGTTATTATTAACGGATACGAATACATAAATCGTGTAGTGGCACAATAACGATAGATCAATAAATAAAACGAACATTCGTGCAGTACGTTGTACGAAATTTTATTGGCGCTGTAACGAGACACGATTAACGCGACTACATCGATGGGGCAATGAAATTTCAAAATGTCTCGTGCTTCGCAACGCAATATATTCGTACAAATAATCTACATATAAGTTTTATACTTTTGCAAGCTAACGTAATTCTATGCGGGAAATTTCCTATTACGCACGATGACAAATAGAAGATGGAAAGATTGGACTCGTTGTGGACGCTTCCCCCTTTCACCTCCTAGGGAAAAATAATTGCGGTAATCAAAGCCGGGTCGCGTTACCGATATCCATCCTCCTCTACAGGCGCGTGCATGGAGCGATCAACGCTTGGTCGGTATCGCGTTAAAGCCAGGCTGCTCGACCCGGCGACCGGACAATCGCGTAGCGTGTACGCGCACGAATAGAGTCGTACGCGCGCGGAGAGAGGATTAGCGAGAGAGCGTGGGTGGAGCATGGCAATGGGAGCAACGGTGGACTTGTTAGCGCGAATACATCGTCAGGAATAAAGCGTGTCGCATGTATATACGTCTAAATATAAAGTCGGTGGAGCCGGTGGAGAAGAGGCGCGAGTGCCACGGATCCCTGGCGAAAGAGCGGTGTAACCACCTAGTCAAAACACGCCTGTTGTGTCGCTCGGAGAACTCGCGAGGCGACGTCGCAGCAGCGACTGCAGCTGTAGTTGCAGTCCGCTGGAGCTGAGTTCGATTCCAGACCGCCCTCTTCTCCGTGTTCTTCGCGAATACGTCGTTCGAGTTTCTCTCGTCGATTATGTTACAGTTTCGTGTCGTTTAGTGGGTGCGTCGATGTCTAGTGAAATCGATACCACCGTGCAAGATCGATGGTGGAAGCGGAAGAGAAATTGTGAAAACGGTGAATTTAAAAAAAAAAAAAAAAAAAAAAAAAAAAATAAGAAACTTCGATTTTTGAATGCTAATACATCGATGGCATTCGCTGCCTCTCGTTTCACATCTCGATCGTTCGTCTACGTCTTACGCGAACGCGTTTATATTTACATTCAATGACACGCGTCTAGTACCCCGGTGATTACCAAAATACGTATCTCGAAGAAGTCGTGGACGGAGTAAATATTCGCGAGATTCGCGATGCCACCGACCAGTGGTTAAAATTCGCTCGCAGTCGCGTGTCGCCGGGATTACGCGATTGGAAAAGTTGAAAACGAAAGGTTATTGGAAGTTTCGAAGCGGGAGCGTGTCGCGTCAGAGAAATATAATTAGCCGCGGTTTCGAGACGCGACTGGAAAGCAAGCTGTCCATTTTACGACGACCTTGGCTGTGAGGAATCGTAAAAACCGACGTGGAACGCGCCATGCTCTCTGTATCGCGCTATTTTCGGGCGGATAGCAAACCACTCGCGCGTAAGTGGCGGGCGAGATCGAACGGGGACGCGATACTCAGATATTTTACGACCGAGTCCATCCATTGACGTGGAAGTTCGTTTGGCAAACTTCGTTGCAGGGCGTCCATCCGTACTGACGTTAATTAATTTATCGTTCGAAAGGGAATCGAGTCAACGGGGAAGACGCTTTCGAGCGATCGGCGTCGTCATTTACCAAAAGCGTAGATCCCCAACGAAGCTTCGCTCGAGCGTGTTAACGGCAATTATCGTTCCTTCCCGGTAATCAGAAGGGTGGCGCGACAAAAATCGGCTGACGTGGACCGATGAAGCTGCATCGAGATTCCTCGACTCGTAACGGTGTTGTGCGTAAACAGGTAGCTCTTCTGGTCTCGTCTACTGGTTCTAGATTCACAGGAAACGCCTTAGAACTGTTATATGTTACATTCTACCGCGGAATACTCGTCGCGATGATCTCTGAGCGCCCTATATCCGTTCTTTCGTTTCTTCTTCGACAGACTAGATTTCCTGGGGTTCTTGCATATAAAATTTATACCGTTCGTTAACATAGGAAGGAAGGATTTTACGATCGTGGATAGTTTCGCTCGCTTTACGAATCGGTCGCTTTACGAGGAAACAGGGAACGCTTGTCTTAGTTGGTCTCAGTCTACAGGTTGGAGAAATCCCGTAAATACCGAGGGTCCGGTATCGTCACCATCTACGATCCTCCCGTAATTAATTATTCTCGTCGAGTCGCGGGGCATTTAAACGAACGAGGCCGGAGGCCCGTGAGAGGAAAGCGTAATCGGTTAAAAATTGTGCTGTCCCAGAAACCGAGGGCCAACAATCTGGACGAGTCCGCTCGCAAAGGAGAGAGGGACAGAACAATAGCTGGGTTGATGACGATCAAACGTTCTCGTTGTTCCGCGTTCGTTAAAAGAGAGAACCGACCTTCTCTTTCCGGGATCGACGCGACGTATCACGCTTATTACGAATTAAACGAAAAAGAGGTTAATTCCGTGGCGGCTAAAACGGTCGATTCGAGCGGCTATTTTCAGCTGGAAACGTGACACTTCATTCATAATCCTCGACCGTGTAAGCTCGCCAGCCGACACCTAATTAAATCTGAATTTCCTCTTGCACTTGTTCGAGCGAACAACTTCCTCGTTGCTACTCGAGAACAAGACGCGACGCCGACCCCCTTTCCACTCCGATGCAAATTTTATTTACCTAGTAAAACTTGTTATTCTGTATTTGCATCGTGCCATTGAACTATACCGTATACATAGAGAAGCGTATTTGCTACTGCACATCGGCAAAATGACACACGAGAATATCTCATCGACGCGTGATCGATGATAGTCATCGTAGCACATCGTAGCAACGAAAGGATTTCGCAAGCGAGTGTCAAGGGAACGAAGGACTAAGTGGAAACGCGTGTTTCCGTCCCCGTTCGGCTGCCCTTTCGCCCTTAATCCCGCCAGCCCGTTTCCACGACAGCACGGAACTGAGTCGGTAAATCAACCGGGTATTCCTTTCTTGGTCCTTCATCCACCGAGCGCAGGTTGGTTCGCGATTGCCGCATTAAGTTTAACGCACCCGGATTAAAACCTTTACCGTATGTCGCGAGGATTAAAGTTTCCCCTTTATGCGGCGTCGCGAATGGAGAACGTCGTTAAATGTTACTAACTGCTCGTTGACCGGACGTTGTACGATTCTCGTCTGTCGACGATATTCTCTTTACCGATTCTGTTCCTGCGAAACAATTTCAACGTGGACTTGCTCAGGTTTTTGACGAATCGTTCGCTTGTCGTTTGCCTAATCGGTAGTGGGCGTTACAGATAGATCCGCGGTTAAACATATACTTTCGCTGTGACTTCGTATTTCAATTCTTTCCTAGTAAAAGCTTTTAAATCTTGTTCGTGGAACGGACGATCCTAACGATCTGCGCGCGTAGGACTCGGGTCGAAAATATTTAACCGACCGTGTCGAATGTTGACCCTAATCGCGACCGAACCAGATCGGACCCGGCAATTTGTGGCCTGTGCTCGGTTAGCCATGCGAGGATTGTGACTGTGCGCGAGCACTTCGTGGTACGACTCTACTTACCGAAGAACGAGCTGGAGATGGAGCGTGCCGTTTCGACGGACGACAGTTGCGCGAAGAGGCTGTCGACGATCACGGAATACTCGGAGCCCGGGATCGACAGCGACGATAACGATCGCGAGGAACGTCGCGAGGAGGAGTCAGCGATTCCCAGAGGCGATTCCGAGCAAAGGCTCGAGGAGCAGGCGACAGCCGTCAAGTACTTCCTCGTGGACGACTCGCCGATGGCGAAGTTCAGTCGGAGCATCAAGTGGATCTACAAGAAAGTGAGTCTCGAAAGTACCTCGGTTAAAGAGCTTTGTACTTTTTCTTCGTCTCGAATAATCATTGTAACGTTCGCGTAGTGGCTTACGATAATAATTTCATAGCGGTGATATTACGATCGAAGATCTTTGGAGATCCTTGTACGACGGAGGAAACGTAAGGGAATCGACGAACGAGAAACCGAATATCGCGGATTTTGCTGTGAAAGCAGAGAATAAGCAGAATTCTCGATACAGTTCGAACTCCAGGGAATCGTCTGTGAATGTGAATCTGCGATTCAAGCAGATTCGCCATTTGCACTTCAAAGTCAGCTTATGAGCGAACGAGAGTACCAGGGACTAATTCGTGCATATGCAGGGGAAAGCTCGTTTCCAGTTACGATACGCGCCTTTATCCCAAGTCGCCACCGTGGAATTATCGTATCCCGCGGTTGTCTGACGTTGACGTTTCTATCGGGCCGGAAGGTTCGATCGTACTCTAGTCGCGTCCGCTTCGTCTTCGTCTCGGTGAAAGAAGCTATTAACCGCACGCAGCGAACGCCGCGCGTTCTTTTGCTCTGTTTTACTTTCGAACTCCTCGAGCCGTGTCTGCTTCGTACGGAACGAAACGTACCGTGTACGCCGGGCGGTTCCTGGCGCGACTCACGAAAGTCGTGACGGGTCTCGCGCCTCTCCTCCGCTCATCTACGATGCCTCGGAACGTGCTCGAAAGCGTGCCCCGTCGCGATGCATCGACGCTTCGCGCTGAAAAGGTCTAGCGTGCAGGAATTTTAGGAGAATTGGTTCGGCGTTGCGTCGATCGAACTTCGCGAGTGGCGGTTACGCCAGGAATTTCTAAGCAGCGAGTGAGATCCTCGATCCAACAGGGCATTTTGTTCCGCTATATATCCGTAAGAACAATGATTTACGCTCGAATTAATAGGTTTCTTCGGTCCCTACGATTCGTAGAAAAGCCTTTCCATTTAACATTCACTGCCAACTACGAGATATCTCGCAGTAAGCGTATGTACCAAGACTGCCGACGATATCTCGTAGTTTGCGGAGTGAGCACAGGAATTTTATTCAGCGACGCCAGCTGCCAGTTATCCGGCACCGTTTTCTTTCATTTTCAACTTGGTGTAAACGCCATTTTAGTGCTGTATCTGCAACTGACAAAATTTGCAACGAATGGGATAAAGACGTTACAATACGCTTGCACCTTCTTTCCTTTATATTCTTGGTTTGTTC
The DNA here is from genome assembly GCF_910591885.1 of Bombus terrestris. Classification (NCBI taxonomy): domain Eukaryota; kingdom Metazoa; phylum Arthropoda; class Insecta; order Hymenoptera; family Apidae; genus Bombus; species Bombus terrestris. Next base: position 7,133,787 of record NC_063278.1, read on the forward strand.
GTTGGTATTCCTCCAGCTTATTCGTTCTTATTTTCGAGCGACAAAGCGCACCGATGATGGTACACAAAGCACGGAACGTGTTAATGAACTCGGTGACAACATTCTCCTCTTCCGATCCGCGTCCCCGACCTCGGATGAAATGCCGGTGGAACGCGAGTGCCCGGAATCGAGATAGAATCCTCTCGCGCTCTCTTTCACCCTCCTTCCGCCTATTCTCTCGTTCCTTTCGTCTTCCTTGCTCTCAGTCTCGCTTCGTCTCGTCTCGTCCGCGGGTCTTCCGCTTGTCTTTTCCAATCTCTTCTTGTCGCGTGTTCGTCGCAGAATGGGGAGGTCGCGCAACAACCACCGAGCTACTTGTCCTCCGCTCCTCGCCAGACGTATAAAGAGCAGAAGTGGAGACAGTCGAACCGGGAGCACAGAAGAAACAGCATGAGAAAGATGAACGGAGTCGAAAGAGGAGAAAGAGGAAATCGCGTGTCGAGAGGCTCCAACGGACCTAGAAACTCTTCTCCGGCCTCCGCTACTAGAGAGTCACAAGACCAGCCTCTCGAGAAGGTCTTAGGAGGCGGAATGACCTATTTCGCATTGTGGCTAGGTTTTCGGTGTACCGGCGGAGAAACGAGGGACGAAACGATGCCGGCGTTACAGCGAGTCGCGTGGATTCGCAAGCGACTGTTAGTTACCTAGTTAGCTACCTAGCAGGGTATTCTTTGAAACGGCAAGGTTAACGAACTTCCGTTGAATTCCGGACGCGTTTTCCACGACGTGGAGTTTCGTGTTTTACCTCTTTGTGACTCCTTGAAAATTGCCAGCGTCTTACGCGTCGCGAATGAACCGCCGTCCGTGTATCGTTCTCGGTTTTGGGTAGAACAATGGCGAGAAAATTGTGATTCTACTTGAAAACTAAAGAATGTAACGCGATAGAAGACTCGGGAAGTAGGTTTATAGAAAAACTTAATGGGCCAGTTAGGAGGAAATCGATACATCAGCGCGACCCGGTTACGGCGAGAAGTGATAAAATTTAATTACCAAATTATGCTGTCCGACGTAACGCAGAGTTGGGGAACCGTCCTAACCCACGGCCGACCGAGCTAATTGAAATCTCGATTTTTGGTAGCTCTAATTCGTTCCCTCGGCTTTATGGAGTCGTACATGCCTGAAATATCTCAGCCATTCGCCGTGCGCCAGGTGGAACGAATAGGCGGCACGAGCTCTACCCGAGATTCTTATCCCAACTGCGACGCGTTCCATGCGTCAGCAGGGTCTTCTCTCACTTTACGTTCCTTCGATCGACAATATTCCGGGGTCAATAGAAACCGAATCGTTCCAATTTCTTCCTGGTCGTTTCCTCTCCGCGATCGTTTCGCCCCGGCGTCGGACTTTCTTTCGAAGCAGCATCTCGCGCCTCGCTTCTGATACAAACGACCGAGAACAAAGCGAATCGCGTTTACACGCTTTTAACATGGCGGCGTACTGAACGAGCGCGCTCTTAGGGGCAAAACCAAAGTAATTTGCCACAGGAAACGCGCGTAATCGCAAAATCGACCACAATGTCGATGTCGTTGCCGAAAGTGCGGCAGCAATTTCCATCGATGGGTTCGTCCATCGTCTGCGGGCTGCTGTGTAACGACCAGACCTTCGATTGAAACTCGCAATTGACGTTACGAAGTTAACGCTTACGCACGCTAGTTCATGCTCCACGTTCCATATAATATCCCCGGCACCGGAAATATCGACTATTTTTCGAAATTACCATACTGCCTAAGTAATCCTGTTCTCCGTAATTTCAATCAAATCCAACTCCTTTTAAACTATCGGCTACGATACGACTACCATCTGTCATAAATTTTCACGAATCTCGTTCATCTTCCTTCTATATCTTTGGAATTTGAGATATCAACGGATCGCGACAAGGAGACAGGTTTAATTCCGTGGGTTACGATGATCTTTTTGAATATTTGCGACAGCGATAAATGCGTATTCGTTACTTTAAACATTTTACTATGTCTGAAGGAAAACCTGGAAATATGTATACGAAATTTCTAGTAATACGTAATTCTGGTTAATTCAGGAACTTGTTAATGGTCTTATCAACGAGCCCCGAGTCGCTGTTCTAGTGGATTTCGCAGCGATATAAATAATCTCGTAGCTTCAAATTGAAATAGTAATTAGAGCTAGACTTTGATACTAATACGTAGGAACTTTATTACTTGGAGTAATTAATTCTTACAATGTCGTTTCCATAGATCTTGGGATTTATTTCCATATATAGATTATTATCATATCTATGGTTGTGCCAAAAGTTTCTTTCGTTTTATAAGGAAATAATAGACGCACAACGTTTTCTGTTTTGCTATATTGAAAGAAAATGGATCGTGTATAATTCAATAAAATAATACGAAATAAAAAATGTCGTGCATCTATTATTTCCTTATAAAACGAAAGAAAGTTTTCCTGGCAACCTATCGTATTATTGAATTGTTGGTAAGAAAGTGGTGACTTAGATTTTAGCCGCACGCAAAATGTCGAACATTAATCGCGATGATCGAACAGGTATGAACGATGCAGATCGTGAAATTCGATAGCGTGGATCGCGATCGAACATTCCGGTTCGCCGATGTGTTCGTACTCGCAGGATATTTGATCCGTCGTGACAGTCCATCGAGACTTTTCGATTCGAGGACCGGACCGCAGCATCGAGTCGTGACCGACGCGTTAAAGCGAATCGATTTCACCGAAGCAAGTGTCACGTTAATTGCAGCGGTGCCAACCGATAATCAGCGTGTCATTAAACGTTGCGCGGCGACGCAGTTCCGGCCAAACAATAACAACAATCAGAACGACAAATCGGAATTTTGTGCTCGTTCGCGAATTGTTGGAATATCGAAGCCGCGACAGAGAGGCCAGCCTGCAAAATGAATTATTTATTTTGTCAACCGCCGTCGTGCTGTGCTAATTCGATGGTCAATTAACGAATCCACCCCCTGTGACGCGATTTGTTCGTCTGTTTGCTCGCTAATGCGCTGGAAATTCGTTTATGCAGAAGACTCGAGCCCCTATTTATGCCGAGAATGATTTACGCTATCGCGTTCGATGGTTTTCGCTATATGAAGTCCAGAGGCAGTAACACGATAAACCGTTATTATAATAAATATAGGATGAACGGTTTTAGTCTGCAAATTACTCATGCGCTATGTGTGCTATAAAAGAAAAAATAGCTCAGATCAAGAAGCGAATGATTTGGAGAGGGGCACAATCTGATGTAGGTAGTTTTCTTTAGACAGACTCGTGCAGCTCGTACGAAGGTGGTATACATTTCTTTACACGGAATTGTATATTTTTTAACGCACGAATCGATGTAGCTTATTATTCTCCGCAAGAAAGTATTAACCCATTTCTACCGAACAATCGTTAGTTTAGCCGATATTTCAACTCTACTTTATCAAATTTAGCGTACGATAGATCTAAGATATCTACTAAAGTAATGGCTCTTTCGGTAGAAATAGGTTAACAGTCTTTTTGCAGAGAGAACTAGAACATTACAAAATGTACAATTTCATTTAAAAAATAGTGTGTCACCTTCCTACGATCCCTACGAAATTATCCACATCTGTGCTATTTTTTTATACAACATATAACGTACGAGTAACTTGGATTTATAGATCAAGATCGGTCATCCTGTATGTATCATCTTTATTAATGCGGATTATGCTGATAAAGTGGGATAAGTCCCCAGTAGGTGTAAATGCAGAATGCACGATTATTTACGCAATTATAGAACGCAGGTATTGAGTTGGCAACTAAATGATCGCGGATTTTGTCATTACCGCCTAATGTCAAAATCCGCAATCACTTAGTTGCCAACCCAATACGTAGGCACATGGCACGAGTCGCATGCTTTGTAGCGTTTTTGAAATGGAATTTCTGGAGTTACAAAGTCTAGTACGAAAAGAATGTAAACAAGTGCGATACGAGTTGGCAGTATTACAAATGCGATTCGCATGATCCGAATTATCCACTGAGGATACATAACGATGTGGGGGAAATATACGTGTGAACCTAAACGATCTCGTGGGGGCATAGAGATTTAACAACTAAAAGAGTCGAGGGCGATCTATCGTATAATGCTATTAATAATCCTAAAAAGAAATAACAAACCCGTCACGATTCTCCATGACTCGAGGGATCGCAGGTTCGGCAAGAACATAATTAGACTGCAATCGTGGTCAGTAACAGACATCTCTGATCCAACATGTATTCCGCGAACCTAAGTCTCTCAATGAGCTGGTTATATTCCACTGGTTTGGCGACCACATTACAGATGCACACTCTGAGTGTGTTGTAACTAATGTGCGATATAAAAGTTCGATGGTTGGACGACGAGCAAAGTTAAAAGTACGTCGCTTAACAAATTCTAATTTCTTGCACGCGTCGTTAACCACGATAATTATATTTTTGGTTTGCATGAAACTTCTCAGCTATCTTCAGAAGGTTCGTATCTTCCAGCTTGAACAGGCAGTTTGCATTTTCAATCGTGTCACGTCAAGACGCTGCTGTTTAATCATAAAACGCTGTTAAAATCGGTAAACCAACAAAAATATATCTCGCCATGTTTTTCTCCTGGGAGCTTCATTCAGATTCGATGAAAAAAATATTTCTTTGAAGCGCGATGCAAGCTGATCTTTTTCTCTCTTTTTTCCCTTTTTCTTTATTCCCTTTCCCTCGAGGGATGCGCCTTTTTTCGTCCTATTCATCGCGAGACACCCTGCATAAAGCGATAAATTGGATTCCCGTCGACGAGGCAACTGGAAGAGGCGAACCGTAATCTTCGCGGGGACTTAACGCGTACACGTAGCATCATCCGACCGAAGAGAGCCGGCCTCGATTAATCATACAGTCTTACGGTGACAGCTTCTATGAAAGCTTGAATCTTCGCCTTGTTGCTCGGCGATGAGATCGATACGGTGATCCCATTGAGACTAAATTACCTCCCATTATAGGAGTCACACGGCCAACCGATACTCTCGCGGCCGCGCATGTTGCTCGTTTAATCTCTTAGCAGGGATTAACGACGCACGGTCCTGAGTTTGTCGAAAAAACTGTAGTAGTGGATTCCCAGTTCTTCGAGGGTTGCCCCGTCTCCAGCTTCTATTTACTTTCCTGCCATACTTTCATGTTTTACGTTTCAGGTATTTTTGGTGGAACGTTGGCGTCTAGCATAGGCAATCATTTCTATATAGACATTTCTTTGTACGATCCGTTTATTTTCCGGAGAAGTTATACAAATATATTGGATATTTGCGCAGGAAGATTTTGAGTACAAAAAATAATATAAAGTTCCGAGGTTGCTTAAACGCTTGAAAACGCGTTTCCTGGGTAATGCGGAAATATCGTTGGATAGATAACACGTATTTAATGAATAACATTAAGTTGGCTTCGGTTTGAAAATCGAGTTAGCTGGATAATTTTCTATTTTGGCTATCAGATCCGCGTATGTATATGTTCTCAGGGAATGACTTTCCTCGGCAAAGGAATGTACAGTACAGCGCGACGGCGAATAAAATCATTGCGCGGGGTCGTGGTCGAGTTCAACGACACGAACCTTGGCTAGAGAAAGAGAACGGATCGAAAGGATCGAGGATCCAGGGGGGATCCGGTCGATCTCTATGGACGTGTTTTGGATAAGGATACGTTCTTCTCTTCCTCTTTCATTCCACCTACGCTACGGTGGCGCTAATTATCTTTTACGTCGTAACAATATCGCGTAATTAGTTCTTCCCTTCCACTACCTTGAATAACACCGAGTAGAACTGCTGTTGCAGAACGCGGAAACACCTAGCGAAATAACGTGCATTTTTTGTTCGCTTTCATTCGGTCTTTCTACTCTTTTTTTTTCCTAGTCGGAGAACTGGACGAAGGAATTTCGTGTCGAGTATAAAAACTGGTAGCTGGCCAGCGGCCCGTTTTTATCGGCTCGCTTCACATTATCGGCTATCGTTCGGCCGTATCGTCCCGTTCGTTTATTCCGAAATTCTTCGACAGATTATGACGTATCGGTCGTTTATTCGGCGAGGCTGACGCGCGAATGAAAGGGTCCACGTCCTGTCCGTCAGGATAATTCGCCTCTGTCCCGGACACCGATAGAGATCGATCGATTTTTCACGCGAGTTTATGGATACACGCGTACAAAAGATCCGCCGTGAAAATTACACGCGTCGTAATTTCGTTTAAAACGAATGCAGCACACGCTTCTACGATTTATAGCAGAGTAGGATGATTTGAGTCGTCTCAACTTCCACGTCTTAAAATTCAATCTTCGACCTTGCACGGAATAATCAAACTTGCCGTGTATTACGAAACACCATCGATCTTCAACGTAATAACCGAAGAACGAAAAAATATCGCCTACTTAGATTCGATCGATCTGGAATTTGTCGTCGAACGATTCGAGACTTCTATCGTGTAGAGTTAGGGTAAAACCAGCTTGTTCGTTCGTGCTTTTCATTAAACCCAAACTCAAACAAGATTGCGAAGAAAAAGGGCACCGCTGTGACTTCGTATTGTATCCGAGTGGAGTAGAAAACCACGCGGCCGAACAACGAAGGAATTCGTCGTGGTACGAGTCGAGAGAAACAGCCCTCCGCTTCTGTCTACGTTGTTTTTGCAAAGGAGACGAAAGAAAAAGTTGGCAACTGCAATATCTGGTTCCCATCCGCGTTCCATGTGCCACCGATCAGTCGATAATTGCAAACCGAACGACCGACAAACATTTAATGGAGTTTTGGGCCACGGTCTCGCGCGCCACGATCCACTTTTCGTTTTACAAACGGCGGCCAATCGTTTCCTTCGCCGTTCTGTCCGACCCGGTTTCAATCCGCGTGTCGATTACACGTTTCGCGCTTTCTCTATCGTCCGCGACTCCATGTCCACTTATTTTCCACTATTTTTATCTGTTTATCTGGCTAGAGGTTCGGCATTATCGAGATTCCAGGGACAATTAGTATTTCGTTTCCGGTCGAACTCTATCTTACACGGCTTCTTTCGTTCTTCCGTGGTTTCGTTGGTTCTAGGATACTTTTTAAGGAGAGACAATCGTAGGGAAATTGATAGTTTCGAAGCTTTATGATACACCTACTAGTAGGTGTGATGATACACCTAGTAGGCTACTGCTACTTGGTAAAGTTGCTGGCTCGACAGAAGAAACGAGATCCCATTCTTTGATGCTCAGCAGTCCGAGAATACACGTTGTTACGTAGCGGGCTAACCAAGTATCACGCAAATATGATTTTTCTTCGCTCGTCCGTTTTACTAATAATTGAATATTACGTAATCACGCGAATGCTAGAATGAAGTTACATAATGTACGTACTAATCGAATACGGTATTTAGAATCTGGAAACACTGTAAATGCATCGATGATTCCTACAAGGAAACGCGGCGTAGGAGAAATTGAATTTCAGAGTTTTGTTCGAAGGATCTTTGCACTTTCCAGCGAATCGTTGCGACATTGCCTTCGGTCAGAACTCGCAAAAATATTCTCAGTCGCGTTTGTGCTTCCAGATAACAAGGATTCGTTGCTAGTAGCGATTTATAAAATTATCCTCTGTTATTTCCCGAAGACAAAGGGATATTTATATTGTATTACATTTATATATTTCTTTAAGTAAGAAGATCTGGTCGTCGAAAATAAACTTCGATCCCCCAAACGCGGTTCGACGCATCGTCGAATTATTTACGAACCGATGTACGAACAATGCGCAATCATCTTCGTCACGAGGGACACGGAAATAGGAGCGAAACGATCGCACGAAAAGACGTCGTTAAAGGAGGACGATCGTACGTTTGGATTAGCGCGAGTTCGCGCGTCGAACGAAGCGGAACGGCTCGCGTATAGGACCGTCCGTTGGCGACAACGCGTTATCGATAAAACGTAACTTTCAGTTTGCGAGGCAAACGTCCGGGCTGCGTTGTACGTCTGTCTTAATCCTCGCATCGGTGAAATATAGCAGCGCGGTCACGGGAACGCGGGATTTCGCCGGTAAGCCGCGCCCGTTGTTCCCGATTCTTTCTTTCTTTCCAGTGTGCCGGTTAAAAAACGAGCAGAAGAAACGACGAACGGGATATTCGCCAGGGTTAGAGAGGTCTGTCGGTGTCGCGATAGTTCGGTAAACCCGCTCGTTCCCTCGAATCCGTAAAGGAATTGACTTTGCCACGGATTCTCGTTATTCTCCAGGCTCGTGCAAACCGCCACGAGGGTGTTTGCTTCTTTTGGAATGGGACGATCCGGGTATCCGATGACGCAGGGAAGATTTCAATTTTCCAATGAAAGTATTGTTTGTCGCGTACTTACTCGTGCGATCGGACAATCGTTTGAAGTGCATCGTCGTTGATGTTCGTCGACTTCTCGCGGACAGGAAACGCATTCGTAAAACAAGATGATATCGCGTAAAATGTTAAAAATTAATCGTAATTGGATAGCACGCGAACAATTCCATCTGTAGGTACAACAATGGGATTAAAAATGTGAATTAAATTGTAGAAGCTATTTGCAGGACGGACGATAAGATTAGCGCGATTAAATTTGTCGCAAAATCTGCTGTATGATTCAGGAAAGAGAAGGGAATGACATTTAAAAACGGTAAGACACGCGTGAAAAGAGATCTCGCGTGTGATTCTTCTCTAGAGGTGTAATAATGAGTGTAACGTGGAGCGTATTTCGCTCTGACTGGGAATTAAAAATCGTCAGAATTTGTCAGAATTGAATGGAGGAGCAGCTCGAACGAAGAAAGAGAGTCGAGAAGGAAGCGCGTTATTCCGGGCCGTGGTGCACGTTCGAATAATCCGCGGGAAATTCGTCACGGCCGACTGGCCGCATCATTCGACGATAGTTTTAGCGAACGAACGTGCCTCGTCACTGTCGCGCCATTCCCGTCCGTTCTCCTTTTTTTCCCCCGGGCGCAATTTCCGCGCTACCCACCACTCGTCGATATTCATTCCCCTTTCTTCGGCTCGTACGCAGAGTCCGTTCCGAGGGTAAATTGATTCAGCCTGTGCCAAGGCAGCACGCGGACATACAGCTCCTCCGTTCGTTCGATCGTGTGTTCTCGCGATTCAGCTTGCTGCGTTCGGTGCAGATCGAATCGACGTATCGCGGAAAACGTAGAGAGAACGTCCGCCAGGATTCGTTTCTTGGAAAGTCTTTTCGCCTGGCGAACGATGGAATTTTGACGTCGATGAATGCGCAAGAATTTTTCCAACTACTCGATGAATTTTTAATAGAAAATTTCACGGTGAGGCGGACCTTTGTTGGGCGGCAGCCTCGCTGAGGAACGAGTATACGTTGACATTGCGATCGTAGACAAATGGAATTTCTGGAATAAAATTAGAACGCGCAGGCACTAATTCGACGGTTGAATAGCGCAGAACGTTCTATGATCGATCTTCGCGTGGTTGCCGTGTTACAATCTTTTTCGTCGACTATCCTAGATGCTCATGCTTATCTATTTGTCAATCAGGTTCGTGGAAATTCACGAGGTTCTGACATATTCGTCAGGACATTAATTCGACAGAAAATGCATCTATCGTAATCATATCGGCAATTACTATCACGGTACGACCAACAACCAGCGAATCGTCGATATCCATAAATTTACTCGAGTTCGTCGCGTCATCCACGATCCGACGTGTTAGTCCCTGTCGCGATAGTTAAAAGCAACTGCCAAAGTTCGTACGTTTGCTCTTATTTAACAGGAGCATAATCGTAAAAGGGAGTACCGCTCCAGATTGTTCTATCAGAGCGAACACGTGTTTAATATTACGCTTACCGATATCACCGGTTAAGCTTGTCGGAGGAGACTGAACCGTGGAGGGAGGTCATATTTGCAAGTTAAATTAGAGTAGGGTAAAAAAAAGGCGGGAATATGCGCAGCGTGCAGGCAAAAGAAAAGGGGATTTTATCAAACTTATGGCTCGGTATGGCAAGGGTGAAACTTGAAAACTTCCCTCCTTCCTGCAGCCCTCCCGTCCGCTTTTCACCTCTTGGTCGGAGCATCCTTTTGTCGCTCGAGATTCATAAGCTTTTTTTTCCGGTACCGTTTCTCCGCAATTTCAGCGGAGTGGCCTCGCGTGGTCTCGAGACGAGAGCACAGGAATCCACCTGTATTCGAGGGCCACGAAATCAATTCTGTGTCTGCTCGTGAATTCAAGGAGAGAGGTTTGCCAAACTAAATAAAAAAGAGAGAGAGAGAGAGAATCTGGTCGCGTCGCAAATTAAACGAACGCACCTGACTGGCGTTCGCGTGATCGAAGCTATTGTCGCCTCGGTGGACCCTTTTTCCCTGCAACACCGGATCTATATTGTTCAATTTGACCTGGTTGTCGGCTGCACCAGCCGGTTTCAAACGCGCAGAGTGCTTTTCAAGCGGGATGCCATTATTTAGGAACGTGTGTAACCGTGAAAGTAGCGAGCGACACACGAGCGGTTTCCTTGAGTTTTTGCCCGGCAATTCTTTCCTGTCTAGCCTCGATTCGTCGTTGCTTCCACCGTTAGAAATCGTCGGAAACCGATGGAGAATTATCGTTGTCGTACTTTATTTTTCTCGTCTAACTTCGCGTATCACTCGGGATCGAAATTTCCACGGGGCCCGGATATTTCCTCTAGAACGGGAGATTCATAACGAGCGTTAATTTTCGAGGCAAACGACGACGGGGACGGGCTCTTTAACGTTCCGCGAAATTATTTAACGGAAGACGAAACGATACACCCTGGCGGCTTATTAAAGCCTGGATTTTCCGGAGGAAACGGCAACCGTCGAAGAAAACGAGGAGTAGAGGCCAACGCGAAGAAGCTGAAAAATCTACTTTGCGTCGATCCCTCTAACGAAAATCTCGTTGAGAATTTCTGGTAGCAGATTCGACGTCCCTTAGGTAACGAGCTGCATAAATCCGCTAACGGAGTTAATTCGCGTTTCTTTCGCCCGTCTAGGAAAAGAGAATCGTTCGATGTTAACGTACGGTCCTCGCGAAACATTATGTAAATATAGGCAAAAATATTAGAGAACAAGGAAGAATATTTCGCCACGTTCGCTATATGTCGCGTGCAATTAGAAATTATCCCTGTGTAGGCTCCTTTGACCGCGAAATTGCGGTTTCTCTACGATGTAATATTTTACCCAGGTTTTTCCGTGGATGCGCGAACCACCGCAGGTCAGACAGGCTAGGTCTTGTTCCGATGCACGCGGTTCTTCTATTTGCGATACCCTACCTCGTTGACGGGAGATGATGCACTCACTTTAATCAGAAGTCTGGTTCGACCATGCCCGAGGCAGCGTACGGCTCTCCTAAATGTTAGGACGACGAACGCGGTCACGGATACGCGTGCTCTGCCTCTGTGGTGTATACTCGCGACGCGCACAGCGTTGCCTGGCACTCCGTTGCAAAAGGAGGAAAGAGAGCTGGCAAAAATGACAGACCATTTGGACGAGTTATCAGGAAGAGCAATCGCGACGATCTTTTGCTTGGTTTTCGCGAATACGCGTATCGCGAATATCGAACGGTAACGGTGATCTTGCAGCAGTCACGTAATTTCTGTACAAAGGTATCACGATACATCGATAATTAATCGTCGATAGATCGCGCAATTCGGACACGCGGCAGTGGCGATCCGATGAAGCGGTGGATTAAAACGAACGGGGGAAATAAAATCGCAGACTCGGATTACTAGGAGGCGCGCACTCTCCACTAGATATCCGCTTCCTCTTCTTCTTTTTCTCGCGTTCGAAAAAGGCTGAGGGGAGCCGTTAAAAGCGACGAGCCAGCGGTCGAATTACGCCGGGGAATGGATTACTAGAATTTATATTGGAAGTGTATCGTTCGGAGGACTCGATTCGAATGGCTTCCAGCCGTATCCTGGTTGACGATATCAGGGACGCCTTTATGGAAATGTGGAAAATTCCTGCCGGCGAAATAGCTCGCGCCAGTTATCGACCACCGGTGCACCAATTATTCGGCCTTTCTATCATGAATATAAAAATAAACGCCCCGCCTCGTACGGCCACTGTCATGCCGCTGAGGTGGTAGAACGCGTAGGGTGCCAGAGAAATACTCGGCGTTTTATTTAACAGTGCGTTTATTAATTCGACTAGCGACTCCACTCTCGACTCGCGATTCGTGCAGACCACTGTTCAATCACGATTGAACTTTTAATCCGCTTTCTTCCTTTTTGTCGCCTTCCGATATCCCCACTACGTACGTGCTCGTCCACGATAGTAATCAGGTGTGCCTTCTTCTGAGTATTTGGCGAATAGACCATAGGGATATCGATGGTCCTTAGGCTTGTCGGCACTTATGCTTTATTACGGTCTTGCTTATGTTTCGTCGATCTCTCATAAATAGTCTTTCAGCGATCTTTCATATTAACGAAACCTTTGGGAAGAGAGTCGTCCTTTTCAAAATTTCTCTTGTCACCTCTCGCCGACTTATCGTCAACCGTTTCGTCCAGGCTCATTATACTCAGGACAACAAACTCACAGAGTGGCCGCGTAAAAACACGTAGGAGTACCGTTTTCTATGCGTCCAACGGTGCGTAAGACAGCCTCTGAATGCCTGCAATTAAACTATTAACCCTTTGAGTGCTGTGGGCGCATATAGGTGTCTGGCGAAAGCTATCGGTGTGGACTGAGGACATGCGTTTTCTGTAAGTGCCCGGCATGGACTAAGGACGCATGTATGGGTTTTTCAATTTTTCCGAACACCTATGCAGAAGTAATACTATTACGTTTGTGTGAAATAAATATAAATGCATTCCTTACGGCAGTAAACAAATGCCAATAGTGCCTCGTTATTGTCGAAGTGGTCATCACTTGTAAGAAAACTCTAAATCTGGTTTTTTTAGTTTTCTCAAGCACTGAATTTTTCACACACAACTAAATTATTAACTTGTGTTAATATTTACTAAATTTAGTTTTCTAGTTTATTACCCAAATTCTAGTTAACTGTAAATTTCAATGTTTATAATAAATAATTAAAAATAACTAAAATATAACGCTCTTGAATCATTTAATCTCGTTCAAAAGAATTACTATAACTTATTACGATTTGCGCTTTGAATAGTCAATCAGTCTAACGAAAAAGTATTCCGTCCACAGCGATAGTCAGCGCTAGACGCGCGCCGTCCGTACGGACGGCATAGGCCGCGAGTATTTAGCACTCAAAGGGTTAAACGACGATTGTTTCGTTCTTTGTTTCCTTCGGTGGTGTTTCGCGGCCCGGACAGCTCGTTTCGTTTTCCCTTTTTCGGAATTCCGGCGCAGTTTGACACTCCAACCAATAACCGTGACAACTGTGCGAAAGGTAACCGGGTCTAGGGCTCCGAGCCCCACAGGTTCATTACGGACGCTACCGTTACAAAATCGTTTTTATCGCGCGACTGCCTGGCCGCGTGTACTCGTTAAATAGGCGGCGCGTAAGTCCCTGGGAAATATGGCGCGCCGTTATTGCTTGTCTGCCTTTAATAGAAAATTGAATCACTTTCCACCGGTGAATAAGCGACTGCGCTGCGTGACGCGATTAGAAAGTCGAGCATCTGGCGAGATAGTTCGCTGTTAACCCTCGGAAATATCGCGGTTCGTTCACACGGGTACACGCGAAATTCTTCTCGAAATGGTTTTTAAACCGATACATCGTCGGGCTTGTCGACAAATAAAAACTATATTGCACGAGCTATTGAATTTCTGCGTTCATCGCTCGTTCTGAGCATACAGCTACCCATATCGTATGGATTTCTACGATTCGAGAGATAAATGAAAAAACAATAAAATGAACAAACGAAAGGAAAAAGTTGTTTTTATGCGGAAATTCAGTTTTTGCTACCACGATCACCGTACGATTAATAAATATCGTCAAAGCCTTGAAAATTCTTCGAAACACCTAAAGATCGAGAATCTCTAATTAGGAACGAAAAAACCTCGCGGAAGTCGATATTCGCTAAACCCTAAATGCTATCCCCCTAAATGGATTTGTAGCGGTACATGAGTCGACGAAAGATTCGAATCGGAAAAGACTCGTATTGTTTTGCCGTGGAGTGCCAACGTTGTTTTGCTTTGCTAGGTTCGAAGGTAAACGAACTCCAGACAAAATATTATCGCTGTTATTTGCAATCGTCGACCGGAGTTATGTACATTTGAACTTTTCATAATAACACCGGACGATACAAATAGACGAACGTGCTCTCTAGGACAGTGAAAACAGCGAAGAGTATCATTGAGCTGCGACGATTACGACCAGCATACACTATCTCTGTACTTGTATTTAAAATGATTTTAATATACACTGACTATTACAATTTTATCAGTCGTCTGTTTAATAAACCAACCAATACGTTTAATAATCCACCTGAGATTCATCCCCCGTTAGAGGCAAATAAGATCGGTCGGAAATCAAACACCACCAGGCTGGCTGGTGTACAATGGCGTTCAATGGCGTTCGATATGTCCGACCAGGTTTCCTGGCAAATACCAAGACACCATAGGGCGTAGTTCCTAGGGCGTAGTTAGGGGCCAGCGGTGGTGATCAGTATGCCAGTGGTCGGCCAGCGAAACACGGGTTGGAAGATCGGTCAGTATATCTATCGGCCCTGACCCTCGTCAATTCGGCCTTTTCCCCTCCTCTTCCACTCGAACTATTAATATCGTTGATAAACCGTTACCTAACGTCGTCAATTGCCGTGTATTTCCTTCCGACTGAGTACGCCGTAAGAAACGATTTTCCCCGCGTTCGTTGCGTAATCGGTTCTATTTGTGGTTTTACGTGGGGAAACGGATAACTTAGGGTGACGCTTGAGATTGATATGGATATTGGATCCGATAGGATTTTGATGAGATTGTTTTTTGACGCGAGCTCTTGACCAGACGAATATCCGAGTGGATTTCGTGTCGAACATCTCATAAAGAACAGGGCAATTTTCTTTTCTCTCAAATATATCAAAACTTGGGATTTATCGGTAGCGGATTTACTCGTGTAATATCTCATCGATTTATCATCGGATGGCTAGCGAGGTAGAACGGTCCATTTTAGCGAATGTTTCAACTGGCCGGTTTTTGTTGCTCGCTGGTCGCCGCGCTAGACGCCGGCAACGCCAAATGGAATTAAACCGAATAAAACTTGCATCAAAATACGATTGGATTTTGCCAAATGGAAATATCGGGTTATATCTAATTTTCCAAATTTTATCTCGTCGAAAACGGGAACGTTGTTAATCGACCACCGTGAGTCGTTCGCGTACAATTGGCTTTTAACCGAACGATTGGTTTCTATATTACCAGTCCCGCCTTGTCGTTTACGTTGGCATTAATTTTCCAAAGAGAAACAATTTCGCTCGTCCGTCTCGTTTTAGAAATCGAAAGAGAAGCGAAAGTTTCATGTTATGGTTGATTCCGAGGTGAGAATCGTCGATATCTCTCGTCGTCGAGTGGTTTTCCTCGAGCCATTCAGGAAACGGGCGCATGCTGACGGAAGGATTTCCTGCCGACCGCCGAAATTTATTCCAAACGCGTACTCGCCTACCCTGACCCTACCCAAGCCAGGAACCTAATCGAAGCCGGAGCAAAGAAACGAGCACGAGGACGTAAGAAGTAGCCGCTAACCGTATAGAAGCGAAACTAACGAGAATTATTAATAAAATAGCTGACAGACGTAAAATTTAATCTTTTAGAAGCAGCCATCCGGAAATTTCCTTCCTTTGGTTTCCCAATTTTCCAAAAGTTGTCGTTAAAATCGAAATCTCTTTGCAAGAGGGCATTAACAAACGAGCATCGAATAAACTCGCAGCGACGGACGGACCCACTTAGAATAATGGTCGCTGAGCCGTTTTAATAATAAAATCGATCAGAATCAGACGGTTTACCGTGTGGAAATAGCCGGGGGAAAATTGCCTCGTAAAACAGGGGAAATTATGATGCGCGTCCGGTCGACGTTCGATTAAAAATTGCGATTATCGTCACTATTCGTTATCGCGGCTATTAATTTCTGTTTGCTGAAAAACGATTTTTCGGCTAGTTTATTCGGAGCGTTGGAGATCTCTAGTTGGAAACCGCGTCGCGGAAAAATCGATGAGACACGCTGAAAAGCGTCAGCTCGGTGCCACGTTCTCTATATTTCACGATTTTTCCCGGAATTTATACGGCCTTCTATCCGTTTGGTCGTTTTCATAAATTTGTTAGAAGGGATTCGACACCGAGCCAGTGTAAAACTTCTAAGGCTGCACGTCCAGAGAGAAAATTTATGTTTATTTGATACATCCTGTACCGCGACTTTCCATTCTGTCCACTAGAACCATCGATGAGGAAGCGTTACATTTTTCAATCATTTATCTCTCGGTTTATTACCATTATCAGACTTGCCTTATCCTTTTAATCCAATCTAATTTTATGCCCGTTTAATCGATAAACTTTATACGGTTAAGAGTTGTGATTTACCAATAGCAGCTGTTTAAATTGCCGTATCGTGATGAAATTACTGCGTGTAAAACGATATTGTTCTCAACGGTTTGGCTCCTCGGAGAAATCAGCCCGACCGATGGAATTATCTAATGAAACACTCTCGCGGCGTAATTGCATCGGCCGACAAACTCGATTATTCTCTCAGCCGAAACACAGTAAAGTGGCCGTAAAAACGGGACTGGGTGGAACGAGAAGACGAGTGAAATTCGTGGAACTTTTCTCCGCGCCAAGCGCTCGTTACCATTTCCATCGAAACTTTTCGATTAATCAATGCCACGTTCTCGATCGCCCAAAGATATCGCACGCTCCTCGTCGTCCATCGTTCGCAACTTTTCTTTCGAACGCGGCGCCTTTAACGACCAGAGAACTTGGAACGCGACGCATCTTGACGCTCGGAACATCGCTTCCCAGTCGCATATCGACCCAACAGTTTTTCTCGCTTGTCGTTCCACCGTGCAACTGCAGGAACACGCTCGCCGATGACAGTGTCGGACGATCGCGTTGAGAAGTTGGAAAGTTGGGAAATTGCTGGCTGGAAAAATGACCGGACGCGAAAGCGAGTTTCTTTGTCCACAGGCACACTAGTCATTGCCTCGAGTCTTGCTTTGTCCGATGGAAAAATTTCTTCCATCGTGGACGTCGAGGAAATTGAAAAAAATCGGACGACGAAAGCGAGAAGCGGTTGGGTTTGATCGGCCGAGAAGTCGACTCTGTAACTACCCTCACGTCCACAAGATTTATGACTCTCATACCTGACGACCACGCTCTCTCAGCTGTCTCGTAATATCCACTATTTCTTCGTCGGACTAATAACCATTGTGCTCCGTCGAATATCACGGCTCAAGGGATTATCTTGGCTTCTGAAAACTCGAAGAAGTTGTGAGTTTCCCTTAGAGAGGGTTAACATCGTCGGACTCGTGCCCGTCAACGAGATGCTCATTCCCTCAAGAGGCGTAATCGTGCACTGGCTGCTGGGATACTTTAGAACGCAGACGGATTTCGGGTTTCCCGGCCGTGGGAAGAAATTCCAGGGGTGAATTGCCGAAAGGCATTCCAACGTACCTGCTCGAAGCCCCCGACCTTCCTTCTGCTTCCTGTCCGCAGAAGAAAGAGATACTTTTTCGAGCGCTATCCAGTTGCCCTATGGTCTCGTCGTGAAAGGCCTGTTGACATAGTCGTCGTTGCTTTGTCGCCATGGTCGAGTACAGAGAAAGCAACAGGGAAAAACCGTATTTAAAAGTGCGGTCGGGTTAGTCGTTCGCAGGTCTGTTACGCGGTGATGTACGTGTTATTCGTCGCGCGTTACAGTTTGCACGACCGAATCGCACATTATATTACCGACGTACAACTTCACCCGCCAGATTTCCGTTTCAGTTTGCGGAGTTTCGAGTTCCACCAACGAACAAGTGTCGGATCGATCGAGACGGTATTACTTTGTTTTATGTAGATTGTGGAAACTACAGAATTCGTTGCACGCGGTAGTCTCGGCTCTTTTACTGTTACAAGTCGTAAAGTTTAATCTATTCAAGTAATCTAGTTTGTTCGAGTCGTTCAATTTATTCGAATAAACGGGGAAATGTCTTTAAGCTTGAGAACATACAAATACACACGTAGGTACGTAACTTTGCGAAAAAGCTAATGTCTTTTTTTTTTTTGTTTGGTAGACTTTTTGCAATCAATTCTCATTGAGAATTACAAGTAAATTATTTTGGCGTGGTACCGTCACTTGGATTACAAGAGTTTATAGCGTGTTTGATTCCAGTTGAATCTAATGCTTAAATCTAAAGGGTATTGTCTAAAAAGCTAATGTAGAATGAAAAATATAACAGCTGAGATCGCGATCTTTCGATGCATAAAGTACAGCCCATTAGGAATTTTACTCTGTGCATCAAAGCGGTTAATCCTTGGATGGTAGAGGACCAAAAGCCTCTCCGACTGTAGATGTTACAGCCTACTTCGTATATCCTATTTATGGAAAAGCAGGAATATGGACGTGGTTTATATAACTGTTAAAAAATTTGATATAGAGAAATTGTATTTGCGAGAAATCTTTTGACAGCGAGTGAAAAATGTCGTAGAAATTGATGCCAGATTACCGAGGCATATTCCATACGAAATGAGAAAGAACGAGCGATTTGTACGGTAAGATTACAGCTTTCGAGGTTTTGAATTCAGTGCAGCTGCGTTTCAAAGAGTTCTGCATGAGGCGGCTAACACGTTCGTAACGCGAGAGTTAAACGTAAGCTCGTTGTCAATAATAACTGCAAGATGCGGAACTTTCGTGACGACATTAAGGTCGCTGTCAGGTAATTCATTTATAAGGCAAACTTACTTATTACCGCGCGAAGATCTTAGTAAAAGGCGTTTAATTACGTCAATTTTCGTCGGATTATTTCTACGTTAAGATTCTAATCTTAAGACGCCTGGTCGAATAATTTTGTTAATAATTAAAGTTATTAGAAAAACTTCAGACGAGATTTACGAGGAAAATGAAGAGATCGCCGGAAACTGGTAACGAGTAGTTCGTGCCTTTGAATCTTTCAGTAAATTCTTCTTCTTTCGATACTAAAAGCATCAGAATTATTAAGGTGAATACACACGAAGCAGAGAAATATCGAAGCTGCTAGAAACTAATAAGTAATAGGGTTGATTTTAAACGCTAGTTAAACTCCTCTTTCGCTATCAAGAGTCGGAGAATGATCAAACAGAAAATACAGACAAACCGAAGAACCATCGAAGGAAGATGTTCGCTCGGAAATCAGAAAGACGGGGCAAATGACGTTGCGAAACTGCAACAGTTGATTTCAGGATTCGCTCGACGAAGCAGTGATTAAGTACGCGGGGAAGAAGCAGTAATTAAGAAGCGGGTGCAAATGGCCAATGTGTCGATATCGATCGAGGGAGGAGCACGGGGATGAGCAGAGAGCAGGAGCAATGGGGTTACACGGGATTTGGAGGCACGTAAAATTTATATACAGGGTGACCGCGTCGCGTAACGACCCTCACTTCCGGCCACGGCCCGTTTCTACGTCGATTGCGATGATTCCAGCTGTTGCACGGATTTACCGAAAGCTGCACCAGCACGCCGTTACAGTCGGCCGCCCTAAACGAGCCCTCCGGCTATTGTCTTGGAACACAATGCGCGTGTTGTCACCGGCAAATTTTCGTTCGAGCTGTGCCCTGGACGTTTTGCATCTGTGCCGAACACCGCTAACTTTTCGCAACTAGGAAACACACCGCTCCACCGGATGCTTCGAATATCCATCCCTTTCCGGTGATATCGATACCGGCGCTCGTGTTTTACACGTCAATTAGCGTTATCGACGCTAATGACTTTCGGGCTGCACGTCCACGCCATAAAATATGAAATAACGTAAAAGCAATGAACCAATTGGGACTTGTGTTATTATGCAGAAAAGTGGGATATAAATACTCATCGAGCGATGCGATTATAATTTGTAGATGCGTTTCTCTCGGCAAATATGCGATACGTTACGATACGAAAATGATGATTCATCGCGAATCAATCGGATCTGTATTCCTTTTTATCGTCTTCCTGCCAGCTAAAGCTAGAACCGTGCCACGATTTGTCCACGATAATCCGTACGGAAAGTTATTATTATACGGAGCCAAGAATCAGTACGAGAGAATGCGATAGTAAGTACCGTAAGAAAGGAAAGAAAGAGAAAGAAAGGAAAGTATTAAGAAGCGTGACACGACGCGAAAGTATCGTAGAGGTGCGTTTTGAAAGTGGATAAACGTCCAGATAAAAACATTGACATTTTCAGCTAATTTAATAATTTCATTTAATGGATCTCGGCAACGTGGGGAAATGTCGAAGTATCGATCTCTTTTTAATACCTACATTTGGGCGTTGCATACAGGTTGATTTGTTCCAAAAGAGACGAGTTCATTGTCCCATTAATAATTTTGAGTAAAAACGACAGGTATCCTACATTCCATATTCGCCTTACTCATACAGATATTATTCGAAATAAGAAGATAGTTGTGATAGTTGTGATAGTGACAAACTAACTTAAAGGCAGCGAATCTAAGGAATTTGTGCTGAACTCGTTACGTATTTATCATACAATATTTATCATATACCAGGACTAACCTGCAGCTTTAGAATTTACACGTTCGTCGCACGTTTTCACGGACTTGTTGACAATAACGGAGCAACGTTGCGAAAAATCCCAGTTCGCTGTAAAAGATACTCGACGATCGTCAATTACACCAAACTCTGCTAAGGTGCAATTTGGTGGATTATAGCTAAAAACAATTGGATTCGTTTTACAACGGTCGTATAACAGCGTCGCATCTAGTATTTCAGAAAGCACGCCAGATTTGTAGAAGACTGGAGTTAGGCTCGTGGAAACGGAGAGGAAAGACCGGCGCGATTTATATGTGGACAGGCAAGTTTTCAAAGTAAAATATAACCAAGAGCCGTAGCGGAGACGGCGCGATAATTTATCGCCGGTGTCGAGCACGTTAAACAAACTTTATTTACGAGGATCAAATTGCATCGGCAGAGTTCCGTTCGCGAATCGCTGTAACAGAGAGGAGGAAAAAAGACCAAAATCGTGTACAAACATTGATATTAACTCGTCGACGGGAATCGGGGTCACGGTTTCACGTATGCACGTACTTCGCGTTTAAAAGAGACCGCACGCGTACTCTCACCACGCATTCTTCTTCTTCTTTTGCCACGTATATCATCATGGACACGTGCGATCGATTATGTCGGTGGAATATGGATAATAAGCTTCGTGACGAGGTCGCCCTGCTGTTCAAACGATGAAAAACTTCCGCTTGGGATCGATATCGCAGCTAGCCGTCTCGTTCTCCGTTTCGTTTCCTTACCTCTTACGTAATTCGGGATGTTAGTTTTCCGAATGAAACGTGGTAGCTCGACGATCTGATCTTGTTAGGTCGAATCGTAAAGTAGGTTTAATTAAAGGACAATCTGCTCCTATCAGTTACCGACACTATGCTCTGATTAATCGTTCTTGAACCTCGGTAGTAACGTGGTCTAGCAGTTACACGGAGTTTCCACCGAGGTACAAGAATTGGAATTACAGTCTGATTTCTTCGTTAACGTGGCAAGATAAATCACCGAAACAGAAGCAAAGTCGAACTAGATAGGTAGATTAGGAAAGGTGACAAGGTATAAACAGCGAGTTAACGCCCGCGGAGAAAGGAACGGGACCAAAGAGCACGCGAGTAACTTCACGTCTATAATCATGGTTCGCCGGTATCTCAGTGGGAAGTTTTACGAGGCGAGATACTAATACGCTTTTAGGTCGATATCGAAAGATATTACAGGCATTCGCAACAGATGCTTATCGTTCACGGTTCGTGTTTAATCGTGGACCCGATCGATCCCGATAACGAGAGAAATTACAGGTTGCTCGCGGCTGCATGCGTGGATACAGAGATGTACTCTCGAAAACCGTTCTATCGAAACTTGCTAATCATCGAAACTTGAACGATTAACTACATTTGGTCCCTTGCGAACGATGAGTAACACGGCGCGTGCTTTTGTCAACGCAAAACGCAATTGCAAATGTAGCTGGCATTCGTCAAACTTTGGCGTAATCGATGCCTGGCTGTTTCGACTACACAAACGGATTTCGCGTTAATTGGATAAAAGATGCCCGGTTAATTGGCCGGTCCCCTACCGCGAACCAGACCACGAGGAAACAATCGGTTAGCTGGGAATTCGGATCGTTTCGTTGATTTAAATAGTCCTTCCGAATTGATTTTCCCATCTATTTCGTACCAGGGGAATTATTCTATCGACGAAACGCAGAGCTTCGAAACCTGAAGCGAACTAACCGCTCTTTTCGTGTTTCTTTTTCCTTTTTTTTTTTTTTTTCTCTTTTCGTCGATAGCCTCCGCTTCTGTCGTTCGTCAAAAGCCCGTTAAGATGAAGTAGACGCGGCGGCACGTATCGATGTTCGTAGCCTCGAGGATGCTTCGGAGAACGCGTCCGAAGCCATCCACGTAAAAAAGCCACTTTTCGTCAATGAGACGTATCTGGCCTCCGGATGATAAGGGCAAACGCGTGGAAATCGATTTCTCTGGGGCTTTATCGCGTCATCCCGCGGCGATCTTTCAACGACACCTACTAAAGAACGAAATCTATATCCATTGATCGTCGAACGAATCCATAGAAATTGGCTTGGCTCGAGACGGAGGTAGACGCCGATGTCTATAGCCCAGGGTTGTGGCGATTGCGTGCTGTTGTTGTCGTTCCATCGTCACGTTCCTATAGTAACCACAGGCCATTGTTCAATAAACGCTGAATTATGAGTCAGTCCCTGTATGTAGCCGCCGGTCGAACTCTGTGTGACGCGCGTGTTCGTGACGAAGCGCCAGGGCCTTTTTTCTCTTCAACAGGGGTGGCCACGTTCAACGAATCAGGTGTTTCGTCAGAAGTTCACGTTTGCTTTGGAACTTTGACCGACACCATCGTCGGAACGAACGAGAACGGTGAATTTTACCGACGTTCTCTCATATTATTTTTGCTCCGTGGTCGCGGTTACGCGATCGATCCTATGCTGCATCGGTTTGAACAGACGGATCGCGATAGTCGAGCATAGACGAACGCGAGTTGTTCTTTGTCTGCGAAAAGACGCCAGGAAATCGGGTACTGATTAAAGGAATCAAGGTAAAGGCCGGGTCGAGCTTCAGGCCACGTATTTAAATATCAAATGCTCGCTTGAAATGTAGGTCGTAGAAATACTCGCCCCATTGTTTCGCTCCCAGCCACTCAAGAATTATCTTCGCCGAGGGGGAGGAGTTTGTGGACTAGGAAGCAGAGGCAGAGCATAACTGGGAAATAATAATATTTAACTTGCTCGCAATATAATTTCATTGCGGGGAAACTAGGTTCCCAATTCCCGTCGGGCTCGAACGAAATTTCAGTCGATAGAATTAGAGATCGCTCGTCTGTTCCAGCTGGTGAAAAATCACGACACGTTCGGGAATTCTTCCGTGACGTTTAGCCATCGCGCAACTAAACAGAGAGTGACGCTCGAGTTCACTTTCGTTTTCCCGCGAGTGCACGAACGTCCGTCACGAAACGTCGATTCGTCGACGACGCTCAAAACGCCATTAGATTCACTTTCTTTCCCATTCTTTGCACAACGTCACGAGATCGTAAAGTTCGCGCGAAACTCCACGAGAGGAAAAGGGAATAATCGTCGTGCATCTCGAGGAAGAATATACGGTATCCGATCCGTTTGTTGATTTTTTACGGCGAAAACGAACTGGAGAGTACGAGAGCATCGACTTAAACCATACACAAAGGTCCTATTTTTTTCCACACTGCAATCAACGTGGCTCTGTTTCGTGTCACGACAGTGGCGAAGACTGGTGTGGTCCGGAGACTCTTGTTCGTCCAGACCCGCTGCGGCACCTGCTGCGAGTAACGAGCGTTTGTCCGCCCGTGAATGCTCTGTTTCCTGTTAAGAAAAAAAGGCGGACGAAAGAAAAAGAAGTAAATGACTGTCAAGTTTGGTCGATCGCTCACGACGGCATAGCATTGTGTCACGGAGCGCGAGTAATTAAAAAACACGCATTTCCACGGGGCGAACGGAAGCAGAAAGAACGCGGGAATAAAATGTTTCTTGTGAAGCAGCGAGAAAACAGAAACAGAGAGAGAGAGAGAGAGAGAAGCTGAGAGCGACAACCGGTCGTTTAAACGGTTCGGGACGCTGCGTGCGTTCGTTTCCCATTAATTTATCAATCAACGTTGGCCGCGGGCCTGAACCTCGCAATCTGCCGATAATAAAATATTTCCCATTCCCTATCGACCAATGGGCCCGCGTTTCGGGCTAACAGATTCGAACGGTGGAACGTTTCATTGGAGCTGGGATTCGATATGGGCTTCCTCGACGCTCCTGGTACGAGTGCAATTATCTTAATGATTTCAGTCAGTGGATTTAATTAACCGAACGGTTCGGCGCTCGGCGTAGATACATCCACATTTCGGAATTACGTGGATCTCATTGGGAGATTATCTTTCAGCCGCATCTAGCTGTGAGTTTCGTTCGGCGCGCGACACTCGTCTAACCGAGTTCCCTGACGAAACTATTTAACGACGTCGCGATCGACGGGTTAAGGAGTTCGGTCGGTCGTTTTAGCGACGCGGCTTAAATTAAACGCCGAGCAACTTTCCCCTATTCACGACGGAAGCCACCGCGATCGTAACAGCGTGGACGACAGGGAACGACCTGTGATCGCTCTTCGAACGTCCTAAACGATTATGGATGACGCGCGTTTTTGTGTCCCCGACTTTCCTTGCAATTTGTGCTCCGGGTACCACGGAGAATCACTTTCTCTCTTTCTCTCTCTCTCTCTCGTCGAGAGTGGCTCGTTCCCCGCAAAGTTTTTTCTTCGAATTCTCAGATAGACGAGGATCGCGTTTTCCAGGCTTCTCCGATCGATCCTTTCGATCTGCTGCTCGTTCTACGAAAATCGACTTTGACATAGTTGAAGCGGAATAGTTACACAGGCAGAAATGATAACGAAAGCAACAGCAACGCGGTTAATACGCAAACCGCAGAGCCGCGTAACCGGCTCGGCGATATTTCGAGTTTATTTCGCTCGTCGGTGGTTTCTCGCGCGGTAAAAACGACGTAACGAGGCAACGCTCGCTTTTGGTCGAAGGGACACGCTCGTGAATGCCGTTATCGGATTACCGTGCGGTCGCCTGCTAAAATATTCGCTGGAAATAATCGCATAGAACCGACCGGTAATTACCGATTACAGATCGTTCCCTGGATCCGATCGAGTTCCGCTAACGACATAAAGAGTCGTGAAATTCGATTATCGCCAAAGTATTTACCTTCGAATACCCGTGCATACTTGTTATAATCGTGCTATTTCGTAAAATTAAATCACCGAACGGAGACTTCCAAGTTATTATAGAATATTTGGAACGCAAAGCCGCCACCGGCACCATTTCTGCGCGAATATTACGCGCTGCACGTATCGGGAAGTTTCGTTAATTAGTTGGCGAGAATTTCGAAATGCGACCCAATTTTCACGGTAGCCAGAGTTGCAGGCGGGCGTAGAGACTTATCTTTCGTCTGGAAGACGAAAGATCGCGTTGAAAGACGGTCGTGGAATCGGGTGAAACGAAATTATGACGTTTCCACGAGTCAGGAATTCGACGGAGGAAGGAAACGTGATCATTTTCACTCGCTCAATTACACGCTTCCATCTTCCCACGTCAATCGGCGAGCACGCACGAGCTTCCAGCCCTGCGTGAAGCCTTCGATCCAAGGTTCTTCCCAACCGACTACGTCGCGATCCGACAGATCAGCGAACTAGATCTCGAAGAGATGTTACGCGATTCCGAGATCCTCGAAAAACGATAAACACGAAACTGTCTTCATTGCGCATGGAAACAGATATGGTTGTATAGTCGTGGTAAACCAGAGACGAGTGCGATTGTGGGAAAGAGCTACGAGAGCGGAAGGTCTGTTTTCCTTCGACTTTGGAAATTAGGGGACCCGGTCGAGGGTCCTAGAAACTCCTTTGTTCAAGGAATGCTCGTGGAACGCGTTTCGAGTGTCGTGGGATAGCTTTCACCGTACATTATCGTCCCTTTTTCCAAGAAATCCTCCGAGTAGAATGCAATTCGGCTTCAATCAACTCGCTTCAATTTTGATAATTACCTCTCCGTCCCATTTTTGGAACGGTCCAATTACAATCAGCGATGAAGTATGTATAGAGTCGATCAATGGAGCCATCAAAAAGGCCGGGGAACACAAAGAGCAACGTAAAAACTGGTGGAGCAGAAATTGCTGGAAAAACATCACCGACCCAATTGCCGGACGAGTAAATTTGATAACGATTTTCAAGAGCGATCCACCTTTCTCCGGGAGAATCGCTCGTTCGCGCGTTATCCACGTCTTTCCTCGATCCCATCGATTTCGTTCTTGTTACCGCGATTAATGGCATATCTCCCGTGTACGATACGAGCACGAAACACTTATGTAAATAACTCGTATCGATAGGAACGCGTCGAGTGGAGGTGGAGCTGGTTCCGTTGACATTTGCGCGCCATTCATTATCCGGGCAAGCTAACTAGCATAACCTGTCTCTGGTCGCTGGTCTCGTCGTAAAACTGGGTCAGAGGAAAGAAAATTCCTGGAAATTCTTCTTACTGCGTTACCTGTTTTTCGGTTTTCTCTCGGACGGATGCTATGCGAGTTGCGCGAAGCAAATTATAAAATTTCTTCTCCGGTGTCGAACGGTCGTTCGTTCCTTAACCATGATTCACGAAACAACGAATACGCCGAGTCGAGAAGCGAATTAATCAGCGTGTAACTACTTAATTTTACGAGAGGGAATTTACGCTCGCGCGATCGTATCAACCGTACTTCATACAAACCAACTTCCACTGCATTACTTTTAAAATAAATCGCAGGCTATACCGTGGCGACTATGGCAACGAGCTGCAACGCTGAACACGAAGAAAGTTATGGGAGATCTTCTAAAATAAACCAGGAACAAACGAAGCAGCGCGATGACGCGATGTGGTTTGAATCGCGATCGGAGAATAGCCGCAAGCGAACCTGGTTAAAATAATATTCACTGGACGAACTTAGCCTGTATTCGACTATCGCGTATGCTCGTCACGGCGGAAAATTTCGTTTCGGCGAGCCTTTAACGCGACGTTACTTTTTTATCGTTTCACGCGCATTTTTGTACGGTGCACAGCGGCTCGAACAACGGCGGAAAACACGGTCGCGCGGTTCAGGAGAAAGGTACGGACAGATTGCGCGAAATTTCATTGCGCGCCCGGTAAAAATATTAGCTGTCGGCTTTTCGGATCCGGCTGGCCGAATCCGCTTTCCCCAATCCATTCGATAATAAACGGTCGACAAAGCAATAAGCCGCTCGAAATCGTTATACAGATATAATCGAGCTTTGTGTACTCGTTGTTGGCGTAATGTAAGCGACTGAAAATTTGCCTGTACTACGCGGATCGCCTACAATACGAGCATCGACAAATGGTCGAGCGTTTTGTTAACAGTTCGTTCCAAAATCCTGCGCTTCTCCGTCGGAAAAACAACGACAAAAGAAACTGAGGGATAGAATTCCGAGTGAAAAAAAGTGCTCTTTAAGAAAGGATAAGTCCCGGTGATTAAAGCTCGGTGCTTAAAAGATTAAAGAGTCTTAAAACCGGTAACCTGACCGCGTATAAACCACCTAGCTACGACACAGCTTGCAGACACGCGTTCTAGTCGAACGGTTTGATAGAAAACCCGTAGAATTATCTTGGTTTTCTCCATTTCGAACGTCATTTAGATTGCTTGAATTATTCATTGGATTACGTGGGCCGAGAAGGTGGTCGACTTTGATGGAACACGCGGGTTTCTTTTTTTTTTTTGTCGAAGGAAGACCTCGGAGTCGCTACGGAGCAACGAAAACGAACGGGAAATACGGCGCGGCGCGACGAGTCGCGTTCAGACCGGAAGCTCCGTAATTGGAGAGGACTAACGCGAGTGTTGGCCTCGAAGGCGTTGTTTAAACTCCGTGGCGCGACAAAGTTCACGTTGGAAATTGCGCAATCGCTGCGACAATGCGAAGAACGCGATCCCAGTTAACGAACCTGCAGCTCTCTCCTGGTCTCTCCCACGAACTCGCCTAGCACATTGTCGATTAAACGAACCTGCCGGGCTTCGCCACGAAGTTTCAAAGCTTCCTCGAGTCGATCGAATCAATCTCACGGCAGATTTTCGCACCCTGGTCACGGCAACCGGTTACATTCTTGCTTAACACCTTCCTTCGCCATTGTTTCCTCTTATTCCCTCGCGTAAAAACCGTGAATCATCGTGCGTAGTCGTCACGCGCTTTACAACTTACGACGGATTGTTTAGCGAAATGAAGGAGTTGCTGTCGAGTTTAGGTGGCCGGGTTTATTTAGATTTTGGAGGTTCGTGGCTGGCGTAGCGCGAGATCGATCGTCTTTCGCACCAAGTTGCACGTGTTTAGAGACAAGAGGAAGACTATAGAGGGACGTATGTTACCCTTACAACGCTTCATTATGCAGGCCAATCCGTCTGGCCGACAGTATCGGGATTTGAGCAGCCGAATTATGGAGCGCGTTAGGTGATTGGAATACGTGCGTCATAACGTAGAACCCAGATGTCTGCAGTCTCGGCTACTATGCGTGGAATTCGTTCACCGTCTCCCTGCGCATTGTACAACGTTTCGATTTTTACAGCCACGAATATTTTCGTTCCGCCTACTCGAACTCGCACGAGATGCAATTTTAATTATCCACGCTTTTCAATTGTACGAGCGTTCGCATGATTTACGGTTACATAGATATACGAGAACAAAAAGGAAAGGTTCGGAAAGATTTATTCAAATCGGAAATTGCAATTGAATAATTCCATCGAACAAAGGCGGTACTCCGTAAAAATTGGCCAACTTTACTTGGAGACTTTCGTAAATAATTCATATCCACCGTGAATAATATACAGGGTTGCAAGCGAACCGTTATTTTTATCCGTTGAGTCGAGATGCTCGTTCGAGATCCAGTTTCACCGAGATACTACGTTTTTCTCAAGAACCAAGGGAATTACACGACAGGAGAACCGAGGACGTACGTGTAATTAACCGTAGCGTGTACGGAATGATAGTCTACTGGCCGGAACCATCCGTTTCGCGTCTGTTTTCTTATCGGCGTTTTTCTTCGACGTCGGCCAACGAAGAGAAAGATCCCCTAAATTGGGGAAAAAAGTATCTTCTCCACGAGATCTCTGCGATATAATGGCTATGAAAGTTGAAAGAGCGTCCCGTTAAGTAATAGATAGTAAATATATATATATATATACACCGCGAAGCTCGTTCACAGATTTCATAACCCAAATATCTCCAGCTACTATTGTTCATAATGGGGATGGCTTAGATAACTCGCACGATACGATTAACAGTGTCCGAAGAGCAGTTGGACATTCCCAGCTCTCCACCAAATCCACGAACAATGTATATCGTTGCAACATCGTGGAAGAATCGAGTTAATCCTAGGCAAGCCGAAAAATCAACATCCCGAAACGCGCTCGATCGAACGTAGCACGCGCGTTGTCCTGCCGGACGCGAATCGGCGCGCAAATCGAATTACGCGAGGCGTTTCTGTCCGCGCAGAGGTTTATGGCTGAGTCTATCGCACTGTCTGGCATAATATGCAGCTGGTGGAGGTAATTCGTCGGTCCCGGGGATCCGATGAAGATCCTAATCAATTTAATTCGGTTTCTGTCCACGCATCCCCCGTGAAAGTTGCCGGCTAGCCGGCAAGGGAGTGCGCCGCGCTCGACGCATTTCGGTGGTCGGCCGAATACCGCCGAATACCAAAGTCGAACAAGACCGAACGGAGCCGAACAGAGTCGAGCTCGGCGATGAGCGCGGCTCGACATTCGCGGCGGCCGCAAAGCCACGCAGTTGGTCGACGAGCGCGGCACGGTGTATTAGCGGACCGGTTTCCTCTCTCTCCTTTATCTCTCTTCTCTTAGTCGCGCATCCTTCGAGCTCTTTGCCAGCCTCGTGACAGCTGTTCAGCCGGCTCCGATGATCCGCGAGACGATCCACGGCATACGAGGCAGGAGCGGGCTGCAATGGTTCACAGTAAGCCAATCATTCACGGTTTTGATTTCGACAAGTTAGCGATGCGCGAACGTGACACGCGCGGTGTTTCTCCCGAGAGGGGGTGGTTTTTAGGTATCCAAGGCTTTCGAGAGACTGCGTGAGATCGCCAGTGTAATTTGTACGGATGATATAGGTCGGCTACTTTTCCGTGGTCCAGTCGTGTCGCGAAACTGGCGATAAGGCCGAGTCGATGCTATCGCTCGGAGAACGATAATTCAATGGCTATTGTCCGTGTTCTACTACGTGTGTAATGCATCTGTACCAAGAGGTTTTGTACCTGTAGAGCAGAGCTAACAATATCGCGGCTTTATTTCACGGGCGGATACAACGTGACCGTTTTGTATGCATACGCTTTCGCGTTTAAGCATCCGCTCTCTTTCTTTGCCGACTGCGTTTCTCTCGCTCTGACTATCCCTTTCCTCCTATGTACTTTCACGACATTTAATTACCTTGCCAACGCACACAGAAACTCCACATCCATCCAAACTTTTCAGTTTGCGATTTCCAGCTGTCCTATATTTTCCCCTAACTTGCTCGCAGCTACCAATGTTATTACTGCTAAATACGCTTTAAGCTCGAAAGCCTCGGATCTCGTAGTCGCGGCTGTAATACACCGAAGCACAAGTTTCGCGTAAACGTTACCCACCGTCTAAACGGCTATGAAATACAAAAAGTAGCCAAAAACTAGGAGAGACTGTTACATTTTAATCGATGAACGGCTCTGGGAAGGACTCGCGAGGGGTGACTTACGACAAAAACTTGCCCCATGGTTCTGTTAGTCGGTCAGGGTCATTGGTAATGAACGAGTTTTCTCTTCCACACGCGAATAACTATCCGATATTTTTATTCCATGCGATATCCATTACGTAGAAACGGTGTTTAAGGAAGAAACGGCGAGCGATCTTCGTTTAAGATCGGAATACCGAGCTCGTTGTTGGCCATTGGCCTGATCGAAAGTAGCTTAATTTAATCTTCTTTCGGATTGTTTAAAATCGATGAATCGATCGAGAAAGCTTTTTAATCGTGATCATGAAAAGGTGATAATAAAAGGGAGTCCCGATAGCGAGTCGAGGAAACCTTTAATAGATGACCTACGGACTACGGCGAATAGGAATATCAAATTTTCAAGAGATAAAGGCTAGAAAGGCCGATCGTGCCGGTTTAAAACGTCAGAACGTTATTTAGATCCCGATATATACGATGAACGGTGTTTCCCGTGCCTCGATTCCGTTCTCACGTTCACCATCTTCTCCAGGAATTTTCCTAATCTTCCTCCTCTTCTGGACAGATAAGATCTTCGTTTATGGTCTCCGGACACGTTCGATGCTCGATTAATCTTCGATTTAAAGTCGAATAGATTACACGAAAAATCGTGGTACGAAGCAAACACGAAAATCTCCGCGGCGAATTAACCGAAACAAACGACACTAGAATTATTATCTTCGGTTCGCTTTTGTATGTTGGAAAGGGCGATGACTATGTAGATCGATATTCTTACGGAGCTGTTTGGATATCGTCGAGTCGTAGCTTGAACCTAATATGGAAAGGCGCGAGATCGATCTGACAGGGTAACTTTGTCGTGTTTCTTGCGCATTTTTCCATTGCCAGTTGACGAGTTTCTATGCTCCACATGGTACCGTGATAAGAACGTACAGCAAAGGTTCTACGAGAGGCAAGGCGAGCCTCGTTTCACGGTTAACAATCTTGTAACGTCTCTCGAGGAAAAATAGTGCGAGCCATTGGAAGTCATCGGTCTGCCAAGCTTGGCCGCCGATTCCTCTAAATGCAATTACTCGGGCAGTTAATCTTCCAAATCGATCCGTCGGTCCTCCAAGGATCGAATTTCTTTCTCCTCTTTTCGACTCTGTCGTTCCCAAGTAAATTAGGTCATATATTTTTGTACCCGACATTCAAAGGGAAGTTTTTAAATTCTTTATTCAACAGATTCTCGTATTCGTTCGCGTAGCCACGGCGCGTTCCGCGTGAACGAGGTTCGCGTATTGCTGTGACTAAAAATTCGCCTGTTCTCCGATCCAATTACGGCGACGTTGGGCCGAAATTCTTCACTTTATTGCTAGAAACGATTCTTCGTTGGCGACCCAAGTTTTTTTTTTTTAAGAAACTTCGATAAGCCTTCTTTTTCGCTAGAAAATAGACACGGTTTCCTCTGGGAGGCGTGTAATCGAAAGTTCACCATCTCCTCTGTAACGTCGTAACGCGGAAGTTTAATAGAATCGACGAAGGAGAGCGTCGGGTTCTGTTTTCGAAAGTCGACGCGTTCTTTCGACGTCACGAGGGCTGGGCACTCGGATCGTTAATTAAAATTCTCGGCTTTTTCTCGCACGATATGGAACAACATTACGCGCGGACCAACCCCCGCCCGAATCACCTAATTTCACGCGCCACGGAAATTAAGCGAGCTCGCGATTCGCCGCATTTTCAACTTCTCCCGGCAGAATGCATCGCGTAACGAAGAAAACGCTGAAAACGTTTCTTTCGCCCGCCATTCTCCGGTTATTTGCCTGCCGAGCCGCGTTTTCTTTCCGCCCTTCCGCCACATTAACCGCGACAACCGAGTGGTAATTGCGCAACGCGATACCAACGCCGGATAACAATTACCCGAGAAAGCGAATTTCACAATTGAATATTCTTCTCGGGGATTAATCCTTCCTTCTTAGGGCTTATCGAGTCTCGAGGGCCACTCGTTCCCCTCGACAGTCCGAGGCGGCCAGTTTAAGGCCGCATTAAAGAGATTAGTTCGCGTCCGAGAGAGCCAACCTACGCTCTCTCTCTCCTTCTTTCGCTTCCTCGGTCTCTTTTGCTATCGGTAATTCGAAAATCCCGGCGTCCCTTTACCCTGGAGGCGACCGTTCCTCTTACTTATCGCCCTAACGAACCAAGATGAGAACTTTCGTCCCCGTTGAAAGCCGAAAACCGTGTTTGTCCAGCGGACGAAGCGCTGCTCTCTTCGCCGGTGCTCTGATTCGCCATCGTTGCACGAATTCGGTAGTATCCGGCGGCGGTAGCAAATCCAATAAACTTTGGAAAACCACGATGAACGATACGATAGGTTTCGGGAAGAATTCACGAGCTCGTGAGACTTTTCTCGAAGAAAATACTCGGTTTATGGGAGATGGAGTTATTATCGGGTTAATTAATGGGCAAGCGGAACTTCTTCGTTGTGGATTGCTCCCTTACGTAGCCTGTGACTGTTTAGAGACACGAGTTCGCAAAGTTCCAACGAAAGGAGCAAACGTGGAAGCTCCGAATCGGGACCTCGTTCTCGATAACCGGTTTTACGAGGGTGTAAAATCTCGTCGCGAAAGCACCCAATTCCTAGAGTTGGCTCGATGGAAGCTCCTGAAAATTTCTGCTCGCGCCGCGGCCGAAAGTAAAGGGGAACATCTTCTCCGTGGTATCCTTTTCCTTGCTTCTTGCGGACGAACTTGATCTGCGAAACATCGTCGCAGTAACAAAGATAAATAAATTAACGTGGGAACGTTGGAGTGTCCAGGACGAGAGCGAACGCGAGAATTTCATTTTCCGTGGGCCAGGAAATATCGAGCGACGTTACTTGGTCTTTTGTTTTCCGACGGGCTCGTATTCAACAACGTGCCTCTCGACCGAAATACAATTTGCCATAAAAGCTTTCCGTTCGCCGTTTACCGAATGACAAACCTTGTCGTCGCTTGTCACGTGATTTCCGAAACGTTTCGTTACACCAGCGTTTTCATGCGCGTTGATGGCGTAGCTATCCGTGAGGATGGTGTTTCGTTCGTTGAATAAACTTGGACTTTGAGACGTCCGGTTTACATGCAATTCTCGCGTTTATTCCATCGAAAGTGGGTCGTTTCGTTTTAGCACAACGTCGGTGTATTTTATCTTTTTCATCCGCGTAGCTTATTCAAAATATTATATTGCCGGCGGAAAGAGGTGAATTTAAAAACACAAAACACCGACGGAGTAGATACGACAAAAGCACCGTTGCCAGCCGGATTCTCCCAAAACGGCGCAGCAACAACGAAACACGAGCCAGCTCGAAAACGCGATTAATCATCCGGTCCTCTTTGCACGCAAACTCTAACCAACCCTTCGCAGCGGTATCGCCGTTTCTAACGTACGTACATGGCAACAGCCCGGCAAGAAACTAAACTTCGATACCACCGCCGATACCGACCTCTGAAATATACATTCGATGTATCCAGAAATCAAACAGAAGTCTATCGAAATCAAATCGTTCTTTGACGAATACTCGTGCAATCGACTCGATATCTCTCCAAGGAGACTGGAAGAAGTATCTCGCGGTAAGAAACAGACAGAAGAACCGAATCGTCGAGATGGTTTATTCGAGGTTTCCGATGGTAAATCGAAGCCACGACCGACGAATGTTTCGCGAGTACGGCCGGCTGCGAGGGGCTGCTTTTAGTCGGTGGTTTTATCTGTCTATTGTTCGTTGGTCCGCGAATAAACCGCTCACGCATCTCACCGCTCGACAGTGCAAATAGATGGAAATTCGCCGGAGAACGAGGCATTTTTCTTTTTTATAAAGAACAGGATCGGCGACGATAACGACAGATTTATCGGGCCACGGACTCATAAACGACGCGTTACCAGTCGCCGCGAATAAAAACCTGTTGAGTTCTGCTAGAAGTGCGAAGATCCTTCGGCTATTGTTGTCCGCAGGCCGAACACGGCATTTCGCTCGAATTTCGTCGCACTACCATTGTTTTATCCGCTAACGATTCCGCGGTTTTACATGCAAATCGACGCGAATCGCCGATAGACACGTTTACCTTGGTTTTTCGCCACTCGGCGATTCCGAGTTGTCCGGCTGTAACGAAGATACCAGAGTAGCTTCGCAATGTATCAACTTTTGTTGGACGAAGGCACGATTTTAAGAAGTAACCTACTCGAAGTTGAACATTTGTATTTAATTATTCCAGCGAAGTTCATCGATTAGTTAGCTCGTTTTCCACGGCCCAAGTATAACGTCGTCGTTTGTAACTGGTTCAAAATATGGCCAGTCTAAACTAGAGTATCCTTTTACGCGTCGTCCTTCCTCGTTAACATCGACGTCCTCCTTTTCGCACCTGCTAGCCTCAACGACCGCGTAACCGTAAATTCATTGCGTCGTTGGTTTCAACTTAGCTCCGAGGCTTCAAAAACCTACGGAAATTATGTTCTGGGTCCTTAACAAATGTAATTAATGCTCGCGTGCCGTTTTTTGCACCAGCGGAACTTCTTTCGCCTTGTCGTCTTTTTATTTCTTTTCTTTTTTTCTTTTTTTTTTTCAAGCTTAAAAAAAACTTTGCGACACGATTGCTCGGTGTACAATGCAGTTCGTTATGCATACCATTACGATCGCGGAGTGCAGCGGTATTCATTACCAGATCCATCGGGTTTTTCCACGAGGACGAGCCAGCTCGGGGCAAAAAAATCGTATCACACGTACGCCAAGCTTTTTCCCGTAATTAAATCACAGCTGCGTCAGGTGCTAATTAACCAGCGACAACTTTCTTAACTCGCTGCCTGTCCATTACGCGAAAATGCAGCATATCAATTTGCTCGCGTACTCTTCAACGAGGCTACTGTTCACGCTTCGACTTTCCAGCGTACGGGGATTTAAAATTAACAAATTATCGTCCCTTTACGGTAGAATCTCGTTATCAAAATTTAGTAAAATCTAACAAGATGTAATATTATGCAAAGATATCGTCTTTGTCTTTCAACTATCTTCGCTAAATCGATCGATTCGACGATTCGAAACGGGCGAAGCTCAGTCCCACGAGCTTCGTAGAATCAACTTCTATCAGACTCACATACCTTGTACAAGTTTTACACGGAAAAAGAAACTTTCATTTTCTCGGGCGAAACGAATTGTTCCGAGTGTCTTGGGTATCGGCCAAACAGCTTCCAAAGCAACAAGGAACTCCGGGTGTACGATTACACGCGACCGACCCCACGGTTTATAGCCAATTTTCACACGCGACACGTCCACTTTCTTTCTATCGTTTTTCTAGCTATTTCACCGCCCGATAAACGATCAGCTGTTTCGTCGCGAATTCCAGAGAATTCGCCAATGAACCGTCGATTACATCGAATCGGACGATCGTTGCCGCCACTCATCGCGTCGCTTACGCGTCGACGATAACCGACGGGAGCGAAGGCTCAACGAGAATCCTCCAATTTCCATAAATCGCGACCACCCTCGCGAAACGTAGACGCGCTGTCTGAGAGAGCAATTTGCGTAACCGTCTGCGAAAGTTACGAGTCAGCTTACACCCTGTCACTCTGTCCGGCTGACTGCCGCCTGTTTTCCCTCTCTGGCTCGCGTCCATTTGTCGACGACCGGCCACGCGAGCCACGCTATCTTCCATGGTGTCTCGATTTTCGCGCTATTTTTCGCACGAGTCTTTTTGCCGCGAGTCTGTTTTCTCCGCGCAAAAAGATATCGAACGAAAATTGAAAAGAGAATCGCGTGGGCGAAAATCAAAGCAAATGAGATTCTCGTAACACGAAAAGGCGTTTGCTCTTTGTCGAAGACATTGCTACTTTGGAATGGCTATAACGCGCGGCAGCTGTGGTTAAATTCATCGACGTGTCGGTATGGGGGAGAAACGTATTTTCTAGAGCATTGCCTCGCGGAATGATACGGCTGTTACTCAAAAGACGTGTACCATCGCGAGCAAGATATATAATGGCGCGTGATCTATAACTCTCGGATAAAGCATCTGGAAAGCGTCGGTACATTGCTGGTAACGACGCCATCTTTTATCTCGTGTCATTTCGACGTAACGATGATCGAGGATCGGTTGCAACGGTGGCATTTATTCGTAGACACGCTCTTTCAGAGCTAGTTCATTTGCTCGATCCAGCTCCAAATTTCAAGCTGCCGATACGAGGACGAGTATTCGCGAGAAATCGATCCGGATAATCCACTCTTCGATCCCAGGCTACTGACTTTGTTTCTCTTCTCAAGTACCTACAACTTCCACTTTCTTCGGTTCTTCTAGACTACCTCCAACGAGCACTGTCGCCGTCTGACAAATGTCCACGGCGGCAGGAAGGCGGCAGCTCGAATCGAGTGGAAAATATAGCAAAGTATCGGCCGATCGACCGAGACAAAGCGTGTTCCGCGTAACTTCTACGCGGAGACAACAGCAGCTGCGGATTTCAGTAACGGTACACGCGCGTGTTCAACGTACGACGCGTGCAAATCGCTGATCTTCGATCGACGTCACCACGTGGAATCGGTTACAACCTTATTTCCCGTGCTCTTATGGGAAATCGTATTCCGAAACGTTGTAGCTGCTACCAAAGCGACGGTCGTTGGAATTTTTCCACGAAAGCTACCTCGACCATGGCCGCGTCGATTTCGACCAATATGAAACTCGAGACGAAGCATCGAGCGCGCTCGATGGAAAATTGGAACGATGTTTCGCGAACGTGGTCTGTTGACCGACCGCTTAGGGGCGAATTACAAACACTCGATTCGAGATCCGTGGAACTGTCGCCGACAGAGGGTCGCTTTGTTTTTCCATCCGACCCTCGACGAGCGAAAGTCGTGCTGCAAGGTTCCATGGAATTTTTGGAGTCACCGGCCATAGAAGAAATTTGGGTCGATTGGCTGCAGCCGATTCAAAGTTGGCGTTTTTCGACGACAACCTGCGACCAAGTTTCTTCCAATTCGTTTTTTCCATGAAAGTTGAAGCACGTTGAAGTGAATGGACAACTTTGATGTTTGAAATTTTAATGAAAAAGAACGTCGTGATTTCGATATAGAGGATCGGAATTTTTTTACCAGATATTCGATCCCCTGCTCGTAGTAAATTTTCCCTTATCGGTGATTACGTCGCCGATCGGCTTGCTTCTACCGGCAAAGCTCCGAGCGTTCGTCACGTTATCAGTAGCTGGCGTTCGTCGAGTCAAACTTTCGACGCGTGGCAACATGCCGCGGTGAAGTTGCAAGGGAATAGGACGGACAGCTTCGTTTCCTAAACGTCCCGGCCGGATAGCAGGAAGAAGGGCACGGAAGGGAACGTCACGTAGGCTTGAAACTCAATTTCATCGGTGCCGCTGCATGCATCGAGTGGTTATATTTTCTTTCGGATCGATCGACGTCTCGGAACAATCGACGTCCCAGCTGGTCGATTGTTACACGTAGCCTTGGAAAATCCACGTTTCTCCGCTGCTGTATCCGCCGGAAAAATGATGAATACCTTGCACGCGAGACGAATATCGATCGCCTAGTCTTTTAATAAGATCGACTTTCTGGTTTGTCTTGTCTTCCAGAGAACGTGACTACGTTCCCACTGAGATTTATACGATTCGTCATTTTGCTCGTGAATCGACTCTTGCTTGGTAGCGTAGTTTAACAACGATCTCCGTGGCAGACGTACGGTAATACAGCGATAGTTACAAGATACTTCCTAATTAAAAGGAAAATTACTTGGTATTCCGGAAGGAAATCATCGACCAAACGTTGAGACCGTAGGTCGAGTGTTTATTTTTCACGCGATTAAAAGGATTCTCGGTTGCATCTTCGCTGTGAAAAAGTCCGTAGTATCGAGGACGTGTGTCAAACGCAGTGAAATTATCAGTGAGAGTATCAACGTGGAGTGGAATTCCTGGTCGGTGCACGAAAAATCGATAGTTTCCACCAAATAAATTTATCAGTTCGCCGTCAAATTGCTGTCGCATTTCGTCCTCTGAAATAATATCTCGAAATATACATTTTTAACGAGTGGTGACGAGTTGAAAACTCCACGACGTGGTACTGTGCGCTAGGAAAATAGGAGAAATTCGCGAGTTGTCCCGGTAACGGAAGCGAAAAAGGTGGAAACAGAGCTCCGTGCTCCCGCGTTCTAGTTAACGTGTCACGAACTCTCCTCGTGTCCGACACGTATTCGCCTTATTTCGTTCGCCCGACGGGAAAAATACTCCGATAAGAAACGCGCGATTCATCGCGACTAAACGATCAAATCCCATCTAACCGTTTCATCCTTTTTTCTTTTCTTCGCTTCCATTTATGAAGCGGGAGGTGTAATGTCTACATCCTAACTGGCGCGACGCGATGAAATTTACGACGTTCGAACGTTTTGCAACTAATTTTTAGAAATAT
Source organism: Bombus terrestris (assembly GCF_910591885.1). Lineage (NCBI taxonomy): Eukaryota > Metazoa > Arthropoda > Insecta > Hymenoptera > Apidae > Bombus > Bombus terrestris. The sequence continues at coordinate 7,173,075 of NC_063278.1, forward strand.
ACCGACTGGTTATCGACTAATTGGTTAAACCAAAAAAAAAATACGTGTCGTGATTTTTGAGTGTATTTACGCGCAAAATTGACGCGTGTATGTATATGTCTGTGCGCAGAGACAGCGACGTTGTCACGCTACTCAAACGACGTGCGAACCGATTTGCAGACAGGTAGCGATTTAACTCGACTTTTCTCAGTTACCATTGGAATTCCTTTTTCGAAAACGCGCTATTTCAGCATTTTTAATGCCTCGTATCCTCCCTCCCATTGCACGTTGTATCTTCGGATGGAAGAACGAGGCCCCGGTACTGCTACGTGGGGTTGTACGTCAAGGTGGTGCAATTTACACCCCTGTGGAATATTCGAGGAGATACGAGTTGTGAAACCGTTAGATTGTGTCGTTGCGTGACCGTTTGGAAACTCCAAGGTTTATGACAAGGTCTCGACTATTGAGCTAAGTAGAAGCGCTGCGATGACGTTAAAAATACATGGTACTGTAAGTCCGTTAAAATAACCCACGTACCATCTGAGCGCTGGCACGCAGATGCTCGTAGCGTTAAAATTCAGTTTCTCAAAAATGGCGATTGTTCTTGACCGTGGCATAAGGAACTCTTGGCCTAACGGAACTCTTCGTTACATCGCGTTATAACATTCAACGGAAATAGATTTTCTCCTCTTTACCGATATGTATATTCATCATAGCCGAATACTGTTGTTTATCTCGATAAACTTTCAATATTTCGTAGGATTTTTTACTCAGGTTTCCATGCATTCATTCTTCGAATGTATAAAGTTAGAAATCGAACACGATTCCCTTGTCTCTTGATTCTTTACGAGTAGCGGGATATCGGAAGCTAGTTTACACTTGTGACTAGTCGTTGACCAAGTAGCTGACGGAAACAGCGTCCGTCCTGTGGTCAGTCAGCGGTCGGTAGTGGTCACTTTCTCCAAAATCATTTCTAGCCAACTACCTAACTTCCGTGAACGTGTATGGTCGTTGCCTTTCCAGTTTCACGCATTACCGCGTCCACTCTGGATCAATAGTACGAAATAATCTATGATGCACCAGCTTCTCTTTGATATCGCCGTCATCGGGACAGCCAATCAGGATGAAGCGGATTCGCAGCTTCGCGAAAAGGATTTTCCAAGAGGAATTTCCGTGATAAAAAGCGAGGAACATCGACGAGCGAGTTCCATAGAGCGCGAAACATTTACGACAAGAAATGGTGCAAGTAAGAGAGGGATTTCAGCGATATTAAAAAAATGTTTATCACAGAAACATCAAAGAAGGGATTGTAATAAAAGGAGGTAACGCGAGTGTACTTAAAAAACAAATTAAAACAACCGAAAGAAATGAGAAGGATAGGAGAGACAGAAACAGCAAAGAGCAACAGAAGGGAATACCATCGATCGAAGCGCAACCTGATAGAACTATAAAAAGAAAAGAAAGACATCGTTGATAAATGAAAATTCTGAGACTTTCTAACACGAAACCGACATCGATATCTCTCAACTTTCAAACACGTCTATACATATGTCAGAAATCTGAGTATGGTAGCTTTTAGGTGGAATGGGTACGAGCTAAAAAGTTGTCAATGCGAAAGTACGACACGATGCAAACTATGCATGATCTGTAGTCTGCAGCCCGGAGGTGGTTTTCTTATCCGCAGTTTCTTCTGCAGAGGAAAATAAGGAACGACGATCGAACCATTAAACCAAAGCTTCCCTTTTCACGGTCATAAATAAGGGTAGCTGTCGAAGTGTCGCTGCATTATCAGGGTATCTGTTCCCCGTGGTCGGACCGCGACGATTCATCACGATTTTATTCCATGCTTTCTAAGAGTCGTGCAACGTCTCGAACCTCACGTTCCTGCTTGACTTTGGAGTTGTCCGAGGCGGGATTTATCGAGATTTTTCGATCGTTCTTTTACCGATTGTTCGTTTGAACGGATACTCGGCCATTATCTTAGGAAAGTCACGAAATTAATCTGGTTTAAAGCGACGAGAAAGTAGAGAAACCGTCGGCTCTAGGAGTCGGTTCGAGGAACGTCTTACGGTCACAGAATTTAATCTGGAATGTCTGACAGCCGGAGATGTACACTCTACGTGTCTAACTACAGAGGGCAGCGTGCAGAGCAGACCGTTCTCGATTACGACGCCGGTTGAAAAAGTTAAAAAGAGGTGTGGAGTAAGTAGATGGAAGACAGCGTCGCGGAACCTCTGTCGTTTTACACACAAAGGCTGCGTCGCCCCCGTGGCATTGTCCGCGTTCGAGGTGGAGCTCATCTCCACCTTCGAACCCGCGCCGCGTGTTCTCTTTTTTCCACTGTCTCACGCCGGCCTCGGGAACAATCGGTGACACTTTGAACTGCATGAAGAGGCGCGAGCAGCGTTACAAAGACCACTGGAACCAACGAACGAACGAATGAAAGGAGAAGGTAGAATGGCACTGTTCTTCCTTCAGCTTTCCACGCGAAAAAAAGAAAGACTTTTCCCTCGTTGTTGTTGTTGTTGTCGTCGTTGTTGGCAGGTAATGGCCACAAAGTGTCCGCTTGCATTTTTTCAGCACACCTTCTTTTCCGCGAAGAGAGAAACAAACTGGTGAGTCAAAACAGCAAAACGGTGTTGTTGTTTCGCGAGTGGTAAGCTACTCCGCCCTTTTTCGCTGGGCAGCGCTGGAGAACCAGTGGATTCGCGTTTCACCGAGAAAGCACTGGATCAGCGGGTCTCGTGTTTCGTTAATCGGTTAACGCTGCATCCGTGGGATAGCAGAGCAACGCGGAGATTAACGCAACCGAAGAACGGAAGAGGCGATCGAGAAGAGAGGAGAGGGCTTAGAGAGCCACGAGACGAGACGTGGGGTTCGAATCGGAAGACGCTACCTGTTACACGCCATTTCCTCGCTGTTATTAGCGATACAGACAGAGGAGCATGCGATTTATAGCTGAAAGGATTTATAGCTACAGATGGTGAATTATATCGAAACCGTTAACTCGCAGGCCACGGTTCGCGGAATCGGCGAACGCTTTTAAGAATTTACCTCGCGGTTTCTGCCGCGTCTCTCGTTCCATCCTCTCTCCGCCTCTTTGCTTTCATCTTCGTGTCTCTACCTCTGGTTTAAATAATTCTACGAAACCAGGTACTCGCGTGTCGCCTCGCGGAGAAAGAAAGAGGAATATTAGTTTTTTAGACAACGAAGGTTGGAGGGTTTAGCCGGCTAAAAAAGAAGAATGGAAATTGGACGAGAAACCGATGCATTCTTAATCTTGGAGCAGAGCTCGGCGAACTTATGAATTTAAATCATCTCCCCACCGACGGCTCGTTTCTAAGCGGGTACTTCCGAGGTGGCGAGAAAAATAGTCGTATCATCGATCCCTGTCTCGGTGCGCATTCATCATCGGTCAGTTCTACCCGCGCCGAGACGCGGCTGCTCGCGTCTGCTGAAAGATTGAGGCAGGTCCTGCCGGTTCCAACGAGAGTGAAAACGAACCCCTTCTTACATTGTCCATCTTCGATCCATTTTAAACAGCGAGCTTCTTCCACAAATATCTCCAGTGGTTTACTCTACTTTTTCCAAACGAATGTTCTCCTTTGAATTGTAATCAATTAGAAAGCGAAGCTCTTCTATCGACGCGACATCGTCGCCATAGGTTTCCGTTGCTGTAAAACGGGACTCGTGTTTCTTCCTCGAAGCGTCTGGAGATCGGTTAACGAGCATATAACGGAAACGACCCCACTTTGAGTTAGATTCTCGCACGGAGTTGAGCCTCCACTTCGGATTACTTATTTAAGCAACGACCTTTCCCTTTTCCGTCTGTGCCGTCAATCGACAGACATCGATCAGGTTCTTCGTCTTTCATCGAACGCCTTCTCCGTTTCAAATTCTTTACTCCGGCTGGATATCAAATATTTAACAGGGGCTGCTGCAAAGCGACGACGCGATCGCAACGCGAAATAACGAGACCCCTGTCGATGACTGGTGAATATTTGACGATAAACAGCGACGGCATTCGCGTGCAACGATTAATGCGCCGATGGCTGAGAATCCGGAGCTCGTTTGCATTTCACAGGGATTGTATAATAATTCCAATATACCGGTCGATGATCGTAATTGAACGATCTCTCGAGAAAAAGGATATTCAGCAGTCTTCCCCGGAGTCTACCTATTCGAGGACTACTTCATCCGCAGACGAGAGGTCGCGTTCCAATTGTGGTTTTTACAGAGATCTCGCGGAGACCGATCTCCTACGATAATGATATCGATCGGGCATTTTATTTAATGCCAGGTGTCCGTGAAATTCTCAGGATGTCGTCCGACTTGGTTAAACCGCGACCATCGAGAACTCTCCTTCTCTCTTTTATCTATCCAGTCACCGATCTAAATGACATCCTTTCTCCATAACGAACACCTTTCACGCCGTTTTGCAAACAAAAACGATAATTTTCCGCTCGTTTAAATATTTTCTTTAGCCACTCTTATCTGGTGTGTCATCGAGGCCCTGTGACGGTTTTATTTCGCCCGGCGTCTCTCGCGTCCCCGATTCGACCCAGCCGAGCGTCCATTAGCCGAATTAACGAAGAAACACGAGCGTGTTTTGCGAGAGAGGACGCTTTTGATAGCGGGGCGTTGGTTTTTCCGTAAATACGCGGGAAATATTTCGACGAGCACGCCAGTTTCGTGTCTCTCCGTCTGTTTCATCGACCGCGGTTGGCGTTCCCTGTTGCAAAATCGTTGCAAACTGCGGTACAAGCTCTCTAGTCATCGCCGATTCTGCGTAACCTATGATTATTCGAAGCGTGCACAGGCATCACCGTGCCACGGATTATCATTTCTATTGGGGTGAACCGCGAGAGTGCTTGCTCTGTCAGTTTTCCGCTAAATCGTGTACACACGTTGTGCAAACAGGATATCCCATTCTACGATATCCCATTTTCGGCGAACACTCGGAGCGCGCTCTACCATATCGTAGAACAAAAAAGATCCCCCGTTTCAGGAAATCCACGGCTTAAGTCGGGACTTTATTTGTCATACGTGGAAACGAATGAGAAAACAGCGTGGAAATTGCCAAGTTCTCAGCTGCCGGGCTTTTAGGGCGTCTACTATCCTGCCCGATCTTAATTAACTTCGATCTATTCGGTCGGTCGTGGTGGTTCACTCGCGTCTGCAATATCCTAGCAATATTCGTGACCCTTTCACCGGAATCCATCCTCGGCGATGGATCGAGCGGACGGCACGAACCTGCTGCTCGCATTCACGAGCCTAAAACGGACGATAATCGGGATGCACGTGGAAGGTATTCGCGTTTACAGTCTCCAAGTTCGTAATGGACGCGTGCAGGGGAGAGCGAACGGGTGAAACGCCGACGTTATCGCGACGAGATAACGTATTCACGTCGATGAATATTCAGGGAACGGGGGCAAATTTTGCGAACGCCTCCATGTCGATTTCGTGTCATGCTCGGCAATGTGTACGGGGCTTAAGCTCCATCGTATGTCGAGCTATTTAGACCGCGACAGGCTCGGGAACGTGTCGTGGCAAGACGATAACGTTGCATAAGGCTGAGCGAGCAAGATCGACCGCTCTGACGATCGAGACGGTAGCTTCTGTTTCGTGCAAGTGGGAAAATTTGGTGAATCGCGTTCGAAATAAAAATTATTCCTCGAGGTCTCTATGTCTTGCGATAGGAAAGTAGAAGAATTTTATTTATGAAAGTTAGGAATTTATAATTCGCATCGCGTGTTTTTCATAAATCGTCAGAAATTCTGAAATGATGATATATTGTGTCCATATCGATTTGGATCAATTTGAACGTTTCAATCTTAATGAGAAACACGTTTAGGTGTCCCTCATGCAGAGGACCGAGACGAGAGGTAGTAATTTCTCGAAAGATAGGGCTTGGATCTCGAAGCTGCGAGGGAAGTGTACGCGAGTTATCTTCCGGAACATGGCGCGACGCCATCTTCTCCATGACGTTCAGACGAAAGTGGATGAAACCGTGGGTCGTTGGTTTATCGAACTATCGAATCGACCTCTCTCCAATCGGCTCGGCCGCTTGAGATTCAGCAGCGATAGCCGCGAATATCGGACCGAAAGAGTAGCTTCTCTCGTCTAGTTTCGCGATAAGAAAACGATTAACGATTCTAGGGCGTATCGTCGATTCCGTCGAAAGCCCTTCGTGCATTAATGCTCCGCTTCTTCTTCTCTCTCGTTTATAAAAAAAAAAAAAGCATTCTTGTCTCGAAAAGAATCCGTCGAACGTTTTAAATAGGTTCGAAGAAACACGATGCCAAAGTTGGACAAAGATCTGGCGCAAATTAACAGCACCGAGTCACCGAGAGTCGAGGAATTGGAAAAGAAAGCCTCTCTCTCTCTTTCTTTCTCTCTCATCGCAGTTAATTTCCAAGAATCTCGGTACGATACTTGAGAAACAATCTACTAGGTCACGAAGGCCTCCGAGGTAATCGAAGATCGAAATAAACCACTTCTGTTTCTTAGTTTCTCGCGGGCTGATTTTTGTTGCGTGCTTCCTGCTTTCCTCGAAGCGATATCGGCAGAAAATGGGAGCGCACGTCAAAGAATAGAACGGAAAAAGAAAATTAGGTGTAGACTATGAATTACCTGTACAGAGAATTTGCCTCATGTTTATACGCGTACGATACTCGTTAATCGACATTCGAGCCAAGCATAATATAACCCGGCAAAATCAAGCTCTGCATGATTAATTTAACGTAACAGCTTGGTGGGGTGGGGCTCAACCATGTAAGTAACGTATATACTCGGTACGCCAGTAAAAACATCCCCTCCATCCAAACTCCATCCAAAGACAACTTAGGTTTCCGTGTTATAGCAAACCGACTGCCAATTCCACGTTCTCTTGCCTACAAAGCAAACCTCTCTGCCACTCGAAACATGTAGTTTGAAGGAATCTCGGGACACACCCCTGTTAACGAGAAAATTCATTTATCGACGAGAGCTCGAACGAGCTTAGTCGGAGGCCGCAGGCGTCGATCCGTGGAAATACTTTCATTCCCGCGGTGACACGCGTCTCGAGCAGAGGGGCCTGTAATCACGCCCCGATTTTTCCCCTCGAGTCAGCCGCAAATTAAATAAGACAAACCCCGTTAGGGGAGCGTTCGCTCTGTCATATGGTAGATTCGCTTCCTCTCGCTCCGTACGTTTCTCGCCATGCAACAGGCCTTCGGATACGTCGGGAGTGTGGCCTGTGGCAAACAATGTTCGAACAGTCTTTGGCGCGTTTTTAGGTCGTAAGGTTCGAGGACGATACGCTTCTTCGTCGTTCTTTCGTTTATTTTTAAAGAAACGATTATAGATCGACGGGATACCGAGACAGTGTTGCTTAATCGTTTCCGACTCCTCCTCATTCCCATTGTTTCTCGAATGCACGAACAGCCGCCACCGCTTCCCTCGATCGATTTCGGATACGGCTAAACTCGAGTTACGCGCCGCTAAATTTCCACTCGGCCGGAGAATCCGTCCTCTCGGTAGCGTAGATTCCTCGCTCCTCCCTGTATTCGCTACGTTTTGCAAATTTGACTACGCGAGAACGAAACTGGAATGTGAGATTCGGCGGTTGAAAAATATCCGATTGATCGGGGTTTGATTAACGAGCGCGGAATTGGACGAATGCGCGGAGAACGATTTCAGGTTTATTTCCCATTTTCGATACCACCCCTGAAACCGTCTCTCTTCCTATGTCTCTTAATCAAAGCACGTTGTTCCTTTCGCTCGTAACTTTAATCCACGCCACTAATCGGATCCGCGGAACAGGCGGGAAAAATCAAAGGGACGCCGTTCACAGAACACCCTTTTCATCCGAAGGAACACAATTTTCGCCACGACGCCAGTTTTCAGTAACGTCGACCTGTTTGAACGCTTGTAATAGAATAAAGGGGGAAGCAGAGTGTTCCCGGAGCAGGGATAGACTGACCTAATGAAAAATTTACGATCAAGCATTCTCTGAGAAGAAACGGGAGAAAGAGGAAGTAAAGCCTGGTGAATGCAACCTCCCTGTTTCCTCCCCTCTTCCGACGCTTTTACTCAACGCGAAAGACACCGGAGAGTGGTCGCTCTAGCATTTTCAACCCCATTGCCATCTGCAATTCTTCGCAATACCCGGCAATTTCTCATTCTGCTTTGCGATTGCTTTACATATTAGTCATACCGTGGATCGTGTGAAAAGTTGGCCTCGACGAAAGATTCTTCTATCGAGGGGAAAGTTGGTCGGTAATTCATACATGAAATAAAGACAGAATAAATAAGACGCTTGTTCAATTTTAATGACTGGCAAGGGAATTAAAGAGAACCGCGATGCTCTATTAATCCAGTGACCCACAAACCTCTTAATTTATTGTGTACTTATAACGCGAAAGTCGACGAATTAATTAGGAAAAAAGATGTGCTCGTGAAGTAACGCGAAATAAATGTAAAAGCGCACGATTTTCGTTGGCCCTTGTTAACTTTGGCTAACGTCGTTGACTTCACGGTTCAGGGAGATTACAGGAATAAAGGAATCCTCGACACGTTATCCAGCTTTATGTGAAATTCGAAGCTCGCTGCGCGTCCCATCCCATCCTTCTCGTACGTACGCTTTCAGAATCGAACGTAGAGACTCTTGGTAACCATAGAGAGGTGCACAGAGAGGCGCATACAGAGTTGGCGAACTGTATACAATTGGCGAAGCTACGCGTCGAATCGATGCCCATTGCCCTTTTCCCTTTGCAGGCGGCAGTAGCGCGGTTATAATTAACAAGAGTTGCATTACGGATATCGCTCCTTGCAAACCGAAACTCGATTTACGTACGAAATGCAGCTCCAGATTTGCACAGCTCGACTTCAAGATGTAAATAAGCATTTCGTATCGTTCCTTTTCTTTTCTTTTCTCTTTTCCTTTTCTATTCTTTATTCCCATCTGACGCGTATTTAAAAAGCTTTTCGGCCTCGTTGGAGCCTGCAGACCCATTCGCGAATAATCGCCCCATCTGACTGACAAACAGCGATACCTTTCGCAATTATCCTTCGTATACGGTTCTATAAAATTAACGAAGTTCATCGTACTCTTCTGCTGGCATATTCACGATCGGCGGATAGGTTTTCTCCAGCGAATTATTTTTACGTTACGGTGGGAGAGGAAACACGAAATAACGGTAAGCGATTACAATGAGACCCAGTGATGAGTTCAAGAGAAAACGGACGCTCTGACAGTTAGCTCGCGTTTTAATTGGCAACCGTAATGAAATCTAACGCGTGAGCACCGAATTCTAGAAGCGTTCAACTCTGGATCCTCGTTACGCCATGCAATCGTTAATTATCTTTGACAGTCGGCTATATTCGATGACCCGCTGATACTTCGTCCCGCGCAACCCTTTCCAGAGACAGTCTCTCCGCGTCAAAGTTACTCTCTCGAAACCGGTTAACGCTCGTTGGTACGATGTTATTCTAGAGGCGGTAGATTCGAGGAGAAACGATTCCAGCGAGCAACAAGCCCCGACGAAGAAAAAGGGAAACCTGTGAAAGTGTAAAGCGAGCGAACGACGAATTAACGGCGTTTGGGAAAACGTGCTTTTTAATTAATCGCGGAATTAACGAGTTTTCCGAGGAGCCGATGGGACCGCGACGCGCGACCCTTAATTGCAAATCGAAAGAAAATCGCGCGCCACCGAAAGAAGGAAAGAGCCAAGTTCGCGAACGTTGAGCAAAAAGGGAAAAGTGGTAGCGAGTTTCGAGGATAGCCACGCGTCGGGAGGACAATCGAACGAAAATAATCGCGAAACCGTGCCAAGGCACGATGCTGGCGTGCGTTTATCCGGCGGAGAACTTCAAGTCGAAAGCCGTGACGGTGAAGCTCCGGCACGGCCGATCCAAGAGAAAACCGAAGCTGCTGTCCGTGAAGGAGAAACCGGCAGACGGCAAGCAGCCGGAATGCGACAACACCCCTAAGCTCGAGAACGAGGTAAGCTCTCGCTTCGTATTCCAACCCCTTGCTGCCATCGACCACGAGCTATTACCGACTACACTTCTCTTTCCCTACCTACTTTCATCCTCTCTGATTCTCTATTTGTTACGTGCGAGTTTCTTCCCGTTCCGCCGTTATCTTAGAAAGACATCACAGCCACGAGAAACTTCAATTATCGGTTTTATTGTTATTTTATCGCTGTGCAACCTGGACAGTGTATTCTTGACTTTTACGAAGACAAGGCCGGGAAGAAAAGGAAAAAAGTAACGGAAGGTAATTTCATGGAGAGATAGATCTCGTTAAACCTGCACGATCCTCCATCGGGATCGTTATCTCTGTCGCCACTGTCCCGCGGAATTTTTTCCCAGTTTACGTGCTCGCCGTCCTCCATCCAATAAATAAATCAGCCATTTATCTCGGACGGAGGACGTTCATTACTTCCTCGCGATAAAACGTGGCCGCGCTCGGAGAAGGCGGGCCAAGAAGAGGGAACGCGTCATAGTTCACAGGGACTACATCGGTTGGTTGATCGAATAAATAATAGTTACGGCCACTTAAACCTGCGCGAGATAACTTTGTAAGGCGGAGGCAGCTGGGATTATTTCGATGAAATTCCCTTGTTATTTATGCGTTCTCACCGGCAAAATGTCTCTTCGTCGGTGAATTTCCTTAATTACCATCCCGCTCATCCCAGTACCGTGTGCCGCTTCGTACCACAGTATCTGACCGCTTATCACCGATGTTTATTTAGCCGTGTTTACCAAAATTATTACAAATTTCCTATCTCGAGATCTACGTACGTGAATCAGTACGACGATAGATAAACGCTGTGTAGGGTAAGGAGACGCCATTCAATTGGATACTGATCTTCCTACATTGGTAATTATTGTCGCTGGTGATTGCACTTTGATGATTCCCACGCAACGATCGCCATATGTACACCTGGGGATCGTAACGACATGCGTGGTCCGTTTCCGCGAACGGGGTGCTACTCGTCGCGTGGCTCTCGAGCGCGAAGAAAAAAAAAGAAAAAGAGAACGAAACGTTCGAACGTAAAGGCAAAGATAATTCCTTTCGATCGTACGAATGCCAATAGTCGAAATCCTACAGAATCGTCCGGGTTCTCGAGAAACATCCCGCTAAAGTTCTCAACGAGAAGCTGTTGATAAAGTCGCGCATCGTTCCATCGCGTCCGCGTTCCACGCGATTCAATCGCGCGTTCGTTTGCCGACCGTTACGGATAAATGCTTTCGAAAAAGTTACAGTATAGTCGTTGGGAATGTCGCGTTGCGCGATAATCGTCGAGGATTGTCCGTTGGCTCGATTTTCTCTCCAATACCTCTTGCCTCCCCCTGCTCTTCTCTTTTTAAATGCCACTGTTCCATTTCTCGCGGCTCGTTCGTTTGCTCTCCAAACGAAAACGGCGCGGTTTGCACTAAAAATTCGACGTTTAAACGGCTACCCGAACGAGTCTATAGTCGTTGCGAAAATTTCACTTTAAAGAACGTTCCGGAGTAAACAACGCGCCAGATATTCTTCTTCGTTCTCGACTTTATTCGACGGTGGCAGAGGCAGCTGCCGCCGTTCCTCGTACACAAGGCGAATTTACTCCTTGGAAGCCGGAGCTTCGTCTGGAAATAGGGCAATTCGTTCGGTTCGGAGGATTTTCCCGGTAAACGATTCGCGACGGCAGAATTTCCGAGCCACCCGTTAGACCGTGATTGCCGGACTCGCGTTTAACCCCGACCTCCGGCCGAAATGAGAAAGGTCAATATGCCGCTCATTTGAAGAGGCTTAGCTCTGGTAATGCTCGACCGGTTTCGTTGCTGGCCATGTTTTTACTGGAAACCCTTGATGGATGCCCACGCCGGACTGAAACCACTCCTTTGGTCGCTGATTCTCTTTATTCCCAGATTCTCGCCGAGAAGCAATCAGACCGTTCACCAGAATTTGGATAACGAGAATATCACGCTATATTTACACCCGCTTATCTCACGCTCTGTTATCAGTGATCGTGTCAGATAGAAAGCGACAATTCGGCGCCCTACGCGTTCAAAACACTTAGCGCCATACTTCTTCTATCAATTAATCCTAAAGTTAATCCACTCCATGTATCATTTATCTCGTAATTCGTGTTTCTGTCACATATACAAATTATGTTTACGTTAGTCTTATACTCTCAGGTTATTCATCTTTGTGTTTATTTCTATTCAAGTACATTTCACCGACCAAACGTATAAATAAACGATTAGAGAAGCAACAAGGTAGAGACAGGCAGAACGTTGTCTCCGTGGAACCTATTATTACTATTTATCTTATTTACGAGCGCACCTACCTAATCTTTGTGGCCATTAACGATTAATAAGACGCATAACGAGAATGTACAAAAAACGAATACATTTTGAGCATACATGGTATACAGTACGATTACAACAGTAGTACAGTGAAATTAACTTCAACTCGAATTAATATGATACAGCGTATGTTAGAAGCAAGTCCTTAGCTTGCAATATCGTAACTGATGATGCAAATTTGGGAGGGTAAGTGTAATTTCTTTTATTAGAAAAAGTTGCTACAATTTGGAAGACGATCTACGGACAGAACGCAGTTACAGTGATTGCTCTTACACGGCTCATTTTTAGCTGCAAGATGACAGTGTTGTCAGTTCAACGTGCCTTCGTGGAATGTAATATCGAGCGCCGTTGAAACATTTGAAATCGTCGCACGCGAGAATCGAGCGAATCCATTCTCGCAAAGAGGCAATTCGACCGAATATTATTTGCAAACAGAATATCCAAAGATCGCGACTTGCTGTTTGTCGTTCATAAAGCTGCCTTTGAGGAATACGTCAGATAGAAACGGCGAATGATATCGAGAATTCCGTGGGACGTGTCTGTACGACGCTGTCTCGTTTCGAATGGAGGAAGGATTGGTCGGAGCTTCTACCGCCTAGAGTGCTACGAGTCTCCGAAAATTATACGTAAGTGTCTTCCTTCCTTGCTTCGAGGCTGCCTGTTCAATGTCCTATCGCAGAAGACGCAATCTGCTCAAAGTGGAATCTCGCGAACAGGCTGGAACAACGAGCCTTGAAACGCCGCTGGGTCAGAATAATCGAGCGCTGTAAAAAGATTAACGAGGCCCCGCTGGTGTATAAAAATACGATTTTTTAACCGAAACACCAAGAAGAAAGAGAAAAATGGGAAACTATGTGCCACGAAGCGCAACGAGTTTGAAAATATTCGACGCGGATCCACGCGGTTTGTACAGAGATAGAATTTTCATGTTCGGAGGCGTGTAGACCGATAGAGAGAGTGAAATCTCTTCGCCTAGAACGATTGGATAGCGTGGCAGATAGAAGGTCGTTTCGAAGGAAAATCGTCGAACGTGGAACGAAACGAGACGAAAGAAAAAATCTCCTTCGAAGATAAATGCGCCGTTGGAAAGCGGCGTTAACGAAGATAACGAGAGTTGAACAGATGGAAAACGTTCGTCTCGAAAGATCCGTTCGCACAGCTGTTTGGTTATCAACCGCATTGATTTTGCACAACGCAAATGGTAGGCGTGAAGATACAATTTGCTTTTGAAAATCGCATATGTCCGTGATCGAATCGATTCGTTTTCATTTGCAAAATAGAAAGCGTGAATTACCCGTTCATGACGATAATGAAAATTAAGTTGTTCGTAACTGAAAGGAAAATGGGGCTGATGAGCCGTGCGATCGAGCCATTAATAGTCGAGGACTCGCTTTTACTTCTAAATAACTGCATGACTGGCAGAGTTATAGAACATCCGGTCACGTCTTCGAAACTCAGTTAAACCTCGTCTAACAAAGGTATTCGCCGGCCTGAACATAATAAAATATTCTTTCGTCCATGGAGAAAATCACTCGCAGCGAGCCAGCGTCGTTAAATCGCCTGCAAAGGATGCCGAAATGAGCAAATTCAGCGAAATTTCTGTACACTTGAAACACAATGCGGCCGACGAGATAGCTCGGAGGTGTTCCTTTCCGAGCGTACAGGATAATAACAGGGCAGTCGCATCGCGTGTCCCTTCGAATCGCACTTGTTCGAGCTTCACGCGCGAAAAACGCGGCACGCTCGGAGGCATGCCAGCTCCTTCGCAAGGAATTCTTTTCCCTGGATCAGTGACCGCGGTTCTGTCTATTTACGAGCCGACGGTGCCGTTGAAACGCGGGAAAAATTTGTGGCTTTCGAAGCGAAAATCCCTCGCTCGCAGCTGCACCGGGGGTGTTTGATATTTATTCACCCTCCTGCTACCTTATCGCGCGATTTATTGCCCACTGCAGCCTCCATTCCGATATTTTTTCTTCCTCGATAGCGGTTCCAGCGAATAAGTAGACCGCTGTAAATTAGATGTTTTCCAAAAAGAGGTAAGACAAACGTTCGTTTTATATCAATATGGAGGCAGGATCTCGGAGATTCGACGATCAAGTCGATCGTGATAGAGTTTGAAGGAGAGTAAGCAGGGCTAAGAACGGGCGGCGGATAACTTTCGTGGTTATCAAAGTGCAAAGTAATCGAATTCGGATTAACGGAGGGTATCGTCGGGACAGCGGCATCGAGAAAATTGAATTGTCGGTTAACGAGCGGAGAAGTTTCCTCGATTTTCCGTTCACCGGTGATCCTTTGCATTAAAGATTACTCCTAACTTGAACTAGAGAGGAAAGGAGAAGCCTCCATCCGCCATTTTCACCAAGGACTAAGCTAATAAAGGGGAGGAACACGAGGTGGAACGACGAGTAACGCCTCGATCGCACCACGACGTCGATCAATTCCACTGCTAATAACCGGCTTCTCTGGAGTTAATGATGTCACGATGAACGTGTGGTGAAACAAAAGCCCACGTAACCTCCAGCCTTTCCTTATTTAACAACGATTCTCGATGAATTTGACTATCGGGAATGAAGCTTATTGATATTATATTTCAGCGTTAGGTGAGCGCGACCGTTTCGATTAGATCAACATTCTCTGTGGAGAAATCGGATGATGTTCAATGATGCGATAAGGGAGCACGATAAAAGAGGACTTTAATAAGGATTATAAATCGTACAGCTGCTGCGGCGTGGGAGGTTCGAAATCGGTCGTTTCGGGAATTAATGCTCGTAGCAACCTACGTAATAGATATTAATACGCTGGCAGATGATAAACAGAGAATTAGAGAAGATATTGATTTCGATTAAACAGCGTTAAAAGGAACTCGCGCTCTTGGATATAATCTGGGTTAGTCCGACATCGCGCTCCACTTTCGCTTCAATTCGCTCGATCTATCGACGAACTTTTATTTGACTGACCGGCCAATCGTTCGTTAAGGAGAACGCATCGAGAGAAATTGAAATTCGAATGGAACGGTGCGCGTGCAATCTGATTCTGTAGAATTGGGAGAAGTTTAATTGCGACATTGTGGCTTCGCTACTTGAACGAACGAAACGAAACGAAGGCGTAACTGCGACGGGGACTTCGTACAGATGGTAAATGGAATTTTAGTTATCCCGGTGATTTTCGTTATTCCAATTATCTTCCACGATATTAAAAAAAAAAAAAAAGAAATTTCCACGTTGAATCATTTTCTTGCCTATTCGGTCATAATTGTACGGATTTACGGGCAAACAGAAATCGCGAGTCGAAGAGCTCGCGAGATCCGTCACTGGGAAATGCAGCGAACGCGATACGCGAGAATCAGCGACAGACACGTTCAGCTGCTTTTCGTTGACGTACGAAGGTTACCGGGAGTCCTTGTCGCTGTGGAATTCGAAGGGCCAGGTCGACCTTGGGATTCTACTTGGTATCGGCGGCCGGTCCTTTCCAGATGGTACACGAGGTCAAGCAAAAAGAACCGCGAACGCTCCTCCAGTCCGGACCTACCACTCTTCTTCTCGCTTTTTCTTTTCTCCGCCACGTTACGCCTCTCCTCGGACACCGGCCCCCTTCCGTTTTTCCATTTGTTTCTGCTACCCGCGAAATCGCGTAATCCTCCCGGTTTCTCCTCCTCTCGTTCGTCTTTCTCCTCGTCCTCGTCTTCCTCCACGGGTTCTTCTTCTTCTCTTTCTACCTCCTCTTCGTTGCACTCTGACTCGCCGTTGCGAAATGGCAGCCTGACATTTAGACCGTTCGGCCTCCCGTGACATCCAATGAGATTTTATTGTGCAACCTCGAGTATCGTTGCCTTTAATCGAGATGAATTTCAAACCAAAGGCGGTACGTTAAATTTGGCGAATCTGGTATCAGCGTCATTTGTATTTATAGAGGCGAGAAACCTTACAAGCTGTGGTTAAAGAATAAAGTTCCTCGCAATCAATGGACTTTCTATCTCAGTCACTGGTTTCTAGATTGGCCCTTGACTTTCTGATTACGAGATACCATTCCGGAGGAACATTTACAAACAACTAAATTTTAAGTTAATTCGATGTTTTCCACAATTGTCCGAAGAAAATCCCAGTATAGAGAAGAAAATGCAGGACTAGTTTCACCTTCTCTGCTGCAGATATTTGTAACCGCTTTTCCTCATGTACTCTTAATCCTGTTTCAGTTACCAGTGGGCGGGGGTGGTGCTGTGCTGGTGCTCAGCGAGCTTGAAAGCATGGCAGCCAGGCAACAGCGGGAAATTGCCCAGCAAAGGCGCCTCCTGGAGCAGAGAGAGGCCCGTCTAGCCGTGCTTCGAGGCGCACAGGTGAGAGAGAACCACTTCTTCCAACCTAAATACGGAAATCGTTCTGGAAATTGCTCGACAAAGCTCCAGTAATATTCCCTCGGTCTTGGCCGGCTCCCGATGCGTTCACCTTCCGCTCGTCGATGAGCCCGGCTTCCGGTTGCGACTCAACCTCACCGCTCAAACACACCGCCGTCTTTTCGTTTTCGTCTCTCTATCCCCCTATCTTCAACATTTTTCTACGCGCGATTGAATTCAAATATAAAATTCGTAAAAGACGAAACAGATGGATGACGATAGCCTGGAAGATTCGTAAAATTTTATCGACTAAAATTAGGATGCATTCGTGTTTAGCGTCTCAACTACGGGTAAATAAAGCATCCTTGAGACAAAAAAAAAATAGAAAGAAATAAAAGGAATCATTTGGTCATTCTGAAAGTTTACGACGTTTTCAAAACCGGCAACTTCTAGAAAGATACAAAAATAGCGAACGAACGTGATCTCGATTCTGTAAAAATACATTACCTTTGAATTTTGCTAAAATTTGGCTACGAACTTTTCGAAAAACCTATTACTTAGAAATATTTATAAAATGACGAGATAAATACGTTGTTTAGATATAGAGAATAGAGTGGTAATTTTCTCGGTTATGTCCGACGTTAACCAATTACCTTAAAGGTAGTCGCGGAAGTACTGCCGAGTCGGATCCAAAGTAACCAACTAAAAGAACACCGTGTTCAACGTCACTGTTCTTCCCGTTCGGCAGGATTCGATGTTTAGCTGTTTACAGCTGGTGAACGACGATAAAACGGATCGTAAAGAACCTTCGTTTCCCGTGATATAAAATCTTGGAATGATCCTGCGACTTTCATCGGCTGCTGCTAGTCCCCGCTGGTCTCGCGACGACCAGGGACTCTCTTCCGTGGGCCAGCCAAGCATCCGCGTCATGAATAATTCAAAGTAATAATAGGCTGGCAAACAATTTATGCCTATTATCGACGAAATAACTGTCCATTCTGTTCGGCCTCGTCATCTCGAAGACGATCGAGCCGTCTCCAGCTCGTTGCCCACCAGCGTCGAGCGGTTTCCTCGCGATTCCGCGCGATTCATGCGCCACTCGCCACCGGAAGATCTATCACGCGCACCGTAATAAAGCATAATCACCGCGCGAAGCACCAGGGAGCTTCGTAATTCTCGATTAGGAGGTAAACGCGTTTTGTCCTCGGCCGTCCACCTCTCACGGCTATTGTAACCGCTCTCGCATGGAATCTCGCTGCGATGCTGCGCGCTTTACGACGCTCAGGTGGATTTCGTGGATGAGAAATATTCAACGTGGTGGCGTTATGATTGAACTTAATGTTTATTAAAGCTAATGCGACGATAATGAAGATACGAACAGACCACGCGTGCATCGTGGCGGCAGAAATTCAACGCGACGCGAGTAGACAGACTTGCGGGCAGAGGACGCTGCGTTTTGAATATTTTTGGACACCGGATTGGTACGAGTATTGTTTCTAATATAGTATAGCTACCTTCTAGAGGTTTCAGAGGTCGCCAAAGCCGAAAATGTGGGCCATTTTTTCATAGAAATAAGTCGCAAAAAATTTCGGTCAACCTGTTGATGCGTGACGTCCTCGTGGATTTTAACGACATCTTTATTGAAATTTCATACTCTTAAATTACTGTACAGCTTGCTCTCTATGCGTTTGAATCGCGAGTAATGGATTAAGTTTGGTTTATTTTTTATATTCCAGTCTTACGCGGGTTTCTATGGTTAAGACTCTCGTCGATCAAATATTTATAATAGTTCATATGTATAATATGTATAATAGCTCAAAACCGTTTATTTTCGTGAGAAAGGAAGTTCGTTTTAGACTTCAGCGACCTAAAATACCCCGGAAAAGACGTATTCGGGTCAGAAATTGTGCAGTCCGTATACTATACTTTATCCTGAATAACTGACGTGCTGACATCATCTATTACATCACCAATGACGCATAGAACGACGCGCGTGCAATTTGTGCGTGCAGAAGATGCCTGCTGCGACAGAACGCGTCATCGGAAGTCACGGCTCCTCCGCACACCATGACAAGGATTTTCATACCGTTGCTGGATTCCTCGCTGACGTCGTCAGGGATTACGCCAGTATATCTTCTGCGATGGCCACCGTATTTTTCCTTCCCTTCCATCTAGTTGATTCAGGGTATCGTAACGGTTCATACGCGTCACGAGACTCGCGATTCGAGTAGCTCGAAGGGAATAATTTCTGGAGCTGAAAAATACCGAAGAACACCTGCTCTGGTCGAGTAAATAATTAGCAGGTTTCTATCGTTCGAAAGGCGCAATAGCGAGCAAAGGGCAACCGGCAATTACATCCATCCTTACAGCATTGTCAGTCTCCTCGAAAATACCTAGCTAAACAGCCGGTTGTCCTCGCGCGAGATTCGATGGTAATTCGCGTGAAAGAAATCCGAAGGCCAGATGTTCCTCCGGGAATGCCAGCGATTCGTCGTTGATGAATTCGCGATCGTGCGAGCGTCTTTCGCGTGGATCGAAATCGGACGCGGTTGATACGAGAACGAAGAAGACAAGATGCAGTAGAAGTTGGTAGATGTACCTACCGTTAGTCTGGCATTGATAGCCATGACCTTGACCCTGTGTACGAAGAATCCGACTACAGACGTTTGAAGCGAAGAAACGCGAGAGATCGATAGAGCTCGGCGATTATGTCGCAAAATGACGCGTCATGTAACGAAGACGTTACTCGGTTTCTATACTACGATTCCTCGATTCGTTTTCATCGCAACACAATTGCGAATCACTCTGTGTAGAATAAACCGCGTTCTCCTTTTGTCGTTATTATTCGTCGGGGACTATCGATAATTTACAACTACAACGGACACGCGATAATTTTAAATACAATAGAACAAGGTCTGTCAACGTCGGTCGATGGAACAATGGCGCGAAATAGCGGTATCGAAGAAGCCGCTATAGGGATGGAGGCGTTCAAATCACCGATAGAACTCGATCCGCTTAGCGCGCGATTTTAATCAAGCCGCGTCCTCTCGACTCCCTTGCAGTCTCTCGCGAGTTGGTTAAGCGCGTAGCACGCTGAATTCTTCGTCGAGGGCGACGGTTCCTTGTCTCGTGTGCTTAGCACTCGACGGCCGTGTAACGAGCTCCTTCTTCTACGATATTAACGAGATTAAGAGCCTCTACTGCGCTCCGCATCCACTTCGTGTCGTTAGCTGGCGTCGGTCTAATCTTCCAACCGTTACTCTCAACAACGAGCCCTGACACTTTGTTAGATCGCGTGCAAAAGTCTTGAAAAATATCAAAGCTAGAGAGAAGACTGGCAGGATGGCACAGCTCGGTCCGCTGACTGAAGTATACAATTACGATTAACGACGCGACTATCTCAGCCAATAACACGCTATTGCCGAAAACACGTACTACAAGACAAATCTACGTTTTTATGAACGCAACTAAAAATTGAATCTAAACAGAGGTCCGTTTCGCCTAGATACCAAATATTTAATATTACGTATTCAAATTACTGTACTTTGAACGTTCTATTTATATGCATGACGTTTCGTAAGACGATTCGCTTCAGCAATAGCCAGGAGACCCGAAAACGAAAAGCATTCATACGAACGTCTGACCTATCTGATCTTCTTTCCAAGTTATGACCACTTCTGTGTTATCATAATCCACGACAGCTTATCTTCATAGAAAGTGCTCGAAGTAATCACCCTCGGATTGTCTGCTTCCAGTCGTCGCGTCAAAGAATCTCGCAATCTCTCCAAAATTCCAGGTGGATGTCGAATAATACAGACCGAGGATAACCATTTCGAGCACGTTCTACGAGGCTAAGTTGTCGCGGATTTTCGTAACGCGAAAGTAGCTATAACTTTGAAATATGGTCAAATAGGACACCTGTTCGTACGAACTCTTTTCATTATTTTCGTATCCTCTGTTCACTCCTAATGCGGGGCTCACGTGTTATGAAACGTCCTGTATTTTCGAATACTACGCGCATTCTGTCCATTTTTGTTAAATCTTCCATAAGCAGTTGAAAGTCCGCGGTCCAGCAACTGATCGGGCCAGCGTTCCTTTCAACTCTGCACAGTACCAAAGAAGCATGGCGGAAGTTGGCAGCTCTTTCAACGATTTCTTGTCTCCCATTTCTCCCGTTTCCACCCTCTAATACGAAGAGCTCATCAGTCATGCCGATAAAATCGAGCCGAAAAATCCCACGATACACATCGAGCCTCGTGTCACTTGCAACGCGCCAGCTTTACGAATGATTCGAAGTAATACCGGGTAGACGGCGACAGGACTCAGCCAGGATTTTCTAGGACTTGAAAGCCTTAATCCTCGGCGTCATGGCTCTATTCCTGGGACGAGACGAGACGAGCTCGATACCAAAGATAGTGTGGGTCGCGGATCCCTCCATCCGGTATCGCTTTAACATTGACGGGCGAGCTGCTTTTGCTCGTAAGCTCGGGGACTTTTTAACGGTTGACAATACGCGCCATAGAACGTTCTAGTACTAGTAGCAAGCATCCAGGCGAATTTTACTTTCTACGCGGAAAGGTTGACGGTAATTTTAGTGGACGATTCTCTGGGGGATTACCGGACTCTGGCCCGAGCGCGTCTGCTAAATTCCACGTGGATTTTAGAGGCGATTTCCGGAGAAGACTCGGTGTCCGTTTTCTCTGGACGATCGTAACGTAGAAGGGGGTGATCGTCCCATCGGTGGAGGGTCCGAATTCGTCGCTGGTTAAGCTCGTCGGAGGCAGCTCGTTTCGCCGGATTTGGTCGTTTCGCAAGCGATATTAATAAAAAAAGCAAGGTAAACGAGAGAGCTGCTGGCAGCGAAGCGTAATGTCATAGAGAAGACAACAGGGTTCCCTCTGTTATTCGGTAACCGCATGAAATATTCTACGACCTCTGTGTTCGTCTCTGTCCCATTCGTTAGTCAGTATTCACTTTGGATCCGCTCTGCTATTCCGCTGCATTCAGCCCCGTATTCAACGAACGGTGTTTACTGTTTCAGGAGCCAGCACAGCAGGACAAACTCGCCAGATTGAGGCACAGGCTGGACCAACAACAAAGCAAGCTGAATCGGCTGCGATTGCTCAGATCGCAGACCGACCAGTCACGTGCCAACAACGCCACGTTGAGTGAGTTTATTAACAAGTCTCTTGCTATCTTTTACTCCGTCCAGTTCGATATATTTCACCTTTGTTTTGGCTGTCGTATGTTAACACATAGGAACTGCCTGATGCAGCCACTACTATCCTCTATTCACTCCGAGCACCGTACATTCGTTAGTAACTATTCGCGAATCCCTATAAAAGATCCCTATAAAGCAGAGAATCCCCGTAAAATGTCCGATGATAAACTTGTTTAATCCAATTCGCCGGGATTATCGAAGTCCAGAGCGGCAGCGTCATATTGCGTCGGAGAGTGAAAGTTTGGTCCGGACACAACGAATCATGGCCGAGGAAATAGCCCGCGGAGAGGAATAAAGAACTTCTCCGGCCATTTTGGTACCGAGGATATCGTTCGAGTCCGGCACGATCTCGAGCGAAGAAGGAACGAGCTTCGTTATCGTTTCGTTCGTGTTGGCGAGAGACGAACGCAGCAGGAAGGCGAATTCTTGTAATTTCCAAAGGGATCGAACGTCTCGTAAAAGGATATCGAACGAGCCAGCACGAAGGAATATCGGATTCAATAAAGATTTCGCGGACAAAATGGTCCCCATTCGAGGCAAATGGCTTTTCTCGGCCGTCTCACTCCCATTTTCGGGCTTGGATGATACATACGCCGTATTTACGGCCACGATCTACCACGGCTCCGTTTTGGTCTTTCCGTAGAAAGCAAGTCTGTGGGATTTGCGACGAGGTCCTTGGCCAAGGATCGTACAACATCGTAGCTGTCTTTTCCATCGTCGAAGGCTAAAACGGTTTGTGAGATAGAACCCCGAAAGTGACAACATCGTCGATCCTAGGCTCTTCCCCGATACGAAGATCTCTCGAGCTGGAGAAGAATCGATATGGTACGATCAATCGTTGTGTTTGATTCGAAATCGCTTGCACGTCCTAAGTTGCCGAACACTCACGCTCGAACTACGAAAGTTCTCTACCGAGATAATTCGGTATTCACGCGCCTGTTCCCTGTTAAGCAAGACGCTTCCTATTCTTAAACTCAATTCCCTTTCGAACCAGGAATTCCAATTGGTCTCGTTATAAACGACACCTCTTCGGTTCGAGGCTTTCCAAACATCATCTAACTTGGTTGGAGAGGAGTTCGACTTATCAATGAGCGAAGCATCACGCGATCCTATTCGGAAGAACCTTCACTCGTTACCACCATCCATTTCCAGCAGCCCCTGCCGAGTGGTACGCCGCACGTGATTCGACGTCTGTCTGTTCCCGATTCAACCACTGCTGCATCATCGTCCTCGTTGTCTTATCCGCTGCGTTCGCGGATTTTCTCTACTGGAAGTCTATACGTCTTTCTCCAACAAGTTTGCCGCAAATTCTCCTCAAGTCACTTCGCGACTGAAAGGCGGTAGACCGAGATCAGCCCGGTGAAAAGTGCAATCGGTCGAGAATAAGGTTCGGAACGAGGACAGAAACCGAATGGAACGATCCGATCGCGTTACCAGCGGAAATTCGTGTAATCCACTTCCTATAGAACGTGGAACCTGGTCCTCGTTCGCTGATAGATTCTCGTTTCCGCGGCTGGGAGCTCCTACAAATGCAAATAGTGGGAATTCATCGTCGGAACATCTTGGATAACCGTTCGAAGCATAAACTGCGTCGTACTCGCGACGAGTTTCCGGCGCGACGTCCGGAACAGTGGTACGGATTCGAAACTTTGTATCATCCTGACCCAATATAGTGCGGCGGCCGCAAACGTTAGTATCTACGCTTTATCCGAATAATAATATCCGAGAAACGTTTATAGAGCGCGTAGCTTCTCTGTTTTACGCCTGATTCTTGAAAATTTCTGATACGTGAAAATTCAATATAAGAAAGACGATAATTTTCCGACGAAACTTTTATTTATTTTTTTTTTTTTTTTGTCTCTTAAAAATCGGACAGACGAAACGTTCTCTTCTCGTTGAAGGCACATCCTCATCTCGTTAAATTAATTTCAACGTATCATTCGACGGATCTCTGTGGCAAAAAGAGCTTTAAGTTCGCCATACTTGCAAATACATTGCATTCTAGATGCAAAACAGAGGGTTATACGACACTCGAAATCAAAGACAGTCTCTTTTAAATATACCCTCGACGCGAAAGCCTGGCGAAGATTCAGCCAGAACGAAATAGACACGACCGTAATCCTCGTAATCCCGGCGTTCTACGCGCGATGCGGTTTATTTAAAAAATCCTGCGAATTAAACGGTCGACTCCATAGTAGCTGACGGGGCGGGCTTTAATTAAAGAGGGCTTTCCGGCCTCTCTCGTACGTTTCACGGACGGAATTAGGGTGGCTCGAGTGAATTTGTCCTGGCAAAAGTCACGACCGCTCTTCCTCACGTCGGATGAATCATTCTCAGATACGTATCGTTGGCCTCGCGATCGTTTATTTCGCGTCTGTATTTATTGTATTTACGTTGAAATGTCTCCCGAACCATTCCGAGGTTCGTCCAGGATTTCATTTCCTGGCTATCGGTGTCAATGCCACCGGGGAAAGATCCAATCCTCGACGTTACAGCAGGTGAATCGTTTCGTAGGGCGAGAAGTAGGGTTCCAACTACGTCTTATATGACAGAAGTTTCACGACGTCGACGAGTTTACTTCGTTCCAAGATAAAGCTTTTTGAGTCGCGCTGTCTCCCCCGACAAAGAGTCTGTTCCTTCCGAAGAGACGATTCTTTTGGTCGCTCCGAAGGTAAGGGACGTTTGACGAGCCCCGAAATTGGGTTTGCCGATATTTCAGCCGTAGCAGGGTGGAGCGACTCTTTTTTTCTTCTTCTTTTCACGAAGACAAACGTCGTCGAGGAGAATCGAATATCGCTTTGTTTTTTATCCAACACGATATTTACTACTGCAATCGGAGTTGTTCTCATTTTTTCTTTACGTCGAAGGGATTTCCTCGATATAGAAACAGCCGAAGCAGTGATCTTTTTTCTTTTAAGGAAGCGCAGATTTCAAACGCATCGAATACCAGTTACAGGGTGTACCGCGTGCCATGGCCAAACGACTAGCAGATGATCCTACGCGCAAAAATGAGTTGAAAACGTGGAATAACATTTTTTGTCCGAAAAATGTGGAAGAAAATCTTTCCGTTTAAGCCTTCGCTTTTGAATGAAATTCGAACATATTTAATTAACCCTTTGAGTACTATGGGCGCATATACGCGTCTGGCGAAAGCTATCGGTGTGGACTAAGGACACATATATTCGTTTTCTGTAAGGACGCATGTATGGGTTTGTCAATTTTTCCGAACACTTATGCAGAAGTAATACTATTACGTTTGTGTGAGATAAATATAAATGCATTCCTTAGTAACGGCAGTAAACAAATGCGAATAATGCCTCGTTATAACAGTTGCCTACCTGTTTCGCGGACAGTCGCATCTAATTATCAAGAAGGAAATGTGTTGTTTGTGTGAAAAATAAGAGAATGCAGAAAATGCGATGTCGGATTATGTATCGATAATTGTTTTGAAATTTTTCGCACACAACTGAATTATTAACTTGTGTTATATTTACTAAATTTAGTTTCCTAGTTTATTGTAAAATTCAATGTTTATAATAAATAATTAATACTAAAAAATAACGCTCTTGAATCATTTAATCTCGTGCAAAATAATTACTATAACTTATTACGATTTGCGCTTTGAATAATCAATCAACAGAGTTCAGTCTAACGAAAAAGTATTCCGTCCACGGCGATCATCAGCGCTTGACGCGCGCCGTCCGTACGGACCGCATAGGCCGCGAGTATTTAGCACTCAAAGGGTTAAGAATTGACTTAATACACGCGCTTTCCTTTTTCTCGGAAGTAAAACATCGCGCGAAAACAGATTAATTTTCGCATGTAGGATAACCTCCTACGGACTATTATTTACTCATACCTAGCCGATAATTAGCCAAATTCAAGTATACTCGATAGATTTTCAAAGTTGATTCTCTCTGAAACGAAGCACGGCACAAGAAAATTTTATTCCACGTTCTCCACTTATTTCCGCACGTGGAATCACCACCTAGTCGATTGATCACGTTATCTGGAGCACTCTGTATATCTCCGCGCGAGAATTCGATTTGGAAATTGAAGAATGGTCGTTGGACCGAACAGCAGGAGACACTGTTTAGATAATCAGCTAAGATAACCGTGTGGCATCGAAAACCGGTACCATCTATCCTCTTCTCGCGAAACAGCGAAAAGTTTGGAGTTAGCGCCGCGGGAATTTCACCGGGAATAAATCTCCCACGGAGTTTCCGTCGTAGTGAAATCCGGTCCGCTAGCTGACAGACGTGGCGGCGTAATCGGGCAGACTCGTATTTTCCGTCTAATAGTTTCCACTTCGCCGCGTAATGGTCCAACTTTTTGACAGACCATGAATTCTAATTTCGACCGTCTCTATCGGAGAACGTCGCCACCCCCCGCCTGTCTCAACTTGAAAAGACGCGCTTATCTCCTACTCATCTTCCTCGAAGAGGAAACGTAGCTATCTGGAAGATTGTTAACAAGGTAACTCGTCGACCGGAGTAATAGGAGACAGACTAACTGGCTGGATCGAGGATGCAGAACGGTTAAATCGATATTCAATCGGATAATGGAAGCCCTAGAGGCTTCTGAAAAACGGAGATTGTCCCATGATCCGTTTCTCGAGACTCGCCACGGTTAACATTCTCAATGTCGATAATGGCGTGGCTGATGCTAATGGCTTAATCTCGAAAGCAAAGAAGATTATTCCAAGTCGTTCGTCGTAACGCGTGAAACGCGAACGCAGTTGTTATTCAAAGAGATTATAATACACGGTGTAACGTGGATTAATGCGTCCGAGGTACAAGGTATTAATGCGTTCGCGGAACAGCAGTTTAGAAGGTAAAACACCTAGCCGTGATTACGAGTTACGCTTGGTCTTTCTTCGAAATACGCTTGGAAATAGGAAATTACAGTTTGGAATGTCGAGATCGTAAAACTGAAATTTGACCGCGAAATCTGAAGCGAATAAAGCGAATCTTTCTGGCCGTTTCAACGAGTGGAAATTTATCAAAGCGTAGGTTTCCCAGGAATGACAGGTTCGCCACGTTCTAAACGTAAAAGTCACGCCAGCCTTCTATGAATTTCAAACGATCTCGTTTCCCGTCGACGGAGCATGTACAGCGATCTTTTCCACATCGCGAACCTTCCTTCCACGATATACATCCGAAATAGATTATTTCGAACAGATCAGCGGAAAAGTCGAGTCGATAATTTAGAATCTCGTGGGTGAAAGGTTAACAGAGATAATTAAAGATGGGCTGCGACGTAGGTGGATCCTCTTGATAACGAACGGTAATTTCGTACATCGTCCATGGTCTAATTTTACCATATCTCGAGGCGTTTCTTCTTCAACGCGGATATTTCCCGAGATTTTTGCTCGACGAAACGGAGGAAGTCGAGGGAGACGGTCACAGAGGGCGTGGAATAACTTCGTCCGACTTTTCCTCATTTGTGTACATAATGTGTTTTAATCCCTGCCGGACGATAAAAGTGGGGAAACGTAATATAATTTTTCTCTTATCTATGGTCGATGTTTAAAAAAGAGAGTAAGATACAATTAGAAAGCGCGTTATTCGAAAAGTAAGGCAGAGATACGGGGAAAAATTGCGAAAGTAGAAAGAAGTCTAAAATACCAGAAATACGAAGGTCCCTCCTTGATTAGTTTAAGAAGCGTAAATTAATTTTCCTCGAATGGCCACGAGTAAACTTAGGTTGAATAAACTTAAGCCGATTTCCATGTTTCTAAAACGGTGAACTCTGATACACTTCGACACAGTTTTAAAGACTGCTGTGTTTCTTGGCAGAGAATTTCAGGATTGTCTAAGACTCTAAACCTCGTGATAGATAGAGATCCTGCTTAAATTTCGTCCTCGGAATGTCTCGATATAATTTCATCGTTTCGCGGCGAAACTCCAATGAAATTTTCAATGCGAAAAATCCCTTGATTTCCTTTGATGTAATAAATATCGCCCACCGATCCTTTCACGGATTCGACGCTTTTTCCCTCTCGAGTTCCGCCATTATCTCTGATGCCGAACAGACGGAATCCAATCGTGCAACTTTGGTCGATCGATTCGAAGGTAAAGTTGCCTATCGAGGAATCACGAGATCAGGAATGGAAACGGTTGCTGAAAATAGCAGAACTTTTTTTCCGACGATGCACAGCGACAAAGTCTTTCGTCATTCCCCTTGTCGTTTCTTGCACTCGCGAGCTCGATACTTTGCATTTAGGTTCCTCGTATTCTTCGTATTCCTCGGCAACTCGTTCCGCGAGAATAGACTGATGCGCGCTCGACGAAAGGGAAAAACTCTCAAGTATCGACTCGAGCTACCTTAAATTATTAATCGAGAACGGAAGCTGCAGAAAGGAGGATTCACAAGCCTTGATCCAATTGAAAGCCAACACGGATAGAAATTCTCGCGCGAGTGCCGAGAATATCATCGTTCATACCTATGTACGACGAAGCAGGAATTACAGTTAAAGGAACGTAAATCGCAATATAAATCGAAGTTTCCTATCAAATTTCTCCTACACAAACCTGTTAGATCGTCGCAAAAATTCTTTTAATTTTATCGCTAGGCACTAGGTGTACAATATTTCATGTCCTATACAATATCTTTAAGTTATTGTACATACGATCCACTCTCGTCTATATCATTTCTCCAAAACTACTGTGGTTTCTCTAAAAATATTGTATCGTTATTGTTGAAGTGGTCACCACTTCTACGAAAACTCTACATCTGGTCTTTTTAGTTTTCTCAAGCGCTGAAGCCATCGACAGCATATAGACAAAAGACTAGCATGAAGGCAGACCATAAACAATAGACAGGCGACGTTGGCTTCGGGGTTTTCAGTTATAAGGTAACACTGCTAGCTCAAATTGTATTCCTACTTATTATTACACTTCTCTATTAAATTAAATATATATATTTTGTACCTTACACTTTATCCACGCGTTTTTCTCCCTTGATACATATAACAACCTCGACAGTTATTGTTCAGGATTTTCGTCTCATTCGTTAAATCAAAGTCTTAGTTGCAATTCTTAGTGCGCAAACATTCTTGACGTCGAGAGATTTCCGCAGGGATGGAAGAGGCTGATATATGAAAATGGATCGTATATAATTCAGCGATATTATACAGGGCATGAAATATTGTACACCAGCAATGAAACGAAAAGAACTTTTGGTACAACCCACTGTAAACTCACGTGCGCGGATAAGTACGATACAATTGGAGAAGTTTTTAAATTGACCGGCAAACTTTCGCCTAGTGTCTATCGCAAATATGACGGGCTGGAATTCAAAGCGTACCGCAACGGAAATATCAGAGAATCGGGCAGCTGTTTTAAAACGGTTTCGTGGTTTCAAAAGTGAAGCGACTCGTGGAAGCGTACCGTTTGTTCTCCGATTCGCGGCAGAAAGAAAAAAAGAGAAAAAAAGTAACGATGGAAGGAAAAAAAAAGAAGAGTTTACGCTCTAACGTTCGTTTAATTAACAACGCGAGCAGTACTGCTTTTAATTGCGCGTCTAACGAGCGAATTCTGTATTTTTAGTTTCACCGAGCGGGATGAAAGTGGGAAGAAAATCTGTCGATCGATCGGCTAATGCGCATTCCTCGCCAATTAACGATTACACGCATTCATTTTACAATCATCGACCGTCTTATCGTGTCTTCTCACTTGGATTTATAATCAATGGGTCATCGTGCTTTTCGCTTATCTTGGGAGGATTTTAGCCTGGTGGAGAGGAGCTTGCGAGACGCTGTCAAAAGGCTGGACGTTGATAACCAGAAACGGCTCGTGGATTTTACACTTACATGTATCCATGTAACATGTAATCGTGAACAGTGGCAAATTATTAAATCGGCCCGACGATGTTTTTCAGCCGAGAACATGTCTGGTGTTGTATGAACGATAGTCAAATCAGGAATAGCACTTCCCCTTTCGATCTGAATCTATTCTTCAAAAGATCTTTCCGCTACGACGCGATCACGTAGAAAATGATTATCTCCACAAAGAATCCACGGAATTCACTTTCAAGGGTCGATGTACTCGCGTATTAATTAAGATTCGAATTAAAGCAACACAGTGAACAGAAGTACCATCAAACGTTCGCAGGATCCACACAGAACGGGCGACACTGACTGCAGCAACAGGGAACAGAACATCTTGAAAGAAGAGACAGTGTGTGAAAGGATAAAAAAAGAAATGGACGGCTATACCGATACAACGGATAGCGATAGACTTTTGTTTAATCTCGAAGCGATTTTCGAAACGTATCTAACGAGCGGAAGAGCTAACCAGCTGTGGTCATTGAGGTTTTATTTACACAAGAAATCAACTGGCTGTGACAGTAAGCCACGAAGAAATAACAAGACAAAACGAAAATTATAATATCAATGATTTCCGAAATGTGTTAACGTGCAGTAGCACGTATTGAGTAGCTACCCTCGCTGGCAACCACATTTTCGAGTCTCCTCCGTCTACATTTCACGAACTGGGTTAACGCAACCGTGACCCTCTTCCGATCGCGAAATCTCGTTTCGACGGAGCACAAATATGATCGAGCGAACATTGTTCGCTTTCCAGCGGAGAACAAATAAGAGGAGCGACGAACGTGATCGCCCATTCCCTTTCCTCCTCATCTATCTTCTGCATAGGGTTGTTCGTCTCCTTTGCACGAGATGCGTGAATCGTTTTAGAACGAGTGCTCCGGAAGACTGTGCCTGAAGTACTTGGATCGTGAGTTCTCATCTCTATTTTCTCTAGAAACGGGGCTAATTTTTGGGCTCTTCTTGTTCCACGAAATTCTTAACACATTGCCGTGAATTTGGCCCGAAGGCAATTTCCCGATCATCCAAATGGTTTAAATTGCTTCTGATAAAAAATGCCGATGGCGGTGTTTCTCTTTGAGTGTTCCCCGTGCGCTGCTTTTAAACTTTGAGCGTGAGTTTATGTTTGCTATACTCTCGAAAGTTTCGTATAAACTCCACTCGTGCAACACGCTAGCTATTCCAAATGTGATTACTTATATACGTGTAGGCGGTGAGTCCTAACCTTGTTTCGCGTTTCATTCTTGGAACACTGTCCGGAGTTCATAAAATAAGTTACAACTTGAAAAAACGACGGAGTTTTTTTCGAGTGTCAGAGTTTTTAAGAACGCTAGATCGTTACCCCCTTAAACGTCTCTTCGTGTTTCCAGCGATCCTTTATCCTTCGCGTTCCATTTTGGCTCTCGTGCAATGCTCCGTAGGCTCTGACGGTCGAGAAATCTCGTTTCCATGGGAAATAGAGAGGCTGGAAGTATCTCCGCGATAGCAAATTATGTAAACCTTTCTAAAAATGTATCGTCACGAAGAGAAATAAAGATCATCGACCTATGTACAAATTCTTTGCATTTCGATTTCTCTTTCACTCGAGAAATATCGTTCTCATGGAAAATGAAGCAGCTGTGCGGCGAAAAAAGAACTCTAAGAAACGCGTTGTCTCGAAGAAAATCGCAAACCATCGACCAACGTACGTACAAATTGCTTGGATCATCGACGAGATCGGATGCGATGCTCGTTCGCGATGGCAAGAAATCATGCTCGCCCTCTCTACGAGCCGACAGTCGAAAAGTTTCGTCGACGAAAGAAAGTAAAACAACGATTTCCCGCGACGAGCATCGGTAACCATCGTCTTTGCAGCTTTTGAGCACTTTGAAATCTCACTGGCCTGCCTGTCGACGGAGAGAACGCAGCGGAAACTTTTCCAGCGAGCCGAAGGACGCTTTAGAGGCGCCAGGCTTCCACCTGGAGATTTGGTATTCAAGATGGAACGCTAGTCGAAGCTCCCTTGGTCGAAGTTTCGCAACGTCCCGCCAAGTCCTGCGAAGAATAAGAGAACCGATTTCTCAGTCCGATTTTTCGAAGGCGTCGCTTTTATTCCGGCTTTACTATCAACGTAAAAAGGGGAAGAGCATCTCGGGGCGCCTTTGACTCCGTCGAAACGCAAAAACGGGATCGCTTATCTTTCCGAGCTCAATTTTGAATCGATTTCTCTCGTGAGCTCGCAAAACATCCCTCTAGGGAGTCTGATATGTTATAAACTGGCACTTCTTCCTGGTTAAACTTTTCACATAAAGAAGTTCCAACGATACAAGTTCGCCTAAGTCTTATCTAATTACGTCTTTTTCTTAAAAACTATCGCTCGATCCTTAACGGGTCACCGATTACGCGTCTATCGAAATGAACTTTTCGCCTATTCATATATCGATCCTTAGTATGCTTTGGTCGTAATTAATACCTAAACTACGAAGTAGGTTCAAGGACAAAGGAAATTAATTTTTCCGTGTTCCTTAAAGGAGATATGCAGAGCTGAAGGTCTAAAAAAAATAGAGTTAATCTAACACTTTTTTTCGCTTGCGAGTATTTGATAAAAGATTAAGACTTTCTAACTCTGTGTTTTTATTTCTTTAATTAAATAAAGTTACAAAATGGCGGAGTGGCATAACACTCTCTTACTTCATATTCAGCGGAACCTTGTTTGCTTGCAGCCAGTGACAGACGTGGCTGGAATGTAAAAAGTAAAACATTTTTGTGCGAACGTAAACAAAAATAGATTATAATGTAGCGTTTGATGACCTTTTTTTAGTGCCTTAATCCGCTGAGTTTCTACAAACGTTTAAAGTTGTTGTTTTTTTTACCGGAGAATAATATTTTGCCTCTCACGAGCTCCCACTTTTCGAAATTATGGAAAAATCGTGTGCTACATCGAAGGTAATCTATTTTTGTTTTTACGTTCGCGTACAAAATTTGTACTTTTTACGCTGGCTGTGGAGTCAGATAATGATCCAACCACCCTGCCATTTTGTAATTCCATGTAATACAAAAAACATAAACACAGACTCAAGACATTGCTTCAAGTTTTCTATAAAAATCTTCGTCCTTTACCAAATATTTGCAAGCAAAAAAAAGAAAAGAGATGTTAAATTAAAATAGCATACCCCCTTAAGCTAAGTCTCGATCGACAGACAAGCGCCCGCAAACACGTGTCACAGCCAATCAGCGTCCGTCTCTCGTGGAAAATCCGCAGAAAAACAGATGCTTGTTTGGCTGCGACATTTGTTTGCGAATAA
Source organism: Bombus terrestris (assembly GCF_910591885.1). Taxonomy (NCBI): domain Eukaryota; kingdom Metazoa; phylum Arthropoda; class Insecta; order Hymenoptera; family Apidae; genus Bombus; species Bombus terrestris. The sequence continues at coordinate 7,206,059 of NC_063278.1, forward strand.
TCCTCTGTCAGTGCAGACATTTGGCCTCGGTAAGAATCTCCAAATTTCGTTACTAGGGAGTTACTTCAAAGTCACCGGAGAATTAAAGGCAAAGAGTGGAGGCAGCAATCGCGCAAGATACTCGAAAGATGGACGACAGGAAAATTGCCAGGGTACTTCGATAAATTTGAATCAGGACACGGCGCTTGGCGTATCGGAGGCACGCGGTGCTCGCGTATCAGAAATCCATTCGGTCGGCGTAGACACGGAAAACACGGTGTATCCGCGGCACGGATGCCGAGAGGCGTATCGAATCTCGAAGCCGCGCGACAGCCGGGAACACGAGCGAGAGTTCGCCAGCCGGCACATATAGCCAGAATTCGATAATGGAATTCTAGGTCATCGGACAATAGCGCCACGCGACGATACATCATCCCCTCGCTCTCACCCTCTCTCTATACTAGAGAGATTATGTAGCAGAAGCTTCGAGCGATTGGCCCACGGTCTCGCGAGTTAATTTTAGACGAACTTCATCCGCGAATACCGCAGCTCGTAATTTTAACGAATCGACCAACGATACCGGCGATCGAACAAGTTTGGAATAGACGCTTGGATAATTATTCGGATTCGGGTACATCTTGCCGATTTTTGACGACCGTGAAATACGTTGTCGAAGTCATCGTTCTAAACAGAGTTTTCCCTATGCGTATTACCGCCACTCGGCTTTGGTTTTCGAAATATTCGCACACAAAGGGCCTCTATGCGGCGTATTCTTTCTATTCTTGTATCGCTTTTTCAGCTCGCAGATACGCTTTACCTTTACGTCTCTATAACTGTAATCATAGCCGAAAGCGTTTGGTATTCCGATGTTTATCACCGATGACAATTTCTTCGCAAGAGTTGGCGTGGGATCGCGAATCGGGAAAATTGAGGACGCGTTTTGGAAGATTCGAGGAAGTTTCATAAAACGAGAGCTCTGTCTCTGTAACTCCACGGAAGTTTCTAGGGTTTTCTCTGCCTCTGTTTCCCCTTCGATTCAAAAGGTACTTCGAGGAGCTTCGGCATAATGGTGGAAAATTTGGACACCAATTAGAGATAAGCATCAACTTTTCTCGTTAAAATAATTCAACAGCTTCGTCGAAGCAAGCTGTACGCCTAACTATTGCGTTCTGATCTAGTAAAGCTCGTCGAATTTTCGTAAAGGAAAAATAGCGAAATTAAGCCAATAAACCCTTGTGTCCAACTTCGAGACACCCCACGTATAAATAACAGAATGCTGGCCATTTCGTGGCAGCCTGCGCCACGCGAAATCATTGGCGAGGGAAAACGGGTGAGTCTAGCAATAAGAACAAGGGTGGATCTTCGTGGCCGATTTATTGTTTTATTTCGACTATATTCTGCTTCGATGCAACGAACTCTGACAATCAAATCCAGCGTGAAAAGCAATCGAGCCATAAAGCATCCTCGACGATTCTAACCCGTACTCTCGTTTAAAAAACAACGAATCGATTCTCGAGTACGCTCGATTCAAATTAAAACGAATCTGCGAGATAATGAAAATGAGAAATTTCTAAAAATCCATGTCGATTTTTAAAAGCTTATATCGCTCCACGTGTAACATACGATATGATTGTTCGACTTATCGTCGTGTTCGTAGTAAATTAACGGAGAGAAGTTTCGAAATTTCCGAGAAACTGCAGAGTGCTGGAAACGGTCGTTTCCGGTGAAAACTCGAACGGAAATCCTCGTTCGCCGCTGATAGACGTGGGAAGTCGTCGCGAATTTGCATGAACCCGGCAACTCTCCGGAGAATCGAAGAAGTATAATAGCCGTCGGAGAAGCGGTGGCCAATTTTCGATAGTGCAATCGAACTTCCAATTGCCGGAAGGTCCGGTGTTCTCAGGACGTGTTCGAGGCGTGATACCCTATGTGCGTCGCGACCTCGCGAAATCGATAATCACCGCCAACGTGCGGCCACAGTGACAACGTATCATCAAACTCGAAGCAATTAATAGTCTCCTAGTACGGCCGGCACGAGGTTCCAGTTAATTATCAGAAGAATTTGACGATCAACTGTTATCACGAACAGAGATACTGTTGCGGATAAATATTTCTCATTATCGTATAAAGAAATTAATACGATCGAAGATGTTATGTAACGCGTAATTTCAAGATCAAGATAAAATTGCTCTTCGGAACGTGCTAAATGAAATTTCCGAACAATTAATATTCTTAGTTCATATCCTTTTACACTTTTGAGCACGAAACTCAGCTTTTAATGTGTCCTTCGTTCTCTTCCACTAAATACGATCGAAACTCTTGAATCTTTAAGGAAGAAAAGCGAACCAAGAGAATTGCTAAATTTTCTGAGATCCATCGAGGCAATAGATTCTTAACTGAGGATTTTAAATCGTCAACCTACCTCTCAACGAACGACGAAAGTGGCCTTTTTTCACGTTCATAGCGAGCATCCTCTTAGAATGGTATGAAAGATGCAAACGAAACTCGAGAGAGATTGGTACGTAAACTCTGTCTACTAACCAGACCAGAGAAATAATCATTAACCAGCTGGTTTAATGTTTCTAACGTCAGGATCGCGGAGAATGTGGAAATTTCTCGCAAAAAATCGGCAAACGTTGTCGGATAGGAACTCGCGCGATACAGCGGCCTGCGTTTAATTAAATGGCATCCTTTTAATTGGTGCATACAATTAAACGACGAGAATTCATCGATGCGAACGCAGCACGCTGTTGTTGTTGTTGTATCGTTTATCGAACGAATATCTCTTCGCGTCGCTGCTAACGACCGTTGCATCTTTAATCGTGCAACAGTATCAATTGAACACGTTTTACGCAACCTGATCCAATTAATCAGACCGTTTCGCAGTTCGCATTCGTTTATCGTATAAAAACGAGGCAGCTCTCGATCGTTTCTTTCATCCCTTCCGTTTGTCGCTGAATTTCGAGAGATTTTCATCAAACTAACTATAACTGAATCGGCGAGCAGACTCGCGGAATACGGAACGTTTGAAACTCAGAAGCATACGCAGGAGACCAAAGTCTGAGAATGTTCAGCGTCGAATTAGAGTGCTCGTGTTGTTAAGAGTAAAGTTCGCTACTAGTCTAAGCATTCTCCGCTTTTATAAAGCTGCTGCGCATCTAGTTACCACGTATTTTACAATTCTCGAGGCAGCAACGCGACCGAAAACGACAAATTGCTACGTCTCTCTGTAACTACGCTTCGAAGAGTGAATTTTCCACAATGAAAATTTTGATTCGCCCGCTAACTCTGGCGACATAATTTTCAAATTAGGCGTACACGAAAACCCGGCGTACGATTCGACTCAGCTCGCAGTAATTTCGAAAAGGGACGAGCTTTCGCCACGGCATGTCTGTCTCGCGGTTCACGAGCGTTGCCGAGAGGCAATAAGCTGAATGCAGAAGAAAAGGAAAAAGAAGGACAAGAGAAAGAAGAAGAGAAGAATAAGAAGAAAGAATAAGACGAAGGAGGAAGGGGGAATGGAAATGAAAAGTCTAATAAGGCGTGGCTGAGACCGATCGTTCCTCTGTGGAGCAGCGCGACAAAAGGTCCCTTCTCCTACATTCTTCGCCTCCATTTTTCCATCCTCATCGTTTCCCGGGCTATTTTTGCTCGCCGCTTTCCACCCGCGGGAAATGACGGCAAGGCGGTCAAAGGCCTACGAACCAGTTCTCTGGTTTTTGCGAATCCGGGTCTCCTTGAAATTAAACGCGACGTTGCTTTAATACATACGGTGAGAGGTTCATGAAGACTTCTGGCCAAAGATTTCGGTTGGGAATAAAATTGCGAAATTTTAATCGCTTGCAAAAGTATTCCTCGCGTGTGATCTTAAATGTTAATTCGTGAATTTACTTTCTGACCGATATTCAATGCCGATTGCAAAGATCGTCGATCGGTCGCTGTAGCCAAAAAATCGTACGAGGGATTTTGAAGAATTATTCGAACCTCCGAGGTCCTGAAATATTTGGAACCGCGTTCTCGACGAAAAAACGACCTTCCTGAGCGTTTTATTTCTTACCCACGACTTACGTTCGCCCTTCGTATATGAATCCTCCGGAGGTTTTCTAATTAAGCGGAGCTACGGCTGCCAGCGGACCTGAAAAGCTTAAAATTCTCGTCCTCGGTACATCCAACGAAGAGATTCGCAATAAACGTCAGCACGCTGCAAAGAAATGAAACACCAGAGACAAATAAAAGAATGGAGACCAGTCGAATCATGATCGCCGCGCAGTATTCCACGCGAGACGCTCTTCTTCGCTGGATATATATCGAGGACACGAGACGAAGAATCGTCCCTTCCGCGGGACAATCATTCGGTCGTGCAGGATACGCGTGGTTTACGAGCTTTCGAGGCAATTCTTCTGCGGTGGTATCGAAACGAGACAGTCGAACGCGGACGACTGGTTGCAACGCGATGTATACCAGAGAATCGAGCTGGAAAACACGAGACAGCCGCGTTGCAACTTGAAAGAACGATCGTTCGAAAAATCGAAAGGGTGGTGGGATGCTCCGATCTGGTCGTTTTGCTGGAGAAAGAAATTCCTGGACAGTCGGAATACTTTTGACGAATTTAACAATCGAAGAGAATCGAATAATTTCTTTTTAAGATTGTATATTTCCTGTTGTTTATTTGTTTGTTTGTTTGTTTGTTCATTTATTTATTTATTCATCGACGTGAAAACCCTTTAGAAAGGAGAAGATTATACAACTATGAAATGCAAAATTGTATAATGATATAAAATAACGGAGGGAGATGGGAGCAAACAAAAGTCATAGCGAATTACGAGCTCGTAAATGTTTAAACGAGTGGGGCAACTGATAAAAGAGATCAAAGGATGCATGAACGTTTCATGATTAATTTGCTGAGAATCAAATTGTGGAATAAATAGCTTGTTGAAAATGAATTCTAATTGGATTAAATTTCGTTTATTCTTACGAGAGAAAGGCGCGCTTATAGAAATCATGCTTGAAAGGATCGTAGATGTAAGTTACAGTACACGTGTAATGTTACGAAATGCTAATAGAATTTTCCAGAACGAGCCTTCGTTTTCACGAGATATCTTTTTTAATACCCGTCGTTCTTTTGTATAGAACTTGCTAAAATCAAAAAGAAAGTCATGCGTTTGGCCATTCAAATCCTACGAGATTTTCCGCGAACTTTTCAGGGGAAAACCGTACAACCCTTCGTGTTTCCCTTTCAAACTCGATAACGGAGGCTTCGAGTTCTCCTGCAGCTCGAAAAACCCTCATCCATCGGCGGTAATTCGATGTACGAACTCGCGCCAGGCAAAGACCCGTGCGACGAGAAAGCTACCTCGACTGGCGAATAACTTTGGAAAGTTGGAAAAAGTGTCAATTAAAGGAATGATTTACGAGAGACACGGCAAGGATTCGCGTTACGAGTCGACGTGCTACGATCGGGCAATTAGTCGTTGAATTGTTTCGCCGTTCTCGTTCCGAGAACGAATCGATAGTCATCGAATTGGAAAAACGGAAGATCTTGGAACGATCGTCATTTTCGCGGTCAGCGAGGAAAGCGTTCGTTTCTTCATCCACAGATGCGAATTCCTCTGCTTGGAAGATACACGACTTTCTCATCCTGAGAGAAAGGAGAAGATTATTTGTTGTTTCAGCTCGGATACGTTTCTTGTTTTCGATAACTTCTACTTTAAAGTGCGGTGAACAACGGAGAGAAGAAGATAACGTCGTTAGACGGAGATTAAAGCTGAGAAGAAAGGTGTCGCGAACGAATCAGGGAACGGATCAAAGGAGCGAGGAAATAATTAAACGAAAGTTTCATCCTCGCAAACTATTGCTTTGTCGGGTCAAACGACCGACTCGTTTCACCTCCTCTTACAGACTCCTGCTTTATCTTTGTAGGGATATCGAATCAGTTTCCGGTTCATACTCGAAGCCGTGCAACTCTAAAGAAGAGACTCGAGAAGTTATATATCGACTTGGAACGATACTATTCCATTCTCGAGAACGATACTCTTTAAGAACGAGTTTCCTCGATTAAAAAAAAAAAAAGAAGAAAAGCATTCCTTTTACGATATAAATCTTCCACCTTGATTTCTCTGTACAATTTCTTAAACAAAATGTAGCAGCAACAAAATATTGCTTTCCCTTGTAACGTTCCTCTTGGTTTGATGTTCACAGCCTCGGACCTGGACTGCATAAGGGCGCTGTTTAACGAGAAGGAGAAAGAGCTCTCTCTGGCGGTGGCGAAAGTCGAGGAGTTGACGCGGCAGCTGGAGGAGCTGCGGGGTCGACAGAACGCAGCCGGGACCGGAAACGGAGGTGGAGGTGCCGGAGGCGTCGGTGGCGGAGGCGTTGGCGGCGGCGGTGGTGGACACTTGTCGACGCCGGCCAGCGCCGAGCTGGAAAAACTTAGGAGAGAGCTTATGGTGAGCCCTTTCACACTCTCTAGCCGTCGCTACTGTTCGCAGCTGCACCATTCTGGGTCGTGGCTTCCATTTGCAATAAATTGTAACCGACTATCCGAGGGCGAGTAGGTCGATATCGTCCGTTCCGCGAGTGTGACCGGAATGCTTTTACCGATCCCACAGAATTTTCTTATACGATAGTTTCTTATAGGAATGGTTGAAATCTTAAAGGGTCGGATAGAAATTGAACAACTGTTTTTCTTCTTTTTCGCTTTAACGTCTTAAACGAAGCAGGATTCGTGTTACTGATTTTAACAAGAGCTAGGAAATTGAAACGAATCCCTTTTCCCCGTCAACAGTATCGTAATAAGATGAACGAGCAGCAAAATCAGATGGTGTCCCAACAACGGTTAGCCCTGGCACAACGACAAGCGGAAATGGCGTCGATAGACGCGAGGATAGCCCAGCTTCAGGGTCGTCTTCAGCGTAAAAGAGCCTTGAATCAACGACTAAGCCAGCAACTAGGCTCTGGAAACCGGACGAATGCGAACACGGGGTTCACGGAGTCGAAGCTGGACTTCAACGCCGGAGGAAAGTCCAGACCCGCTGGAAACATAGCCGCCATCGAACCATACTCCCATATACCGAATGACAACGATTTTAATCTGAACAAGAACGACCCCAAGTACCAGACACTGCCTTACAACACCAAGTTCACGGTGAACTTCAAGGCGGCCGAGGACGACGTTAACAAGAACAAGATTCAGCACTCGGCCAGCGCGTCCCAGCTGGGTCAGAGAGCGGCGTTTCAACAATTTGGTCATCAAATCGCTCACAGCCAGTCGCAGTCGCATATTCAAGGTTAGTAGTTTGAAGAAAATTTTCGAAGAACGATTTAATCGTAAGCTACAAGCTCGATTAATCGATGATTCGATTGATATTTTCTTAGGTCAATCGCAACTGCTAGGCACGAATCAACAGCAGCATAATCAGAACCTAAGCAACCAGCCTGTGAACATGCAACAGACCTGCAACAACAATAACAATAATAACAACAATACCAACAGCACGAACAACAATTTGATCAGTTCATCCCACAACTTCAGTCCGGAGAGTCTATCGCAGAATCTTCGGATCCATCAGCAACAACAACAGTCGCAAACGCAACAGCAACAGCATGGGAACGTACAACAGAAACAACACAACGTTGGTTCGTCGGCGTCGAACCTTGGCACCACGGTGTCCCTTACCCAAACTCAGAACCATAGAAACCTTCAGACGCATCAGAAACCGGTATCCAGCGTGGCGCCGAGTTTCTCCGTCAAGTCTCAGATTTATCAGACTTCCTCCACGAAAATTCATCCTGTAATGCCTCAAACGTTGAGTCTGATAGGCCGTGGACATAATAACGCGCAAAATTTTGTCGGCTTGAACGCTCAAAATGCCAATCAACAGCAATCAAATCAATCTATCCCTAGCAGTCAAACGCCAAATCAGGATCAGACTTACTCGTCGAGGCACAATTATCCTGTGATTCAGCACCCAACTCAAGCAAACACTCACGTGTCTTCGTCCTCGGTCTATCAGACTCAGAACTCTCCTAACCCTCCATCGACCATTCACTCGTCATCCAGCGGGACCAGCTTTGGAAATTCGGTTCAAAGGTACAATCAAACTCAACCGATGACCAGTCCTACATCCAGCAACGAACTATCCGATAAGATGAAGTTCGAGCAAGGAAAAGGCCAAGAAAAGTTCGAACATGTTCTTCCGGCTAAGCACGAACAGCAAAGGTACGAGCCCAATCAGGTATTTAAGTACGATTCTCATCAGATAAAGTACGAGCAACATTCTAAGTACGATCAGCATGGAAAATACGACCAGACCAATCAACCAACGAAATTATACGAACAATCAAACAAGCACGAACAAACTACCAATCAGACGAATAAGTACGATAACGTATCGAAAATCGAGCAAGGGAAATACGAATCTGCGCAGAACAAGCACGAACAAATACATGGAACAAAGTACGATCCTAATCAGAATACTCAGCAGTACGGCAAGCACGATCAGCACGAGGTTAGACCGTCGGTGGTGAAGTACGAACACAATGCAGGATTCAAGCACGAACCCTCGAACAAATACGAAGTCGGTGGGCAACAGTTCAAACAGGACCCGGTCAAATTCGAAAACAATCAGAATAAATTCGAGCAGGGTTCCGTGACGAAGCACGAGCACAACGGGAAATTTGACATCCCCGCGAAGACCACGGAGAAAACGTTCGAATTCGACAGGTTGAAGAACGAGAACGAGAGGAAGAATATGGGAGAGGACAAGACGAAACCAGCACTACCTCCTAAACCGAGCAAACCAAATCCTCCGCCACGGCTGACTCATCATGAAAAGGTGGATAACTCGACCGACGGTATTAGCGACTGCAAGAATAATTTGGGAATCAATGCAAGGTTTGTGCGTTGTTTCGCTACCGTTTATTAGGCGTATTAATTTAGATTATAACGAATTTCACAGATTTCATACCTGCTTTTAAATTAAAATTTGAATTTCGGAATTTAGATTGGAATTTTGAGATTGAAATTTCTATCTCTATTCGAATCCATGCCAAGCAACTATTGCCCAAAGGAAACTGGTAGATAGAACAGGGATTTTGGGAACAGCTCATAAAAACGATTACCGGGTTAATTATAAATGTTAATTAGTCCGTGATCGATTTGGCCGGTGAATCGAAGCCTGTCTCGAATAATAGACACCAAAATAGAACCACTACCGTGCAGCTGAGACAACAGTTTAGTGTACGCGAGCTCTTCGATCCATCGAGGCGGGATCCAAGTTCCTGTATCCTGACCTAAGTTCCCTCCAAATCTTACCATCAAATCGCGCGCTTTCCCCCTTTTTTCGAATACACATCAGTCATCGAAACTTTTTTAAGAGATTAGGAGTTTAATAGACCTGGCGTCTTCGACCATTAATTCAAACACTTGACACAGAGTATCAAAGTTAGTTGTACATATTAAAGCATCTAATTGTTCCGAAACTTCTTCGAGTCTCTAAGCTCGAGGATTAACCACGTCGATCGTACTGTCCCAATTAATGCACCTTCTTGGACAACCGCAATCCTCCAAGCTATTCTGTCGATCCTAACCGACGTTTCCACTGAATCGTTCACAGAACGGAGAAAGAAGAAGACGTACCGCCGATTCCTACGTCCGAACCGCCGGAGTCTCCAACGGAAACCCAATTCGGCAACCATCAGATCATCAAAGCGAGGCCTCTGACCCTGAAGAAGGCGCCGATCTCCGAACAGCCGAAGCTCCGCTACGCCAAATCGAATGTTCACGTGTCGATAAATCGACGGATTGAGATGCCACCGGCGTTTCTATTCCCGGAAACCGAGATTCCAGCGGACCTAATGCAAACGGAACAGCAGCAACAACAGCAACAGCAACAACAACAACAATCTCAGCAACAGTCACAAATCATCGACACGACGGACAATTGCAAAAAGAGCGGTATCAACGAAGATGTAATTAGCAACGAGAAATTGGAGGAAGCGGACATCATCGACGCGTTGAACGTCATTAATATCGAGGACAAGGCAAAGGCGAAAGAATCTGAAAGAAGAACCGAGCTGGAAGTCGATGGGAAGAGCAACGAGGTGATGAGGAGGAAAAAAGGGAATCTCAAGTCTAGCACAGGGAAGGCGAATCTTTCGAGGAGGGTTTCCTTTGATCCTCTGGCGCTTCTGTTGGACGCCAGCCTCGAAGGTGAATTGGAATTGGTAAAGAAGACTGCTAAAGAAGTGGCGAATCCTAGTTCGGCTAACGACGAAGGGATTACCGCGCTTCATAACGCCATTTGCGCCGGTCATCTGGAGATCGTTAAGTTTCTAGTGGAGTTTGGTTGCGACGTAAACGCACAAGACAGCGACGGATGGTAAGAGCCGCTCATTTTGTTTTAATCGTTAATTTTATTTTCTTGTAAACCTTGAATAATTGTTCAATTAATTTTACCGCAGGACTCCCTTGCACTGTGCCGCGAGTTGCAATAATTTATCTATGGTGAGATTCCTGGTGGAACACGGAGCTTGTATATTTGCCACTACCCTCTCCGATCATGAAACAGCAGCGGAAAAATGCGAAGAGGACGAGGAGGGCTTCGACGGCTGCTCGGAATACTTATACAGTCAGTACTAATTTTAACGACTAGTAGAATGTTTCTTGAATCTTGATGAGCAATTGCAACAAGTTTTATAACTCACTGCAGGTGTCCAAGAGAAACTCGGAATAATGAACAACGGGCAAGTGTACGCAGTGTTCGATTACGAGGCACAACACAGCGACGAGCTTACACTGAAGAACGGCGATTCCCTAGTTGTACTCCGAAAGGGCGACGACAACGAGAGGGAATGGTGGTGGAGCAAACTGGGACACAAGGAAGGCTACGTACCTCGGAATTTACTTGGCGTAAGTTGTTGAACTATTTACGAAGAGAGAAGCCACAACGATCAACGATAATTTAAAAAGAAAAAAGATAGAAATTCAAGCTTGAAACATCCTGAAAATAACCTAGATCCCTCCTTGATAACTTGTACCTGTTTTATGACCTATTTTATTCATTCTTCTAGCTGTATCCAAGAGTGCAACCGGCAAAGGTGGACTGAAGCGCGTCTCAGCCGGCGAACTCGTAATATCCGATGATTCATTACCACAGTATTCGATTCGCAGCTTTATCTCGTTAAGTATCATAGTTGCATCGTCGCATTACGGATCGTTATCTTAATTTAATCGCGTCCCATTGTCATCTGAACAAAGCAAACAGCAGAACGTTCTATATAGTTTTTTTTTTATGTTTCTTTTTCTCTTTTGTAAAACGAAGCGAAGAACATTGCTAACAAGCCCGGATCATGGGTGAATCGCGTAACATTAACGAACAGTTAGGATGTAATTAAGAAAAACGGAAGAACGATGGATCTTGTATACGCGCAAAGTTTAATTGCACTTACTTTTTACACTCTTGTTTACTTCCTTTTTGAAAGGGAAAAGATAACCACGAGGTCAATTTAATTTTGATTATTATAACTGTTAGTCAGTTCCTTCAGCGAAAAAGTACAAAAGAAAATTTCAATCTCATTACCCGTGATTCCGCTTTTAGCCTGTCAACCGCATAGTTCAGAGATGGAACGTTTTCGTTTTAATATCCGTCAATTAAGATCACTCAGAAAGTTTCAGAAAGTTTTAAAAATATCAAATTAGAAATTAATGCAACTTCATTTATCTCTGACACAAGATAAACGCAAATCTTCTTCCTATTACTTCAAAAACAATTTTAATTAACTTGATGTAACAACAAACGATAATAATTTGCCTTTTAAGCTTGATCGTTTCTATTTTCTATGCTTTCCGAAACTGGTCGAAGCAGAGTCACGAAACTTTTTGAATGATCTTCCAACCTTATCAGAGAGGCAACTTTTATTTTACCCATATTATGCGAAACGTTCTACGTGAACAGCGTAGACAAATTTAAAACGCGTTTGATTTGTTTCAACTAAATGTTTTTATTTAGATGAAGTCAGATTATATTGTTGCGCTCATTGTTACGTTTTTATTCGTCTGGTGAAATTTTCCAAATCCGATCGAGGCAAATTCGGATTTCGAAAATGTTCCTAAGAATGGTGTATAATGTAATCTTGCCAATATGCACTTCTAAATGATCCGTTGTAAGAAAGAAAATTTGCGCTTATGAGCACGAGAGAGATCAAAAGGATCTCGATAATGGTACACGACTTTTTTGTCGTTTTGAGTTGTATTCATCAGTGCGAATTTCTGAGTAATCGACTTAACACTTGACTAGACACATGTATAATTGATTATCGTCTAGGAAAAATTCAAATGGCTCGATCAGAAAGATTCTGAGCATCGTTATACTGTCTAAAAGAGTGTACAGGTATGTGAAAAGAAATTTTACACGCTTCTTAGGATGTTTCTGATATTTACACACTCACACACACACAAACGCGCGCGCGCGCGCGCACACACACTACGCCACATCATACACCCGTAAATGAAGTATGTGCCTTTCAGAAGTAATAATGGATATATTATGTAAGAATGCATGATATATTATGACGAATAAATTGTTTTTAATAAAAATCAGTTTAGATGTATGTTTATTGTCATGAAAAGATACAGACGAGAAATTGTACCAATGAAATAAGTATCGTCCTTAAGTATTTTTGACAAAATACACATGAAATATATTAAAATAATGTTAAAATACCTTAAAAGAAGATGTCTATCATAAGTAAATCATAAATAACAAACGACACTAACGGTATACACACCTGAAATAAGTTACCTTGCACTGATAACGTAATATCGTTTTTAAGCAATGTTCCTAGTTCGTATAACATTAATTATAGTTGAAAAGTTTATAAAATGTCAAGTATCTCGAACAATTAATACAAACTTAATATAAAAATATCATTTGATTATCTTAAATACTATTAACATTACTATTTTAATACCGTTCTATATGAATCTCATTATGTGATATTATAAAAAGAAATCGTAAAAAAAATATAGTTAATTTAACAACTATCAAGACTCGTTAAAGTCTTTACATCACGATTAGAATTAAAATTTATGCATATATTAAAAATATATATGTATATAAAAGTAATAGTATTTGTAATATGGCATACTTTATGTTGACGTAGAGAAAGCATTTAAGTTTCATTGTTTTTTACTTCGTTTATCAACTGTAAACAAACTTTTAAATCCTCATAATCTACAACCATCGCATCGAGCCTGTGAACAATTCCATAAAACAGGGTAATATCTTTTATGCTGATAATACAAAATCCAAAATTTTTTATCAGTACCTATCAGTAAATATATCCAATATGGTACTCGTGAAGTTTCCTCTTTTTAGAGCTTGAGAACAAAAGTGTGTCAAATTTTTAAAACATTTATGGGTCAAATTACACAGGCTTTGATTTTTCTCTTCATATAGTTGCTTTGTAATATTCCATGCTGCATAAACATATTGCATAACTGATACCCAGTGCTGTGATTCTACAAGCCTTTTCCCCTGATCTATAATAGTTTTCTGTACAAATTGGATATAGCGTTAATAACAAATTTAAAAAATATATAAGAATGTAATGAAATCACTGCACACCTGAAAGTTATCTAAATAAATGTGAATGTCAGATAAATCATCCCTATTAGATAGCATGATGCTAATTTGAATATTTTGCTTTAAAGTATTTAATATGTCGATTAGTGGTTGTATATCAGCCATTGGCATCTTTTTTAACAAAACATTTCTTATTTTTTCATTCTCATGTAACAGACCATCCTCTTGCGTGGAAACCAAATCCATGATCATGTGAACTAACTGATTATGACTAAGACCTCTTAAACCATTTAATAAATTGCCATTAAAATATTTCGATGAATTATTAACATCCAAAGAGATCTGTGGCTTTTTCTTCTTATCTGGTGTTGTAAACTGAGATTCATTGACATCACCAAGAGTAAGCCTTTTTCTAGGTGTACTTCTCAATACCATACTTGATTTTGACGGACTCTTCACCGGTGTGCGATCTTTAGAATTTGAGCTACAACAAATTCAATATATTTTTGCCTAATTGACTTATGACAGAAGTAATTGGGAACGAAAAATCTTTACCTAAAAAGGCTGTTTCTTTTACAAGTATCAAGATCAGGGGACCAAACTATAGTTCTACGACGACGTCCTCGTTTTTGGATTACCATCTCATCTGGGCTAGGTGCAGGACTCCAAGAGTCAGTGCCATGTCGACTGTTTAAAAAATTATCCATTGCATTAACTTCGGTAGAATTTGCTTCTCCTAAAACACGTAAATTGAAATTAAAAGAAGTAAACAAAAGATAAGATGACGTGAAAAATGTAAGGAACGCACCAGGTGAAGCGGAATTATTGACAGGAATCACCGCTAAGGCTTGGCGAGCAGATCTCCTACGCGTTCCATCTGTTCTCCGCAAGAAATCTCTGGTTGTTGGAGTATTCATTTCTTTCAATATAACAGAGAATTATTCATTCGAAGATATAATTAACTGATGTATGTTTTCCTTGAGAAATTATTACTTAAATGTAGAACACGAAATGTCAACCTTATTTTCTGATAAGAACGGAATATTTAACTATTTCACATGGTTTATTGATAATCTGATGAAATTATTATCTATAAATTGATAAAAAATACACGTAAGATCACAAAGAACACAAAATATTTAGAAAAAACGATCACGATAATGCGTCAAACAGAGTTATAACTTGTAACAAACAAGACCGGAAAATGGCGGGAATGAATCTAGTTGGTTTATTCCAATGTAACTTTCTACTGAATTCTATTACACTACTTGAATAAAATTGACTTAAAAAAAAATGCACGTCTTATAGACTAGGCATGTATGACAATTATTTTATGATCTGTGAAAGTTTTTAATTTTATAATCAAATATAATTTTTATATTTATTTCTATATATTTTTTCATGAAATAATCGATTATTTACAAAATAATCTTCAATTTTTTACGAAATCGCCTATTCGTTATTTACTATTATTATATATATCTGAAACAAATTTATTAAATAATTTCCAATAGAACTAACAATTAACCAATTAGAATCAACATAATAGAACTTGACACTTTGAGAGTAGATAAGGTTATGCTAAAATATAATATTTTAGTAGCACGTGAGAGTAGAACATCGTCTGGCAAATTATTAATTTTATATTATATAATTATTAATTTTAAACTTTAAGATAACTTTAAGTACTTTATTTAAAACTTAGTAGTAGTATTAAGTATTTTTCAGTCACAAGTTCTTATAAGAAATAATAAAGTAAGTATGAAATGAGGTTATTTACAATGAACATTATACAATAGTCATACATAGACTTATATACTTTATCAGAATAAAAAGTAATTTAGCATCTTTTCTCTAGCATGGATGAATTATTAAATGATAACCGATTTGCTCATATTGCAAGGGATCCTAAATTTAAAAGGATCCCAAAAGCAGAAAGGAAAGTGAAAATAGATAAAAGATTTCAAAGTATGTTTAAGGATAAAAAATTTACAGTTCAATATACCATTGACAAACGTGGTAGACCTGTAAATCAAACATCGGTTGAAAATCTTAGAAAATATTATGATTTATCTAGCAGTGAAGAAGAAGATAGAGAAAAAGAACTTGAAAAACCTAAGCAAGAAGAAAAGAAACCTAAGAAGCTTAAAAAGACAAAAAATAAAAAGAATGAAGTTCTTCGATCAAAAAAAAGTGATTCAGAAGATGATGCAAATAAAAATGCAAATACTGATTCAACAAATAATAATTGTTTTTCAAGTAATGGGGAGTTACTTAGACTTAAACCAAAAAAAGAAAATGATGTAAATTGTGAGAAACAGAGTAACATAGAATTTGACTCTGAATCTAAATCAGATATAGATGAGGCAACCAATACAAGAAACTTAGAAATAGATTTGGAAGAAAGTAAAAGGCAATTGAATATTAGAAGCAAACATAAATCTAAAAAGCTTTCAGATAAAATCAAAGAAAAGTTAAAAGATTTAACTGTGAATTATGCCAGAGGTGAAGGAATTTTGATGACAGACAGTTCTTCTGATGAAGAAAATTCTGAGATTTCTGGTAACATATATTAAATGATTTTAATTTTATATATATATGTATGTATATGACATTTAATAACCATTTGTGTTACAATTAGATGAACAAGATATTGAACATGATTGGGGTGAATTAGACAAAGAGGCTGAAACAACAGATGAAATTACACATAGATTGGCAGCTTGTAATATGGACTGGGATAGAATACGTGCTGTAGATTTAATGGTTTTATTTAACTCTTTCTTGCCTCCTGGTGGCTTTATTTGCTCAGTTACTGTAAATATAATTAATTAACAGATAAAATAAATATTTTCAACATTTTTATAGTTAACTAATTTCAGATTTATCCATCAGAATTTGGACTACAGCGGATGAAAGAGGAAGAAATTAAAGGTCCAAAAGAATTAACAGAGATAAATAAGGAAAAAGAAAACGAAAATGGAAGTGATGTATGAATTCATGCTTTTCTTTTTAGAAATACAAGTGAAATTGTATATAGACTTAGAATATAATTTTCCAGGATGAGGAAGGGTCAGCATATCACATGGAAAAATTAAGACAATATCAACTAAATAGATTAAAATATTATTATGCTGTCGTTGATTTTGATTCTGCTGAAACAGCAAACAAAATTTACACTGAATGCGATGGTATAGAATATGAATCTACAGCAACAAAATTGGATCTTAGATTCATACCAGATGATATGAAATTTGACCAGGTATGTTACTTAATCCTAATGTATGTAAAATGTATTCACTGTATATGATCTTAGATACTTATTTTAAGACTCCTAGAGAGGTATGTGATAAACTGCCAGAGCTTACAAAGTATCAACCAAGACAATTCATAACTACAGCTTTGCAACAAGCTAAGGTACAGTTAACCTGGGATGAAACAAACCCTGAGAGAACCGAGATTGCACAAAAACTGAGTTCTGGAAAACTGAATGAAATTAATGAAAACGACTTGCAAGGTTATTTAGCAACTGAGTCAAGTGACAATGAATCAGGTACTATATCTTTTTTATCACTCAGGACTTCGTATTTCTATTATTTCATTAACATCTTTTTTATTACAAAAGAAAAAGAGGAACAAAAAGAATCTCAAGAGGATAAAAGCGACTCGGAAGCGGAAAAGAATACCGATCCAGTTGAGAAGTATAAAGCTTTATTAAAAGAGATAGAAGAGAAAGAAGAAGCCAAACAGAAAAAGGACGTCGAGCTAGAATTTACTTGGGGTTTGGGTACAAAGGAGAAAGCTGAGAAACTGGTACAAGAAAGATTAAAGAAAGATCAAAACCTCACGCCATTTGAGCAATATTTAGAAAAACGGAAAGAGAAGAAAAAAGCTAAACGAGAGGAACGGAAGAAACATAAAAATGTAAATAAAGATACATTGGACTCAGAAGGTTCAGAAATGCTTGATTCAGATAATGAAATTGGAAATAATAAATTATCTTATAAAAAGAAAAACAGTATAGAAAATGATAGTCTTGCTTCATCAGATAGCGAAGATGAAAAGAAACGTAAAGCTGAATTAGAACTTTTATTAATGGATGAAAATGAAGATGACAAACAACATTTCAATATGAAGAAAATTGAAGAAAATGCCACAATGACAAAGTCTAAACAAAAACGATTGAGTAAGAAGAAAAGTAGACAAGACCAAATAGTAGAAGATAACTTTGAAGTAAATGTACAAGATGCAAGATTCAATGCGTTGTTCACATCGCATCATTTCAATATCGACCCAGCAGACCCACATTACAGGAAGACTAAAGGTACTGAAGCTTTAATTAAAGAAAAATTGAAAAGAAGAGCTGATAACGAGTTTAATGAAGTGAGTAAAACTTATTTATATGTATTCTCAGTCTACTTATATATATTACATGTACTAATTCTTGCTTTTTTAAATATTTTAGGAAATACCTGTTAAAGAATCAAAACTGAACTCTAATACAGAATTGCAGTCATTAATTAAATCAGTGAAGAAAAATGCTAAAAATATTTCAAGGCCTATAAAATAATTCCTTTTATGTATAATGTCATATGTTTTTAATAAAACGTTTGTAAATACATATATTTGTAAATTCAGTTATATTGAATTTTACTAATTCAAATGTGTATTTATGATAATTCATGCAGACCTTCTATACCTCATATATTAATCTATTTTGCATAAAATATGATGCTATAAAATATTTAAAAAAGCGAAAGTCAATAAGCCATGACGCGACAAAAACAAAAACTAAAAAACTGTTGGTTGAGTTTCCCTTCTCCTACGGATGTCCAACCCCACTCCTATGGCACTCGCCTTCGTCTCTCCCCACTGCAGCGACCATAGACTGAATTTTTAAGCAGTGTAAAAATATATACTAATAATATCGATAGTGCGGACGAACCACCATAAGCTGTGAAATTTCTGTAAAGTAAGATATAGCAATTATGATCTATGTCTATAGTCTATGAAATTTCTCCAGAATAGTAGCCGATGAATCGCCGTGTGAGATTTCAATACACGGTGGTATATATATGTACGCGTTGTATACGATTGTGCTTCAAACTTTAAGGGGGGAGGTGTCGCGTCTCGTGACGCTTATATCTCTTGCGATTCTCGATACTTCACAAGTGTAAATTGGGTTACCCGCCAGAATTCGAAACTATGACACCAATCACCGGTGTAGACTAGGTTGTTTAAAATTGCGCAACTTTTCATGCATATTCACAACGCAAAATCGGTCGAGCTCCCACGCTTTGACAAAACTAGTCATCATATGAAAGGTACGATTCTCGTAGGAAAAGAGAAACTCAATCGAAATTTTTTTATTTTACTGTCTTTGAAGGGTCTTGGGATGCGACAAGAAATTTCAATGTCTTTGATACAATAATAGTCATAAAGCTTATTTATATATTATTACATATAATACATTAGATTCACAATTTTTTGTTTCTAGAATTACACATTTCCTTATAACACATTTTCATTATTGAACTGAGAGTTGTTTCTGCTTGATTACTCCACATTAATATTTCATTCTACCATTTCTCTATTTCTTTGACGTAACAATCATTCTCAGATTTTTTAAAACGATTTTATGTCATTAGGATTATTTTTCTCAGCTATAGTAACTTTTCTTTGGTTCTGATCACATCTTCCTCTTACATTTCAGATTTTTCTGTGTTATGGTTTATTGATTTGCATCCGTCTTTGATTCTATGATTATCCGAGAAAGAGTCGTAATTTCACTTTCTAAAGTAGAATCTCTACCAATGATATCATTAATATCCATGATGCTTAGGGTTTCTGCATTATAACTTTCGGTCAATAACGGTCAGGTAAGTCCTTCTTAGTTCTTCTTCGTTTCTTTCGTTTTATCTTTAGAATAGGCTCACCTGAACATTATTAAATATTTTTTAAATATTCGACACAGGGTACGTTAAATATGCTTACAGGAGCTATGATGACAAGTCATTTAATTGTGCTTAAACGCAGTTAAATTTTCGATCGCTGTTTCAATTCTCTACCGTGCTGGTCCATGTGAGCACAATGTTCGGTGAGTTCTAACAGGAACTTTGTTATTTAGAACTTTTCGATATCCAATTTTGATTCGTTGGTATGATAGCTATCATTGTACTAAGTATTTTTTACTTATCACGATTTTAAGTTTTATTTGTTTCCATTTAGTCTACATATATATATAACAAAAATTTCCTCTTACCGTGACCTCATATCGATTTTTACAAATCGAGGGCGCGAACTAGTGCCGAGAACGCTATTGTCTTGTAGTGAATGTTATTCACTCCTAACCTAACCTATAATTTTACGAATTACCCATAGTTCTGTTTTATATATATAATCCATGTTTATTCACCATTTACTACGAAATAATAATAAACAAATATTTTACATTCGATCAAAATATATATAACGAAAGATAATAGGTACCTTAATATGAGATAATACGTGGTGTTACAATCTGTGTTTGTTGAATTTACATTTTTTATGACGGTTTAAATTTTAACTAATTATTTATCAATAAACCTGTATTTTTAACATTAGATCATGCTGAAGTTGTAGTAGCTGCAGAGGATACAAAAGATGAAAGTATGGAAGAAGAAGTAAATTTAACTTTAAAACTTGAAGAAACTGAATCACAGTCACAAATAATGAAAAGTGATATAGAAGTGGATCCTGAAAATAAAAAGGAGAATTCAACTGAAGAAATTGTAAAAGAGTCACAGCTAGAAATAATTAAAAATGATGTCGCAGATGAACCTGAAAATCAACAGAGTAGTGTGTTTTACGAAGAGATTATAAATGAATCACAACCTGAAATTATAACTAAATCACAGTTGGAAATAATCAAAAGTGATGATAAAGAAGAGCCTGAAACTAGAAAGTATGCAAAACTTCCTAAAGAAACTTTAATAGAAAATGAAAAAAATTTTATCATTAATATGGGTGATAATATTGCACATTCAGCAAATGTGGAAACAACAAGTGATGTTGAAATGGATACAGAAAAAGTTGTAAAGATAGCTGATGCAGAAGATCTAGAGTTAAATAAGAATGAGGAGCTCTCTAACAAGCAACAATTGGAAGATAATTTAAAGTGCGATATCAATAAAGATAATTTGAAAGATATTTTAGAAACTGCTAGTAAAGTAGAGGATATATTTTCTGAAGAACAGTGCCAAAGTACACAGGATATTGTTACAAGTATCCTAGATGATGTAAGAAATGCAACTGATTTCAAGAATATTTTAAGCACAGAAGCTGTTGCAGCAAATGAAATAGAAGAGGTTCTTCAACAATCTGGAAATATTCCATTAGCAGAAACTGAAATTGAAGAATTGACTGAAAAATTACCACAGGATTCAGAAGATATCATGAATAAGGATATGGAGGATTCAATCTCAGAACACATAGATTCCCTAGAAGGACTATTAGGTTTAGATTTAATACCAGAGGGAGAAGATTCCTCATTGAAAGCAACAAAAGCTGAAGAGGAACTTCAGAAATCAGACCAATTATCAAAGGTTGTAGACATGAGTCTTTTGTTAGAACAGTCAGATCCCATTTCTGATATGGCACAAACTTCTGATTATATAACACAGGTGATCAGTAGTTGTTTAACAGATAGAAATGATTTACCATTAGAAACTACAAAGAAATCCAATACAATTGAAGTTGTTGATGATAAAGTTAAAAATTCTCCAGCTAGTGATATATTGAAAATTGATGGAAGTATAATTGTTGAGTCTATAGATAAGGATGAAAATGTTGAAGATTTACAAAAAGATCTAAAGCAAGTTACGGATCTAGAAGAAAATGAATTGGACATAGATTTTGAAGAAGCTCAATTAGAGTCCGTAGGTGATCTTGAAGACATAGAATCACAGCCAGAAATAGATAAAAATGATGTTGACGAAGAGTCTGAAAATATTAAAAATGCAGGACTTTCTGAAGAAATTGTAGCGGAAGATCAAGAAAATTTAGTTATTAATATGGATGATAATACTGTAAATGCAACAAATGTGGAAACAGCGAGTGATATTGAATTAGAATTAGCTTCAGATATCTTGCTGCATAACATGGATCATAATGACAAAGCTGAAAATGTAGGAGATATACAGAAAGACTTAAAAGTACATACTGATTTAACAGAAACTGAATTGGATATCGAATTTGAGGAAGCACACCTGGAATCTGTAGGTGATCTTGAAGAAATAGAATCACAGACAGAAATAACTAAAAGTGATCTTGAAGAAATAGAATCACAGGCAGAAATAACTAAAGGTGATGTTAAAGAAACAGAACCACAGGCAGAAATAGCTGAAAGTGATCTCGAAGAAATAAAATTACAGGCAGAAATAGCTAACAGTGATGTTAAAGAAATAGAATCACAAGTAAAAATGCCTGAAAGTGATGTTGAAGAAACAGAATCACAGACTGAAATAGCTAAAGATAATGCTGAAGAAACAGAATCACAAGTAAAAATAGTTGAAGGTAATGTAGAAGAAACAGAATCACAAACAGAAAGAGCTGAAGATAATGTTGAAGAAACAGAATTACAAGCAAAAATAGTTGGAGGTAATATTGAAGAAACAGAATCACAAGCAGAAATATCTAAAAGCACTGCTGAGGAAACAGAATCACAAGCAGAAATATCTAAAAGCACTGCTGAGGAAACAGAATCACAGACAGAAATAATTAAAGTTGATATTGAAGAAACAGAATCAAAGATAAAAATAAATAAAAGCAATATTGAGGAAACAGAAACACAGATAAATATAGCTAAAGATAATATTGAAGAAGAACCTGAGAATAAAAACAATATGGAACTTACTGAAGAAATTATAATTGAATCACAGCCAGAAATAATGAAAAGTAGTGTTGAAGAAGAGTGTGAGAATAAAAAGAAAATGGAATTTACTGAAAAAATTGTAACTGAATCACAGCCAAAGATAATGAAATGTGATATAGAAGAAGAGTCTGAGAATAGAAAAGAACTTCCTGTAGAACTTCCTGCGAATCTTCCTGAAAAAATTGTGACAGAAGATCAAGAAAATTTAGTTATTAATATGGATAATAATACTGTAAATTTGGCAAATGTAGAAAAGGCAAGTAATATTGATACTTCAAATATCTTGTTGCATAATATGGATTGTTACGGGAAAGAAGATATTGGGGACTTGCAAAAAGTTTTAAAAGGGGGTACTAATTTGACAGAAAATGAATTGGGCATGGATTTTGAAAGAGCTCCACTGGAATCTCTTGAAGAAACAGAATTACAGCCAGCCATAACCAAAATTGATGTTGAAGAGGAATCTGAGAATAGAAAGCACATAGAACTTCCTGGAGAAATTGTAACTGAACTACAACCAGAAGTAGTGAAGAATGCTGATGAAGAAGAACATGAGAATAGGAAAGGTGTAGAACTCTCTGAAGAAATTATAACAAAAATCCAAGAAAATTTAGTTATTGATATGGATGTTAATGGTGTAGATTTATCAAATGTGGAAAGACCAAATGATATTGAAACACAATTAACCTCAGATATCCTGTTGCATAACATTGTTCAAGATAACAAAGATAACAATTTTGAGAATTTGCAAAAGGATTTAAGAGAAGGTACTAATTTGGACATAGACTTTGAAGAAGCTCCATTGGAATCCATAGGTGATCTTGAAGAAACAGAATCACAATCAGGAATTGTTAAAAATGATATTGAAGGGGATCCTTCTGAGAATAGAAAGAATGCAGGACTTTCTGAAGCAATTGTAACAGAAGATAATCCAGCAGAAGGTAATCTAGCAGAAGCTAATCTAACAGAGGATAATTTAGCAGAAGAAAATTTAGTTACTAATATGAAAGATAATATTGCAGATTTCCCAAATATGGAAAGATCAAGTGACATTGAATTAGATTTGCCTTCAGATATCTTGCTGCGTAACGTGGATCATGATGAAAATTTAGATGATGCTCGGTCTGCCATAGAAACATCTCAACCTAGTTCTGAAATATCCGAGCTTGAATCAGCTGTTAAATTTTTGCAAGAGTCTGAAGAACAAGCAATGGATTCTCCTTTGGTATTATCTCCTAAAATGATGGAAAGTGTCGTAGATGATATATCCAAACAAGCTGATGCATCATCTTTGTTTGTACCTAATGAAGATATATGCGAAAATACGTCAGAATTAGAAGTGGAACTACAGAACATCACGACGGATTCGATTTCTATTTCTGAGGCGGAAATCATCTCGGAAGCTGCGAAACTTGAAAGCGAGAGAAAACTTGCCGAGCAAATTAAAATTGATGCTTTACAAGACAAGTTTGAGATAGATGATGATAAAGAGACAATAAATGAAGGTATAATCGAAGGGAAGATAACACTATCTGAGACTAAATTTGGCGTAACACCTTTGGAGAACATTGAAATACAGCAATTACGAAACTTAGAAAGTAATAAAGTATCTGATGCAGTGATAACATTACCACATGTTTCACCCAACATTTTAAAGACATCCGAATCTATACCAAAAGTTTCGATTTTAGAAGAACGTCTAAGGGAACCACCCAAGATAGAAATTCCTACTACAGATGTGGCAAAAGTATCGATATCTCCGAACATCTCTAAAGATAGCCTCTTGATTCAAAAGGATGCAAAATTAATTGCCTATCAAAAGATGTTGGAATCGCCGAAGATGTCCGATAAATCAGAATCGAAGATAGTTGACACACCACGAAAGGATCCCGAAAAACACGATTTCGAAAATGTAGGATCTCCACGAATCATTTTAAAGATAGCAAAGTCTGCAATCACTGATTGTGGCGAACCAAGATCACCTAAAAGTCCGAAGATCAGATCTGCGACTAACTCGCCAAATCCTGAAGATAGTCCAGGTCAAAAACTAGGGAAAATAAAATTGAAATTATCTAAAGGAGGTCATCCTTCTATAATATCCAATGAGAACATCGAAGAAGTTGGACAGTGGTATTCAGAAGGATCATCATCGTTGTCCCCTCTTGGTATGAAGATTAAATTTTCAAAATCCGGGGATCCATCTATAGTTTCCGCTGAGAAATACGAGTCGATCGATGATTGTAAAGAAAGTAAACACAAATTCGAAGAAACTGTGCGAACAGAATCACCGATTGGAATGAAAATCAAGTTATCAAAAAGTGGTGATGCATCTATAGTGCAACAAGATGCAAAAGAAATGCAGGTAAAGCATAAAGATAAACTAGATATGGTTCAGGAAAGCCCAAAGAGAACGGAATCTCCAATTGGAATGAAAATTAAGCTTTCAAAGACTGGAGACGTCTCGATAATACAATCCGAGAGACAAGATTTTTTGGAAGAATATAAAGATAGTGTGCAAATAAAACCAAAGGAGAAGCTCGAATCATGTTATGGCTCTCCCAAGAGAACTGACTCTCCTATAGGAATGAAAATCAAGCTATCTAAAAGTGGGGACGCTTCGATCGTTTCTCCGGATTTGCCAGAAGAAAATAAAGATATCAACAAAATGAAAGATAAATTAGATTTATCACCAGAAATTCCAAAGAGAACCGAATCCCCAATTGGAATGAAAATTAAGCTAGCAAAAACGAAGGGTGGCGGAGCTTCTATAATATCGGTAGAAAACTCTGAAGAAGTAAAAGACAAACTAGAAATTCCAGATATTCCCAAACGGACGGAATCGCCGCTTGGAATGAAGATCAAATTGTCCAAAACTGGCGATGCATCGATCGTTCATTCAGAAGTATTGGACGAAATTAAAGATAAAATGGATACAGTTCAAGATGCGTCGAAATCATTGGAGTCATCGCATATTGAGGTCTCGAAAGAAGAGCAATCAGTGGAAACTATACATGAAACTTTGCCAAAAATTGACTCGCCTCTTGGTATGAAGATCAAGCTTTCTAAGTTTGGTGACGCATCCATAGTTTCTTTAGAAAAGCAAGAACAACTAGAAGAAAGCCCCAAGAGAACAGAGTCACCTCTTGGCATGAAGATCAAACTATCTAAAAGTGGCGACGCTTCTATCATACAAACTGATACGTCTGAAGATGCAAATAAAACGATACGAACAATCGAGGCAGAACATTCTAAAACCACTGATGCTTCTTTAGGTATGAAAATAAAGTTGTTAAAAACCGGAGACGCCTCTATAGTAGATCCAGAAAAGAAGGATAGAGAACAAAGACGTCGAGATGCTGAATCATCTCTGGAAATGAAAATTAAGCTATCTAAAACAGGTCATCCAACGATAGTGGCTTGTGATAATCAAGCGGAAGTATACAAGTCCAAAGAAGCTGTCGATCCGCCTCAAAATTTTGCACAAAGGTACAAAGAGCCTGGACAAATCGGACACAAAGAACCTGCACTAAAGATTCTTAAAAGTGGTAATTCGACTATTTTACAAAGCAATCGTTCAGAACTGACTATTGAGCCAGTACAAATGCAGGGAAAGAAATTAGAGAATGTGATTGAAATGTCTCCAAAGCGGAAGGATATCACCATCGCTCCGATCGAACCAAAAAAATCTAAGCTGGAAACTCAGCTTACTCAAATTTTACCTGAGGTTACTATTCAGCCTGTAACGTCTAGGGAACAGAAGCAGTTCTTGTTCGATCCAAAAAACAGTGCAATCAGTCTTCAACAGATGAATGTAATAAATCAAGAAATCAGTATTACTCAAGTGAGACCTCAAAAATCGACTGATGCTTCTATGAATGAGAAATTGAAGGATATTTTATCGAAAAACGTATCCGGTTCCCCGCTGAATTCCGACTGTGAAATTATAGAACACCGTTCAGAATTGATAATAGTAAATGAGAACTCAAACTCAAGCCAGGATGTTGTCATAATAGAAGAGGTATCTACGAATAGAATACCAGAAGTTAAGGTGCCCAAGAAAAGAGGTAGACCCAGAAGGAATCCATTACCACAAGGAATTACTCATCCTCCACCTCATTTGTTAATATCTAGGGATCCTTTGCCTTTAGACGACGCACAACAGATGCAACAACCACAAGTACCTCATTTTCCACAATCCAGAGAGAATGAGAGACCTAAGAGAACCTGCAGAAGCCAGAAAAGTTACGCACCTCCTAGAAGAGGTAGAGGGCGAGGTTTGTATCTTAAACTTTTTATATGCAAATATTATAATATTCTTTTTCATATTTTACCTACTACTTTTCTTTGTTTCTTCTTTTTCGTTTCTAATTCATTAGGTCGAGGAAAGCGAAAATTGGATACTGTAGATCCTCAGATAATGAAGAAGCCTAGAATCGAACAAGATCTAAACGCGATAGAAGCGTCTACTACGGCTGTAATAACAATAGATGATTCTGGGTTGCAACAAGAATCTTTCGGAAAGTCACCAGAATTGTATAAAGCTCTTAAACAACCAGTAATGGATTCCAAACTTGTTAATTCTTCGGGTAAAGTCAACAAGAAGATTATGGGACAAAAGAATGGCGGAGTAAAAAGTGCAAATATAGTTAATAACACGCTTCCAGACTCCACGGGTATGCAATCGGAAACAAACAAAACACCGGAGATGCGATTACCTAAACCCATATCGAATGACGTTAAGGATAAAAAGTTGGCTGACATCGTTCCTGAAAGAATGCAAAAGACTGCAACGAAATTAGATTCTGATAATAGATCCGATAAATCAATGGAAAATGCAAAATTGGAAAACAAGGACATGTTAGTACCACCTGGACATCCAAATTGGTTAACACCAGCATCGAAACGAACAGAAAATGCTACAAAGCATGAGAATATGTCTATGGTACAAGTGATAGATGAGGAAACAAGAATGAGTGCAGAATCGGGTTCCAGATCTCAAACTCCAGCCAGAAATATTTCTGCACCAGGTATGATCTTTGTGCTTTTTACAAATTACTACATCATTTATATTGCTTATCAATTGTATAAATAACACAATAATTATTATGTTACATTTATTTACATATTTTACACTTATATTAATTATTATAAATTTGCAATATAGATAAATAACAGTAATAGCTTTATTTTACTTTATTTATGTATATTAATATTCATTATAAACTAATTATATGTCCTACATGAGATGTTTTTTATTATATTTTGAAAATAAATTACTAAAGTAAAAAGCATATTAACTGATAGCCATGAGGAGCATATATAACCCATAGTCATCATATGACTAAACTAAATTAAAAGATAAATGCATTGGTAGACCTCCAAGCAAGGTATCTATAAATAGATCTTTTTCTTGTGTCCTAACATCTCTCAAGTACCTAAATGTGAAATAGATGTATTTCAAACAAGCATAAAAAGTACTGTTATTTCAAAACAGAATTTTTAAATCATGATGATTAGAGTTTTATCTATTACTTATATTTAATCTATCAATTTTTAAAAATATTTCTATCTTGGAGGATTTAATAACATTGATATTGAAAGTTAATTTTAACTGTGAATAAGCTGACATTTTTTTTAAGTTCCATTTATCTTAGTTTCAGTATAAAGCACATAATTATTTTATTCAGTATCTTTTTTCCCATAATTGTTATTCTATAATTCAAATTACACAATAGTACATATAATACAGTAATAATAATTACTATAGCCTCTGATACCATAGTAAATGAGGAGTCTCAAGGAAGTGTACTTAGTACTGCAACTACAGAATCAGAAAAAGTAAAGGTCAAGAATCGAAGAATGGAAATTAATTTTGATCCAGACGAAGGACCATTTACAGTCGATAAAATTGCTGAGTATGAATGGCCACTTGACCGTAAAGGTGAAACCTTTATGATACAAGAACAAATATCTCAATACCTTGGTGTAAAATCTTTTAAAAGAAAATACCCAGATTTGAAGAGAAGAGTTGTGGATATGGAAGAAAGGAATTATTTGAGAGAAAATGGTTTGGTTAGCGAGGCAATGTGTGATATGGGTAAGTCACTCACTACATACATGTAAATTGTATTTGTTTACTAATGTATTCTCCTTTTAACATTAACATAGGTCTAACTGCTATATGCAGTTCAGAAGTATTAGATGTAATGTGTAGTGATTTCCCAGATCAGTATGAAGAATATCGCAAGCATATGCGTGAAAAGCAAGTAAAAGAACATTCCAAAAAACAGAAAGAATTAACAGCAGCTGCAAATGCAGAAAAAAATAGAATTGATCTAGCAGAAATGGCAGTTCAGTCTGCATTATCTTGGAATATTAGCTTAAATAAAGCTCGACGAGAAAATAGGAAATGCAGCTTAGACTTACAAACTTTCACAATCCATGTGCCAAAGAAACAACAGGAAGTTGAGTCGGAACGCAGAATTGGTCACTATCCTGTTGCATTGATACCAGGGCAATATACAGATTATTACCGCGAATACACACCAGCTGAGTTACGGTATTATCCTCTAAATACTGTTCTTTATGGTCCCATGAGGCCAAATGAACGTAAATTTGATAGCCAATCAGAAGGATCTCAAAGTGATACCGATAGTGATTCATCTTCAGATGATTCAAGGTATATCCCATCATTTTAAACAATTAGTATTTTAATATTTCGTGAAAAAACAGCTGGTTTTTTTTTTATGTAGTTCGTCTTCTAGCGAGGGAACGCAAGATACCGAAGGCTCACAATCTACAATGGATGACGTAGATATGGAAATAACAAATCGAAAAGATGAAATAAAATTAAAGTGCAAGATGTGTTTGAAAACCTTAAATAAACATAGTAAAAATGAAGTATTAATTCAATGTGGTACATGTAATGGACATGGTAATTACTTTATTATTAATCCATTATCCTTTACTGGTATATTCTTTATTATTTTACAATATAAATCATAATATTTTTATTGTAGTCCATCCATCGTGTATAGATTTAACATTAGACATGGTTCCTCATATTCAATCATATGCATGGCAATGCACAGATTGTAAAACTTGCGCTCAGTGCCATGATCCTGCAGACGAAGATAAAATGCTGTTTTGTGACATGTGCGATAGAGGGTATGTTTTTCTGTTTTATTAAAAAAATAAAATATATGATAATATATATTTATGTAATATTTAATACTATTCAGGTATCATATTTATTGTGTTGGTCTCCGACGAGTACCGCAAGGAAGATGGCATTGCCAAGAATGTGCTGTCTGTGTGAATTGTGGCTCAAGAGAACCTGGTGGTATAAATTCTGATAGAAATAGTGTCGCTCAGTGGCAGCATGAATATAAGAAGGGTGATAAGAATACTCGCGTTTATGTTTCTACGCTGTGCGTTCCATGCTCGAAGTAAGTAATACTAATTCTTGTCCCTTCATCTTGTGGTGTAATGTATGAGTGAAGATGTGATTCAGAACACACATACTAAATGTTAGTCTTCAAGTTTTCACGGGGCTTCGTTACTGCTTCACGATTTCCATAATTCACACAAAACTCCTTTGTTATAGAAATTTTTGAACTAATGTTTAGTGTTCAGTTTTATCATATCTGAATCCTTGGATTACGAAAGTTGAATATAATACAATTATTTGCTTAATTGGTAACATTCATAAATGTTAATAATATACATTCATTTGTATTTAACTTATCCGTGCATGACTGAGATAACAAAAAATCGTCTAAGGTTCAGGTTTTTATTAATTATGCTAAATTCTGACATTATAATAGACCCTCATCCAAGTTCACTAACCCTATGATCTTTATGCAATAACAAGGCTATGGCGAAAGGGTCGCTATTGCCCGCACTGCAGTCGCTGTCATACTGCCCCAAGACTTGACCTGGAAGTGAATCTAGTGCATTGCAGCGCATGTGACAAATATCTGCACTTAGGTATTGACACAAATTCCATATAATTCCGCTATATACTTTTCATTGCATGTTGTTGCGTTTGCATGTCTCATCAAATGTAATTGTCTTTAAAAGTAATGTAAACATCTGAAATATGTATGAGAGGTTTCAGGTATAATGAAATATTAAATACGAAAAATTATTTGGTGATGTAGATACATATATTAATATATGTGCATAGTGCACAGAAGTTGTTATCATTAGTGTTATTAATATTTTCTTACAGGTTGCGTGGAGACCAAGGGAATGCCACTAGACAGGAAAAATTATCTATGTGATTTCTGTGCACCAAATCGTCAGCAAATGGTGAAATCACTAATATCGAGAACATTGAGAACGTAAATAAAAACAAAATTTTTATTTCAGCTCGAGAAGTGTATAAAATGTGAATCACGCGCATAAACGATAAAAGTTTTTATTTATGTGGACAATGAATACATTGTGAAGACTTAAGTATGTAATTGATTTATCATGAAATGTTTCGTACGAATTTTGTGAGTGAATGAAATACCATTGTACATAATTGTATGATTATGCTGAATTTGAAAAATTAACGTTTTGTTATACAGCAATGGGTATAACCTAAATGCATATAAAACTTAGAATATAAAGAAATCTCTCTTTAAATGTTAATGTTTAGTAAAAATCTTAAAGTTTCTAATTTTCTTTATAATTTTTATCCTTTTATTTTTAGATATGAATTTTCCTTTATGAAGATATTGTTGCAAAATGAATCGAGAAGCCAATTTTTTTGTTATATATGAATTGTGTTTATAATTTATCTTCTTTTTTCATTACTTATAGATAGAAATGACGTATCATGATAAGAAATAATTATGGGAGAAGACTGCTTCATAAAATTATATAAATATTCTAATAATTTTTAACATTTCTTTTTAAATGTACATAATGTGCTGTTTTTTTAAATATTTACATTTGTTACATGTATACACGCAAGTTCAATAATAACTTATAGAATTAATTTTAATTTATAAGAAACTTAACAATTTTATAATTTATTAGTATGTTTTCTAAAAAAGCACTGAGAATTAAGGCATATGTATATTGAAGGCAAAAAAGGGAGTATAATAAAATATGAAACAAAATAGCAATTTCTTAAAAATATATATCACTTTCTTTATTTTTCTTTGCAATATAATCCTCGGAATAGTATTTTGTTGTGAGAGTTGTATGCCTTGCAAATATCTTTTTACATATTTATAGTAACGCAGTATCCACGTCGTGAACAGTATATTTCATGTTCCTCGTATCAGAATTTTATCTTTCCCTGATATTCACATGTAATTAATAACCAATTGTCGTTTTCGAAACTAATTACATTTTATAATACATTGCAAAAATGTTTTAGATTATTTAATAATATGTACAAGAAAATAAGATGACAAAAATCGATTAAACAATGTCCAAATTGTAAAATACAAACTTTGGCATATCGTTGCATGAATATTATACTGTCAAAAATATTTTAATATATGTATAGCACATCGTTTTTGTACAAGATGTATCTTTAAAAAATTAGATCAATTTTGCAGAAACTACCGAGGATTTAAACAATACCTTTTTTACGAAAGAAATATTTTGTTACATCTTTTTTGCAAAGCTATATGCCTGCCGTTCAATATAAAGTCTAAATGATAGCGGAACAACATCGGCAGCATTTCAAAAGTGAAAGAGGATAATCGTTGAGAAGTGCGTGTTTTAAATTTCCGCGTATCGTTCCAGTCTCCTTTTTTTTCTTTTTTCTCCTTTTTTAAATCTTTTTGGCTAAAATTAGAGAGGGCATAAACTAGGTTTTTTTCATATCTGATGTTAGAATGTATAGTTTCTCCTAGTATGTCTGATACATTTTTTATATTCAGTTTACTTTGAGCGCTACTATAAAAATGACTGTGCACGCTTTCAAATTCTTCCATAAAATCACACACTTAACACTCCGCACGTATCGTGAAATTGTGAAAAATAGAAAATAACTTGAGCAAAAACGAGGCATAGCATACAGCACACGTTATGAGATGGCATAACGTGTTTTACATTATGTAGAACACTTATACTAACGAGACAAAATGACTTAAAATCACTAACGTCTCGTTGACTAGCCGAATATAAATACACTATTGACAGATGTCAAGTGAATTCTGAGCAAACCCAACAAGCAATCAGTAGAAAAGGTGAAAAATAACGTTTACATTCGAGCACTGATACTGCTAAGTAATTATCCTTTAGAATATATAAAGTTTTACAATCGTGGTCGACTTTCCACATAGCCGTTAATTATTTTCATATTCTTATCAAAATCAATTTGTTCTTGGTTCATATATCTATTGATCGAAATAATTTAAACGGCAAATAAAATCTTTGCAATGTTTATACGAGACAATAATGTTAATGTAAATAATTGACAACGTAAAAACTATTGTTAGGCTTTACTCGTGTCTAATACCACATATAGACAAAAATGTACTGAAATTATGTAAGTGCGTTGCCGGTATAATAGTAGTGACTAAATTTCGTGTAGAAAATTTAGAAAGAATGTCCTGAATAAAATTCGGTCCTGGCGAACTGCCGACTTTGTAGAAGATGCGTAGATTGCATGTCGGATTTACAGTTTGGGATCCTTTTGTAAGTTTACACAATACATATTCGAGTGCTTCTGTTAGTTCGTTTACAGTTAACTCTGTAGAAGATAAATTCGTCTCCGCGGCTAAATTACCAGTTGAATTGGACGAACCTAATTAGGATAGAATACTTTTTATTTGTTTACGAAATGTTGTAAAAAATATTCAAACAAAAATATGTACCAGTGGACATATAACACACAATTGCTGAAACGTTATTTTCGTAATTCCATCTACGCCTTATTGCGACTTTGAAATTGCCTACGCATTTACCAGTCTCTTCATCTGTAAAAAGATGAGTTTTAAAAATATTGCTTAATAAAGATTAGTCCTTTATATACTTACATTCAAATCTATTATTATCTCTATGAGCCCAAACGCACCATTCAACCTGAGCACCACGTGGAAGATTCGGTACAACGATGTAATCCACAATAGCATTATTTGTTCGCTTCTCCCATTCCTTTCGTGCATCTGGTATATAACTAGAATGAGTCAAAAAACAAATACCTTGCACAATATCCCTGAGTTGTGTATTCGAGTCCATAGCTTTAACAATACGATCTATATGCCTCAACGTTAAACGACATTGCCGTTTAATATTTAAGTCCAGAATAGTCATACTACCAGGCACCAGTGGTATTTGGCCAGCAACTGAGATAATATCACCCACCTATCAAATAAACAATTAAAATTTCTGTTGTGAAAAATGACATAGTTATTTTTTTTATATATATACTGATTAAAATAGATTCAGAATTATTAGTAAGTGTCATTTAAATGTTTTTTATATTACTTATTAAATGTTCAATTTCTTATTTTCATTCTAAAAAATTTTATTTTGTTTACCTCACTGTTATGTTTCTTTTGTAAACCAGATGTGTGTGCGTGCGCGTATGAATGCGCACATACACACATTTTGTCTACATATACACACAGAGACGCGCACGCAAATTGGTTTGTAACGGTAGTACACTCACACGAACAGCTTGAGAATAAGGACCAATGTTTGCAGGTGCCCAGTGACTTATGCTCTGAACATGCATTGTATGTCGTTTGTGAATTTTCTTATCACCACAGTCTTGAGTTTCTTTATAGGCTATAGCATCAAGTACAACATGTATATTTAACGGACATTCCACACATACACGAACTGGTGGATTTGTTTTGTTCAAACATGAGATATAAACCTCGTTTATAGATATGTAATTCGACATATCTTTTATATATAACGTTACGGCAACGATGTCCGATATTTGAAGGTTTTCCTTTTTGACTAGACCTAGACAGTCGATACGTGTGTTTTATCAATCTACATCAAATCCAAAATACGATATTACACGAAAAAAAAATTAACTAAAAGATGATTTAAAAAACTTAAAGTTTACCTACTGCTTAATTTCTCCAATGCTTCTCGCATCGCAGATTTAGCATCCGGATGTTTACCAGCGATACCGCCAAACCAGAACCAGCCGGTTTGATTTCTGTTTACTACTGGCACATCAGGATAGTCTTCTTCCTCATATAAAATTTCCATAGGACTCGGTGGGTTAAATTGACCTATTATTGTTGTAAATTGGATCAATTTATTATGTAATAAACAAGATAATCTGATCGATTAAAATTTACCAGAATTCGAAGTTCTTAGATTATTGTCTGTACAATCATGTTCATCGTTTTCATCTTCCGATAAATTACAGCCGTCGTGTAATTCTGGTCCAACTATTTCTGTAATGTAATCAGATGGGGTTTTAATAGGAACATTTTTTAATCTTTCTTGTAGCGTTAATCCTTCTAGACCATCCTGAAAAAGTTTTTCTTGGTTATTTATGGGTTTATTCAGAGATTCATAAAAATATAAAATATTTCAACTTACATTTTTTTCTTGTACATGAATTTTTTTAAAGTTTATATATCCGACGGGTGCTATGTTATCATTTGAGTGAACTACACTTTCATATTCATCTCTAGAATAAAATAAAAAGTACATATATGTACTCCTTTTACATTCATGTTGATAATAAATTTGAGAACTTACATTACAATACTTCTACTAAATAAGGGGCAATCTAATATAAAGGTTTCATATTCTCCTCCCTCTCCACATATGTTAACACCATATTTTTCTTTCTATAAGTAAACATATAGCTATTAACATAACATATATATATCTACTCGTTTACAATTTCAATAAGTTTTCTTTGCATATACTTTTTTTATATGAGCTATTTATATTTGGAATACTTCCAATATAAAATGAAATCAAAGGAATATCTTTTGTATTAAATTAATCATTAAGACATTTTACTTACTATTTTGGCAAGATGGGATTGCATTTCAGAAAGTGATTTACCCAAATGCCTTGGTTCAAGGCCTAAAGCTGCCACCTTAATTATAACTGCATTTACAGAACTTTCTATCATTTCTTTTAACAATTCATCTTGGTCTCTTCTCCATAGATATGATAGAGAAACAAGTCCTAAACGACTACATCTGAAAATAAACTTTCAATATATTAGATATTTTTGACTTTATCAAATTAAAAAATAAAATTTTTATTTTCTGTTTTATAAACTTTTACATAAGAATTAGACATTTAAAAATCTGCATTAAATAATTACACATTTTCCACACGAATTCGTTGATAATCACTCAGAATAGCTCCTGATGAAACAGCTTCTATATTCTCTTTTTCCTAAGGAGTCAACGAAGTTAAAATAATTAAACTAACAAAATTATCCTATAATGTATTTTTTATATCTTACCTTCACTTTACTTAACAACCTAAAGAGATCTTCAACTTCATCATTTTCTGTTGGATAATAATACTTTTCTTGCATTTTTGATCTACCAAAGGTTGGTTCACGATACATTGGTAAACCTATAGCTTCTGCAATGTATTCAACACCTTGATATCCAACAGTTTGAAACATAAATGAATCTAGTTCATCTATAAATCAATTGTTTCATTAGTTATAATATATTTAAATAGATTGAAAGATTTTATCTTATTTATTTACCCTTTCCAACAGGATATAAATTAGCTAGGGCCACAATATCATGGCCTGCAGCTATACATTGCATCATATTAAAGCATGAGTCTTTACCACCACTGACTAGCGCAACAACCCTCATTTTGTTTAATTTACACTAGAATCTCTCAAAAAAGCTTACCAAGAGCTTAGAGTAAAGTTAAATCTCAATATATTGTTTCAGACAAACATCTGTAATAAAGCAATAAAAAAAATCCAATGATAATGTTAATCTTATCATATTGACATGTCAAATGTAGAAATAATTTTTTATTACAGTAGACAAATAAGATTACAAATGGTTTTTTAGATACTATGTATATCTATATGTATGTATAAATCCATAAACAGATACAGAAAAAAATAGCTTAATAACCCAAATATTTATAAAAAATCATTCCTTTATTTGCAACATTTATATGAGGACAAACTATTTAAATATAGATTAGCAAATACTTACTACTGAGGGTAAGAAAATATCTAAACTACAAACAACATAATGATAGGAGCTTGTAACATATTTTAGATTACATATGTATATATACTACTTGCAAATATATATTAAGCCAAAATTAAATTTACAATGTACGTACACAGATGTTTATCTTGAATGGTCTAATATATAAATAATACAATAAGCATTATTACTTTTCAATAAATATTTAAGAATATATTCAGGAAAGTTCTTTTTTTCTTTTCTTAATTCTAACATGTTTTCAATAGAGAAAAAGGTATGTACTATCTTAATGAATAAAATATCGTAGGGGAGAAGCACAAAAAGGATATCAGATATTCAATTTAACTTATTAATATGTGTAACAATTGGCTGGTGAACAAAAATTAATCACTGTACTATTCTAAACAGTAAACGTCACATAATCCGAAAAAATGTAGACAAAACTTAGATTCTTTTAAGAAGGGTTATAGAATTTGATGTAAAATAAAATATCTAACATTAATGAGATGTTAAGGAAAAAATCAGCTATTATTAAGGAAAAAAAGAATACCTACGGAGAGATTTTTTGGTTATTGCCGATCTCGGCTAAACGAGAAATATTACGGAATGACGCCCAGCAATGAATTGCACGGGGAACGCAAACAATAATTTCGAACTTATGTATGCTAAAATAAACTCTAAATTCTCAACAAATGTAATATTTACATTAAATTGGCGATGAAAGTTCCTTACACGGCAAAGTCTATCAGAGACTGCGATTGCTTGATAGTGGCGCCTCTTAGTGATAAAACTTTCAACATAAACCGTAGAATTGAGGTTATGACTTATTTTAATTCTATGATTATTTATATCAATTATTAAACAATTTACTTTCTGTATTCGTCCTTAATATACGTTACATTTACTATTATCACAAGTTAATATTTACAATTTGGCGAATTTGTTACAAAAATTGATATAGTCTACGAAAAATTCTCAGACATAATTCGTGCCACTATACCTCGTGACATCATCAATGTATAAAGTATATCGATGTCTCGTTATTTCAATCTGCTTCTATGCTATAATTTACTGATTGTGATATAACTTAAACCAAATTGTAATTTAATCGTAATTCTTTCCTTTTTGTATGTATCTACTTATAATTTTTTATACATCCATTTACATCATAAAATAAGAATACGATTTGTTGCAAAGATGAAATATATAGCATCAAATATCAAATGTATACTGTAATAAAATTGGGTTGAAATAGTTTTCAAATTCATGCTTTCTCAAATTACATAACTTCAAGTCATTTGTTTATTACCATCAGTATCATTTGTTTAGGGTTTTAGCTGGCGTATTCCAAATATAGTTATAGGATAAATTATTGAAATTAATATGTATGTCTTTATTTATTCGATAAAATAATGATACTGATATATTTTGTACAATATAACAATATTTAACAATTATAATTGTTCATTTTGTGAAAATAAATAGATTTTTCTAAATTGATTCAAAACGTTATGTATTTTAACATATAAGTAATGTAATTGTGTTAAGAATCGAATGTTTTATTATTTTTGCATATATAAATAAAATTGTTTTGCTTAAGTAATGTATAAGTTCAATTGTAAATACTTGTATCATAATTATAAAAAAATTATTGTAAATATTCGTTTTTTTTTTTAAATACGATTCATTTCGAAATACATCGAAAATATACGTTGCCATCTTTACTTAGTAAATCGTTGACCAATCGGATCACTTTCAATAAGCAGCCATTTTACTTTCGCTACGGTCGCACGAAACGTGAGTCGAACTTTATCAACCACGGTGTAGTTTCAAGCTATCGCCTGCATCGCAGGTTTTGCTGATTTTCCGTACAAAAATCTCTTTGCTAGGGTAATAATTTGATACAAAGTAAATCGAAGAAAAGTTGGAGGATGGTTCTAGCGGAGAGGAACTCAGAAAATGTTAGAAATGGGCGCAGATCGAGGGGCCCCAGCCCTAATGGACAGACGGAATCCTCAAGCGAAGAAGACGGAGGTACTAATTTCATATTGCACTTCAATTAGTATTATAATTAGTGTGATCTTCTTAATCCTTATTTCAATCGATATATCATAAATATGCAATAACTCTAAGAATATATTCTCCTTTGGAAGTTTGCATACTTTTATATTGATCGAACGCGAAAATCCGTAAGGATCTTCAAACAGCGCGCCCCACTTTTCC
The DNA here is from genome assembly GCF_910591885.1 of Bombus terrestris. Taxonomy (NCBI): domain Eukaryota; kingdom Metazoa; phylum Arthropoda; class Insecta; order Hymenoptera; family Apidae; genus Bombus; species Bombus terrestris. Next base: position 7,244,887 of record NC_063278.1, read on the forward strand.
TCTTTTTAAGCTTCTCCCATTTTCAGCCAATTCCTATGAATATCTCTATGAAACAATTTTAATTCTCTTTTTCAGTATTATTGAACTTTTATTTCTATATATCGTAATAATATATTATTTTTTTTTAATCGAACTAAATGAAGTATAATTGAGTCTTTATATATGTAATTGTATATTAAAATAATTTGTAGATATTACTGTATGTATATTAATAAAATATGAATAGAAAAGACATTTTTGGAACTTCATGTCTTAATAAACCACACAATAAGTTCATTTATATTTTTCCATTAATTTGAAATTTTTACATTTTTAAAAAATTATAATTTCTCTAAGTTCCAGCAGAGAAAATCCGTGTTGGGAGGGATTATCAAGTTATTGTTCCAGAATTTGTTCCAATCAGTGGTATGTTATTTAAACAAAATTATTAATTTCAGGTTCTTTTTGCATATACATTGTAATTTAAAAAAAATTTCTTTCAAGTTCATATTTTTACTTTCATAATTATAGATTTTATATTTTAGAACGACGATTAGATCAATGTCCTGATAGAGCATTGCTGGTATGGTCTCCTACTACTGATATACCTGATCAAAAATGTAAATATCAACTATTTTATTTATTTGATTTTTTATAATACATATATCATATAAATTTCTTTTTTCTTTATAGTGGATGAATATATCATATTAGCAAAGGAAAAGTATGGCTATAATGGAGAACAAGCATTAGGAATGTTATTTTGGCACAAACATAATTTAGAGCGTGCTGTATTAGATTTAGCTAATTTTACACCATTCCCTGATGAATGGACAGTAGAGGACAAAGTTCTTTTTGAACAAGCATTTCAGTTTCATGGGAAAAGCTTCCATCGAATTCGTCAAATGGTAGAATCTTTCCTGAATTAAAAATTAAAAAATACAAGAATTATATAAAAAGTTATTAATTTTTTTGTCTTACATTTACAGTTACCAGATAAATCTATTGCCAGCCTTGTTAAATATTATTATAGCTGGAAAAAGACACGGACTAGAACATCACTAATGGATAGACAAGCAAGGAAACTAACGAGTGGTGGGAAAGAAGGAGAAAATGGTAGTGAAAATGGGAGTGAATTAGGTTCGAATACAGACAGTGAATCAGAAGAAAAAGTAAGACATATTTTTCAGATATTTAACAAATGCATGCACTTGATGTCCATGAAAAAGAATAAATTTTCTCTCTCTCTTTCTATCTAGAATAATATTTCATATTATAAACTATCATAAAATATCAGTTTTTAAATATTTTAGTAATTACAAATATAAAATTGTTTTATTAATTAGAATAACAAATTTATTTTCTTTGCTTGTTAACTTTTTTTACAAATAAAGTTAGAGCTTTTTATTACCATTTTAATTTTGCTATTTTTTTTATCAAGTTATGTTAAGTAAATTAACGTTTGTGCTATTGCGTGTGGTAGTGTTCTCCTCTTGCTGCATTTTAATGCCATGGCACTGGCTCGAAATCGTACATATCTAATATGCAGTAATATGCGTCTAAAAAATGTATCCACACGGTAACGTATTCCATGCGGTGAATAATACGAAAATGATAAAAACACTGATCTACAATTGGTAAAAATTATCAGAACTATGGAATTAAGAGACGAATATGGAATGAACTAATATAATATAAAAAATGCAACTTAGATACATTAATGTTAAACTTCTATTTTTCGTATCTTAATAATTTTCTGAACTATTAAAAAAATCTATATAGCATCAATAATACAAGACTAAAGCTAGTTAAATTATCGTTGCATCGTGTATGAACGTAAATGTGGAACGTTCTAGAAATGGACGATCCACCGCGGAATACGTCGTGGAAAGAACCAAGCTGTGCCAGGAAGCCAAGGCACTGACGCCAAAGCCCCATCCGACTCGGAAAACGCCCCTCAGGTTCAGGTACTCAGCCTAAACCTTACCCTGTTGCATAGCATAGTATGCTTATTATATTTTGCTATTATTTTTACCGTCCCGTATTTATTATTTCTCTGCCCTACATCTTTTTTTTTTTCTTTATCAAAAAGAACAAAATTTTGCGAAAGTAATCTATATAGTAGAATTGATAGGCTGAAACCTTACTGAGGAAAAAATGTTGAAGCCCAAAAATTATCTAATACAAGGGAGATCTAAATATCTCATGAACTTATTAATTCGAAAGAAATTATTGGCTTTTTATTACTTAAAAGTTTGACTAAAATAATAAAACTATAAAATGTTCGGAGCTTCTAATTTTTTATGGCGGGCCGAATTAACGTTTCTAGATAGAATTTTAAATACTCTCATGTATATATTTCATTCTTTTCGTAATAAAAAATTTCTAAAGATTAGTTTAGTTACATGTTAGATAAATATTAACGGATGGAAAGGGTGGGGGGATTGTCAGAATATATTTTAAAAGGGTATTATGTGTTGTAGGGCTCGTGTAGCAACTGTGGCGTTGCTTGTCATAGTGTTCGTGCGACGCCGAAAGGACATGCGTGTCACAGCTGCTATCTGCACTGGAGGTCAGTGAGCGCAAGTTAAATAAAATTTCAATAATTGAGAAACTATTAGAAACTTTTCTTAAAATTAGAATGTTCATGCACATATTTCATCATGAATTAAAGAATTATAGGAAATTAATTTTATATATTTAATGAGTAAAGTAATAATACATGTATCACAAAACTTTTTAAAATATACTTTCATAAGAATGCATGAGCATTCTTATTTATGTTAGTTAATTTTAAAGGAAGTTTCAAGAACAAAGTAATTGTAGATCAGATATATCACTGATAAGAAAATATTAGAAGTATACATTACAAATTTATTTAAATGATTTAGGCGAACTGGTGTAGCAAGACCATTAAGTTCCATGCCAGGTCGAACAAATAAAAGAAAACCACCTCGCGGTCTCGTTGTTAATCACGATGATTTAGCAGCATTGGCTGGTCAACCCAATCAAGCAAACAACAGCTTACAAGCGATTGACACCGAAATTGTTAGCCTAAAACGCCAAGTACGTTTCACAATAAAATAATATGGAACGTGTGGATACATTTTTATATAGAAAATCTATATAATTTATTGCTCAATTAAGAAAATTTGAGTTAGTTGAATAAAATTTTCAATTTTAATACACAGATACAATCAAACAAACAGCAAGTAAGCGCATTGAAACGTAAAACAACTGATGGTATTGATGATTTACGACCACCGGAAGTATCCAGCCGTATAAATGCTCGTTGGACAAATGACGAATTGCTCTTGGCCGTACAAGGTGTCCGAAAATATGGGAAAGATTTTTCTGCGATTGCTGATGTAATCGGAACCAAAACGGAAGCTCATTTGCGGTCATTCTTTGTAAATTATCGACGAAGGTATAATTTAGATGCTGTCTTGAAAGAATATGAAGCTGAAAACGGTCCGATATTAATTGACGATGAAAAAGAAGAAAAGGTAAAATATTTACAACTTATTCTGCTTACGTTATTAATAGATATTATTGGATATCAATGTTTCAGATGGATGTGGATCAGCCTAATGAAACAGCTGAGTCATCTCAAAAGACGAAATCATCCGTAGGTCTTGGACAAACTGCTAAATAACAAATGACTATACTTTTGAATACCGGCAAACGTGAAAAGAATAATCATAGGCACTTTGATCATCGATAATATTCTGTAAGAGGTATTTGTTCATAATACAGTTTGCAAGTTATATTTTTAATTTTACTACGTTACGCAATACTAATGCAATACTGCATTAGAAACATCAAGTACAAGCAACAGTTTTCATTGAACTTATGCGTGAATCAATAATTCATAGAAAGGAATAGGAATAAATTAATAGGAACAAAAATATGTGAATTTATTTAGCTAAACTTAATTTTGCATATGTCTAATATGGATTTTATTAAGCAATATGGAAGAAACGTAATTCTATTAAAGACATCTAATGTCTAATTCTAAGTATAGATAAATTAAATTAAAGATGAATACATCCAAGTGCGAATAATAAGTATGTCTGCAACATCCATTGTACATAATCATGGATGCATAGTAAGTTTCTTTCGAATAAATCAACTGTATTGTGTAGCATATAATATTTGTAGATATACATAAGGGATATCGAAGTCCCATTTTAAATGAAAGTAATTTAAAAAACAAAATTATTCATTTTAAATGAAGAAAGATTCAAAGATTAATAAATGAATGAAAGATTGATACAACTGTAAAAATATTGAAAAAATGCTATAGTTTACAATGTTCAGAAAGTCAGGCATGATTCAGTAACTTCGATTTCGTATGCAGATAATCAACGGTCTTCAACGATTTTTTATTTATGTTCAAATATTAACTAGATATTATTCTAACGATTTGTCGCTACAATGAAGCTGTGTTTGTATTAATTTCAAGTTTTGCATGCACTTTATGTCGACTTATGTCATGTATATTTAATTTTTTATAAAGTGTTTATAAGAAATTTACATGTTCTATGTTACGAAACTTAGAGTAAAAAGAATATATAGATAAGAAAAAAATATAGAGAGCAGTCACTTATTTATATTCCATTTATGTAAAATGTTCTTAAACAGTTTTCATGATTATTTCGTAATTACATAAATCGAAAAAGAATTCTTGTCTTGTGCCTATACATTTTTGGGCGTATGAAAATGAAGGAAAGAACAGTAAAATTTTAAAAAATTCAACTTTAAAAATTGAGAAGATATTTCTCTTCTTTCCCATTGCTTCCTGTTTATATAATATGTATTCAAAGTATAACATTGAAATTTAGCGAGAATTAGACAATCTTCCATTCTTTATTAAAGTAAATAAAAATTTGGAGAACAAGAGAAATTCTTCCAACTTTTAAATTTTTCATATAATTGATTATGAATACTTGAAACTGTAACAATTTCATACTGTTCAAATCATTCGCACGTATATTATGATTCACATCATTTGTGAAGGTACTAGCAAAAATTTAATGCAATCATTGCCAAGTTATTTTACTTAAAAATGAAATCAATGATCGCGTTGAATGATATATTATTAAAAGAATAATGCTCAAGGAAATAATACAATTTCATTCACATTTTAACAAAAAAAAATTTAATATTTTATTAAAATACATCACAATAGAAATTTTTTTATTAGTTTTATAGAATAACAAACTTGAGAGAATGAAAATCGAATATATCAAATTGAAAAGAATATATTTTTATGGCTTGCTGCTGCATACTCAATCCATGTGTATAAAAAACAAAAAGAAAAAATAATGGTTCCTGATATTTCTATTGTATTATGCAAAATTATGTGTATACTAAAATTGCCCATACTTCAAAATGATGGTGCTTCTATATTTAAAAGCACAAGATTTTGTACTCCTATAAAAAGGGAGTATTTTACTTGTATAATAAAAAATTATATTGAATAATTTTAATTCGACAAAATCTTTATACAAAAAAGATGTTTTTTATAAATTTCCCGAAATGCTTGTGTAATGTTAAATATTCGAACAAATAAGTGTATGTATATTAATCCGTATACACAATCCTATCTTAGAAGAAATTATGTCGTCAATTTTCTAGGTTTTAATAATAATTGTAAAAGATATAAATTTAGTTTGGAAGAAATAATTATTATTAGACATCATTCTCAAGATAAACTTACTTCCAATGATTTTTTACTGTTTTGCGAAAGAACATTTAAACATCATATACCTGTAACTTTGCTTATAGTTTCATGTGTACATCCACATTTATTATTAATAGCAATAGCAATAAGACCGTTAGTTTAATGTTTGTCTAGGGTAGAGTCTACTACTTAATGTTAACCGTTTGAGTCTCAGGGGTCTTTGAAAAAATAGGGTCGAAAAATCCCGAACAGTGCAATAGCGCTTGTCTTAATCAATTGCGAAGAGAAATAAGCGGCGCAATAGCGCTCGTCATATTTGTTATTTTTATGAAATATTATATAATTATTATTAAATAATATTATATAATATTATATTTTTTATTTTAAAATGCAAATTAAAATTAAAAATATTTTAAAATGCATAAAATGCATGAAATTATATATGCATACTATTAGTTTATAAGTATTTCAAGTTTTGTTTAATAAAAATTATTGAGAAGATAACGATGAAATACAAAATACCGTCAGTCGTCCGTAACGTTCAAATGTACTGGAACTTTTCGACACAAAATCTAAACAGCACGATCACGCTGCTTGGGACTCAAACGGTTAGTTAAAAAAAAAAAAAAAAAAAAAAAAAAAAAAAAAAAAAAAAAAAAACCCGCAAGCGTGGGTGCACGATTTCTTTAACAAAAGATGGTATTCTTGAAAATGATTATGAGATTAGGTACACCGTAGAAATTATTATATAACATGGATGTAAATAGAAATGATCACCAAAGAAATTTACTGTAATCGTTAGCGACATATCACGAAGGCGGATGAAATAGCCGACAAAGAAGACTATCTCGTCAAACAAATAGCTCGCAAAACTCAAATGAAAAAGTATATAATACGATTAGAAGTAAATAGAAAATTATTTGAAATCTTCTGTCCTTTTTTAAATACAATACTCCATTCAAGCATAATGTAATGATTGTAAAACATTAAAACTTTTAATGTATAGTACCTACATAGAAAAGCATTTGAATTTATTTGTATAATAAGCAAGGAAAAGTTAACTTTCAAAAATATTCAATGAAAAATAATCTGTTATGTTCTGATCGTTTTTATATTTTTAGTACGTGCAATTCTTTCACACACGAAAGCATGGCGCAGTGTTCAAATATATTATTAAATATAAGCTTTCATAGTTTAAGATTGAAGAAGGAAGTCACATTCAAATATTTTGCTATGTGGATGTTCTCTTTTCGTGCTAAAGGAACTTCTTTCTTCAATACTTCTTTAATTACGAATGCATTTAAACAAAAGATGATGGACTGTCAGTTTCAAACGAATGAACTTGCTTGATGTCCAGATATACTTTTGAAATTGAATTTTTGTAATTTTATATATACGATATATATTGCCAATTATTAGAATGTTTGCGTAAGATTGTTCTGATAATTCATGAAGCACATTGACGTTATACAATACTTTTAACTTGCACGGACAACAAAATTTTAGTTTAACGATTAGAAATATTATGTATTTTGAACAATATTACGATAAATTTATTATATTTGATAACGTTGTGTAAGGGTGTTAATTGTAGATACGGTAAAGTATGAACAACGGGACATATTAAACGATGAAAATTACACAGTATGTAATATACATATATTCTATGATCGTTCAAAATTTTCTAATATTTTAAGGCAATTAATGTAGCATAATGTAAATATAAAGTTACAAGCTTCGTGAATGTATACACATTCATATGTCCGTAAAATGTACAGATGTATTTATTCAGAACTACATATTAAATATTTCTTGTGTACTTTGATAGGCTAAAAAGCATTTATTTCGAGACACCTTAATAAAAAAATTATAAGTATCTAGTTATAAAGAGTACTCCGTTATTGCTTATCGTTTATTCATTAAAATTGTACATTACATATTATTATTAGCTATAATTCTGTATTACAATTTTTTGTTTCATTAATAAATAATTTACATACTTAGTATTTAAAATAGTTTCTAAATTCATATCATCGAAATAACATTCTCGTTGCAGTTGATATTTGAATTCATGCGTTTCATTATCGCATTCTATCATACTATCTTTTGTAGAGTAATTATCATGGCTGTGCTCCTTTCGTTTCATGTAATAGAAACAAAGATTTAGAAACTTCGACTCTTCTCTATAAAAAGGATTATCATCATGGTAGAAAGGATTTTCAATAGCCGTGTTACTATCAAAATACTTAATACTGTGTGTGAACAATTTTACGAAAAATAGATTCATATCGTTATCCGTAGGAAAATTTAATTTTTCGAGCATTACTTCGGATAATAGTCTTTGATATATAAGTTCATCATGCCCTAAAGCATTATATTCAGTATTAATTGTCTGTAGAACATGCACCCTTAAATTTTCCGCAATAATTTCGCGTATCTCTGTAATTTCATCTTTCAGTAGAATTAAACAGCAATGTAAAATACTTAATTTAGTTTTGCTTGTTAATTCTGCAAATCGATGAACTAAGAATTGCATAAGTTCAACTGCGATTCGTCTCATGTGTTCTTCTTCATGAACACTTAATTTGAGTGTATAGGATAGTACCTCGTCTATCATTGCCTCGTTTCGAGAAAAAATTATCAATATGCATTTTAAACTCCATAAATTATAATATCTTACAGTTTCTAATTTTTCAATAAACGAAATTTCTACTATTTTCGTAATATCTAATTCATTTATATCTAATAGCGGCCAATGTTTCAAAGTTTTCAAAATGTAATTTATCATTGCATTTAAAAGTAGTTCATTACATCCGTATTCATTCAGCAATACACGTTTGAGTAAAATTTCCAAAATTGGGATGCTACATGACACATGATTTAAAAAAGAAATACTTTGATCGATACAAGGGGAGTACAAAATTTTATGCAAAATATCAATATTAACGTTATTAGTACGGTTTATATAGTCAGCATATAACTTTGTAGAAAAGTCTACAAATTGGAAAAATCCTGGTTTTATTTTCTCAGAAGAGAGTAAAAATCTGTTTCCGTTAAAAATAAATATGTCTTCTTCAGATATCTCATCGGAAATAAATTCTTTTAGTTGTAAAAATAGCGTTTCAATCATGTAACATATTTGTGAGCTACATTCTCCTTTCGACATATTACTCCAAATTCGTAATATTTTTCGAAATCGCAGCCATTCTGGAGATTTTTCTAATCCACGATCAGCGTATCGCTTAACATTCGAACACACATTTATACTTTCAATTTCAACGGATAATTTTTCTTTGAGAAATTTCATAGTTAAAAAATAACCATGGATTAAATTAACACTCTGACATGAAGAAATATCGCACTTTAATTTCTGAAGCTCGAGTTGAATTTGTAAAAAGTCTGTTAATGCTGCATAAGCTTTTGCAGCTAAGAATCTAACATAGAAAATAGGATTTCCAATCAGCATACAAAGTAAGTATTTTACTTTTGATACATAATTTTGCGAGGAATAATCAATTAAGTTGCAAGCACTACATGAAAATTTCGAAAGGAGTATAAGAATATGAACGATATTCGAATGTAAATATAGATCAGTAGAGAACCTTGTAAAGGTAAATGAAAACCTATGTAATTCTTTCATGGCATAGTCAGCAAGTAGTGGGTAATGTGTAACAAAATGATTAATGGAATAACCATTTCCAAAATCTAAGGTATCCCCATAACTTTGGCCTATTAATCTTGGAACTATTGAACCAAATAATTGTAGACTTGCATTTCTGATAGTCCATATTTCTGATTCCAAATATTTAAAACAAGTTAGTGAAATTCTTTCCATGTATGGAGTTAACTGTGCGTTTATTTCTTTATCAGCTACTAAAGCCCGTAGAAAATATAAACGTCTTGCCCATGGAGAATCGTGTTGAAATTCTATGCTCTTCAAATTCTCATCAGAAACATCGTCTAACAGGTCTAATAATTTTTGTACTGCAAAATGCAAAAGAGGTCTATCTGGTCGATTATCGCTAACGACAATTCTATGAAACATAATTGATAATCCAGCACCTCTTCTGGTAATGTTTAAAGAATCCATAGAATTATTTTCTAATATACGCAATATATGTGTTTTTGGCAAATTAGAATACTTAGCTTCTTTGCACAAACATCTGAAATGACATAATCGCTAGATATTTAATTTTCCTATTATCCTATCAATATGAATTATACCTCGTTAATTGTCCAATTGCCGCACCCGCTGCTTCCACTACACCTTTGTGTCTACATCTGAGTAATACAGTAATGATAACATTTGCGGAACGTTTAACTGTATCGTCGGAATACATTAATGTACCTATTTCACAAGCTATTTCACAGGAGACCTACATAGAAAATATGCTTTATTATCTTACTTTTGTTTACAAAGAGATATATTTATTAAAATTAAACAATAAAGGTTAAAACTTTTACCTTTAAAGACATCCAAATGCAAGAGATGAGTACCTGATGTGCAGGAGTTAAACTTAAATCATCGAAATTGATGTTGTCTATCTTACTGTTTTTAATAGCTTCATTAATCGCTAATCCCATTTCTGCGAACGACGATGAATATTCTACAAATTCAGTTACAATTTAATCTAAGGCAAGATATACTTTAGACTTCAATGAAATTGAATAAAATATACCTGTATTTTTGGATTTTGAAGAAAATATATATAGAAAAAAATCTGTAGCATCTTCCAATAGATACAATATTTTTTCAATAAATTCTGAAGATATATTAGAACTTTCTTGACCATTTTGAAAAGCAATATTTAATAAAGCAGTCATCACGCCATAAAATGGTTTATTTTGAACAATTGCCCTTAGTACATCTTCTTTCATTTGTATTAACTGATTCGTAGCTTCATTAAACAAGAAATCCGAATATTTAAACTGATCATTATAATCCTTATGATCTTGTAAAATATTCAAAGGCAACCATTTTACTAAAATTGACATAAGAGCCGCACCACTTTCAATTTCATAGAATTTAGAAGAATTACAATTTTTCAATGCCGTGTGAAATAATATCTAAATTAATAATGTCCTTTTTTTTATAATGAAAAACCAACTGTTCAGAAAAAGGTGAATAATTTCTTACCTGCTTTTCTACATGAGACAAAATATCTTTATTGAAATAATTAAGAATAATAGAAGCAGCTAATTGCTTGACATCAAGTGCAGAATCTAATACAAGTCTTAATAAGATAAATAAACTCCTTCTATTTGTGAATTTCCAGTTTCCAGTTATTATTAAATGTTTTTCCAGCAATGAAATGCACAAAACATTTTCGACATTGGACTTATTTGTGACAAAGCCATTGGTAAATGAAAGTATGGCTCTATATAAATTTAAGCCTAGAATTTTTCTTTGATAACAAGAACCAATTTCAAAACAATCCAAAAAGAATTCATGTAACCAATGTGTAATGTAATACACATCTTGTATACTGTTTGAATTATTATCACACATTTTTAGAACGTTAGTATAAAATATTTTAAAATATTTGACAATCCCATCTCTCATGTACACTGTTGTACTATTTGCATTGTGGCATAAAAAATGTTGTACTGTAAAAAACTGATCTCTATTTTCACTGTATAATCTAGTTATTTGATAACAATTTATGGCAAATCCATTCAATCTTATGATTTCTTTATTATGATTTATATAACATTCTATCTTTGCTTGTTGTGGAAGATCAATGTGCATTTCACAAGCCAATTTTTGGAGATGTGAACGTAAAAAATGTTCTCTTATATCTGTGATTAAATTCCATAAATAAGGTAAAAGATTTCTGTACTTTTTAATAACTGGTTCAAGCCAATGTTTGTAGAGTAACTGAAGAGCATTATGATTTTCACTGAAATTAAATATCCATATTTTGACATTCGAATTTTCCATTATTTGTAAAAGTTTGGTAGTTTAACTCACTTCTCTGACGATTCCCAATGATGAAAGAGGTAGTTCATTATATGTCCAAAGGCTTCTTTCCATTCATTTTCGCTTAATTTTTTTACAATAGCAAGATAAACTTTTGTACCAGCAGAACGCAAATAATATTTTGTTAAGCTAGTACATAAAGAAAATAAAAAGTCATAAGATGTAATAATTTTGATTTTGTTCAAAACTTCGCAAATTTCCACAAGTATATCATATTTTAATTCATTCTGCCAAGAAATTGTATTGACACAATGCTTAAACAGATACTCCAAATATCCATTATATTTGTTTTCCATGATTTTCAGGTACATGTTAAAAATAAGTGCTGAATTTTGCTTACTTATGTCATTGATAGCATTACACCAATTTGAAAAGATAATTGCTTCAAGTCTCTGTTCTACTTCCGAATATGTACTCCAAAAATCTGTGTTTATGGTTCGTTGCAACCACATGTATAATATTTTGTATGCGAAATAAGAATGTTTAGTATATCTTATACAATGCTCGAATATAACATCGAAAATGAGAAAACAAATATCATTAGAATATATTTTACTGCAATTTACTTGTAAATACCCATAAGCGCAAATCAGTTTAAATAATCCGGATTCAACAGTATTATACTTTTTATTGAAGATGTATACTTCATTATTTTTAGAGCTCAAAAGATTTGTAAAAGTTTCTTTTAAAAATACTAAATTAGATTGCATTGACAATAAAGCAAAAAATGTATGAGAAGCCAACAAGGTTCTCTCTCTTTTTATTTCTGTATTCGAAGCAAAAGCTCCTATAATGTGTATATAAACTGGTTGCCATTGTTTTAAATGCTCATCATTCCAGGATTCTTTGCATGATGAAGCAAAGCTTATCAGTTTCTAAAAAGACAACAACAAAATACTTTATGTTTATGTAAAGTAATCTAATAGACATTAATCGTTTTTAAATGAAATTTTAAATTAATAGAATCATAAAATACTAACTCTGAAAATAGCAGTGTCTTCTGCACATGTTTGTAACTCTTTGATTACATAATTCAATTCCATATTTTTTGTACACATTTTGTTATTGTAATTTAGTAACAGAAGATTCAATTTAATAATTATGTATATTATATATATTTTTGTACCCTACTCATACGTGTTTGTATTTGTTGTTTGAAAATTAAAAACTGCTTTTGAAGTTTGTGCAGTTGCATCAGATTTGTCTGTTTTGTCTCCATCAAGGCTGCATGTCCTGCAATTAATATGTAATAATGACATTCTTTAAAATTTTGTTTTTTAAGCATAAAAAAATTAATAAAAAACAAAATTAATGCCTGCAAAACCATAAAAAAACGTTTAAAAATTCAAAAAGTAATGAATTATTGGTTTAAATGTAAATAAGCATATCATCCAGCAGCCATAATATTAGCCTCTATGTGTAAAATAATTGAGAAAGAAAATATGATCTGCTTTTAATATAATGGATTAAGGATCATCATACAATATAAGAAGACAATATTGTTACTTGCATTTGTTTTATTATAAGTAATAAAAATAAGAAAACTTAATTTAGAAACAATTTAATAGCTATTAGTTCAAATGTAATAAATTATAAATTACAATTGCTAAATTAGTTTTATATTTTATGTTGCATTTTGTTCTTCAGGAACATACCCCCCTTGTTCTAGCTGCTCTTTGAATTTCAAATACTCTCGTTTACGATCAAAGTGTTTTACCTAGTAAAAAGTGATAAACATGAAGATTTAATAAAAGAGATACAGGCATTACATATAGGAAAATTATTTCCTTTACTGTTACTTATTGTACTTCATAAGTGAAAAACATAATATTACAATTCTTCAATTATTATAATAAAGTACAAGATTTACCCATAGTGCAGGACAAAACTTTTCATATTGATCTCTAAATTTTTTACACTCTGTTTCTGTTTTACCATCATCAAGACACTTCCAATATTCATCTCTATGATTCCAACATTTTGCACGATCTTCTTTACTTGGAAAAGACATCCTAAAATAATCCAATTTGTATATCCCATTATATATTACACATTTATGCTTTCTTTTTTTAAATTAATATGCATTCCTTTCCTTTAGCTTTACAAACTTATTAAATAAATTTTTATGTATTTTTTAATAAAAAGGAAATTACAATGTTAACATAAAGAATTAGTTTGCACTTACCTATATTATATATTATAGAACTAAAACTTTTTCGGAATTGAATAAATTTTCACTTACAAATTCAAAATGTGTTACAAATACTTATTTTTACAGAAATTAAAAATAAGAACCTTAAAATAAAACAAAATGATTACATAATCTTATAGCACTATAGTGTAATTTATACTCCAAAAATCATAAGGAAAAATTGAACTTTTTTATTTTTTAATTTAAAAACGACTTTCAGAGATATAGCTTAGTGATTCAATTTTTTAATTTATTGTATTGAACGTGATCTGTGTTATAGGTTACTCAGGACAATAAATTTCATTTTATGAAATAATTTATAAAGTTTTTAATATTATAAAGGCATATATACATAAATAAAACAAGTAAATTAAAATTTGTATTATTTATGTATTTTACCTTCATATAAACTTTATTTTTATGCTAATAATGGAAAATAAAAACTAACCTGTTTATTAGTTTCCTTAAGATAAACCATGGAGTACTACAACACAAGATTATATAAAATTTTGTTGTATCGAATTTACATTCGCTTTTTACAGCTATATATAATCCTTATTTTTTAATTTATTGTAAAACAGTATAAATATTCAACACAAATAAAGAGTCTTTGCAAGCATAATTTATTATTCTTAATGTGTACAGTCAAAAAATAGTACTTTATCGTTTAAATTAGGATAAAAAATGAATTTTAATCCAATTATTTTACAAATAAAAAAGCACATGGGTATCCATATTTAATATTTCCACATGTACTTACTTACTAAATGGAAATGAAATCAGTGTTGCCAATACCAATATATTAATTTGTGATTTTTAGGAATGAGATTTATTTCTAGCTAAATCCGTATAAAAGTGGTAATACACTATCAATAAAAAATTAGAAATCTATTAACGACATTGATACTGGAATGAATTAAATTGCCACATTTATACTGTTAACATATAGCTCTGTTATTCTTATTTTATTGTGTACACACATACAAATACATGTGTATTAATATTCAATAAGTAACAATTACAAATTTCAAGTTCACAATGCAACATTCAACTTAATATGTGAAGGATGAAGCATTCAACATTATTAATTCAAATATATTATATATCTCTTATAGTAGTAAAAACATACCAAATTTCTTTATACAATGCGAAAAACAATTTTCTGTTTAAAATACTTCAATAATTAATAGTGTTAAATGCATCATCCTATGTACTTAAAAAGTAAAAGGTAATATTTTCTATGTAAGATAAATTATAACTAAAACTATAACAAAGCATGTGAACAACATTCCACCAACTAGGATAAATCCATCCTGTCTTGCTCTCTGTTCTATTAGTCTCATTGTGGTTTGTGAAAGTCCTAATGTATTCCCAATATCTATTAATTTCCTATGAGCCCCTTTTAAAGTTATTCTTTGTGATCTCAAACTATCCAAAATACTACTACCACTTTGAAGAAGATCATCCATACCACTAACTGCATTTCTTAAACTATGATTGTGTTGTACATTATGATCTATCATAATATCAACATGATCATTTGTGGTAAATGTCCTAGACAGCAATGCTTCCCTTTCAGCTTCTTCTCTTTGCTTTCTAATCATTTTGTTGCGCCATGAATTTAAAGCAGCTGTGAGATGACGGCTATCATATTTCAGTTGATCCACGCGCATTTTAGCATTCTGTCTTTGAGATATAGGGCCTTTACGGCATAATACATCTAATTTCTCGCAATTACTAAAATGTAAGAGCATGAAATTGTATATTATTATTTCATAATATTTTTATAAAATACATATATACATGCAAGTAAAATAAATGTATCTATGAATTTTGTATAGATTTATGACTTTTTTGCATAATTGCCTACATAAAAATATAAAAGTTTTTTTAAATAACTACCTGTTGATGAGGTTTATTTTTGATTCTATGTTGTTTTCTATTTCTTTTACATCCAGGTTAGGCGTTTTTTTCTCAAGTTGTGAGAAAAGATGTTGTGTTTCTTGGACCAGTTTGTTTGTTTGATGATATAGAGTTTCCATACTTAATAATAAATGGTTCCATTCGTATTTCGACAACTCGTGTCGGACCGTGTGCGAAAGTTATGACGTGTACATACAAATACTACTGTTACTGTCAGATCATTAAATGGGATATCTGTAACAGTGGTTATCAAAATCTATCAGAGGATAACTTCCAATATCTTTTAGATAGAATAATGATAATAGATCAAACTTCAAAAAGCAAATAAATGAAGAGGGCCACATATGAGATAGGCCAAAGAAAAAACTCAAAGTGTTAAGATACATTACACGTATAAATAAAGGAGCAGACCCTGAAAACCATGCTAATACTATACAAATCATTGATAAAATCGGTAATAGAATACGGAATTAACATATACTTTCCAACAGGAAACCATTAAGCAAAAAAACAGAAAAAATATAACATGCAGAATAGCCATGCGCTATAATATAACAACGCCAATCAACGTGATGAATGCGGAAGTAGTTATCATGAACATAGAAAATAGGATCGAATTAGTAACAAGAAAGTACAGCATTAAGAAAAAAGCAGACTCCATAGAATAGAGATATAAAGATAGAGTGCGTGAGTGAGCTGAAAAAAAATATATGAATAGAAAGAGAATGCTGCATAGAAGCCCCTTATGTCCTTGTCTAAAAAGGCATACACATTAGTACTTCGTACGTTGTACAGTAAATATGGAAGTGTAAAACCGGCTAACGAGTGGCGTCAATGAGCGTGCCTGATTAGACAAGCACAGACAAGCCCTCTATGCAGCATTCTCTTTCTATTCCCATATCACATCTACCTATACGGTAACATATGACTCGCGCACTTTATCTTTATTCTATGGCAGATTCATACAGCGCGACACTAGGGAGAATAAAAGCATAGTAAATATCACCGTTATAGACGCCCACACAAGAAATGATTATACAATAAAAACCTTTAAAAAATAAACCCGCTCAGGATGATTTTTTTATTTATTAAGTTATGAAATAACTAAAATTTTCTTTTTTTTAATCAAAAATAAAACAATTCTTGTCTGCTTGAATGAAACGGAAACTACTGACATCTTTAGGTTTAAATCGTATATAAGACATTTTTGTAAGTCAATGAAATTTATGTTGGTAAATATAATTAAAAGATTAATTAATCTATTGGATGTGTAATTTTTATTGCATAATAGAGTTTACACAACCTTTTTTAATTTACAGTGGGTTATTTATGACCATGATATATATTGGCTGAGAATAATAACCAAATTGTGTTTGTCGCATGTAATACCTTCTAAAAGAAAATCTATCGTTCTTACAAATGGATATCGGTGAATTATTATCGTACAAAGTAAGTTTGTAAAACAGTATTATTTATGATACGAAAATTTGTATTATCTAAAATTTTGATGTTAACCTAAGTACACACAGTACATACAAGTTATTTTTATTTGCTATTCTGTGTTCATTTTGTATAGCCACCAAATACACCGAAACGACCAGTAGCAGGAGAAGAAGATGATGAAGATGAGTGGGAAAATGCTAAGAAACCTAAAAGAGTAATTAAAACTCCATATCATGCACGTCAAAGGCAACAGAGAGAAATCGAAGTGACTCCAGTTAGAAGCAGTGAACCCCCTACACCTATCAGAGCTGCTTTACCTTCACCAGCAAATGATGTTGTTGAACCACAGCTGACAGAGAAAGAAAAGCAAGATATTTTAAAATACGTAGAAACTGAGGCTCCAGAAATAGAGGCATTAGATGAAGCAACATTAAAGAGAATGGTTCTTCTATTTGAAAAAAGGGCTCTTAGGAACCAAGAAATGAGAGTAAAATTCCCTGATCAACCAGAAAAGTATATTATTTTCTAGCATTATGCATGAAAGATCAAACTTAAAATATGATTGAAATTATATTTTAAAATTTAATAGATTTATGGAATCAGAAGTAGAACTGCATGAAACTCTCCAAGAACTTCATGTCGTTGCAACAAATCCAGATCTATATCCTTTAATGGTGGAGTTAGGTGCTGTACCTTCACTGCTTGAATTATTATCTCATGAGAATACGGATATAGCAGTTGGTGTAGTGGACCTTTTGCAAGAATTAACAGATGTAGATATTTTACATGAAAGCCAAGAAGGTGCTGATACATTGATTGATGCTTTATTAGAACAACAAGTTTGTGCTCTTCTTGTACAAAACTTAGAGCGACTGGATGAATCAGTAAAGGAAGAAAGTGATGGAGTTTATAATACTCTAGGTAATTATTATTGTAAGTTGATGAATACTGTACTTTGAAATCAAAGTAAATATTACAGTACATTTTTTTCAGCTATTTTTGAGAATCTTTTAGAGTTTAGGCCAGAACTGTGTGGGGATGCAGGGAAACAAGGATTAATGCAATGGCTCCTAAGGAGAATCAAAGCAAAAACACCATTTGATGCTAATAAGCTTTATGCTAGTGAACTTTTATCTATTCTTTTGCAAAACACACCAGAGAATAGGTTACTTCTTGGTGAACTTGATGGAATTGATGTGTTATTACAACAATTAGCGGTAATATTATTTATATTTTCCCTTTTTCTATATATTTTTTGTATTCTTTTTTTTTATATTTTAACTTTAAAATAATAAAATAATATTTTGTTTTTAAAATAATTTCTATTAATTTTAGTATTACAAAAGACACGATCCTCAAACAGCTGAGGAGCAAGAAATGATGGAAAATTTATTCAATGTTTTATGTTCAAGTTTAATGGCAACTGTAAACAGAGATAGATTTTTAAGGGGAGAAGGACTGCAACTTATGAATTTAATGTTGCGAGAAAAAAAAATGTCTAGGAATGGTTCTCTTAAAGTAAGTAGCAGGTTAAAATTTATATTTAATTTGTTTCTTAATATCGATAAACAACAATGTTATATTTCAGGTATTAGATCACGCCATGAATGGCCCAGATGGAAAAGATAATTGTAGTAAATTTGTTGATATTCTCGGATTGAGAACAATATTTCCATTATTTATGAAAACACCAACAAAAAATCGGAAGAGAATGCTTACAGCGGAAGAACACGAAGGTAACTAAACCATGAGAGATTTTTCTTAATTACGTTTGTCTACGATATTTTCACGAATAGTTATTGTTGTAGAACATGTAGTATCAATTATAGCAAGTATGCTGAGGAATTGTAAAGGCCAACAACGTCAAAGATTGTTGAGTAAATTTACGGAAAATGATTACGAGAAAGTGGATCGATTGATGGAGCTCCATTTCAAATATCTTGAAAAAGTGGAGGAAGTTGAAAAAAATACAAAGGTTAGTAAAAAGATATGAATTTTGAAGATATTTTATTTGATAATATATTCAATGATATAGGAAGATGAAGATGAAGAAGAATCGTACCTGAGAAGATTAGATGGTGGATTGTTTATTTTACAATTAGTAGATTATGTATTATTAGAGGCGTGTACCGGTTGTCCACCGGCAGTTAAACAACGAGTAACACGAATTTTAGCTCAAAGAAGAGCTTCTTTAAAAACTATAAGGCATATCATGCGAGGTATGTTTTTTATTATAATATTTTAGTATTATTTTATTTGCTTTTAATTTAATTATTTTGTTTAGAATACGCGGGAAATCTTGGCGATGCTGGAGATTCGGAATGGAGAGAAGCAGAGCAACAACATATATTGCAATTAATCGATAAATTTTGATGTATACTTTTTAATGAAAGAGTTAAAAACTTTAAGCTTTTTGCCTTTTTGTAAATTTTTTCCAGAAGTAGTAATCCTATGGATATCTATCACATGTGTAAAATATATCATTAGAAATATTCATTTTTATATGCAAAAATTAAAAGAAGCGTTTGTAAAAAATTAAACGAGTGTCATATATTTTATCACAGTTTTATTTTGTGTACAAGTAAGTTGTGAAGCAAGCACTATATCAAATTATACGACGATTAATCGATAAATTTATTGTTTTAATTCATATTAAGCAACATGATTGATAATACTACGTTGTACGATAGCGCGTAAAGCTTTGTACTCAAAATTTATAATTGATTCTAGTTCTCCGAAGAATTTTTTCACCCATTGATGAAATATTTCGTAACGATATCATAGATGCACGTTAATAAAATGGGTGAAAATAAAGCAGTGATCACAAGTCGTTATTGTTTGTATCATGTCAGTTTTGAGCAAGATAATCCCAAGTTTAATCGATGTTGTCCATCCATACGAATCGGAAGATACCGTTTATAACTTTCAAAATTACTACGGCGAAATTCTATTATCAGGCTGTTTGTGGAGGAGCTGCTATCGTAGAAAAAAATTTGGTTTTTACGAAAAATTCATTGTTGACAGTGGCTGTGTGAAATACTTTCATCGATTCAACGATCGTGACGATGTATTTCATTACCAGAAATACTTTTCCTATTTCGAGTTCATCATTTGTCAAGTAAGTACAAGATTCTACTTAAATTTCTCAAAATTAAAAATGACGGGTCAATAACCTGGTGTATACAATACGAACATCATAACTACGAATGAAACGTGTATCTACCACGTAATTGTACTTCGTACTTGATACTCTGTGGAAAACTTATATTTATGGTAAAATTTAACATTTATTTCGTGAAATTTATAATTAAATGTAATAAAAAAAGAATGCGCGCGTTTTCTCTCAGACTCACCGTAACCATAGCGACCCACGTGGACGCATGCGCTTACAATTGGTATGCTTAATCGTAGTACTGTGTCTTCTCAGTTCTATATCAGTTATAGTCGTACATGCACTTATTAAGACTGAAAAGAGACATTTAATTAATCGAATTTAACGTTTACTATCTATCACATGTTCAGAATCTACAGTGTTCACACATGGTATCTAACTGTCTGTTTCGAACGTGCTGCCAAATAGATATGTGTTATGATATGTATAAGTGGGGAGGAGGGGGTCAACGTTCGGTGAACGATCGATCGCGATTGGTTTAGCCGCCCAACTCTCTACCAATCGGAGCGCGTGCTGCGCCCTAACATGAAAGTTTGCTGCACGAGACAGGCCAGTTTGCTGTTGCAAGCTTCAGAGGTGCGGTTGTTGGTTGTGTAAGCCGGTTCGCGGTGTTTTCGCTGTTCTTAATTTTCACGTTTTACAATTCACTGCATAAAGTTGAAGACATTTGTCGCAGACATGCCGAGGAAAAACGATATCCGTGCGTGATGCGAGTGGTAAATTTTGTGCACCCATTTGTGTTGCAATTACGACCGACTGAATTTGAAGAAAACTGTTACGAGAAAGTGTCAATTCCTCTGAAGAAACAACCACGGTATGTCACCTGTCAATTTCATCCCTTGTTTTATGATTAATTCGTGCATGTTATTGATTGGTATCGTGCTCTGGATCGGAGCGTGCGTACGTGCGTGTACCAGCATATTTACGAACACGTATTGTAATTCAGAAATTCAAAATTATTTTATGAATGGTTTTTCAATATTTATATGACACTCGATGTTTAGAAAATATTGCGATACACCATTCATTATGGCATAAGTATGTACAGTTTACTTCATCTTTACATTTTCTTGTTGACCGTATACGTATATGCGTATCCTTTTACCTAGCATACATATCCAAAAAAAGTTCATAGAAATTAGCATTAACGACTAGTGCCATTTATAAAATCGTCGCATATTTATAATTAGGTATCATACGGTATATTATAAATTAAGTTTCGGTGTTATGAGATTTTACGACGCAATCAACCAGACAGTCGATTGAACCATGTTAATATTCCATCGAACAACATTATCATACACTCATCTCTGGTGCGAACTTGTTCCTCACATCGCATTCCTAAAATAAACGCTTTTTACGGTGTCGTTAAAATTCGTAGTATGTAGTTTCTGTAGCACGGTTGAAAACGAAGTTTTCGTTTCGCTCGCCATAAAGAAGGGAAGGAAAAAGAATAGAAGAAAACGATATCGAATGACGGTGATCACGCGGATAATTTTATAATTCCATCCGTGTATTTGACAGCGTGGATTAGCATTCCGGCGAGTTGTTAAACTGTGTTCTAAAATTAGATCGTTTCAGATTTATCAGTGAAGCTTATTTGCGCGATTCTAATCATTGCAGTCTGGATTGTCTGTAATTCGGCCGATAGTCGCGCGTGAGGCTCGTGCATGTAATGAACATTGGATAATTTTCATTCGTAGGGCTTTTTCCTTCTCTCGCAACGCAACTCCAGTTGAGCGGTGTCTTCTTGCTACTCAAAACCAATTTTGCGATTGCGTACCTGGCGCGATTGTGTATCGGTGACGTAACATTGCTTCTTCCGATTTGTTGTTACGTGCACGTGCCGCGGAGCAATGTTCGTCACGTGATCGCTGGAGCTACTGCTTAGTGCTTATTCAATAGCTCCGTGTAAATCTCTGAATCATTCAAGGTCATTTCCCCTATTATAAGTTTGGAGAAAAGATTTATCTTTATTTTAGGTCATTAAAAAATTTTAATCGATTCCTACATCTTTATTAATGATAGTACCTAATTGACTAGTTGTGTCTAAAATTAACAATTTCAACTATTTTCTAACCTAACTGAATGTTTTAACCTAACTTAATTGAGATTTAACACAAAACTCTAATCCAAATTTGGGAAATTTGATAATCTAATTGAAACTTTAACTTAACTTACCTGTAAATTAACTCAAAACCATAACTCAAACTTAGCTTCCTTTGTCCGCGAACTGGACGCTGTTTTGTGAAAGTAACATTCTGCACTGAGTTCAATATAACTTCTGAAACAGAAATAATTTTCAGACCGGCCGTTCTCTCAGTTCAAAACTTGTATTTTTTGTTCTACTTAAGTAGTATTCGGATATAGATTACAAGGACGAATAAAAAATTATTGGCGCTTCGAAACGAAATTTAGCCAAAAAAGAAATCGTTCTTTTAATTCTAGCATTTTTAAGTTACATTAATTCTCTTAATGGGGGGTTAACAAGTTCAAAGCAACTTTACAGCGCAAATAACCGCGAGAGGATTCTTTACTGTATAAATTGATAGGAGTGAATCATTCAGGGGTTGAGTTATTTCTTTCCTCGAGGGATACGGTAATTATTTCTGTAAATTACATGCTCTTGTAGCTTAACCACGTTGCGTAGTTGCACGTCACTGGAAAGGGGAGAAAAAGGGAGAAAGTTGGGAACTTTTTATGGTTTGGAACGGGACGTGAAGTTGCATGTAAAATTCTCCATTAATATGTTTAAAAACCTGACGAAATTTTCTCGACAGAAATTAAACGATTGAAAAGCAAACGAGCAGACATTAATCTCAAATGAATACGTTGGTCAGTTTTGACATTGGAAAACGTTTAGATAAAAACCACGATAAAAACGATACAAAAGTTGCGGGGTTGAACATTTGTTGGTTCTGAGATATATAGCAAAGGTTTTAATCCTTTTGCCGTGGTTTATCGATTCTCGTTGGTGCAGAATGCACGCTAGTGCATCACTATGAATGCTGCGGACAACGTGTGACCTTGAACGAGTGGCTCGCGAAATCCAAATAGAACCCGGGCAAACAAACCCTATGGTACTTTTCAAAGCGATACTAATCATTTTTCTGTTCTGTTTTAAATAGTTTTAATATCCACCTACTTACATCTTCACCGTCACTTTCCATCCTTTTGTACGAAGTTTGTCTTCGTCTCTTGAAAATCTTCGAATTTTTGTTTCCATGTGATCCTCTTCTTGTTTCCATGGCTGATCGACCCACGGGTATTTAAAAATTTCTTTAATTAACTTATAAATGGATTATATTATAGTTTAAAGCGTTGTTTTTAATTAGTTCATATTGCTTAATTGGTAGGTTTAAAAAGTTTCACCTTTCGAAAGGATTCGAAAAAACGTTCGCACGGCTGATCGTCTCGAAAAGAGCGACGTGCCTTGAGAGAACGGCGGGCTGCGGGTAGATTGAAATACTTATTTAAGGAGGATCCAATTAGGCTGCCATTCCTGGAATTGCCGCGGCCAGGTTTACGCCATTATCGATCAAACTGTCCCAGATTCGCGAATTCTTCGTTGCTGAAGCGTTCATGCACAACGCTCCGGCTATCCTGTGCGCCTATAGTCGAAGCTTTCTGTTCAGTCTTGATAAAATCACCACGTAAATAGTTGGCTTCTACCATTGAAAAATTCCTTTTCATTTCTCGATCGGTTTTCCCTTGTTTTTTTTCTTTTGCTGGAGATTAAACGAGAAAACAATTTAATTTCCGACTTTGTCCTCGAGTTTGATCCGTCTATCGACAAGCAAAAAAAGAAAAGAAATATGACTGAAGAGCGTCTGAGAAATTTGGAAAGCTCATTTCTTTTATGCTCGAAGTAATTCGAGGCTGAAAGCGGTCTGGAGTCGAGTCAATTAGCCAGAAGTGGATGGAAATCAAGGGTGGTTAAGGAATCCCTCTTACGAGCGACTTTTTCCCACTGATTCTCTTCGCATGGAATCTATTTTTTTCCTTTTTCGCAGCTCAACCCCGCCCCTCGTCTGCTCTCTGAAAGTTCGTGTCTGAAAGGCTCGTGTGGCCACTCAAGTCGCGAAAACGCTGAGCGAGCTACTCAAGAGCGACGAGCGAGCACGCCTGGTTGGAACGTGTAAGCCGCTTTCGCGAAATTTACGCTAATTTTTAGGTCAGATACGCGCCAAACTGACTATTAATTTCGAATGGTACCCATGGATGATCTCTCATCACGAAATCTTGCTCGCGCGATCTGCTTTCACAGAGAAATTTGCATAGGATGTTACCATAAACAGTTTATCCACCAAGAAGATTCGTCAGCCTTTCACGATCTCTAACAATAAGCTATTTTATATTTTCGAAAGATATTCGCGATCTTTTCAAAGATATCGCAAACTATGGAAATATTAGTTAAACAGACATTCAGCGAAGTTTCTATACCTTTTACAAAACATAGAACTTTTACAAAATGTGGAAGAGACAACAATCTATCAAGATGAGATGTAACATTTAACTAATCGATAAACAAATTGGTAATAATTAAGATTAGTATAGTTTTGACGATTAAAAGTAGAGGTCCCAGTTTCTCGTCGATCAGCTGATCGGCGAAGAAACGAGTCTTTTGAATAGCAGCCAACGTCCTCGTTACCATTGTTCGGCTGTCTCAATGTTCCCAGCTTCTTTTACGTACCTTTCGACGAAAACATCCCTTACAATCCAGCTTTGTTGTTTTATTCGTCGGCTATTTACTTCCCGAAGTTTTTGAACGATTCTGTGGCGAAGAAATAATCGTACACAGGCTGAATCGAGCGTTTCTCTTGCAATCGGCCGAAGGAAGACGAATACGGGATTATGGTCATTTCAGGCGGTTACATCACGCACGTTCATTCCCCGTCGAATTACTCGTCTTCGATGCTAACCCCTTTTCCTTGATTTTGCAATAGTCGCGTTGCATTAATTATGCGCTTCCGTGGGCAGTGGCATGCGCGAACGTCGAGAAACTACCACGATTTGCATGCACACTATTGCACACAGTGGTCGATTATGTCATCGGACCAACGAGGAGGAATTAGTCGGACAATGTTATCTTTGCGCCTCGAGTCATCGTGAAGACTCCGTCTTGCTATTTCAATATCAGGTGTGTCTTGTTTGATTCATTGGCAGCAACCTCTTATAAAAGTAAAGTAGAGTAATTCTTTGTTTTAGCCTGCTATTATTCTCGCATCTATATGACCTGAAATGTCAAATGTCATACGTGTCACCGTTATTACTATTATTTTCTATAAGAAGTTAAAAGTAGTTTTGTTTATCCGATAGCAGAAATGCAAGAAGTCTTGGCGTTAAAGATATACGTAACTATTCTCCGAGTTCTTTATTCTTTTACTATCCCTTTTTCACCCTTCTACAACATAGCTTAAATTGTCGTGGATAGTATTACATGTACATATTTTCTGCGTATAACGTCAAGATGTCGGAGAAATAGTCATTTTCTAAATTCATTCTGAATTTCTCGTCATCTTGTTACACTGTGAAAGGGTTAGTAGTTTAAAAAGAATAGGTGTATTAGAAACTATAGGAGACTTCTGTAGGAGGTAATGATAGTACACGTGGTCCGAATTCCCTATAACTTTTGTGTCACCCCTTGATTTTTCAGTTGCACGTGAGTACGTAGAAGGGTAGAGGGAGAGAGAGAAAGAGAGAGAGAGAGAGAGAGAGAGAGAGATTCTGTGGCGTAGAAATCGCGAAAGTGAACGGTTCTGGTCGAGTTCCCATGGACTTTCTAGATCAAAGAGGTCCGACGATTCGCGCTATTTTGCATGCGTGTACGGCTCCACTGTGTCGTCGTCACACAAAGTGGTTTAATCGAGCTTACCGACAAGAAACTCGCCTCTAATCGTCAAGAACCATTCCTCGACTGGTGATTTTCTTGCTTCGAAATCTCTCTGTGGTAGCCACTTTGTGCATTGGCCTCTCGTTAGATACTTTTTTTAATGGTTTGGCTAATTGCGGAAAACGCAGAGCCAGCATTCGAGGGATTCTATTATACGTTGGTAATGCGTTTCCCGTGGCACTTTGCGACTACATGAGACACAAAGAGGTATTATAACATGATACAATGGCATTATAGTGTAAAGACAAAGGCTGATCTCGTTTAGCTTCCGTCGAGACAATCTACTTTTACGGATGATCGATAGTGTTTGCAAATTTATTCACGTAGAAGGTATTAGTTGATGTAGCAAATCGAATTATCGTGGCCATAAATAATTCTATAGAACGAACATTGAATAATCAATGGCAATTAGGACGAGTAATACGGTCGTAGATATTCGTCTATAAGCGCGATGTTACATTGAACGTGGTTTGATCTTGCATAGCCGAATACGCATGGAAACGATGAAAAACCATATGGAAATATCGTATCTCGGCTGGGTCAACGACCTCGAGTATGCAAGCATAGCATTGTGATCACGGCACAAGATAAATTGGCAGTAAGCATAGCTCATAATCGCGGCAGCTGACAGTACACCGTCTTCTAAGGTCTTCGCTCTAATGCATGACGGACGTGCAACGAAATATGTACTCGTTTCTATATCGGTGACGCAACACGTTCGATCGTACTGTTAGAAGATTTCTATCTCTCTCGTGTATATACCTCTCAATCTGTTCCTATCTTGTTTCCTTCCGGATAAACAGATTCTTCTAAGAAATTAAAGTTTGAGAATCGAACAATTTCTCCAACTCAATGCTCGACGCAAGTTTAAATGTTTCTTGCGTAAACATCAAAGAACGCGAAGCTCCGCTTTTAACGATTTAAGGAAGCTCATGGATCGCTCAATGACATTGCAATTTGGCAAATTACAGACCAGCTAATCCCAAAGATCGATGAACGCTGACATTTTGGCCCGACGATGTTTTGGCGATGGCGCCCGCTGCGTCGAGACGGTCTCATCGATCCATTCACTCTCACTGCCGTTTATGTGGCCCGGTCTTCTCGCTTCCTCCAATTTTCTTTCCTCTTTTCCTTCTCTCTTTCCCTTGCCCTGACAACCTGCTACCTTACACCTTGCTCCTATCATAGCACTTCTATCGACCTACGCGTGTTTCGCTTCCTCGTTCTCTCTCCTGTACGGTCACCGGTTCTTTCCTTCGTTTATTTTCGCGCAAGATCGTTTGCTTCTTCACCCTTATGCTCACTCTCCCCTGGGCTTGTCCATTTTGTTCCTTAATCTTCGTCAAAAGACAAAACAATCCGCAGCTCTTTTTATTCACGATTTCGTAACGCTCGAACGATCAAGAGATTTTTAGGATGATGAAAGGTACGGATGAATTTTGGGAAACGTTTGACCCAGATTGACGAATTTCGACTAGGTTACTTTCGAGCGTTTTACATTCGCGGGACGTTCGGTTTTGCGACGCTGGACACATATTCGATAGAGTTATAGAAATTCATTCACGAGAACGCGCGAGTTATGACGCGTGTAAGAGCGACAAGGACGTGCGAAGAGTTAGAAATGCCGGCCGTATTACCGAAGGAAGGCGCGTAGGAATCGAGGGGAACGAAAAGTCAGAGTCGTAACGTTTTAATGAACAACTGCGATTTGTCATGTTGTAGGTGATGTTTAAAATAAAAAGTATTTAAGAGTCGAAGATATCAACATATATACGATGTTTTATTTTAATAAACGATAAATGTATTCGTTTCTCGTGAAATTCAAAATTTAATACATCATGTCCTCATTACTAAACCATCCGAAAAGCTATGTTTCTATCAATGGTATTTCGTTGGGAGATATTTTAAAGTTTTTGCGAGGATCGATGGACGAAAACGGTTCAGGAAATTGTAGACAAAGGTTGACGTAGCCTTGGAGGGAAAAAGCCGCACCTTCCCACGGAAAGTCGCGTAACCGGTGATCACCGGCGAAGGTCTACGGTGTCTAATGAAATTGCAGCCTCGTTTCGATAAATCATCGAGTGATCAGCACTCGAAGCATTCACCACACCCTTCTGACCTGACCCAGAAATCGGAAGGTGGGCGCGCCAACCCTGTAGACGACGAAAGGTATCCTTTGAACTTTAGCTAGGTGGTCACCGACTGTCGAACAAACGAACCTAAACTTGTCCGTATCCGGATCTCGTGGCAAGTATCCGACGATCCAGAGATCGATCGACAATTTTCTTGGACGCGAAGGAAACGGTGCAATTCGGTGAATCCACTTGCAAGTGGACGCTGCAACACAGCATACAGATCCGAAAATAACAACGATTCCTGGCGTCTCTTCAGCAGCTCGTCTATGTCCGAGCGTTATTAAATATTGCTCGACGTATCTGAATTAGATGTTTGTCGAGTCGGGTTGCGTATAGTTTCACAAGCATGAATTTTCTTTCTTCTTAATCTTCCACTGCCAAAATAACGTTGATCGGCAGTCGTTTATACGAAATATCGCATTTTGCGTTCGAAGAATTTCGTAGCTCCGTTTTCCTGGCGGAAAAGTCGGACGATAGAAAACACAAACGGGAAGTGGCTTCCCGGGGCGCTCGATTAAAATATTGATTTATCGTGGGGCGGTTGGGAAAGAAAATATTGGCCCTTTTCCATCATCACACTCGACTCCTTTCTCTCGTCCTTCTTTGGAACGATTCCGATGAAATTGACCGATTCACGGGTTTATTTGCTCGAATACCAAGTTCGAAGTGCACATGGGAAACCGTTCCTTAACCTAGCAAGTGCTTTTCTTGAAGACTATTTGTGTCATAGCCCGAATACTATCGTATGCTGTTGATTTTCTATATAACGCGAAACCACGTGGAAAACGTACTTTGCTTCCTCCTTATTCTTCCCGTAACTGTGGTCTTCATCTTTGTATCTCGATTTCAGTCGATCTCAACGAGAATTAGATATCGCAATAGAATATGAAAACACGTTCAGAATTCGGTTTCTCCGTGCATCGGGCGCTATAATCGTTTCAGAAATGATCGGTAGCCAACGTGGTGCATAAACCTCTCTTATCCAACCTGTTATCCTTCCAATCCCCAGTTGCAGTCGGATAACTGTCATCTCTCCCGAGTTACTCCAGTACGCGATTGTTTATTTCGCGTTTTTCGTTCAGCCACGATGCTCCTTATCGTCCCACTTGCCGCCGTATCTTCCCTCCTCGTGGCTCTATCCGACTCGTTTATGCTTCGTCTTGGAGTTCTATCGCATCGGTTCTCACCCGAGGCGGTCGTGTCGTCTCCGTGTTCGCGGAGAGGAACGAAGCAGTCCGCTCGGCCGGCTCCGGCGAGTGTCGTTCGGGTTCGAGCAGTGCTAAGAATACCGCGGCCAGCCATATTTGGCAATGAGACCGCGTGGCCGCGCGCCGCGTTGCCCGCGGGAACACGAAAGGGAGAACCGCCTCTCTTTTCGGGGGCAGAATCGGATCGTCGTTAACTCGAAGGGAAGTTATAGTGGTTCCTTCGTCCCCATAAATTATCACTTTGCTATCTTCTCATAAAATATTTGTCCCTTTGATAGTGGAAAATTGTCCTTATCGATGATGGTTCAATGCTGCTTTTGTGCACTTATGGAAAATTTAAAGATGCAATTACCCATGGAATGCACATAGCATGCTAAAATATATAAAATACCCAAAAGAAAAAAAATTCTTACTTCTTTTAGTTGTCATGACATGAATGAGCATTCCTGCTTGGTTAGGTCACAGATTTTCGTCCGAGCAAAAGTGATGTCTCCATGATCAGAAAGCGAGAGTAGTGGAGAAGTTAGGATGTCACGCTGTTAGCCAATCACGATCAACAGCATTCTCTTTATGATTTCTCTTAGAAAATTTATTCTCGATGAAGGAGTTTTCTAGAAAATTCGAATGTTCCCTTTTTTTTATCTTTGCGCTATTGAATCCTTGAAGATATACGACGTTATTTTGCTTCACAGCGAATGAGAGAACTGAACGCTGATGGTTTTCGTTAACGGCGATGGGGAACAACGTCGCCGGTCGCTTACAGCGTTACAGGTTTATCGCGACGATACCGGCGCTTTAACGCCAATTAGGCGGTAATTAATTGATCGTCGGGAACAGGCAACGAGGTTATTAAGGTCACCGAGCTCCGGTCGACGTACGAACTCCTCTATGCTGCTCGACCGTTGCCACAACGATGCTCAGAAATTGTCTCTTCAGGTTCGTCAAACAAATGATTCGTTTTCAAGGGTCTTTGATGGTTCTGTATAATGGCCACGTTGCAACGCGATCAATCTTCATATTGTTTTCGTACGGCAGAAATTCGCTCATTTGATGTCATCGCAGAACAAGCAGTTCGTATAATTGAAGTTCACCTATTTGTCCCACTACCTATATTTAGAATTACTTTTATTTCGAACGATGAGAAATAACTTCATCACTTTTTCCTGTTTTTTAATTTATGGAGTTGATCAGTATAGCTTCTGAGTGACTCGTATAACTTGGAAATATTTTCTATTCTCCTTTAGTTTCTTCGTTTATCGAGGCCTAATTGCGTTAAGTGCGGTTAATATGCTTTCAGATGGCCATCTAAGATCTCTATTGCAAGCAAATAGGTACTCGACCAGAATTGATAATTCAGCGAATGACCGACTAATCGTATTATACGAGGCCTGTTGGCGCATGCCAGAAAGGCCAGAAAGAGGTTCACGGTCTCGATATTCGTCGAGCGAGTTCTTTCGTCGGTTTCTTGTGAAAAATCGGTATATAATCGTTGCGCAAAGCCCGTGCGTTCACCTACGACCCACGCGTTCACCACCAATCGTTACGTTATGTTTGCGAAGCGCGTACAATTGCACGTGCCTGCATTTTCGAATCGATCGATGTACCAAAGCTGCAGCCACGGAGGCCCGTTACATCCGGTTCGCTAGCGATTACATCTGCAATCGAGACGCGATGTGTCGTTTAGAGGGGCATTAATCACAGGCCTGGATCCTCCGCGGTTATTAGCTTTCCCCCTTGTTGCTTCCTTTCGTGCCGTTCTTCCTTCAATGCTCCCCTTGTAGCCCGGCCGACAATTTTTCGGCCTGATTTCCACTGGTATTCCACCAAGCAAAACACTTGCTCGTTGGAACGACGAGTTCCATGTCGTTGTAACAAGTGAGTCATTCCGAAGTGAAAAGTTTCTTGCGTATCTTCTCTTCAAAGATGCCATTAGTTTGATGAATTGCACGAACAAAAATCAACGAAATAGACGACGTAAAACAAATAACAAATAAACATTTTATTTCTCTTGTAATTGGAAAGCTTATGGCCTCTAAATTAAATTTCGTTAACAGCAGAAATATCGATGAGCAATGTACTGGACATAGATAATTGTAATTAACATTGAAATTAATTTTAATCCAAAATCTGTCGTTTTGATAAGTTTGGTAACTCTAGCGTTGACTGTTAAGCAACGATCATGTGATTTCAGCTGATGAAACAAGTGGAAAAAAGTATACGAGATAAAAAAGTAACTTTATCATTTTTCTTTATGGCAACTTTCACGACGTAGGTTGGAGAACTTGTAGATTTTTCGTTTCATTGTCAGTGAGAGGTGGTCGGCGATGATATCGTACATAAATCGCGTCACTTGATACATGCATAATGTATCTCATTCATAAACACGAGGCCACCTATCGAAGAGGGTACATAGGGGCCGCGTTTCCGTAATTCGAACATTCGTATTCGACGAAGCCCTCGCATAAACGCGATAATTCCTGTCCCGCTTCGTCAATTAGATTCCGTGGAAAATTCCCCCATCAGTTTGCATTTCACGTGTCGTTTCACGGTTTCGACGCTCCAATTCCGTTATGTAGATAGCTTCTCGGAAAAAATTCTTTTTCCGAAATCCTCATCATCTTCTCTCATTTCGATATTTCAACTCGGAATCTCAGAAATCGTGAAATTTCACGAGGACACATTTTTCTATTTCTAATCTAATAATATATATTGTAATGCATTTATTAAATTTCACGGTCTAGAAATTTCTCTTGGCTTACAAAAATATCTTAAAATATCCATATCTTCGTCTATCACTCATACGGATTCCCCTGCGCATCACGCCATTTCTAATGTAGTGATTTTAGCAATTTGTTTCGAGCAATTTAGATCACATGTGTACTGTAAGAATTGTACTTGGAATTTAGAATATAATTTGCGAGTTAAGTTTTCGATCTTCTTTGAGCGAAGCTCAAGCTTTGAGCCGAGCTCTTCGTTGTAATACAATTTTAATTAGCGTTCGATTATCCGACACTACTTTGCGTCCGTTTGATAAAATTCATTAGAAAATTAAACGAAATAGTGGAAATTATATTAGAATAATCACGATTACTCAAGATAAGGACGTATTTGATGAAAAGAGTATAGTATTCCATCGATGAGATAACTGTATTCTAATAGCTGCGAATTTGTTAAGCAAATTCCTGCCGATTGAATTCATTGAATGAACGAAAAATCATAGGTGGTGGGTAGAATCGATTTTTATTACGTAAAATATTTGTTTCCCATGAGATTCGGACAAATGAAGCTATGCTATACTGTATTCCAAATGTATCGCGTCAGACCCCAAGCATAAAGCGACACGAATCAATCTTCGATGAAATCACTGCAATTTCCCGCGGATGCCCCATCCATCATCCATCAATATCTTCGTAGACCCCGAAACCATCTATTCATCGTTTCAACAAACTCGGGATTCACCTCGCGGAAAGTTAACTCGCGAGAAATCTTGTTTTCCGCTGAATCCAAGCTGGTTTCGAGGCATCCGGGCCGAAGTTGTAAATAGAGATTCTAGGAAATGCTAATAAAACATCCTATGGCATCGCTCCACGGCGTGGCTAGACACGACTGATGAGGATCCGCGCGCACGTAGGTATCTATGCTCGCCGGTGCCCCCTTCAATTCGCGTATTCTCTCTTTTTTTTTTTTCTTCATTCGCGTACCGTCGCTGAACCGACTGAATAGCTGGCTAAAAAGCTCTTTTCAAACACGGCTTAGAACTCCGTGACCGTGAACGCGCGCCAGATTAGACGTGCCTCTTTGCTTTCTCCTGGCTTCGTCTGACGTCGACTCGATCTTGGAAAAATTTCTTTTCACACAGGAACTCTAATTAATTTAGGCTTGGCTCGTTGAAATATTTAAAATACACCAGAATATTTCTACATATTTCCAGAAATATCCTCGTTTTTACTTTATTCCAATCTTATCGAATGTATAGAATATATCACTTACGCGTTAG
The DNA here is from genome assembly GCF_910591885.1 of Bombus terrestris. NCBI lineage: Eukaryota > Metazoa > Arthropoda > Insecta > Hymenoptera > Apidae > Bombus > Bombus terrestris. The sequence goes on from NC_063278.1 coordinate 7,278,494, forward strand.
ATGATTTCTTCCAAAGATTGTGATCGTTCCGAACGAAAGTCAACCAAGAACAGTACCATAACTCGATAGCTACTTATAGTAAAGAAAATTGTACACTCGCGTCAAATAAATAAGTTTAGGCGAGAGAACGTATCCGACGTGGACACGTTCAGGCTGCTCGATTGCTTGTATTTTTTTACGCTACGCATCATTAGAGCGTCATCAAGAGGCGGATGATAAACGACGTAAAGGAAACAGGTTTTCAATTTTGAAAAAGCCGCACATCACATTCACGTGGGATTAATTAATGACCCACGCGACTTCGTTGCCTCGTTCCCAATTATGTGAAGTCGGAAGAGGCGATGTTTGATAGAACGACGAAAATGATAAATTCAACATTTTTCGAATAACTCGACCCACGTAGAATATCAATTACCTTTTAAGTATCTTATTTGAGATCCGAATTGAAACACGACCAATGAGACTAGATTCTTTTCAAGATTTACGAGCGGTCCCTGCTGAGTGGAATTTACTGTTCATCGCAAAATAATCCGAGTACGTGAAGAATACACCTAACTGATAATTTCCGAGATTTACTCTCGCCTTCGTAACTATACAGTGTTTATTTGTTGTACTTAAAATTTATTTGAAGAAGATACCATATTAGATAAGTTGTTTAAATTAACGATACGATAGGTCGATAAATATAGAAGCTACATACTTGGAACGTGACCAAATTATAAAAACCGATGCTTAGTTTTCCTCTTCATCGAAAGACCGATAAGCGAAAATAGATGCAGCAAAGTGATGTGCAATCTGCTTCAGACCTTCGACTCTCGTTACGTTCCATTGTTTATTGCCTTCACCTGCGTTCTATTCAACTGTAAAACGTAATTGAAGTAAGTCCCTGGAGATCGTCGTCTTTTTCCTCGTTCGACTGACAATTAGCGGATGATTAGATGGTGCAGTATGTAGGTTAGGCGATCACGAGCCACGAGGACTGAAGGAAAACAACGAATTATGCGAGTTCTTACGTGTGTCGCCCGTTACTGCGATACACGACATAAGAATGATATATGGCGCGAGCTGAAAATAGCACCGTGAATATATAGAAACGTGGAAACGGAAGTCTGGCTATAAGCGAACGATGCTCTTTGAAAATTATTCCTCCTTACAATTGTGTTCGTCTGTATCTTGGCCAGAATTTGTACGATTGTTATTCTATAAGGCATCGTGTAAAAACAAGAGGGTCGATCAATTGATAAAAGCCATAAAAATTCATAAAGACGAAGTATTCTTGCGTTCTCAATTAAAAACCGACTACAGAACTCAGAGTTCATTCGCGTACCATTGCTATCTCGTTTCTTTCAGTCGACGACCCTCTTGGTTGATAAAAATTCATAGTTGCAACGCTTAGCTCATGATTCGCGAATTACATAACGCGATCTCGTTGCGTCACAGCATGGATAAGCTCCGTATTTCTCGGTAATTATTGAATCGTAAATGAGAAACATGCGACACTGCTCGTAGCAAAAACGAGACGTCACGTGCTAGTTGATTAATCCGCTGAAATCGAGACGCTTGCCGTGCCACGTGCGAATTTTCTGTAACAAGCGAAAAATGATACGCGAAAGAGACCTGGTCGAACGTTCTTATAAGAAATTACGATAAGGAACGTTAGTTCCTCGATACCGTAGAACGCAGAACCAAGTCAGAGTAGAAGTGAAATTTCAACTTTTCATTCCGTAAACACCTCCGTAATATCCTCATCGATTTTCTTGGCAGAATTAATAGCCAAGAATTATCTATCAGCTTCTGGACGCGAGGAAGTGAAAGCGCGGCTCTCATTAATTTCTTCCTAACGTTCCCATCGAATTACCAATCTCTCGACCAGAAGAGAGCCGTGTTTTTCTTCATCGAGAGTCGATAGATCGAGAAAATGAAACTCTTCGCTTCTCTTTGATTCGTTTGAAAGGTCGACGCTCTAAGAAGACTCAGCTTCTCTGTCTGCAGAATAAAACTGTAGGCTATAGGAATCGTGTCGATATCGGAAGGAACCAAGAAATTCCATTGGAGCAGAAGAATACCTCGCCTTACTGGACATCGTAACGCGGAACGAGGAAGCGGAATTGGCGCGGGTCTTGAGCGCCGGACGGAACGCAGGGAAAAGAAATTGAAAGCCACGGAGAAGGATCTGTTAACGAGTTCCCGGAGAAACCGCGCAGTCTTGAAATCCTCCAGGGAGTAATAATAACGAGCGGGCAAGTAGATCGCGAGGTCAGGGCATTTGCTTCGATTAATAGCGGATTAGCCGTCTAACTCTGTCTCGCAACAAGAACAGCTGGTCGTGAACGACCAAGAGGACGACGAAGACGACAAGGACTACGCCAGTCTGGAATGAGAATAGACGACATGCCGTGTATATTTTATCTCCTCCTCTTTCAACATCTTTCTCAGCCTAGTCGAATGGAAAAGGGAACAAACTAAATCGTTTCATATGCTCCGTCGCCTTCTTTTTTGTTTTGCACTACTTAGCGACGTATAGTTCTCGACATGTCGAGAGCATATTGTTTATAAGCTGACTGTTTCATTAAACAGTGTTCTGTTTTTGATAGGAAAATTTCAGAAGAATTGATAAACTACTTTATGAATTTCAACAGTGGAAAACTATACATCGAAGGATATAGAAATAGTTCCAGGAGAAAAATTTTGATCAAATTTTAAGTTAGAGATTTGATAAGTTAGACTTAGGAAAGACGAATTCGGTCATTCAAACTATATTTCTAAAGTTTCTACGGAGGAATGAAAACGTTGACGATGGAACGGTGCTTTTCTGTAATAAAAGCTTCCGATAAAAAGACGACGAAACTCGTGAAACGACCTAGTAACAGGAAGAATACACGGAAGAGCGAAGGATGTGCGAGAAGAATGTAGAGAAGTCGAAAAATAATGAAAAAGACTTTCGAAGGAAGACAAAAAAAAGAAGAACGAAGCTCCGAAGAAGAAAAGAACGCGAGATCGTCTACGGTAGAGGGAAAAGAGGAGGAGGGAGGCTGGGAAAAAAGGGAAAAGAAAATGTCGAGCCGTTTCTGGCGTCCAGAAATATATTTGGCTCGGGCTGTTCTTCCGTTCGCAGCGCGCAACCGCTGCCGGAAAACTCAAAGCGCTTACCTTCGTGGAATAATTAAATCGGTTCGTAGAGAGTGGTCGAGGAACCCTCCAGGGAATGGCAAAAGGGCTGTCACGATTTTCTGCGTCACGCGCATCCGTGGACTGAACTCGAAAATTTACTCGACTGTCGACGTCGTCGACTTTTGCTATGCTTTTCTAGCTCGACGTCTCCACATTCGGTCCTATTCTTTACAACAACTCTGTTTTCTGGCCGCGTTGCACCGTCCAACGAGATTGCACGGTTGTTGAAATGCAGCAACAAATTGTGAACGAACTGTACAGTTCAGTTCCTTGAAACGATTCGTACACGTTCACGGAATTACAAGCGACTGCAGTTCCGTATTCACGATTACAGTGATAGGTTTAATGCATAGGTAGCAAAGTTTATGCCGTGGTCGTCATTATGGTTTCGAAATTGTACGGTGTAAGAGAGGATTTTTCGTATAATGTTGCTAGTGATCGAACAGAATAATGGCTCAATCGAGTTCTTGCCTTATACGGAACACTCGTTATTCGAGAATGAGGGTTCTCGAAGCAGTTTCAACAACAGCAAACACAAATTAACCTAATCTAATCTAAAAACACTGATGATACGTGGTATCTTTGTAAACAGAAAACGCGACAAAGACAATTTTGGACCGATGAACTAACCGAGTCCACGCAGACATCGTCTCTTTCCCATTGTCACAATTCAGCTATTCCGCTTAATAGTCACGTGGGAGTGAGAGACGTCGAAGCGAGGAGGATTCATTGAAATTACGGTCGGAGGGGAGTGGGCAGAGACATAAAGCGAGAAAGAGAGTCACGTCGAGTCGCGAATTAAATCTCATCATCGAGGAGGAAGGTATAGTTTGACCCAGTGACACCAGGGTTTTAGCTTGACCCCGTGATTCAAACAAAAACTAGCAAACAATAGGAAATACAATGGCTTCGAAATACACACGTTTCTCCTAGGGTGGTCCTCTTTTACTCCAAGAGAAATTCTCAACCTCTCGATGTTATATTTGCGCGAATCTCCTCCTCCTGCTCCTCGTAAGTCATATGTTTTCCTCCTCACAAAACGCAGTGCGCGTTCTCTAATTACCAGGAACATCGACTACGTGCGAGTTACGCGATTACAAACTTTGCTGAATTACGAGTGGCTACGAGTGATGCGTATTCTCACGTTGATTTACGTAAGTAGCGTAAATTGCGTTGGTCCTGGCACGCGTTAAACAGCGCACGCCTACTTGAACAATGAAACGTTGCATAGTCGGCGAGAAATCGGTTTGGCGAACGTGTCTCGTTCGATCGTAACACTGGTCACGTGCATTCGATCGATTAATCGTAGTTTCGAGTCACGAATAATTCTTATTTTCTTCTGAACATAATTGCTTGTCCGAATTTTAGAGATTCAACTTTGTATCACTCTGTATATTTTAGAGATCAATTCGTATACCTGTCTTCGTATACCTGTCGAACTGATCTAGTGCAATCCGTAACTCTCTCGAATCAAACGATATAATATATTATACCTGCCTAAAATAACCGGGATAGCGACAGCCTGTGGAAAGCGTATCGCGATCGTATTCCGAAAGCCAATATCTCATGCCAATCAGAATCGCGTTTGGACATCTCCCAATCCGAAATAAGCCGGTATTGTCCAACTGAAAAATCATTTCATCAATTATATCATTCAGCGTCGCTATATCTACAATCGTGTATCAATCCCGCTAATAAATAAATCCGCTTTTCTATTCACACGTTAATCACATCAAACGATGTTATTCGACATTACTTTGAGTTCGTAAGATGGGCCGTATAGAGTCCACTATCGATAAGCTTGTCGAGGGGATAGTATCGTCGCTTCGAAGTTCTCTTTTCTGTCATCGCACGATTCAGTTTGTGTCGCGGGATTGAGCGACGCGTGTCGTCGATGCATGCGCTTTGCATGTCGTTCGAACTTTTCTCTCGTTCGTGATTTTTACTCTATACGTACTGTGTCTCTACGATGTTAGTTGTCCGTTGCGAAACCTGGTATTTTTGGATTCTGGATTTTGGAATTAGAATAGAACAGAGTGCGAGAAGAATAGAAGAATAATCGGGTGAGTTCGGCAGGCTGAATGTTATCGCGAGACTCGTGGGGATTCGGTTAGTAAATTTTTGCTTGTGGTGGTGTGGTACGAGCGTGGATTTTAGGGAAGTAAACGTAGTATCTCGATGCCAATTTTATTTTTAACCCTTTAAAAGCTGCGGTTGAATGGAAGAGTCGCGTCACGGAGCGTAGATATTTCATTGTATTTGAATGGAAGAGGCGCGTTTGCGCTTTGATAAAGATGATATCGAGAGTTTCAAAGGAACCAGCTGTGTTGAAAAGAAAGATCACAGTGGACTTTCTTTTGACTCGCATTAGAAACTCCTTTTGTTCGTTTATTAATTAATCTCGCTTCCGTTATTCTTCCTACCCGATAAACGTTTGACGGATAGCTCGGGTTATAATTTCAGACGATTCAAATGTAAGGTCGATGATTAAACGTATTTCGTTCGTATTAATCTGGTTTTAGAAACTCTGTTCGTTTTACCGTACCTCCATAAGATAACGATTTCGTGGAATTTATATTCGGAAGATATACGACGAGTCTCGACGGAAGAGTTCAATCGGTCGAATACACCGAGGTGGTACGCCAGGTTACAATTTTAGAAGCGGACAGATAGAAAGAAGGATTGTACTCCGCGAATATCATGCTCCGGGATTCGACACGAGCCGATTCAGGGGTTTCTGCCCCGAATACGAGTGTTCGACTTCGCGTACGAGAGTATTCGCGGCCAGAAATACATTTGACCGTAAGTTATCTCGGTGTCGATGATCGACACTGTTCGAGTATTGACTCGAGCAACGTGACAGACACCTTCCTTGCGATAGTGGCCACGAATTCGATTTGATCATTTTTAACGCGTCGAAATATTTCATCCGTTACTAACTTCCATTCCAGGAAGTTTATCGAATTCGTTAAATAGCGTTGACGTAATTAAACTCGCGACTTTGATACCTTATTTTTAGAATTAGGATACTCGAATATTCTAGTATTTACTCGGTATTTACTCGGTGTTTTCCGATTCAGTCGTCGCCTCCTAGATCCTGCGTGTGAATGTTCGCATCACGTCTAATATTACAGGACGAACCGAAATAAACTTTGCTCGAGTGCACATAGTGCTGTATGTACGCGTACGAGTCACACCTATCGCTACGTTCGCGTTTGCACACAGCCGTACACATACACGAGCCACGATCTGCATGCGAAAGCACGCACGACACGTCTTGCTTATTTGCAAAACTGTGACTCGTTGATCGGTGGATTTTATCACGACTGGTGACGATAGATCGCTGTTGCTTGGGCTTCCGTTCGAATAATCAATTCCTTTGAAATCTTCCGGTACTGTCGTTCGGTTGGAACTGGATCGAAGGTTGTATGGAATTATCTCGTGACTATTTTTGTCCTATTGTTGATTAACCAAGTAACGATGTTACGACGCGGAAAAAAGCGTATCTTGAACATGAAAAATTCAAGATAAAAAGTAGAATAGTTGGAGAAATTGAAATTGCCTATAATTGCGATGAATGGTAATAACTCCATCGACAAAAGAAATTTTATCGACGGAATTATAGTCGTCTGTCGTCGGTGAGTAGCGTGTTTTAAGTTGACACGCGAGCATTCGGTCATCGTATTCTTTTAATTTATCATCGACGTAGTTTTTAATCGGAAATTGATCGCAGATGTTAAAAGACGTCCTCTAGTCAATCCATGTTATTTCAAGCATTTAAGCAGGCTAGAATACACAAAAGTTTTAAGCAGCCTATCGGCAAAACTTCCGACGTTGTCGAAAGTCCTGAAGACGTGGAAAACTCACCGAGAAAGTTGATTTATCGAAAAGTTTGCCTAGTAAATTCGAGGCTGTCCTGACGTCGTTGATAGTCGCATTGATCGGTTCCTTTTCCTTTCGTTTATCGAGGGGACTCGATGACGAGTTGGAATTTTTGGGTCAATCTGATGGCAAAACTATCGACTAGAGACAGTTTCACGAAGCCTTCTGCCAGATAATAATTCATATCTTCGCTCCTTGGAAATATTTCAAAGAGATCTAAAAATATTTGCGAAACGAATGCTTGATCGTAATCTGCCGTTCATCGGCCTTGTGAATTTCACTTGATCTTCTTTTTCAGACCATGGTAAATTAAATTTTCGAAATTTCACTTCGCAACGAACTTCTAAACAAAGTTTCTTTCGGAGTGTTTATTCTTGATCCTGATTCTTCATATTTCTCGCCTGAGAAGGCAATTTCACGGGCGAACCAGGCAATAAAGAATTTAATATAACGCCCGGAGACTATGGATGAATGACTTTAGGCTGTTAAGCCTAAAAACTGCTTGACTTAGCGACGAATTCTTGGGTGAAATTCTGTGGAAGGCAAGAGGGCCTCGGTGAGCGACTTTTCGACCGGCTATTTCGAGAGCCGAAACGCTCAAACCCTCGTGGCGCTCGTTTTACATATTATCGCGATTCCATCTGCGTACGGAGGTTTTCGCGTTGACCGCGAGAACTGAAGGATCCATACAGCCTTGAGATTAAGTAAACCATACGGCGTCGTTCGCGTAATCGCGCCAATTTCTCTCTCTTTGCGTATTTATCATACGGACATTTTAAGGAGAAGAAACTCACAGTTCTTCGACGAATCATGTGCAATTTCAATGTCTCGATCGTTTATTATATATAATATCAAGTCGTTCCACAAGTAACGTTCTTTATCTTTGTTCTGCGAATTTCCAGAGAAATATCGAACGGCAGCTGCTGAAAGCTTGAGTTCGAGCGATTGACGAGTTAAAACGGTGAATGACGATGAAAGTGATGAATTGGTTTTTATATTAACGTTAAAGAAAGGGTATTTTTAAGGATAGAAATTGGTACTCCTAGTGTGAAATGATCACAAGAGCTTGAAGGTTCGATAGAGGGATTCTATATTTTGCCAGTGCATCGATATCGGAATCGATGGACCGTGTCGGTGAAAAATACACGGTCATCCTTGAAATCGATTTTTTCCCTCTCTTTCGCACGTTGCATTAAGAACTATTTATAACGAGACACCCTTCTCGTCTCCGATTGTGAAACTGTCTGAACTAATTTTCTTCGCGATGCTCCCGCCTCGTTGAGATCTGTATTCTTCCCATCGCGTTGTCCCACTTTTCCCTCATAGATGATAAGCAAATTGAAGGTTTACGCGAGATGCGTTTTAATTGAGCACGATCGAAGGTAGAGTGAGATTAATTAAGACCATCTTCTGCATAGTAGTATTTCTATGGAATCCTATGGCATCGACCAGTAACAGAATTTTGCCGACCTTCTGTTGCAACCTTTCAGGGATTTCGGTGAAGGTTGTAGAATTTGTTTGGTCGTAACATCTATTACATAATTCGCTAATATTATTAGCTTGTAAATTATTACGCAGAAGAAGAATATAGTAGTAAGAGTATAGTAACTTTTTGTCATGTATACTTTAATCTTCTGAAACATGACAAGGCCGAGGCTATTCAATAATGCAGAGATTTGAACTTATTTGAAGTAAATGTCAATCGTGTAAATTTCACGTTTATTTATTTTCATGACTGGGTATGTATTCCTCGATAAAATTGCAATTTGAGAAGAATAAAAATGAAAGGTAGGATTATTGCATACACACGGAAACTGAACGTTGCGTGCACCCGACGTGGGTCCGATCACGGGATTGACACCGTTTACAGCGTATCGATATTGGCTCGGCCGCTATTTTTAGTGGGCCGTATCGTATTCTAACGATGCAAACCGCAAACGTGACCGAGTTATGCGACGTTGAGAATCCCTTCTACGTAGAAAACGAAGCGTGTACACCGCTACGTGACAAGCTGACACGCGACCCATTACGATATACACTTATCAGGCCGCGATGTGCGATCGTTGTTCGACTTTCTGTCGGTCATTCACGTTCGACGGTCGTTGATTATCCTCTTCTCTCCTGGAACCGTTCCAGGAACACGCGATTTCGACGTTTCACGGTATTTCCGGCGAAATTCCTAGGTAAACTCGCTTGTTATCCACTTTCGTCGAATATCCGACGAACATCGAAAACGAAAATTCCGTTTCATTCCGTGTATTCCAACGCTGTGATTTCCCTGGCGAATCTTTTATTCGAACTGATCGAGCAAATTGTCGAAAGGACGAGGTGTGACGCGTTTACCCCAATGTAGAGGTGGAAAATCTGGAAGTGTGGTCCGTTTGCGATCTTGTTTCAGCATTTCGTTTGTTTCATCGTTGGTTATTTCAAACAGAGAGAGAAAGAGAGAGAAAGAGGAGGGAGCTGGAAAAGGTAGGTGGTGCCGTTATCACAGGCTAAAGTGATTCATAGATTGGTAGAAAATAGCAAGGTTGTGCAGAGGTTGTTGATTCGTGAAACGGTGCGGTGGGCAGCAACTCGGAAACCAGGTCGAGGGAGATATACTTTATTTTTATTGAGCCAGCGGAATTGCGCTGTTAGAACCTGTACGCTATGCGTTTCGAAACGTTAGACAATCCATCGATCAGAATACCTATTCGGTTTTGAAGGTTACATCATATTCCTGTAAAGAATTTATAGTTTTCGTTGTTACGTCACCTCTTATCCCTAGCGAACGATATATTTAGAGTACACCATGAATCGTTTACTATAAGCTGAAGATTTACCTAGCCGAAAGTTAAAAACTATACGACGGTAGTTACGAGACGTTCATCGAGTCGAATTTCATCGCAGAACAACTTTAAAAGAAGGAACTTATTCGAGTATGTTCCGCGTGAAAGTAGCGAGATTGTTTGAATGATCGTTGACATTAAGGACGCCGACGGGTATCGAGTATTGCCAAACTTTTATAGCAAATGTAATCTTTGGGTAAAAACGAAGGTAGAAAATCTGTATGTACGAAGACAGGTTGTCGTAGACCGGAGAAATAGCTTCGACAGAAACGGTACGTCCATAAATTCGTTTGGCATATACTGCAGGGACGGCGTGCGAAAAGCGAGGACGCCAGGTTCCATTGCTAGATTCCTCGACTAAAAAAAGAAACGACCGATTATTACATACAATGATGATTTACATAACGATGTAGAGATTAGCTGACTTACATTGTCACTGATATCAGAGAAACATTAAAAACGCTTATCTTTTATTCTTATCGAAACAATGAATGCAATCTATCATCGTAATCTACGAACGAGGTGAAGATAGAGAACTCGACAAACGTGATAAGTGGAAGACTATTGAAAGTCGGAGGAAGGCGCCTGGTTCAACGCAAAAGACAAACGCGAAAAAAGAGAAGCGTCTATCAACGGAAATAGAAAGCACGAATTGTCGGCGCGACGATTTACTTTAAAAGCATAGAAATTAGAATAACTCGCCAGTATTTCTTCGTAGTTCCCGCGAAGTCTTTGACATCGTGGCGCGAGTAGAATGCGGGATAACGTTAAAAATCATCGCCAGTAAGTTGCCAAACGCACGTCGGAGACAAAGAAAGCTTCGCTTCGGGAATACAAATTTCCCCTTGCTTGGGTTAATGGGCCGGGGAAAAGGGTAGAGAGGAGAGGAAAAACGTGAGGAACGCGTAACGTGCACGGGTCCCAGCCATTCGAGCACGATCGAAGCCGTGCACGCACGCCTGGTCACGGCCCGTACGCACGCATTTGCATACGCGTAGCAATGCAGGGTGAAAGTACCGATACGACGTTGCGATCTAGCTTGGACAAAGCTTGTCACGCGTTTCGTATACTTCTTCGCGCTTTAGGAAGCTTAGACTGAAATGCGAAATTTCGGAAGAACTAGCTGGAATATAAATTCATGGTCAAGTAAGAAACGTAGCAAGATCGTAAATCGACTTGCATTGACTATTATGGTAACTTCCAAGATCATTCGAGGCACTTTACGAGTCTCCATGAGGATTGTAATAAAGATAATCTTTTCACGAACGAATATTTTTCGAGCAGCGAGAAAAAATGTGTGTTCGTTTCACGTTGTAAAGTATACATACTGCGTTCAAATTTAAGGTTTTAAGTTTTAACGAGTATGGATTAATTACGTAAGAGTTTATAATAACAGTACTTTATACGACTTTAACCGAGATTTTGATTTCTTACTTTCTTACGTTAAAACTTACTTTGATCTTACTATCTCGCTACGTTTTCCATATCAGCTGTAATTATCATTCTTATCAAGCCGTATGCGACGCGGTTACTCGGCGCAAACGTAGTAGATGCCATAGTAAATCATTTCTAATTACGTACACCGTGTCCAAGACAAAGGGCGAGATTTATAGGACGCGATCTCCACGGTTTCACACCGCGTACCGTGGGTATCATATCCGAAAATACATCCACCTCGGATCAGCCGGGATAAATACTAATTTATATTTATCTTCTTTCAGATCACGTCTGATGCCCGCAATACATCGAAGAACGCGAAGATGTAGCTTGATCAGCCGCCACTAGCCGCGTGACCATCAAGAATCGAATTCCGCCGCAGTAACAGTGGACATACTTGGTCTATAATTAAACTATATAATGTGCTGACGGTGTACCCTAACGTGAACTCGCGCTCGCGTACCAGTTGAGCTCTACGACAAACAAGAACCTTCCTCCTCCGTTGTTCAATGCTTGCTAAAAGAACTACTTAACATCTAAACCGTCGAGAACGAGAGATCAGGCAAAAAGACCGAAGAAAAGAAAACGAATCGAACGATGGGGGGACAGGCAGAGGGAGCGAGGATCGCGTGGACAGTGGCTCGACTTCCGTCGTGGCCGTGGAGAACGAGAATCTTGGGCCAGTTGGCCTGAGATATGCCAGAAGTGGCATCGTCAACGGTATCATCGACATCGTCATCGAGGCTCAAAGCGGAGACGGCGACGTCGAGGTCTGGCGGTATCGCTGGCCGACAGCTGGCGATAGAAATCGAGACGATCGAGCGCCGGGTCTGCGCCACCCGTCGCGACCTCTTCGTCCCCGTGACCATCGATCCGCGGCCCAGTCGGGCTGTCCACTGTCCCGATCTAAACGCCTGTTTGGTGAACGAGTCTCGAACCGGCCACGAACAGGTAGACTGTCAGGCGATTCACTTTGGCTACGCGATCCCAGTGAACGTAGTTCCCCTCGAGACCGATCCACGGCTCGCCGAGCTCGTCTTGGACCACTCGACCGAGTTAAGCAGACGCGCCGCGAGCTTCTTGCTCGAGCACCATCCCCAGCTGCGTCAGCAGCGACAGACACAGCACGAACGCTGCTTAAGCATGGCAGCCACCGCGAAGCACGACCTGCGTCAGAAGTTTCCAACAGAAACATCGACGTCCGGTGACGAGGACATTGCGGCGATCGCCAAGCAGATCAGCGATCACGCGGAGGCGATCTATCAGACATGGAAGAGTCGAGGACTAGCTCCTACAGAGATACTGAATTGCCACAGTAATGCTACGGCCGCGGACAAATTTGGAACTGCTCTTACGCCGACTTCCGCGTCCAATAGCCCGAGTAGTACGGGAAAAGTTACTCCTACGAGCTCTAGCCCTGCCACCGCAGTAGATATATTGAGTCAAACGCCGAATCTCGATAACGGGAACTTGGAGAAACTGGTGAACAATTTCGTAGTGGAGGACAAGGCTAGGTTAGCTGCGTCGAGGCAGAGATCGCCGTCGAAGACTCTGCCCTCGTCGATACAATTTGCGTTGGAGAAGTTCGAGAAGAACTCGATGCAGCAGCATCAACAACCGCAGACTTCTCCTTTGAAGAACAGCAACGTTGGTAGTCAAGTGAAACCGAAACAGGGAACTGTTTTAGTGTCTCCGACGTCCCCTTTCGCGAACAAACCGTCGCAGATAGTGAAGCCTCAGGTATCCACAAAGATTCCCGGTGCTCACCACCGGGAAGTGTTTCTAGAAACCATAGAGACCACTTTTCCGGCAGACATAACGCCGTCGAAGATCGTACAGCAAAAGAGGCCGACGAGTACGGTAATCACCTCTCCCACTGCCTCTAATCTCGATGATCCTTCGACGAATTCAGGACTGACTACGTGGCCCTTAAAGAACAAACTAAACGAAAGTAAAAGAGTGACAGATCCTTCCAGATCGCCTCAGCAGGAAGTTAAATCGTTGACAAATAAGGAGGAGAAAAGAAATAGTGGCTCTAATTCGAGCGTTTACCTCGACGAGGTCGCTCGTGAGGAGGAAAGACTGATAAATGCCCTGAAAACGGGCTCGGTGATCACGGAGGAGCCCGTAGAACGAACGGTACCTCTGACTCGCCAGAAACCGGCGATAAAGAGGGAGAAACCGAAGGTGGAGCCTGTTAAACCGATAATTATCGGTCACAATCATCACGCAAGCGGTCTGGTGACCACTTCTGGCGCAGTAGTGAACAATGCCGCGTCTCCGACGCTTGGTAGCAACACCAGTGCCACGTCGGATACGAAATCTCTAAGCAAGGATGATTTGTCAAACATGTCAATGGTGGATTACGCAAAAGTCAGATACAGAGCGGCTCAGCAAAATCCTCCGACTCAACAGAGGCTGGAGGAGCAGAAAACAAATAACAACTTCAATTCTACGGAGCAGCTGGTGTCGACCACGAGGTCCAAGTTCGAAACGGAGATACAAAAGGACAAGGAAGCTAACAAAGACGAGAAGGATCCTGTTACGTCTAGATGGGGTCCTAGAATCAATTCTCCTAGGCCGAGAATCGAACAAGTGCCCCATCCGGAATTGACCACGCAACAGAAGCAGCATATAAGAGCTGCTGCCGCGACTGGCACCGGAAACAATCCTGTTAGACCATTTTTGACCAGAGGATCCGTCGCGGAACGCGTTTTGATCTTCGAGAAGTGTCCGAGCGAGCTGTTGCTTGACAAACGGGGGCCACGGCAACCGGCTATCAACACTTGGAGAACCGGGCACGATGTTCAAAACAAGGCTCAGGTAAGTCGACGTTCATCGATCCACAATTATCGTTCCTCTTTTACTTTTTAGTTCATTTATCGAAGATTCATTAACGCGACGATAATTGGAAAAATGAATTGACGAAGCTGGGAAATTATCGAGAGGATTGAATTTCGTGCCAGGGATACAGTGTAGAGGTGAAAAATTTCAAAGAAGTTTATCGAGTCGAGCGAAGATCTCAGCCGGTCGAAAATTTCAGTAGGTTGTGCAACGAACGTGGATGCATAAAGAAAATCGTACAAGACAAGCCACGTTTTCCTGGAAGCAGCGTCTAATTCGACGGGATGAGTCTGTGCCTCGAAAACCTCGAGTCCATGCTGATCGGAAAGACGTGTCTTCTCTCGCACGTTCTCGCCGCTCTGGGTGGCTTATATCGGGCGTTTTGGTCGCCGTCCAAATTCCTCCTTCTCTGGGAGGATGTTCGACCGGTCGACTCCTGCACTTTTGTCTCGAAACGAGTTCAAGATCTCTTCGCGTAGAGGTCGTTTCTGCATGCCTCGAGTCTTTCTTCTCGAGCATCGCCCGATGCTACTTCTCATCTTTGTTATCGAACTCGCCTAGCTGCCTTTGATCTCTCCTTTTTGGAACGATATGAACGATGTTATTAAATTGGAGCACCTTCAAAATTATGTACCGAGGCTACGAAGAGTATTGGAATGTCGAAAACATTTGTCATCGTCTTTGAACCATGTTAAAATACCTGATTTCTCGAAAAACTTGGTTACCTAGCTGATTCTTCTAAAATTAATCTTTACGCGAATCTATGAATATTTCAATGTTGTTCTTAGAAGATATACTATCGAACGATAATAAGAAACACAAGTTTAAATCGATCGAACGATTAAGAAAGAAACATTCTCGCGAGTTTCAAAGTGGCTCTGGATCATAGCCAGGAAGAGGAGAAATATACCTGGCACGATTCGCCTGCCAAAAACCGTTATTGCCCTGGCTTTTCCTAGTCGAACATGGGTATACTTGTTTCGAGTGCATCCACCGGTCTTCGTAACCTTATAATCACTTCAAACAAACTCCAACCACGCGCCTCTTTCCAAATCTTCTTCCTTTATTTGGTACGATCTATCGAGAATCACGGAGGCTATTAAACTTAATCAGCGAATCTTCTTCGGGTAGTCAAGGAGCTAGTTAATCGTGTGTTACCCACCTTGTGATAAACCACGGTGCTCCAATATGGCGTTGCTGAATGATCAGACAATATACGTGGCACGAGGGCTCGATTATGACATTATTATTAGACGGTTATTGCCTTTTCAATGTGCTTTGAGATCAAACTAGATTTTGCTCAGAGAAATTCCTGCCAATTCCGCCTACAGCTTTTACAATTAATTCGAGATCATTATCGAGCTGATGCGAGAAAATTGATAGCGAATTCCCGATATCGTTGTAATAAACAGTAGAAAGTAACAATGGGAACAACAAGATTCCACGGATTCCAGCGTGCGTGTGAAGTAAACGAGAAACACGTAGATATTTATGGATGCAATGTGTAGCAGAGAGGCCGCAGCAATTCCCTCGCGTTGCACCGTCGATGGATATAAAGGAGACTCGAAGAAAATTTGTTGTGTTTAAAAAAAAGCAACATGGAAGTTGGTGGATGTATCCAGAAGTCAATGGTGTTTGTTGCCTCTGCCCAATGCCAGATGTATTTTCTTATGCTTGAATGAAGTCTCTCTTTCCATGTGGTAGCCGATGTTTTCGTCGCCAGTTTTCGTAGCTATTAACCGTTTAAGACGACTCATAAACAGGACGAAGAATAAAAAGGAAGATACGTCGATGGAGTTTAAAAGACGCAGTTCATCGTGATATCAGAGAAGAGGGCTCGATTAATTTAATCGACGCGTGTCTCTCGTTTGTTTGATCGCCGAGCCGCTGAGTCACTGCTCGGTTTTCGTTACGATTAATGTTATTCGACCTCGAGAAGAGGAATAAAGCGGACCACCATGGCCATAAGTGGAAACGGACAGCTCTCGACCGCTTATCGTCTTGTACTCTTGGCTAAATAATACCCATGACGTTACGTTGGTGTTATTTATCGTGCAGGGTGGTCCATGATTCGCAAGGCTATTATATAGAAACGAATGACAACTCGATAGAATATAGTTGGTCACAACGCACGATAGGATTACTGGAATTGGTAATTTCGCTGAAATTGCCAGCTGGAATTAATTTAACGATAGAAGAACGGCTTAAGGCGATCACGCGGCTAGGTAAGGTTCCAGGTATCGGGTAATTAAAATTCCCATTGGAAAGGACGCGCGATCGGTGACGCCGCGTTGTATCACCGGTGTGTATATAGCCCGATATGGAAAAACGTGAAGACTCGGGTAGCGGCGACGTAAGATCGGTGGCACGACGGTCAAAGGAAAATAGGAAAAAGTTTCGAGCGCCCTTGGGGTTAACGGCGAGAAATCGTTCTCGCCGGCGAATATCTGCGACGACTGACTGACTCATTGTAGCCGCTCCATATTGGATACCGTGCTAGATTTTAAAAGGCCGTCGTCTGTCGCCTTGGAATCGAGCGTGGCTGACTCTATCACCGCTTATGGCTGAAAAGCGGACTCTCAAGCCAGGAAAGTTCACTGTGACCAACTACAAACGACAGTCGTTAGGATAATGGGAACCAGGAAGGAAACGCTTCGATATGAAATATCTTTAACGACGTACAGGTTTTACGTTTAAACTCGAACATATAATTGCAACCATGCAGATCCGAATATTTAAATTTAATATCGAAATTTAGTTATTCAAATTCGCACATTTAGAAGGTTAAAATGGTAGAACAAACTATTCCCCTCTTAAGAATAGAGCTCTCGATGAATCCAATCAACGAATTAGGTTCCTTGGCTGGCGCATTTCTCTGTGCAGTTCTCTTCAACTTTCTGTACGATCCTCGCAAGAATATCTGATTGAACCAGGACCTCGATAAAACTGCCACTTTCTTTCATCGTCAGAGCCGCGGTCCAATTAATTTAAAATATGTTTACGAACTCGGCATCTTCCTCTCTCATAAATTAAAGCATCGATGGACAACAAAATCGAATGTAAATACCGCAGCATCGGTCGAACGGTGAAGGTCAAGTATTCGATATCGAAACGAGTAGTCCTTGGCTGGTTGGCAGAGCGAGGATTCGATCGGGAGGCGTAGCCGAATTCGCTATGTCAATTGGAACGCTGATTGACGGTATCCCGTGTGTCAGACAGCGAACCGTGCCAAACATGAGACTGCGATAATTGTACCAGTCTTTTTGCCTAATCTGCCCCAATGTCACGGGACGTGGACCCAATCTGTTCCAGGCTTTCACAACGATTCGCGTCTTCGGTTATCGATAACTATCGATTCGTTGTTTATACTATAACTATCTATACTATATGTGCTTTATATTCCAATTTCGTTGCTTTTTCACTTGTTAACTTTCGCTCGTGAATACCATAGCAACTTTTACGTTAGGTCTATTTTCATTCCAAGTTAGGTTCCCCCGAGTCTTATCCCCCTTGATACGTTCGATCTGGGACTATCGTTGATTATCGTTCGGTCACTCGAGCGGACGTTGCCTTATATTCGCCTGGTGGAACGGGCGTGCATTATTGATCTTCCTTAAACGGATTCCATCGAAGAAGCTCTACCGCTATTTTTATTACTGGCAGTATTTTTTTCTCGCGTCTATTATTACCGCTGCTGTCGTTAGCCTTGCCACTATTTCTGGCGATCATTGACATCTCTTATCTTCGATACCTTCGTTGAGCAAACTTTGTAAAATCTCCATTCTTCCCGTTCTTCCTTGGAAAAAAAGCAAATATTTGAAATGAAGCAAAGGAAAGGATGTACGATGTTTAACGATCGACACCTAACACGCGATGAACCGAAAGATCCTGTCGTCTCTTGACCGTGATGTTAGAAACAACAGCGTATATAGGAGGAGACTCGTGATGTAACCATAGTCACATGGGCGAGGCGATGCATTAGCCGCGTTGGCCGGCCTCTTTGCATTCTTCGGATCCTTGGCATCGCGTAACAGGATGTCGTGTCCTTGGTACGCCGATACCTTCGCCTCGGAACGGCGCTTTCGAAGAAGCATAGAATTATTCCGACTCGTCGACGACGATCGATTAGACACCTTGGAGAACCGCATCGATCCAACGTAACCGGAAGCTCGAACAATATAATGAGATCAGGATCGTGGCTTGCCGTGTCCTTTGTTTGTAACACGCGACATAAACCAAGTTATGTAACGAAGGAAATTAACTGGAGGAAATAAAGCCAATTTAGCTTCTCCAACATGTTTCGAGAACTTTATGCTGCATTACGAGATTAACCCTGCTGCGATTCTTGAATTTTCATGTTTTATGGAACGAAAGAAACTTTAGCACACGATGCAAAATTATTCGGCTCCGGCTTAAGAAATTTTTTAACCGTAGAAAATGTAATTCAAAGAACGCAGCAGAGTTGAGTAATTCTAATTACTGGTTCGTTAAGAATAATATCACTAAATACACGGTGCAAAATCGTATCCATGTTCAAATAACGATCGATCGCATACTAAGCGAATATATATAGACGAACGTAGGCTGCGATTTTGTTACTTTTCACGGTCCCAATCAGTCTGGTCGGAACGATGCTTGTTGGTTCTAGACGTACGCGAAAGACAAGACACAGCAAAAGAGCTTGCCACCGCACACGACACTCCAGAGGCACGTGAAAGCGAACAGAAACGTTCACATACCACGGTAAACGTTGATCCAAACCGTATACGATACAACAACCGTTGAACTATTCGATTAAGGATAACGAAAACGAAATTTCTATTGCAGATTTTACTTTCCCGGAGGGAAACCTCTGCCATTGTCGCAAGTAGAGGCAACTATCGCGAGGATCACCGCTGCTTTCCAAACTCTTCCTGGTCATCGTGCATCTCGAGCCCAATTTCACGCTATCACCAAGGTAAAACGACCGTTGGAACTTGTTAAAAGTCCCAAGGATAACGTTCTTCCTCGTTTACTCGTTCTTCGTTTTAATACAGAGATTCGAGTCGAGATTTGATCTTGACCATTCGCGTATTCTCTCACGTGGGCAGCGATTTCACGTGGGAAAGCCGTAACTCTAACGTTCCGTGGTTAGAACAGCTGCATACAAAGGCTATGATTTGTCTTGCAGGCATGCGACTTGCCGCTCTATTGGAAGGTGCCGCTTTTCCTTGCCGCCGGTGGAGATCAGACCGGCTACGTTGAGATGAACGCGTTCCTCGAGTTTTGGAAAGAGTATGCTATAACATACACCTTATAAAAGTCAATAAACAGATCTGAAAAATGAATCGAGATATTCGAGGGCTTTAATTCGAAAGAATTGTTTTCTAATTCGGTAAGTTTAATGAATGTCGTGGGATTGATTATTTATAGATTGTCGAACACCTACCATGACGCGGCAAGCAAGTTTATCCGAATCACAACCCGGGGCCAGAGGAACAATATACTACCGGAGGATTTGATCCCATTGGTACAAGACGTAGTCGAGACTCATCCCGGTTTAACTTTCCTCAAAGAAGCTACTGAGTTCCATTCACGCTACGTACACACGGTTCGTATTCGCGTGATAAATATTTGCTGGATATTTCTCTCAATGCAGGCAAAGATAGAGGGAGAAGAAAAAAAGATTCCACGGAAGATGGACCGTCGTTTACGCAACGTGGATCGTCTTGAATTATTCAAGATGATCGTGCTCGCCTCGAGCAATTATCACGCGCGCTTCTGGTCATTGGAAAATCATTTTAACGAGCGAACGTTGCGCTGTTTTTTTACTCGATTTTACATCAGCCACTTAAGTGGAATCTTTCAGATTTTTTTTCTATTTAACTGGCTTCTGTATTTGTATCTGAGGATGTAGTTAAGGCGACAAATTTATATTTATATCTTGTTTGATGATTTTCACGATTCTCGTAATCCAGGTGATCGCCAGGATATTCTATTGTGTGAATCGAAGCTGGAGCGGAAGAATTTCCGTCGCCGAACTGCGAAGAAGCAACCTTCTGTCGGTGATAGCGATCCTCGAACACGAGGAGGATATCAATCAAGTGACTGCCTACTTCAGCTATGAGCATTTCTATGTGATCTACTGCAAATTCTGGGAGCTTGATCGAGATCACGATCTCTTCATCGACAAAACGGATCTCACAAAGCATAATGATCAGGGTGAGGAAAAATTCTTCCAGAAAAAACATCCTTTGTAAGTTTCGTTGCTAGGGAATTCTCTTATTTTTGGTTGGATCGTATTACAGCTCTTTCCAAGCGTATGATCGCGAGAATATTCAGCGGTGCAGTGACCAGGGGTGGCGTGAAAAGCGGAAACGGCGTTCAACAACCCCAGGATAAAATGAGTTACACGGAATTCGTGTGGTTCTTGTTAAGCGAGGAGGACAAAAACCATCCGACTGCTATTGAATATTGGTTCAGGTATAACATGTAATGTTTAAGCTAGATGCGTTGTACGAACAATAGGTATTTCATTTCGGATGATCGATAGATGCATGGATCTCGATGGCGATGGATATTTGTCAATGTACGAGCTGGAATATTTTTATGAAGAACAGTTGCATCGTATGGAAGCGATTGGACTGGAAACGTTACCCTTTGAGGATTGCCTTTGTCAGGTTAGTAAGTGAAAATTACGTCATTATGTAGTTTTGTTTATAATCTTAAGTTAATGATTTTTTGGTTGGTAGATGTTGGACATGATCAAACCAGCGACGCCGGGAAAGATATCTCTAAGCGACTTGAAGAAGTGCAAGATGACCTCAATCTTCTTCGACACGTTCTTCAACCTCGAGAAGTACCTGGATCACGAGCAGAGAGATCCCTTTGCATCTGCTAGGGAGCATGACCCTGATGGTCACGAGGTAAAAAGCTTTCGAAATTATCAAATGCAAATAAAATGAAATTTACCAGGAAACACTCGTTGTTATGAGTACCTCGCTGATATCTGTTATCGTTATGTTTTCTTTTATTTCATTCGCAACAGCTGTCGGATTGGGACCGATTCGCGGCAGAGGAGTATGAACTATTGGTCACAGAAGAGAGCGGTAACGAACAGAATGAGCAAATGTAAGTATTGATTTCGCGCGACTTACATTACACACACGGCGTGTATCGTCTATGTCATATAATCGATACGTGAATATTGTTTTTACTATCATCTATTAACGTCATCAAGCATATAACTCATCGATATTATTAATAGCGATTAGTGTTCATTAAAATGAAATCAGTCAGGGATTCGTTTAAAGAATCGTTTAAAACATTAAGAAATATCGAACACTAGCGTGCAGTACAATAAACGTTTCATAGAAAGTTCTTGCTTATCATATCAAGCTATGAAACGAAAGTCATAGCTTTCGAATTGTGGCATGCGTTGTCGTTAAATAGACAGTATGCCCTGCTGCGGGATCTAACAATTTCATTTTGTACTGTGACCGTAATGACCATAGTGCGCTCTATGCGTTTGTTGCAGGCTGTGTGATGATGAAATGTAACCATCATCTGCAGCTCAGTAAGTAAACAAAACAAAAACTGCATGATCTAGTGATGCACGACCTTCGTGTATGCATAATGTATTAATTAGAGAATCGGCTAACCGCTTATTTTTATTTCTTTCTTATCTTTTTTTCTTTTTTTTTTTTATTCTGCGTACCGTTTTATCCGTACCGTATTATTCGAATACTAACTGGCTCTCGGTTGAACATACGGTATATTATTAATTTTAATTCATGCAAGATGGTCGAGATATTTCGAAACTACGATTAACGCTATTAAAAGCTGTATATTTTTATTCCTATAATCGCTGAATGAAGGAAACTCTTTACACGCTCGTAAGCCAAGAGTGAATTTCGAGGATTGAATTTCAAATGCTTTTTAGATGCCATTTTTGCTTCTACTAAAATATGAACCTGTGTTGCATCATTTTTTAATCGACTAAGTGCTGTAGTTGAATCACTGATAGTTCACCTATTATTTAGCCCTATGACAGAATCGAAGATTTATTTAAAGCAAAAAAGAAAAAAGGCGTTTATTTTTCCTAGGTCAAACGATTCCATGTCGGAAGACGTGTTTTCCCAAAACCTGGAGATTCTGGACGGTGAATCCGTGGATGTGCTTCAGGGTATAGATACCGAATTCCAAGTATACCCCGATTTATCTACGAACAGTCCATTGGATTTCAACTGTCAACAGTCGAGGTACCAATATTACGACAGTGGTGACAGCGACGATTACGCTGAGAGCGATAATTGAATGGGAATGGGAAAGCCGAACGTCAACCTCGGGAAGAGAAAGCAAAGGAAGGAGGAAATTGACTTTTTCCTCGAAGCAATTCAGTAGTCTAAACGCGTAGTTGTTTTCCATATAGTAGGAGTGTCGTGTAATCTTTTTGTGAACAGCCGTATATTATGGTGAAGCGATTCTCGACGAAACTGTACATACGAATCCATTCGGTGATCTGGCAAGAATCGTTTCTTTCAAGTACAAAGACATCTGAGAACGATTGATTTTAACCTTCTATCTGGATAGTATAATCTTAAAACAATCTTAAAAACGTATCAATGAAACAGACCCGGAAGCTATTTTAGAAGCTAAACATATTTAATCGTTTGAGATAAGAAAATAACAAGAGGGAAGTATCGAGCGATCCTCTTTGAAACGGAGAAGCTTCGATATCACCGAATCGATCCGTAACTATGAATAGTAGTCGAGAGGAAGATTCAGGCAACGGCACGACGATGTGTGATAAGCAAGCGTCATTGTTCAATCTCTCTACGATATACATATTGTGTACTTCACGTTGTAAATAGACAGCAAATCACGGACCCTTATTTTTACTTAACGCGAGAAAGTCACTTGAAAAGAATGCAGGTCTTTCAATTGCTGCAGCCATTTATAAGAAAGTCAACTGACGGTAGTTGTAGAAATATAAAACAATTTAATCAGTCGGTTCTCAAGCAAATTCATCCCGATGGACTACAATTTTTCTAGTTCGAAGGATATTATTTTTTAGAAGAGAACGGGATGAAATTCCGCGAAAAAAACACACACACACACCCTAGTTTCAGCCCGAGGCTGCAACAACTGGAAATAGCGCGTTAGAAGATTCGACGTGGTTGGATTTGCGAGTAAGAGGTGCTGTTACCCTATATAATCGTCTTGTAAGCCATAGTGTTACACTGTACGCAAAGTATTGCACGCACGAGAACGTTCAAAGGATCGAGCGAGATCGTAACAGTAAGATATTCCTCTAATTCGATCCGGTATAATATTCATAATGTGGGTGTGTCCTATTCTTTTTTTGGAAATCTCACACTACGATCTACGATTGTTGTTTCTTTTCCACGTGTTTGCAGGCATTTCTTGCAAAATGATGAATACAAGCCAAAGATGAGACGTGTTCTGTTATCTTCAGCGCGAAGGTAGAGGGGAAAACGAAGAAACAGAGAAACTGTGTGAACACAGATGCTGCTCTAAATGATAGGAACATCGTCCCTTTCAACCTATAAGTGACATTTGTTTCGAGGTTCAAAGGGATTTATTGGGATCTCCCTTTAACAGTTGGACGTTGAGTGGACGTAGCTTTTTTTATAAACTAAGTTAAAGTTGCTTTATAGTGTTCTCCTCGAAACGATGCATTCTGAATATCGATTGTTTATCTTCTTTTCATTCATTCTTTTTTTTTTTTTTTTTTTTATTAAGTTAATAAAATGGCCCCGAGAGTTTAGATACTTTTTAAATCGTTATTAAGGGATTATTGTGGTTTAAAGTATGCAAATCTGCGCTGACAGATGCAAGGAGATTCTATTTTTAGATTCCTTTTCGTTAGGAAAACACCATGAAGAACGTATATACGACGATCATTGAAGAGCGTGTAGTGAAATTTTGTTGAAAGTGTCTACTGCCACAGCAATGGATTCTTAAACGCGGCTCAACTTAATCTAATTCACGACATTGAAGAACGGAAGTTGTACCCTCTTGTTTTTTAAACATCTCTTAAATGCGTTTTAATTGTTACTGTTAAATTAATTGCTCATTAGAGATTTTATTTCTGCGTGAATTCTACGACTTGTTGTTCCATTAAATGATAATTATACGAGCGATGTATCGTTACGTTTGATTGTGAAAGTACTCGAAGAGTACTCGTATGTTCAGGGTACAATTGATTTACGAGAATCCGCTTGAGCCGCCAAGACTGCTGGAATGTATATATTAATTTCGTTTCCGAAATTTAATTTTAACTGCGTATACATATATAATATTACTCTAGTCGAAATGTGTGCTATAATTCACATAACGAAGACCACGTGAGATGGCGCGTTAATTTTAAATCTGTTTCGTGTTATTTGTTAATTAACAGAGTTGAATTGCAAGCAACGTGAACGAGCGTTGATGGAAAATTCTTTGTCGTAAAGGATGCTCGAGTATTGGACCATATTACAGATAATCACTTTCGATAATACATCTTGGAAATACTTCCAAAGAATTTACCAAAATATATCATAAGTAATTCGCAATGGTAATAAAGACATATCGAAAATCTTTGAACGATCGGGCGTTTTAAAATGAAATATTTATATTAGAAAGAATTGTGATCCTATCGATACTGCTGAAACACGGTTACCGTTCTTGTTACTGTTACGTACCTGTGTTCGCTTGATTACGTAAATCGGTTCTTTCAAGAACCATTCATTTATATCGTTCATTGAGATTTCGTGTTTACCAGCATTCGATATCGCACGATGGAATCACACGTTCCTTTACGTCGTGGAATTTTCACGATTAACAGTAAAAGAGAAATAAATTGATGTAGATGTTCAATAGAAAGACCTCTTACACAATCGAATTCGTAAATATCGACGTAATATTTTTTAAGGTTAGCTAATCTTTTATTTGGCGAGTTATCTATTAACTTAAAATATTGTTAGATATTCTATCATTAAAAAATGAGAAAAGAAAAAGGAAAGAATCTTTCCGATAAGAAGAGGAGGATATTTAGCGCTTCCTATTGACCATTTGAAGAAATGAACAAAATGAGGAAACGATCATCCAAATAGGTCTCCCCAAATAAGAGGTTGACGTTTATCACGGAAGTTATTTAATTTCTCTATTGCGTTTCCGCATTCAGAGAACCGTTTTCACCGCGAGTGATCGCTTTTGTTGACTGTCCAAAGATGTAACTATTAACACTTACAGTTGTATCTTTTATATAGCTCATTATGATTTTTTTTTTTACAATATATATATATATATATGTATGTATGTATGTATATGTATATATATGTGCATATCTCTTGGTAAAAATTTCGTTGTGACAATGTAGTGCGCATCGAGTTTTCATTAAACGAAAGTTGAGACACGTGGAAATGGGCGAGAACGTCCGATTATATTATTCGTCATTGCATTTGGCCATGTTTTCGATTGTTATATTTATTCATTATTCTATGATAGGTTTATCACTGTTCTATAGATCTGTTACGTGGTTTCTTGAATCGAGCGCCGTCATGCCACGATTTCGTGTCTTTTTCGAAGAAAGGAAGGAAGACGATTATTATTATTATTATTTTCTTCTTTTTTTTCGATGTGAAATTCGAATTTGTGGTTTAATTTTGCACGCGCGTGCTTAGACCGTCTCGATAAATAGACTCACGTTCACTATTTACCTACATTTTTATTTATATATTTTATCTGTGCATGAGTAGACAATTAAGGTAATTTTGCAAGTTAATAAAAATGAATGGTAAAAACTATTATCTGAAACCGATTTTTCACTCTCTTATCCTTCCCTTTTATCTTTATTATTTTGATATGAAATAAATTTCACATAATGCAACCATATACACATGTATGGATTCGTTACGATAAATCGCACAGGGCGCAAGATTGTAAAAGTTTTTCGTGATCGGTATTACAGAACATGAAACATGACACGAGTTATATGAAATGCCATCTATTTATTATTCTATGAAACTCGTCTGCGTAATTATATTTTATGCTCTACCGATAACATCGAAAATGACATGAAAATGGTAAGAAGTAAGGAATTCACAATTTCTCAAGGCGGTTTGTTACAGAATACAAAGATATAGAGATAATAAATTTTTAATTAGAAAGAATAGATATATAAGAACTTGAAGATGAATATTTAATAGAATTCGTTAGAGCGGAAAGCAATATGCCATTAAAAACGAATTCCAAATTACCAGGTACATTAATATACATACATGTACGGTATTTTATTTTATAAATTAAACAATACTAATTAATATAATTTAACTTTTACAGATGTTCCAATATCATTTTCTTTAATTATAATCACTGCATTATCTCTGTGTTTTATTAATAGCTATAATGGTGAATTTGTATTTGATGATTCTGAAGCCATTGTACATAATGAAGATGTACAAACCAGTCCTTTGATGGATATATTTAAAAATGATTTTTGGGGTACAAGACTGACATATAAGCAAAGCCATAAGTCGTATAGACCACTTACAATCTTATCTTTCAGGTAGCATTTTTTTATATAATAAGAACTAACGTGTTAAGTATATTTTCTAAGTGAATTGCATTATTTATAGATTACATTTTTGGCTTCGTGAAAGATTGATAGCTCAAGATTATCACATAGTGAATATAATACTTCATACCATTGTTTCCATATTAATGTTACCAGTATTTAATATACTTATAGACTCAAAAGAAAGGAGTACTACGTTTTATGCTACCGCATTGTTCGCTGTCCATCCAGTACATACAGAAGCTGTATGTAATTGTAATTATATGTTTTTCTTTTATAAGAATAAAAGATGTAGCTTTTGTTTTCCTAATTAATGTAAATGCATAGGTTTCAGGCATTGTAGGTAGAGCAGAATTATTGTGTGCTCTATTTATGTGGATATCCATTATATTTTATTACTATTCAATCTATGCGAGGAGACTATTATACAAATGGCTCAGTATGTGTGGTTGTATCACATCTGTTGCAATTGCAATGCTGTGCAAAGAAACAGGAATTACTGCAGTGGTAAGAAATATTTTTTCCATCTGTTAGTGTGTAAATATAATAGTGACAATATCTTTTTCAGGGAATTTGTTGCATATATGACATTATAGTAGTGAACAAGCTATATCCATTTCAAATAATCTTGTTCGTTACATCAAGACCTTCGTGTGAGCAACTAAAGAATTTTATTAAGCAAAAACAAAAATTACTAATCAGGCTCTTTATACTTTTTGTGTCTGGTTTGATACTTATAATTTCAAGATTTTGTATAATGGAGTTTAAAGCTCCAATCTTTCAACCTGTGGATAACCCAGCATCATTCATGCACAATATATTTTTACGAATATTAAATTACAATTATATTTACTGTTTGAACATATGGCTATTGATATGTCCTGAGTGGCTGTGCTTTGATTGGTCAATGGGTTGTATACCCTTAATTAATTTTAATGATAAAAGAATACTTCTTGTTCTTCTGTTCTGGTTAATAGTTGGTGCAATGTTGGTATATATATTTAATTCTTATGAAGATACATTTTTAAGGTAATTATATACTTCGTAAATCTATGGAACAACAAAATAAAAATATAAGAAAATTTTCTTTGTATTGCAGATACTCGATTATGGGAGTGGCAATGCTCGTTATTCCATTTTTGCCAGCCAGCAATATCTTTTTTAATGTTGGTTTCGTTTTGGCAGAGAGAACTCTATACATTCCCTCTGCTGGTTACTGCCTTTTAGTTGTTATAGGATTACAGAAACTTTATAACCGTGTCCCTGTGCAATATTTGCTATTAACATATGTAGCTTTAATTTCGTTGTTTTTTGTGAAATCGTGGATAAGAAGTGACCAATGGAAAACTGAAACTACCTTATTCCGATCAGCATTACATGTTTGTCCATTAAATGCAAAAGTACACTATAATATTGCGAAAAATGCGGCTGATGCCGGAAACTCTACATTAGCGCAATACGAATACGAGGAAGCTCTGAGGTATAAAAGACTACAGAAATAAAATAAATCTCCCAAACGTAAAATAACTTTAATATGTATTAAGTAGACTAAATCCCACGTATGCTCAAGCTATGAACAACCTCGGAAATTTGCTCAAAGATCAAGGAAGGTATTTAGAAGCAGAGACATTATTTAAGCGAGCTATTAAGTTACAGTAAGTCTAATTGTATATATGTATATATGTTCAGTTACTTAATCGTCTTGGTTGAAATTTTCTATTGGGAAATGCAGTGTTACTAAGTTGTCATTTTTAGGGAGGACTTTGCCACAGCATGGATGAATTTAGGCATTGTTTTATCGGCATTAAAACGATACGAAGAGTCGGAAAAGAGTTACTTGACTGCTTTGACTTATAGAAGCAAATATCCTGATTGTTTTTATAATTTGGGTGTGCTGGTTAGTAATATTAATTAAAACCTTAAAGAAAGTAAATACGGAAATTCTAACTGTGACTGTGTTTATAGTATTTGGAGCAGAAAAATTATGATAAAGCATTGAAAGCCTGGGAATCTGCTACGAAACAAAGAAATACGCACAGAAGAGCATGGACCAATATGGTATTACTTCTTGATGATTTAGGTATGCGTGAAGATGCTCTAAAAATAGCAAATCAAGCTTTACGATATATACCGGATGACGCATCTATTCATTTCAATATCGCAAATATATTGGGGAAAGCAGGAAATTTTGTGGAAGCGGAAGCGTATTTTAAGAATGCAATATCAAGGAATCCTAAAGATGCTATATTTTATACGAATTTGGGTGTACTGTATCATAGATGGAATAAACTCAATGAAGCAGAAGATATGTATAAGAAAGCATTAGAATTCAAACCAGAATTGAATAGTGCAAAGGAGAATTTGAGAAAGCTATATTCTCTGAAAACGTTAATAAAATAATTTATTTTTTGTTGCAAACAGATGGAGTTCGGTACATTTATATTTCTATTTTTCCCTTCACAGCTTCAATATTTCGTGGATATGCGTACGCTTTAAATTTGCCGACCTTTTTACCGTTAATATAGTTATAAGACTTAAAACAAATATCACAAAAATAACAAGGATTGTGCGGTATTCTTTCATGTTCCATTGTAATCCATTGAACAGTGAAGATACCACATATCATACAAAATTTGGAAGATGTAGGTCTTAATCTAACTATTCTTGGATACGCGGATGTCGCTACTTCATCATCACAGTTAATAAACCTGAAAATAGTTAGGAAAGTAAAATGAGATCAAAAAAGGTAAATCTATTTCAAAATTAGAAGTTTATATATGAGACAATAAAATTACCTAGCATCGCTAAATACAATTAAATGTTCACAACCACCTTGGTGCTTGTACACCCATGGGAATCCAAATCTTACGCACAATGAATCCAGCGTACAATCTTCCATTGTAGCAGTTTTAAAAGGTCCTAATTTTGGTCTTCTTTGTGCCCAATTGATGATTACCTGACTGTAGTCAATATTTGTGGGACATCTCATATCATTATAGAAAGTATCTTCAATAAAAAAAAATCCTGATTTGTAAACATCCTAAAGTCATGAAAAATACTATAAATTACAAATGCAGCGCATCTAAGTAAATATTAAAAAAGAATAAATTACTTTTGCCATGGGTCCTATCGCATTGTCCAAGTTATTGCTACATTCTCTAGAAATACTATAATCAGCAATACATGATATTTTATCCCGTAATTGAGCAAGTGTTTGAGAACCTAATACCGCTATAATATTATGTAGTCGTAACAATGTACCACATTCCGTCTTTGGTGCACTTTTTCCACGGTGCAGAAAAGGATAATAAATTCTAACAAATATAAGAATATCATGACCAGGAACAGCACATATTTCATTTGTTGCTTCTACCTCTCTATAATTCTGAGGGAAAGAAAAAATAGTAATCGTATACAAAACATATTTGTTTTCATTTCCATTTAAAACTAGATACTTACTATGAACAATTCACTTAGGTATTTATAAGTAGGCTTTTTGAAGTTTTGTTTTAACCTTTGCCTTAGACTTTGAATAGTTTGTAACTGTACATCTTCTGGTGGTTCTTGAGCATCAAACACCTCTTTTTTTCTTATTTTTCTATTATTAATTAATTTTGGAACTTCTCCTTCCACTGTTAAATTATCAACGCTAAAAATAATTGTCTCATATTATCGTAGAACAACTTTGAAAGGTCGAAGTTTGCAGATGTTGAAAAACCTGCAATATTCTGTTAACGTGGACATTTCTTCCTCTGTAAGCTGGACTCCCATCATTTCCATCAAATTATTTTCATCTTTTTTCATAGGTATAAAACAATCCGATATCAGTTTCCGATAGTTATCAAAATACTCTTTTATATGCACTTTCGCTGATGCATTTCTATTATAAAATTTATATACATCGTCCATTGTAACGAATTAAAGAAATATCTTGAACTACAATTATTTCAAAGTATAAAATCAGTTCGTCAATTTCACAATGTTTTGTGATTATTTATACTGCATCTAATCCCAACCTAACTTGCTCCATGCTTCGGAAAGCGGTGTCTCTCGAACTTTCGAAGTTAAGACTGAAGATCAAAGACAACTAGTAATTTAAACAATTCAGAAGAATGATCGATAAATGGTAACTTTCGTTTTCTATGGAGGACGTGTTCTGTTAAAGCGATGATAGATAGCGCTGCAATGCAGAGTAGAAAGCCATATTATTCGCGGAGATCCATTATTTATCATCGGTCAGTTATTTATCTCAAAATCAGAAATTAGGATGCTTACGTTAAAAGTGAAATTTATGGAAAGAAAGTATATTTTACTATTTATCTTGCGCCATTAGGCTTACTTTCTATATCGCATAAAGATCCGAAGAAAAAATCCAAAGAACTAAACGAAACACCTAACGGCAAATGTATCAGAATTAGCTTGCAAACTTTCTCGTACAACGCTCTTTTAGCCTGCAACAGTCACGACGGATAATTCGCGAGTAGAAAGTGTCAAGCGTAGTTCGACCGAAATGGTATATATACAACGCATTCGAGTCATCAACAAGGGAGAAGTAGAATAAGACAATGAACGCGTGGCAAAAGACCACAATGAAGAGGCGTAAACCAGGCTCGCTCACGGTGCACTGCTCTCGCCAATGGTCCGTGCGAATGTGACTCCGCCTCTTAAGCGTGGCCAACTTTCCCCCTTAGTCCCATCGTGATTATTGGCCGTGCTTGGTCGAGCGTGCGCACCAGCACTCCTACTCCGGCGCACACAATAGCAAGGGATCATAATTACAAGAGAGCGTGTACTTTACTTGCTCGATCACACGGATGCGCAGAAGTGTGCGCAGAGCTTTAGTGTGAGCGGCCACCGATTGGTCGATCGACCACTTGCAGCCCTCTCATCTTCCATCTCCTTTCTACTCGCGCTTCTTCGCATATTTCTCACCCATTTCCATTCTCTATCCTCGTTTAATCTTCCCTGCACGGATGAGCATCTTCCTCTATATTTTATCTCACTCGCTCTCGCCGAATCTTTATGTTTCCTCTTATTCGCTCTCGTTGCGACGAGTATGCACGATCACGCACGCTTAAAACAAGAGTACACAGTAGGTGGGTACGTTCTTTCACGCACACACGCGTTCAATCACCAGAGATACGCTCTCTCCTTCTATGTTAATTCGTGTGTCGTACACGTACACGCGTAGAAGGAGTCTACTTACACGAGAGAGCAGGCGGGGGACCGCGTTCTAAAGGCTACGCTACTAGCCGGAGAGGAGATTTCTTATTTCTGCTCTGGTAAATCTGTCGCCCCAGTCAGTGAGGCAGCGAAGGGCGAGCCGCGCACCATTGACCGTGTCCGTGCTTCTTTTTTCGTCTCGTCTAGCCGCGACTCCGCCGTTACTGCCTTTCTCGTTCTCGCTGCCCCTTCCCTCCCCCTGCCCCTCTCTCTTGTTCCTCTTTTTCGTTTATGTGCACGTTTCTTCTTTTATAGGGCGAGTGCACACGGACACGGTACCGCGGACACCGGATTATTTACCGTTCAATTGTCGCGTTTTTCCGTGTACAGCCGCGAGAACGCCTTCAGTGTCCCCCTTCGGTGCGCGTGAATGAAGGACGACGAAGGAAGGCGGCGTGGCTCCCTTCACGCTCGTTACCACTCGATTCTTCCAGTGTTCTCCACCTTTCACCTGGCTCGCGCGTCCTTTCCGCATTCGCCCAAGTGACTTACCGATACCTCCTCGCCGAAGCTAATTACCCACGTACTCTGTTATTCGTTGTTACGCGTACGATAGGAGAATTTCAAGATCGCAAGATCGTTCGAGATTGGAGCGATCGGTTGCACGTATCGGTGGAAAATGTGAAGCGGGAGGGATGCTGATAGTCGAAGGAACACGGTTGGTGCACGGTGAACGCAGTGCAGACTTTATGAGATCGTTGCACGAGCTTTGGAAGCTATTGCCGAGATCGGTGAATCGAAAGATCGAATAAGCGAATCGCGCCATCGCAGCCTGGATAGTATAATTAAAGCGGAGAAAAGCTGAGTGAACGGGGCAAGGTCTGCGGGGCAGGAGGAACTGGAGGAACCGCGTTGCGCGTAGCCGACGGCTGCAAGGCTGCTCTTCCTCATGGATCCCATCGTGTTAGGTGAGAAATTGCTGTAACAATTCCCCCTTCGTGTTCATACCACACCGACAACGTAACTACGATTACGTAATGTACCTGTGAATCTTTTTTTAATAAACATTGCTGGATGTTGAGGAGAATTCATTGCTGGTTTGTTGGAACAGTTGGAACAGTCGAAGAAGAATTTGGTTTATGTCGCTGAAAATAGCTGGAGAATATGAGGAACGTATCTGCGGCAAATTATATTTCAACGATATTTGTTAAACCGTCTAATTATGTAACTAACGCGATCGAACGGTTGAAACTCGTACAAGCGGAACTTTCGAGCTTGTTGGATGCGAGAAACTTCGCTGGAAAGTTTTAGGACAGTTGTTACGTCTTCTCCGAAATTGTAAAACATTAAGAGATAGTCGACGTTCGTAACGATGCATCGAACACCGACGTTTCGCTAAAAATAAGAGATATGTTGCTGTATGTAGCTGTTACATTACATTGGCATAAACTTACGTTAGCGTCGCATGCCATAGGATTGATTTACCACGCTTGATACGTACTTTCGTCAAACTAACGTCTTACGTTAGCGTCACGTTATTTGTGTTTCGCGATTAATGGGACCATCGGCGTCTTATCTGCGGCGAAATTTCAAAGCGTGATGTAACGTTATATAGAGCGATGAATCGCGGGTGTCTCGATGCCGGTCTCCTAGCGAAACTCATTTTCTTCTCGTACGTTTTTGCCCGAATGCGACTGTTCGACGAGATGAAAGATCGAATCTCGATGGCGCGCGATGTGTTTGCATATGCCAATCAACTTCGACCTAATTGAATTTATAATTAAATGAGACGTGGCGCTTGGTTGTATCTTCGTGTGGCGCCGTCGCTCGCCACTTATTAATTTCAAGCGAATCGCGTACGATAATGAAATAGGTTGCCAGAATTATCTACCAACACGAGCGTATCTAAACACCGTGCACAGGCTCGTTTCGTTCGAATTTTTTGTTTACGATCGCTAGAATGCATCTAAATCTCTTCTATCGGCTCTGCCAGTCTCGGCAAACAACATTCGATCATTCCTCGATCGTACGTCATCGTTCAACGAGGCTTTCTGTTTCGTTTTCAATCATTTTTGCTCGAAAGAAATTTTAGACGATTCATTTACGAGAAACGCGTATCAACGACGATTTTCCGAAAGAAATTTGTTAACGGAGGAGGGCTCGTATTATAATTTTTGAATCCCAATCTCGCTCTTCTTTTTAACATACTTCTAACGCTTTTAACATACGCTTACAGTGGAAAATTATACAGCAACGATCCTTTCGTATTCTATTTTTCTCCAATAATTTTAGATCCAAAGAACTGGTAGCAGAGTTAAGGGGAAGAAATATGCGAAAACAGAAATTTATTTACTTATTTACTTGTTACATACGGGCGAAAGCGTACGCATCAGCGTACGCAAGCTGAATAGCGTGCTAACTTGGACAACCGATAGGATCGATAGGATTTACGAAAGCTTGAGCATAAATATAAATAATTGGCAAATGGTGGAATAATTCGCGCGAAAGATGCCACGAGTCGATCCATTCATAGAAAGTATACTGTACTCATTTCTCCAGAAACCTTTGACCTTGCTGGGTGCCGGATGCCCTCCTCGGCTGCTTATCGCTCTGCTTTCGATCTTTCTTCCTTTTTTTTTTCTTTTCCTTCTGAAAGTCTCGACCAGCCGTAGCAACCGTATATCGGGACTGGCCGTGGCCACGAAGCGTAGAACGAATCCGTTCGGTGTTTAATAATTATGTCAGCAGCGTTTTCTGGCTTGACGAATATCGAAGTGGACCGTCCTAACGAGACTGTTTCGCAGACGGTTCTCGGGGAGCGTGATCTATGCCACCAGATACCGGTGAAACGTCCAGCCAACTGCGCATTTCTGTTAACTAAACAGATCTTTGGAAATACGGAGAGAATTTCCTCTGATATATGTTATCGTAACGTTGGCTGTTATTACGCTATCCTCCG
The DNA here is from genome assembly GCF_910591885.1 of Bombus terrestris. Classification (NCBI taxonomy): domain Eukaryota; kingdom Metazoa; phylum Arthropoda; class Insecta; order Hymenoptera; family Apidae; genus Bombus; species Bombus terrestris. The sequence continues at coordinate 7,313,343 of NC_063278.1, forward strand.
ATTTCATCTTCTTCGATTAATTATTCTTGTCGCAACAAATCTGAAAAAATGTCTATTCCTTGTACAATGTCGATCGTACTGTACGTTGACGATATTGTCACTTCCAAAGGCAGTGGATGAAATCGATTTAATAAGAATTTTGTACATCTTACTTTGGCGATGATGTTTTCTCGAATGTTCACCGGGAAAGGTTCTTGAAATTGACTCTATTTTTCGTCGATTTCCGCAAGAGATTAATCCTCTTTTCGGTAGGATGAGTATCCGACAATCGCAAAAGTGTTGATCTTTTTTGGAGAACGTCTACGATAGAGGAATGACACGTCCGATCGACGACGCTGAACCGAGTGCACGATGACCTACATTTTGGTAACGCAGGATCATAAATCTCGATGATGTTCCACGTTTATTGTGACGCGCGAAACGCTGCCGATGACCTAGATCTATCGTTACCCTTGCAGCAATACCGATCTTTACACAGACGTATGGACGCGCGACATTATTTTGTACACGTACGAATTGCAGGCCAACCTATCCATCTTACTTACGCACAATTAGAAAATCTATTAACATGAGTGTTCCCCAAAAAGGATTCGATTAGGACGAAGACTTTGTGCAGGAAACATGGAATAAATTATAGGTACGAGTCGTGTTTTTCTCGATGATAAATGATAAATATACAGCCGGTTACGTTAATTCGTCGAAATAGGTCTGTACGATAAAGGAGCTTTAGATTTCAGGCTGAAAATCGTGGAAAACAGCGTTTCTCGCTATTTTCGATCGTTCGTAGCTCGTAGCAACGTTAACCGGTTCCAATGAAATTTTCAGCACGTACTATAGCGTAACTGGCATAAATCTACGAAACGTACCGTTTAATTTTTCATTGCGACATCGGATGGAAAAGTTGTAAAAGGCGACGTTTATTACCGCTGATCGATCGTAATTTTTCCGAAAGTTTCTTACGCGTCATTCAGCGCGCTAATTCTTCCAACTTCTCAAGGAAATCCAAGTGCTTCGATTCAATTTTAAAAATGTTATTCTGCTTCGAAGGGTATATTTTAAGACCGCGATGACCGTTGTGAAAGTCGGTAAAATTTCGCAGCGCGTGTAGAAAGAAGAACGATGGAAACCGAGGCGATGTTTGAGTCGGTTTAAAACGCCTGTGTTATCGGGCTCTGCTTTTTTCTCCAATGACGTTGACAATCTCTGAAGTCATTGACACCAATACAGCCGTAGCCACATGTACGGTTCAAGACCTCGATATGTAACCGCGGTACATTGGAAACGTATTTCGTAGATAAAACGACGTTTTATGTTCCTTTTGTATTACTTCACGCCTGTTTACGTGGGTGAGACATTACGGCGGACAATACAAATTTGTCATGGCACTTCGCAACGAACGATTGACCGTTAAACGATCCTCCGTTATTTTGCACTGATCGCGAACCGTTTCACAAAGCTATCTGTGGACGTTGAGATTCATCAATCGCGTTTAACAATGCTCGTAATGTGCACGCTGCTATCGACGTGGAATAATTAAGCGATTAATGCACTGGTCGGCTGATGCTTAATTCTTAACTGCTACTGTGGGGGTCCAGTTAGAATAGTATTGTTATACCTTCGCTTTAACGCCAGAACTATAGACCTGTAAATACGTCGTAGTGAAAATAAACAGGTATATTTCATTGTTGGACTGTCGATGTTTATGCAAATTCATATCTTACGAGGACAAAGATTTAGTTCACCTACTAAATATTATAAGAAATATACCATGAGGTACCATGAGGTCCAGACTAGTTAGAAACAATGATGTACTTTTGCTTTAACGCTAGGATATATAGATATATAGCAATAGATAAGATAGAACTCGTAACATAGAAGATTATGATTAAAATGAAAATATCAAATGTAGTGGGAATAAATGCGTATGTTTCGTTGTTAGGTTTCCGATATCTGCTTTTATGCAAATTAATAATACAAAGAGAAAGCTAAAAAATTAAAATTGATAAATTCTTACGAAGACAAAGATTTAGCTGGTCTGTATTAAATATTACGTAGACATTTCACGTAGTTCTTTTATAGACAACATTGGGAAAGATTTTCGCGTTAATTTGAATGAAAGGAGGATACTGTTCGACTCTGTAGTCCAAGTAGAAAGTCAGATTGTTCCCTATGAAAGATTCGACAGAACGTCTCGTGTATTATTGACACTGTCAGACCAACATGCAGTTACAGATTCATTAGCGTTCAATTAGTACCGTTTGTTCTAGTTAAATAAGGAAGCTAGCTTTTAAGGGTCCAGTTGACAAAGGACTGCTCAAATACTTGTGCTAGCTTCTGGAGTTGTCTCGAGCTACCTACCAACTGTTCTGTCTCTGACTTCCTTTCTCAGGGATGTTTCGAATCCTCTTTCATCCCTCTCAGAAGGTTTGAAAACTTCGCGACAATTTGCTTGTTAATTTCTCGACCCTTTTAAAGCTAATTTCCTAGCAGAACCTCCGTATTTGCTACAATGACTTTTGACTAAATTTAAAGCAAATTTGCTAACTACAAATTACAGGTTCCTAAAGGTTCGGCAAATACTCCGAACGCTCCTAAAACATCGTCGTATCGGACCGGTTCGTAAAATGTTTCATTTCGGATGTTTCATCGAATTTAATTGCAAGAACGTTAAAACATTGTCTTACGAAGTGAAGCTAAAACGATTATCTACCAATTACTATCTAAATACACCAAAATTGCATTTATCTAAATTCCTAACAAACTTAAAGGCTAATTCAAGCGATTTAAGCGTCGCGATATCGCTAAATACGTAAATAGTAGATTACCCAAAACGTAAGAGATGATATCTTCTTTTTTGCGACTGTTAAGCAACACTTTCATGTGTCTCTCTCGTTCTCAGAATTATATTTTCGGGATTACGGAACTTTCGGTAAAATGTTATTGGACGACGATCTCTTCGGTCATTTAAACGAACGGATATTAACGAATAAATTTGGAAACATAATCGACTCGTTGGTACGGTAAACGATGTGAACTATTAAACTATGTAAATATCTTAATTGGAATAAGAAACATATTTCTATTTATTTTGACATTTATATTATTTACTTAAGATAGTTAAATTTGATCCTATGCTTTTATTCGTATCAGGACACCTGCCTCGATTGATCTCGAAAGTTTGCTGATGTAAATCCTATTAGAAAGATTGAAGACGAATTAGGTCAGATATTGCAAAAAATCTGTTCAAAATCTGAATCCATATTATATAATCATCCACAGTTTATACATAACACGTGTCATTTGTAATATCTAATCTAACGTTTCACGCGAAACGATAACTCTTAAAGGTTTTGATAATTTTTCAATGATTTTTCTGATTCATTGAACTTGTCGCAAGCGTACCAATGCCTCTGTGAACGGAAACCTTTCACGAAAACCTCGATTCGCACGTACCTATAGGGATGAAAATTAAAAGCTGCGAATGAAAAGACGAAAGAATGTTTTCGACTGACGTTAACGAAGTTAATCCTCTGACTGTACCTCAGGTAATGTAGCGTGGATCGCGATTTGGCTATGAAAGCGTGGCAAGGTGGAACGTATCGTATGGACTATTAGATACGGCATATAGTCATCCACAAACAACGATCGTAAGGCGAAACGATCCGGAGATGTATCGTTGACAAGTTATTACTTGCACGATTTGGACGTGAAGTTTTGCATACTCGTCTCGTGATTCAAGATCCTGGCGGCCCGCCACAGGGGTTTCTTCTAATAGCCCATCCCAAAAACCTGTCGCGACTCTATAGCATTCAGAGTCGAGTAGCAATTTTCGTCTCGGCACAGAACATGCTTTCAATTACGGCTCGCTCTTCGTTTATATACTTCGGTATTCATCTTCACGGTCTTCGTCTTCTCTAGGAAAACTTAGCTCTCTCGATTCTGTCTTCGGTATATTATACAGAATGATGAATCATGCCAGAATAGACAAAACGATCGATCGATAAATTTCCTTAGAAATCTCAAAGGTAGACTCGCAAGTTTGCTAACTTCAAATTAGAAATTCCACGAGGTCTTGCGAATACGTACGTTTCTAAAACATCGTTTCATCGAACTGGATCGTAAAATCGTTTTATTTCGAGCGATGCTGCATTATTGGGCAGTTTCTGTGATTTTCGTTTTTGTTAGGTATATGGACAAAGTGTCTCGTATATCTGGTATTTTAATTCCTTTAGCCAATTTTCCGAACGCGCAGAGACTAAATTTGATGGAAGGGCAAGGTAGCTATTAATCATTTAGGCGAAAGGAATATTATTTGTTTAATTCAACGAAAATCGGGCCGCGTTTGAAGGATCTAAGTGAAAAAAGGGAACGTAATTTTCGGCGGAGCGCGTTTTTTGTTCGTCGATCGAATATATTTCGGTCCCACTGTCATCGCGTATTCCAGATGTGAGCCGGCCTCACGCACACGCGTGTGCGAGATAAATTTTGCACGCGTGTATTTTAGGGTGCGCGAAGAAAGGTACGGTCACTCGGAGGGAAAGGGAAGCCGAGTAGAAATCGCGCGGGAAACTTACAAATCTCTTCGTTAAGCGTTTAATGAATAAACCGAGTGCGTAATTTCGTGGACGAGAAGAGACGCTTTCAAAATCACGATTTAACTGCTGATTAAAAAGTTGAATCGTGCAGGCTCGAATTAACATTAAACGATCAGTATTATCGAGCGTGGTTGAAAGCTGAGCTTAAAGTTCAAAGGAAATGGTTGGATATTTAAAAGGAACATAAACGTCACGGTGAAACATTTTGAAGAGTAGAGTTGCTTGACGAGATAATCGTGTTTCGTTAGCAGAGGAATCAGAGAGTTCGATTGAAAATCATCGTAACACTCGGTTTGCTCGGCAGCCGCATGTGGAAATCGGCAGAGCTATGATGAAACTATGTTCGACGAGGTCAAACGGGGTTATCATGAAAAATGTACCGCGATTAGCATATAATTAATTTCCTCGTGCATCGAGTTGCATAAATTTCACGCTTATAAATAGACTCTCTGCTAATCGACGAAAAAAATTCAAAATCCGTTCTTTCGATGTCGGGATCTGACGAGTTTTTTTTTCTTGAAGAGTTCGCGAAAAATATATTCCTGGCATATATAAATTAACCATTCGCGATAACGTGACATGATTTACGATTTATATTACTTGCATGTAACTGCGTGTATTGCTATACTTGGATCGAACGCGATAGACGATTCGATTACAATTCCCAGTTTTTAGATTATGCGAAATCCCGTTCGAATTATTGAGAATCTTTTCGATTTCACAGCAGAATCGAAGAAAAGTAACAGAGGTTTGCGAACTAACGCGCTGTTATACGACGAGTCGGAAGCACATGTTCAACGCTCTTTTGTTAATTATTAACATTATGGCTGCGTAAGAGGTGGCACATAGGTCCTAACAATTCTATTTGGCCAGTGCCCAGGTTATGAGGCCTCTGGAAATAATGATGAAACATGACAGGACTATTTTCAACGTCTGCGGATTCAACGTGAGCACGTGTTATAAATCTATGCTCGTGCATCGACTCGGTATTCCGCTAAGTATTTCGGCTAAATATCAAGATTCACGACCCTTCAGAATATTCTCCATTCCATGAAACGATCTCGCGAATCCTAACTAGCTCCGCGACTCCACCTCGTTAACTATCCTTTCGTTAATTTAATTAATTACAGAACGTTCTACGCTGGCGATGAGACCAAGTTCAATGCGTAGTAGTACGAATACGAGTCAGTTTCTAGTACAAAGGTCTCGCTTTATGACATTCTATTGTTAATCGTAGGAGATTATGTTCCGCTTTATTTGAATCGATTCCGAATATCAACACGAGTGGCTGTAGAGTTCGAGAACGTACATGTACTTATGACTACTTGGACACTTTGATTAGATTTGAAGGAAACCTAAACTGCTAATAAATTTGAAAGGAATTTTATAAAAATGATAGGTCGAGTAGTGAAAGACAGAAACTAAATATTAGGGATATCATTGGATATTGTTCAATAGAAAGCTGAAGCGAATAGAAAGCTACCACAAGGATATCGACAACTAATCTTCTACTTAAAGTACTTACAAAACTTCGAATTTATCTAATCGAAATCCTCTTATGTTCGAAAGCAACGTTTCCATTTGTCAACTTCCATATAAACAGTTCGAACCTATTTTCTTCCAAAATATTCGTTAAATAAGCCTACCTTCTAACGATGTATGGAGCTGGATGGAAAAGATCGAAGCAAGGAATGTAGATCTGATTGTTTCGTATAAACTGAATGCAAAGGTAGAGATGGGCAGGCGTATTGGCCGAAAATGTCACATAAATACAAATAAAAGAACACAGTAACGCGTGAAGGCGAGCGATACAGAGCAGTGCTATCCAGTGCTGTACCACTGTATTCGATGGATTTCGAGCCAAAACTTGCTCCAGATCGTTTCAGACCGTTTCAACTTGTTCCACGTTCACGGTGTAAAACGAAGAACCTTTAATCTTCGACACGGCGCGGCGTTTGCGTTGGAAGGAACTAATCAGTGACATGTGGGCGCCGGGGTGCAGACGAGCGCGGAAATTAAACGAAAGATCCGTTTCTATAAAAGAGGAGCGAGAGGCCGACAAAGGGGATAGGCAGAGGGGTCGATAATTAGCGAGTGAGAATGGTAGACAAACACTGGTCGCGTTTCGGGCATCTATGTAAGCGGAACACGTGTTTTCGAGGGTGACACTGACATCCATCACTCGTCCGGTGTACGCCCACATCACGGACTCGCGCGTCCGTCGTTCAACTTTTCTACTTATACACCAGCAGCGCGCACCAGCCGATTTTTGCTGCTTCTTTTATCCGCGACAATTTGTTCCGCCTCCCCGGTATCGTTTTCGCAAATTTCCAGCTACCAAATTAGTCGATCCTTCCCTCGTCGTCGTCTCGCCGGCTCGCTGCTTTTTATCGTTTTCTTCTTCGTTCCTTGGAAAACGAAGCGTGCATGCCACGAGAAATAATTGGAGGATCGTTTACGGTTTACACGAATAACAACATATATAGCTGCGAGCGAGATCGAAGAGATTTAGGACCACGTGCGAGACGAGTTAGGACCATGTTTCACTTTTTCAGTTGCGCGTCGTAAACGTCAAATTGTCGTTAGCTGTCCACGTTATTACCGAATCTGTGTAAAAGCTCGTGCACTGATCTATTTGATACATTGCTATACTGTGTCGTGCAAGCTATATTGCTACATAAATTGTAGTATGTCATGCTAGAGTTGAACGTTATTGAAAATATCTGGAACCTATTCAAATTATGATTCGAAGGGAAAATTTCAAAATGTTTGGCAAAATAACGAGAACATAAATTACCCGATACGACAGCTCATGTGGAACGTATCTGAAATGTTACGAATTGCAATCCAAGCGGCAGAAGTACAAATTGTTAACATATAAAAGTACCTATACTCGATTTCTCGAAGCTCGTTCTATGAACTTACATAAATTGAAGGCAACCTATCTCTATAAAGGTATCATATACCTTTGGTCCGCATGGTTTTCGATCAATCGACCATTCAACGTAATGTCCGTGTCACGGTTTGACGTTATCAATTATGCCTGGACTCGCGCTATCAATCTCGATCACGAGCATGACGTCGACTTCCATCGTTTCTCTAATATAACCCACGATTGTGGTAAAATCGTCTGTTAACTTATAAAGCTTCCGTTGATTCGCTTGTGATTCATTTCATTTTCTTTCCCTTTCTTCCCTTTTCTCCTGCGTCTACGCGAAGAACCGCTCAAATTTCTCGGATCCCGCGAATCGAGGTGGAATATATCGTCGTAGGAAGATCGAGTGGACGCATACGTCTGCGAATCGCGCGCGTGGAACCAACGATCTGGCCATTTCACGCGCGCACACGCGCGTGAACGTCGCGGCGCACGCAATATTATTAGACTTTTTCTCCGGTCTACGGTGATAAATGGCCGACATCAAAGGGTCCGACGCGTGTAGTCATTTTACACGCGTGTAATACACGTATTCATCGTTGAGGAGGGTGAACCGTGCACGCGTGTGTGTCTGCACACATGCTCTGCACCCGGAGGATCTCTTTCCCATTCGGGACATTCTTCTTTTTCTCTGATACTGTCAACTGAGGAACATTGACGGTGTAGAGTTTATTAACATTCATAGGTATGAGCTCGTACGCTTTAACGTTTACAATTCGTCGCTCCGGTTCTTAAGCCTGATTCGTACCAGCGGTCAAAGTTACGGTCGGATCACGATCGATCAAACGCTTGCCCTCGGTGTTCTTTTTCGATTGTTGACCGCATTGACCGCCGTTTTTATTGCTAGTATATCGATGCCATGGTCAACAGATTTTCGCTTGAGCCGATCGTACCGCCTACTGTGAATGCTCTCCTTGAATTACGTATATAGCGATTTTGACCGACGGTTGACTCGATGTGATCTGACCATACCGTGATCGCTAGTGTGAATCAAGCTTAAAGATATTCGTAGCGCGACGACATCCCTCGAAAGTAAAACACGCTGAGGCTCGAAAGCCATATTCTTCGCGTATGTCTAAGATTCCATCCCTAGAAAGAAATTTCTTGGCTGTTTGCACTTCCTACACGCATACACTAAGAAATAATTCAGAAATGGACAGAATGATAACTTTGTATTATAACATAAAGATATTTTGCACGCCGAAATTACTGATGTTATATATTCAACAATTACTTTTATTCGAAACTGGCGAGGTCGGAGCTGCACTTGAAAAAGAAGGATTCCTCTAGTCGTTTTACAGAACATAGATGTTAGTTTCCTAACAACTTTGTGAAACCGGTTTTTCCGTAATTGATCAAAAAGTCAGTTTTCCAGCGATCTTACTCCCATTACGTGTTAAAGCTTTCAACTTTGAAGATGAATATCTCCAGCACTATAAACTGGCACTATAAACAACTATAAACTGGCAAAACTTGTTGCGAATTTGTATTCTTTATACCAACGAGGCATATGTGGATCGGTCAATTACATTTCAATCGATAGAATTGTTACAATAAGAAGGTAGCTTCATTTTCCAGTAATTCGGGAGAACCAGCAAGAACCGATTCAAAATCAATCAAAAGCATGTCACTTTTATCGAAGGTGAAACATATTCACAGGCAATTAATATTCATTGTAACAATACTGAAAGACGAAATTCTTCTCCATATGCTTTACAAAGAAATCAATGTATTGTGCAATGTCTAAATTGGTTTATAAGATTTCGATATTTGTCTTCTCGAATCTAGTATGTTTTCGTTCCTGTTATCGGGTGGACTTACAAGCTGGTAGACTTAGGGAGAAACCTATAAACCGCCGAGAATTTATTGCCGACCCTTATTGGATTTCTAGAGCTTAGGTCCTTTAAGACTCGAGGAGCAAGAAAAATATTTCCCTTAGATCGCATAAAAAAAAGAAACATTTCGTTGAACGTAAGGTGTGCTATTAACAATCGCGAAGATAATAATTGTTTTACATTTTCGTTACTTATAAAGGCGAGAAGTTAGAACAAATATTCCTATTTCTTAAATAATCAGGCTCCATATCTCGCAGCCTAGAAATTTTAACTATCAACGTCTCTGTCTTATCCGACAGATTTTTAATTCCACTTCACTTCCAATTCTATCGCGAGCGTAATCTCGATTCGGCGAGTTGTCGACGGTTTCGTGGGAACAGCTCTAGAGCCAAGGGAATTCATCGTAATTATAAATCTATCATGCGAGCGGTTTATCCCTTCATTAATTACTCACCTATAGAAGAGAGCCGACGAGGAGCACGCATAAACCACGGGGCTTGTCTTCCGTTTAACGAGCCCGCGCTGCTCCCTCGCGATCGAACGGTTCGCCGGCAAAAAGACGGAGTTTTAATGTAACGCGGGTCATTAAGTCCAAATCGTTGGAGTTTAACGGGCCACGTCGGGGTCGTTCCACGAATCGGCGATCCGCTGAAAAACTCGCTCCTTTTAGCGGGGTGATTCTTCGAAAATCGCCTCCTCGTTTGTCTTTCGATTAAAACCGGAGAGCTTTTTCTGGATTAAAGATAATATTTGCCAACCTGTCGACGGTGGATAAAAATTACGTCGTGTGTATAACTCGTGTAACTAACTTGCGCTAACTCGAAAAATAATCAAATTATCGTAAAGGTATTAAAATCGGAACACCCTCGTCTTTGAAACGCTTTATTAATACGATAACTGGATAGATAAGACGAAGAAAGTCCAATGCTAAAAAACGATCACGGCTATGAGCTCGCTCAAAACTTTCTTCGTCTACGTTCTCCAGAAGAACGGAGACGCATTGACGATCTTATCTTCCTGTTTAAATTTATTAACAGAAAAATGAACTGTTTTAATCGTTCGTATATACCATATCTAATATAAAATATAACGATCTAATATAAATCTAACATCAAGTAAAATGCGACTCAATGACCCTTCCAGACCTTTCCTCTCCGCTTTTTTCACAAAATTACTACACAGCTAACTTACTTTACCCTGATCCGTCCAATAGAACGTGTATATACACAGCAATGAAATACTTAACTTCGTAGACTTTCTTCCTGAATCTTCCAAACTCTTCAAAACTTCCATTCTACGTGTTCTTAATTACAATCGCCAAAATTATATCGTTGTTTTTATGTAATCCTCTAAACTACACGATAATAATGTCTTATTCGCCTTTACTGCTCTACATCGAGTACGTGAAGTATTGTAGCTATAATCTGCAATAGAGCATTTTCCATGTATAAATAGATAAATAAATAGATGGATAAATAAGTAAATATCTATCAGCGAACAGCGAAAGAAACGATAGTCGCACCATTGAAAATTACTTGAAGCATCGTAAATTGTAAAACAAACTTGCCCCCGCGTAAATTGATAGAGGATCGTTGATGGTGGAAACGTGGCGTAAAGGGCGCGTGTTTCGCGCCTCTGCCAAGAAGCCGCCATTACGGGGAGATCGAGGGGATGTGGAAAAGGGGGACGAAGAAAAAAAAAAATGGTGGCCGGTGGCCGCGCAAAAACGCGTCTCTACGGTCGGCGGCGTCGCCGACGAAACTCTTCTTCCAGGAATCACGGAGGCATCGTAGAGCCCTCCTTTCCGCCGCGGTTTTCTTATTTATTCCTCTTCTCCGTAACGCGTACGTCAGCTCGGCGTTCGCGTAGAAAAGAGAGACGATGGGTAGGGAATATGGAGACCGACGTAACCGAAGGGAGAAAGGGCCAAGCCACATAAATTTTGCCCCCTCCATGCACGGAGGAAAGTACGCTCGCGTTCCTCGATGACGACTTCGTACTTCCTTCACGGATATCCGTTCACCTCTCTATTTCTACTGCACGCCACTTCAAATAGATGCAAAATGAAGAAAGAAGCTTTCGATCCTCGACATCAAAGAACCTGGAAGATGTCAACGCATTAACGTTTTTGCACTCGAGAAGACATCTGTTTGCGAAAAGGAGGACGTTCAATTCCTTTTGGTTTTCGTTCTCGTTTACGTTTGTTTCGTGTCGATCGTAAAGTAATATAGAACGAGGTATTCGCATATCGGCGAAAAATTCTATTTCGAGCATCGCCTATATATCCGCTGCGTTTTCCTGAATAATGGAAAATTAACGTGCTCGCCGGCAGTCCTAACAACACTTGAGCATCGGTCTCTCGAGTTAAAGATAGCTCTCTTATTATTCTCGTGACGGGTTGTTGTCTTTGCTTACCGGAGAATGGAATTTAGGTGGGTTTGGAACGTAGTTAGGGGCAATTGCTAGGGCATTGCTTCGCTAATTAAGGGTTGTTACAGACGAGCTCGGCCGAGTAGAGGCAACCGACGTACATCTGCATCTCATTAAAACCCAACCCAGGCGCCAGGTGTAAGGCTCGATGCGAAGTATATTATAGTGGCGTTATTTAGTAGTCTAACCCGTCGAATCGATGCGAGATTACTCGCTCGTTTTACGCTCCAACGTAACGTAAAATTATCCATGGCTTTCCCTTCGCAACGATTTTATAAGTCGACGTCGCGTTGCTGTTTCCGCGAATCGGAACGCGAGATTCAAATTGAGAAACGGGGTGTCACGTATCCGAAATAAGAGGACCGAATGAAGCAGAAATTTATTAAGAGTTTTATGGTCCCGGAGGGTCGCGACGTAATCAACCACGTTTTAAAAAGACGACCGACCCAAGGTAGCTGCCTAATTTTTCTTCCACTGCTTCCAACCGTTCTTCGACAACAACGAAGACGACCAGAGTTAATACGCAAGTGATGAGAACTTGCTCTCGATGTGTTCGCTCTCTTCCGATATAAATGAAGAAAATCTTTATTTTTAAGCTAATGCCCTCAGACGATCAACAATTGTTGGACGATATTGTACTGACAATATGTACACGTTGATCCTTTTAGTTGAGAACCTTGAAATATTTATATATAGATATAGCAATGATAGTCTGAGGGCAGCCTAAGATTGTACAACGAATGTTCCACCGCCGGAGAGTAATTTGAAGAAACAACAGCTACAAATAAAATTTCTATATCGAGTCTGGTCGTCTCGAGTCGATCGCTATTATAGTTACCAAAAGTTAATGTACCGTTCGACGTTGTTTACGGACAGAGAGTAACGGCAGCGAACTCGGTGCAGATCAGCAGCAGCAACAGCAGCAACAGCCCCATCAACAACAGCAGCAGCAACAGTACGGCGAGGTGAACCAATTAGGGGGTGTGTTCGTAAATGGCCGACCCTTGCCAAATGCGGTCAGGTTGCGAATAGTGGAGCTTGCACAGCTGGGCATCAGGCCGTGCGACATCTCGCGGCAGCTGCGAGTCAGCCATGGTTGTGTCAGCAAGATCTTGGCCCGGTACCACGAGACAGGCAGCATACTGCCTGGCGCGATCGGTGGCAGCAAACCCCGTGTCACCACCCCGAAGGTGGTCCAGTATATCAAACAATTGAAACTGAAGGATCCTGGTATCTTCGCTTGGGAGATCAGGGATCGTTTGTTGTCGGATGGCGTGTGCGACAAATACAACGTGCCATCGGTGAGCAGCATCTCGAGGATATTGAGGAACAAGGTCGGCGCGGCGACCGCGATTCATCATCATCCCCATCATCCGGCGCATCATCACCATCATCATCATTTGTACGCGGCCGCGGCCGCGGCTGGAGCCGCCCTTTGTCCTGTCCCGTATCCGCCGACGCCTTATCACGCAACGCCGCCGCCCGCTGTAACGCATCATCACCATCATCATCATCATCAAGGTTGGTAGCCTCAATGATCTCGCGACTTCTTGTTCTTCTTCCTCGAGCGAGAACTTTCTGCGATTTTCAGTTTCCCGCGTTCGCATTGATCCGCGTTGTATTAGATAATTATATCAACGATATATGTACATGAATACATAGATACGTATAGGTATCAGACGTGCCATTATCGATAACACTTAAAGGCTATCGTGGTGGAAGTTTCACCCCGTCTTCGTGTTACTTAGTTGATATTGTTGTTATTCGATCGAGTAGCATTTATTCGACTCGGGTGATTTCTGAGATAAAATGGACCGCACTGGGTGAAATTTCGTCCCTCGTAGTATCAACGTGATTCCCTGATAGCTTTCAAGAGTTGCATTCGGAGCAAAGTTCTCGCTCGAGACGCCAACCTACCGGGCACGGTACGTGACACATTGGTGGAAGAACACAGTAGGTGTGGCACCTCCTCTCTCTTCGTATCCCGATACGACAGAGAGGAGGAACAAAAACACAAACCTGTCCAAAAAAGAAAACTTCGTTCTCCACCAGCGCAACTTGAAGTGTGCGTTTAGTTCTAGCAGCGAGCTCGCGGGATATCAGGCAACAGTCGCGTCTCTTTCTTCCATCCTGATACGAACGCTGAATAATCGAATTCGAACGAACCTCTCCATACCAATTTGGTACCGGTGCGTTTCCAGTTGGGCCGACGACGCCGGGCAAGCTGTCACCGTCTTCCCCGACCGCTATTCATCCCGGTGTCGGCCATCAGACGGCTACTTCCGTCGGTCTACAGTGGCCGAGTTCTCACACGGTTCACGACATCCTCGCCACCAGCTGCAACTTGATCAATTCGCAGTCGTCTCCGTCGCCAACGTCGCCATTGTGCGCTACGGTGAACAATAATCATCACCACGGTCACCACCATCATCATCAGAGCAACGACAACGCTGCCAGCAACAATAACAACGAGGAAACCGGCGGTTACCATCATCCGCACCACCATCACCATCATCAGCAGTATTACGCGTCGGCTCTGTACCATCATCATCATCACCATTCGGACACCGTGACCCCCGTGGCAACCACGTCACCGGTTCTCACTGTACAGTCGATCATGATGCAGTCGTCGGCGACCAACAGTCAACCAGCTAGTCCCTGTAATTGAAACGATCGTGACGTTAGATAGGATTTTATCGGATAGTAAACGCGAGTGGTGGAAAGACTAAGTAACTGAATCGTGGTATAAGACATACACATAGTGGTTGCATATGTATCCATGAGTTAATAATCGATATGTAATTAAGGAAAAGGACGATCGAAACGATGAAAGTAAGTGGTTGTAAGTGAGAATAAAGACAAGAAATATAGGAATAGAGAAAGAGATACGAATAAGTACCTAATGGGGTGTGGCTGGCAATAACGGTATATCATCTCACCAGTATTATATATTTTTATCGTCATTTGCCAAGAGTGCCTTCCTTCGAGTGCCATAAAGAAAATTGTACGTTCGTTATTATTCGTGAAACGGACTGTGAGAGAAGACGATCGAGATTGTTGCAACTTTTGAAAAAAGGATTTGCACGTTACTCGTGGAACCTGCGAATACTGTTTTAATCGTCTACCTTGTTTTATTTTTTCTTTTTTTTTTTTTTTGTATGTTTGTTCAAAACTTTGCGTAGATTTAAAGATATAATCGTTAAGGAAAGAAGATCGTTTATTCCCAGCGAAGCGAGATTTACGTTCGAGAAAAACTCCCCCGTTAAATTGGGAGGATGCTGTCGATATTATTTAACTGACAAACATGTACGATCGTGTCACGATCGTGCGATTATAGTCCTCTGCCATGCTTTTTTATGGAATGCAACTTTTGTCATTGGGAAATATATATTTTCCGTCAAGTTAAACAACGAACTTACGTACTTCTTTTCCTTCTTTCAATCTTTTTCCATCCATACTTCGAAATCGAAGAGGAAAATCTGCAAAGGACCAAGGTACCTGGTATGTATTAAACAAATTTGTTAATCTCGCGTAAAATATAAGTATGACGAGATTTAAGTCTTTCTATAGTCTCTGTAGTTATTACAAATACACGAGTGCCTTGAATGAAATTAACACTAATTCTCGATAATTACATAGCCGTCTATTTTCGTGATACGACTTTAGATGCACATAATAACGCGTATTATCTTCTACGTGTAACAAATACCACGCGAGTCGGTAGCATCTATCAGCGTTGATCTGAGACAACGAAAAGATCGATCTGATAACAAGGTATCTCAGACGAACTGTCTCTTTGCACGGCGGCTTCGTTATAATTCACCGAAAATTTTTCGCCCTCCGACGTTAATTTACTTCCTAGCTCACGGCTCAGTTGGCACGCTGAAGAGTTCGAGAATACAACGGTGCTTTAGATGTCCTACAACTTCTCCTCTTTTTGGCACACCTTTCGAACGTTCGCTTCCCTACGGATGATAGTAAATAATTTATTTATTTATTATCTTTTCTATCTTTACATAATTTCCGAACGTTCAAATAACGCGGCCGTATTTCAGTCGAAGTTAATCTGTTGCGGTGATCTTCGTAATTACCAAGGCTTCCGCGAAGCAAAAGGAGAAGTTCGTTTGAGACGCGGCGATCCAGAATGAAAGAAAAACCGGCAGAGTCGTTGGCAGATTTAGTTGTCGGTGTGCTCGTGCAATCACGAGTTTCCAATCGATCGAAGCACAAGCTACGTATTCAGTTTGATCGCCGCTCCAGAAACAGTCGACGCCGTGCTTAAGAAACGACGTAGGAAGAAGAAAAGGCACAATGTATTTACATAGTTTCAGCGGCTAAACGCGAGTCTATAATTGCCAACTATAAATTGCTCCGGTTGCTTGCATTTGAGATTTCAAACTCGAACGTTCAAATGTCCGAACGGTGCAAACGGAGCTTTAGATTTCAGCCGCTTCGTCTTGCAGGGAAGCTTTCAACAACGAAGAAATTAACTTTCCATCTTCGTTCCGTCGATTCTTTATTGACTGCGGCCAGCCAACGAATGAAAGAGCGAGTAGAACGTATCTAGAAGAGATGGGATGGTCGTAAAGCACGTTCGATGGTATTGTGTCCGATAGAATTATTGTCTATCTCGGGCTTTTACGTATTCTGTTAACGGTCTTGTAATAAATGCGCGTACATGGATCGATTCGCGCGTAACTACCGATAACGTGCACTGCTTGATTGATGCTTCCATTCCGAATAATCAGCAACGTTTCTCTGTAACCACAGATAATGGCCGTGCAATGTTTAATGAGCTGCGATATCGTTCTTAAGGCGTACAAGCTTACAACTAAATTAATCGTTTCCTCTCTTGTTTTTCACAGAAACAATGTTTCTGCAAGAGAGCTGCCCGTTAACGTTTTACCATTTTAATTAAACTTCGACCGGCGAAATGCTTGTTGCATAAGGGAACCCTGTTCGCCACGTAGTTTCGACTCCGAGGAACAAGAATTATTTAAGAGAAGTAAGTACAAGTAATAATAAATACAATAGTACCATTTCCGCTAATCTTAAATTTGGTAATATTAATTATTTTTGACAACAGGCATAGGTATAGCACATAACACGCTCGGCGCTCTCCTCTGTGCAAGTACATAGGCGAGCGCGCACGAGCGTACGAAAGCACCAAGTTATAAAAGCAAACGGACCGGCGTTGTCCAATCAGCGTTGATCGAGCGTGAAATCCCTCCTCTTCGACGAAATTAGACACCCACTTGGTGCTTCCAGCTTCACGATTCTTGGCTAAAATAACCAATGATAGTTTTTCCAATGGACCTCCTTTCAGCCGCCATTTATACAAAATCAACGTGGTTGCCATCTAAACATCGTTCGCTTATCATCGTATTTCATCGAAGAGCGAGAAAGGACAAACTTTTCTAATTTCCCGATCTTCGCCTTTGTCGGAAACCAAACAAACGAGATTCACGAAAGTCTAAAAACTTGTTGAATCGTTAGCTTTGCTGCCGACGTACACGCTATATAACCGTTCGCCTTTTTCTCCTGATGTTTAGGCGAGTTATAACATAACGAGCATCGCGCCGGCATGACGGTCTGTCCCTTTGAAATACGAATATCCCCTTTTCCATTCCGCGGTAAGATACTCCGCCCCGATACTCTATTACTCCCTAGTCAAAGGAGCGACAGAACCTGCTCACGGGAACCGCTTCTTTGGAAGTTGTTCAGTGTCGGCTTTCCACGGTCTCATTAACAGCGGGCCACTTTTATTAACCGCGGAAAAGAAAGGGGGATGCTCCTTGGTCCTCGTAGTCTCTCCTTCCTGAAAACTTCTCATACGTGCTTACTGTAGAGAGATTTTCTGCAAGAATGAAAGAAAGAAAGAGGAGGAACAGAGATCTCGTGGCAGACCGTGTAACGACTGCACACTGTGGAGTAACAAGCAAGAGAATCGCAGATCAACCAACGGGTTGGTCCATAGGTGAGTGCGGTTTCGTATTCTCCGTAATATTTGCAACTTCTCAACGTTGCGATAATTTTCGGATTCATCGTTCGAAGAATTCCGCGATCCACTTTGCCAGTCGTGGAAAGAAACATTCGCCTCGACTATAACGGCGGGAGCGAACATTTGTTTCCGTTAATCTCCGTATCTGTCGCTTTGTTATTGGCACGGAAAAATATACGCGGAAAAGTCGCACGAAAGAAGAAAACAGAAGGTATCGAACGACGTACCTATGGGTCATAGCCGATAGGCGATTGTTACGGGATATAATATTCGATGTGAAACGAAAACCGCGCGAACTTACGGACGAACCTATTATCGATTAAGGTAGACATTTAATAATAACGATTTAGTAATACACGGAAGGCGAATTGTTAATGGTGGTAAAGAGACTTAGAGCATAACTGGAATTAGAACAACGTCCAAAAATTTCGTTCTTCTAACTACGTACATCGTCGTGTAGAGAATATACAGAATAATTTATCTCGGATGTAAAAGCTCCATCAAACAGTTACAGGTTCTAATATCAGAGGAGTGGACGGACATTGGCCGTGAATAGGCGTATAAATTTCCACGGCAAATACACGTCAGCGGTTTTTCAACGAACATGAAGACCCAAGCGTGAGATAAAGGTGTTCCTGGTCGTTGTGTCCGGTTGCGATTCCTTGCCGTTTAAAATACGGCGAGTTCTGGTAGCGAGCGTTTTGCTTCGCGCGGCACGCCGTGCTCGCGAACTCCGTCGCGCTCGATTACGAGCTACGCCATGACGAAGATACGCTAATAAATTAACGGGTAAATAAACCCTCCGCGAGAGAACAGGCCGCGCCGCGTATCTGTCTCGCTTAGAATAGAATAGAATGTATTAGAGGAGCACGGGCACGATTAATGGGCCGAGATTTCGCGCAAGTGGAAAGGCGCAGCGTCAACCTCGAGTCGCGCGATTTCCCGAGAACGAGCTGAGGTAAACACGATGATGGAATAACTTTTCCGTACTTCGAGAAACGTATAATTTTTCCCTACAGTCGAACCACCGCCAAACCCTGTGACGAGTCCACTGCGCGCCTTTTACGTGTCGTGCTCGCCAGCTCGTAATGTCCACTCTTAGAAGAAGAATAACTCACGGTATTCGGTTTGCTGATGGAGTGTTAAATGGTCTTATAGACTATCTTCGAATCATTGAGAATTTCAAAATCTTACTTTTAATCGCATTGCGTTAAATACCAACGATGCAAACTAATACTTGAATAGTAACTGTAATATAATATTGTATATTCCAATGGGGGTTTCCCCGCAAATAAATCGCAATTAACCCTTTGAGTGCTGTGGGCGCATATAGGTGTCTGGCGAAAGCTATCGGTGTGGACTAAGGACATATACATGCGCTTTCTGTAAGTGCCCGGCATGGGCTAAGGACGCATGTATGGGTTTTTCAATTTTTCCGAACACCTACGCAGAAGTGACACTATTACGTTTGTGTGAAATAAATATAAATGCATTGCTTACGGCAGTAAACAAATGCCAATAGTGGCTCGTTATTGTCGAAGTGGTCACCACTTGTAAGAAAACTCTACATCTGGTTTAATTAGTTTTCTCAAGCACTGAATTTTTCACACACAACTGAATTATTAACTTGTGTTATATTTACTAAATTTAGTTTTCTAGTTTATTACCCAAATTCTAGTTAACTGTAAATTTCAATGTTTATAATAAATAATTAAAAATTACTAAGAAATAACGCTCTTGAATCATTTAATCTCGTGCAAAAGAATTACTATAACTTATTACGATTTGCGCTTTCAATAGTCAATCAACAGAGTTCAGTCTAACGAAAAAGTATTCCGTCCACAGCGATCGTCAGCGCTAGACGCACTCAAAGGGTTAAATTAAATTAGATTAGATTTCAACGAGTCGTTCCTATCACATGCTCTTTCACCTTCTCGAAGATCTTGGTAGAATAATATCTCCGATCATCTACTATCATCAGGATTCCCGATCTCTGCTTCCTCTTGTTCCATCTTCTCTTATCCCGACGACGATGAAGTCTTTTTCTCGATAGGAAATAGGATCGAGGGAAAGGAGTAGAAGGAAACGCGGTAATTAAGAAAACGTCACCATTCCCGTGGTCCAGCGTGGTTCCTCTCGTCTGGAGGCGAGTGTTTGGCGCGTTTTCCATTCGGTGTACAAATAGCTCGCAGACCCCTAGCCCCTGTCGGCTCCTCTCATGTCTCCGCGACGCGTCGCGTCGCACGCTTCATGCCTCTGCGCTATCCGATGTCGAGCGTCGCCGCTCCAACTTTTAATCTGTTCCCTTTTTTCGCTTCCGTGAACGAACGACGGCTGACGTGCGAGGCAATCTCGCGTATTTACCTCGTCTAGTCTTCAAAGCGGTTTTTACAATTATTTATCAGCTGGTAAAATGGTGGAACCAAGAGAGGATCGTATTCTATCTGCGTGGTAAAAACAGAATCTTCTTTCACCTTGTTGCGAACCTGCTCCATCCAATTTTAACGAGATAAATACTCCAACTACGAAACTACGAAGATTGTAAGAACGTTGGTCGACTCATCCGAAGCAAAGGTCTCGTCGTTCTTCTTTAATTCTTCGGAAATTGGAATTGTTTTCCTTTAGACCAAAGAGTAACATCTTGCGTGTCTTCGAAAGATTTAACGAACAAGCTTGGCTACTGTCTCCTCCAGCGGGTCAATGATCATTTTTATTCGTATTCGTTTACAGAGTAGCTTTGATTGAACTCGATCTTACTTAGAGTAATTTCATTTAAACGATAATTTAATGTAAATATTTTGTAAAGAGGTTACCACTTACTGTCCAAAGGAGTTATTTTACCGAAGTGCAAAAGGAGGATGGAACGACGGCGCACAGACGCATTAGCCATATTCCGAGGTTGCATGGCGGAACGCCCCTTTCATGCCATCCCCTCCTACCTTTGAATATCACAGGAAAGATAGAATGTCCCGTAGAATTCACCGACAAAGATTCGGGATTACGTTCTGGGCGTAAATTAGTTAACGAATTACAGCGCTTAATCTTCGCTTCTTTATGAACTGCACCTCTTCTCATCGCTGAATCGTGCATCATCTTCCGAGGTGTTCACGTTCGATTAAATGGGAATTAATGAACTTTGAAATATCCTTCGTTGGAATATTTACTGGAAAATTAATTTAATCTGAAAAAATTTAATCATAATTTAGTTAATTTACAAAGTACGCCGAAAGAAAATATATGGGTACCATAATTGTTCGGGAAATGGAACAGAAATAATTATGCAAGTACTTTGAAGACGATTATTTCACGTAGATTTATACTACGTGTTCGATTCAGGCAAATTTGAACGGTTTAAAAGTTATTAATAGTTACATTGTAGATTCGATCAATAGAAAAATTTTAATCGAATATGTAACACAACTTAATTGAAAACGAAATGGGCATGTACATAGAAGGATCTCGTTCATTTTTAGTTTATTTAAAAATACATGTAATTCCAAAATTTGTTTATTTCTTATTTAATAAAAACAAAAGAAAAATTATCTCTTAAGATAATAGATTCAAATTCATTTTATGTAACAGGTATCTATTAATATTGCTATGGAAAAAAGTTATCGACTTTTTAACCGTCGTAATTAATGTGTATCGTACATATGGTGTGTACAACAACAACAACACAAAAAAAAAAAAAAAAAAAAAAAATAAAAAAGAAAAGTAAAGGGAGGAAACACAAATATACAAATTTTCGTAAGTATTTGAATTATACTATGTTACCAACAGATATCCTCGAAATTGGAATTTATATTTTATTCTACGATACACGTAAAGCATTAAATCATTTATTCAATGATTCTCTTCTTCACATACGTATTAAAAGACAGATGCTGATACGAAGAAAACAATGAGCGGACTATTTTACATAATGTTTCCCAAACTATAAATGTATCGATTCAATTTAAACGACTGTTTATCGACATTTATCCACTTATTTCTCAAAGTTTTTGTCCTACTTACAAGATGGTAATTACTTAAATAATATTCTACAACAGCCATGATACAAATATATAACATTTAAAAAATATTGGTTCCAATGAAATGCAACTATATCCCCGATCATAGTGTTTCTTCTTACATCTAAGAAAAATCTGAATAACGTTTGCTACTTGACATTTGGATGATGACAAAATGAGCATGTAATTCAATGAAGGGAATGAATTTATATCTATATGATGACAAGTAAAAAGTGAAATGTTTTCTTTGAAAATTGTAAAATTCATTCATACATGTAAAGTGTTGTGTAAGAAAAACATCTTCTCCTTCGTTGGACCATTCAATGTACGTAATATGTACAATTATTGTAAGTACATTTAATACTAGCCATTATTTTCATCTTTTGCTTCATCTACCTTTACTTCCTCCTTCTTTTCAATATCATTCGTGTTTTCGTAATTTTCATCCTTGTCGGATTTCATGGAAACATCAGCCGGTTCGTTATTCTCTGATTCTAAGTTCTTCTCTGGATTTGGATCGCGATTTTCTTCTCCTTCTTCCGTCGACTGTGGAACTTCCGCTGTTGTATTTAATGTTGCGGATCCATCAAAATTTTGTTGATGTTTCCCGAGACCTACTTGCACTTCTATAAGTTCCAGCTCTTCGACCAA
This sequence comes from Bombus terrestris, assembly GCF_910591885.1. Taxonomy (NCBI): domain Eukaryota; kingdom Metazoa; phylum Arthropoda; class Insecta; order Hymenoptera; family Apidae; genus Bombus; species Bombus terrestris. The sequence continues at coordinate 7,335,800 of NC_063278.1, forward strand.
TGCCTTCTCCCTTCTTTCGATCTCCTCTGTAATATGAAACAAACGCATATTATAATTCCTTTTATTTAAAATTTATACTTAACGCTCTTTATCGAAGTGCGTACCATGAAGTTCTTTCGCAGATTGCGTTAGTAGAATATCAGTTTGTGGATGTTTACGCTTTGGTACGTAATAAATAGGAGGTTGGGCACGCGTTTTTATAAACGAAGCAAGTGGTAATTGCGCCGCACGCCAATCTTGAAATTGTCGGCTGCGCGCCAATTTTGCCTCTAGTGCTCGAACTTCTGCTAGTTGCCGTTTACGCGATAAGAATAATTGTTGTCTTTCTCGTCGTAATTCTTCCTTTTCTCTTCTTCTGGCTTCTTCTACTCTTGCCTCTACTTCTGCTTTTTTATCTTCCTACAAAAGATTGTTATCTTCAGAAATATGAAAAAAAATTCTTTCTCGTATCAAGTGAAGAAATATACCTTTGCTTTCAGTTTAGTTTCTTCTTGCCGAAATTTCTGTAATGTTCCTAAAAGGGCACCAAACATTCGTTTATTCCTTTGCCTGCTACGTTCATCTATTCTTTCCCGTCTAATAACTTCCTGTCTAGATGGAATCTCTCTCGGTGTTGCTATCACTCTCGAAGACACTGCTGGCTAAAATACCCATTCAATAATAATACTTAAAACAATATATCGGTAAGAATGAGCAAATTGTTATAGAATTCTACCTTAATAACATTATCATCTTCATCAGCACTATCGTCATTATTAGAAGGAACACGTGCACTTAACCGACTGAAAACTGTTTTTGGTTCACCATTTGAACCTTGCCATCTCCTTTTTCCACCAGGTAGTTCATTGTTGACAAAATCAGAAACAACACGCCTTCTATCCTCTTGCAATGGTCTCTTTTGTGATAATCTATTGAAATTATAAATGCAAAAGAATATTTCAATAAATATACACATAGTCTTCCTTTCCTATTTTAATAAGGTTACATAGTTAAGTGGAACGAATATTTATCACTATCAAGTTTGGTAATTATGTATCGTGCACTTAAACAAATAAAGCTCTCATTACAACATTACTACGATACGTCAGTAAATACGATGAGATCACGTATAATTTAATAAAGTGGAAATTATCGAAATGAAATAGGTTATGTTTGTAGACAACAGTGTTTCATTCAAAGATTATTGAACTATTGGGCAAGATGTATATTTTATGAAATGGCATTTTGCTATGATGGTTTAAGGGTGTTTGGAAATAAATTATTCAGAATTTAACCTGGGTGGTGGTTGTAGCGGTCCGTTTTCTCCATCAGGCAGATCCCGGCCCAAAATCTTTCGAATACTTCGATCGAGTCCCCGAAGACCATCTCGAGCGGCTTCTAATTGCGCTTCTAACCTTTCGGCACCCCAGGCCTCTTGTGTATCTAATTTTCTCATTTATTTATATCTCTGTACGTTCACTTAAATTGCGAAGTCAATTTACTTAACGATTGTTGTCGAACCGCATTACTGTCGTGGAGCCACCTACAATTTCGTTCCTTTTTCCAAATCGATAAGTCTCGGGATTTTTCCTTGAGCTTGTAGATCATACCTCTAGTAAATTTCTCATAATGCTAACTTAATATATTATAATTGGCTGAATTTATATATAAAAAGCCTAATCTTTAGGATATTTAAAAATTTGTTGTAAATGTTTAGAGTAAAGAAAGAAATAAAAGAAATGATGAGATTGAGTTTTGAAAGATGGCTTTTAACTAAAATTGCAATATCATATATACTTACATATGTATTACTTGAAAATATAGATTAATTAATTTAAAGAAATGTAAAAGTATATTGTATACAAAAACAAGTATAATTTTTATTGTTATTCAACTTACATTTTATGTATTTTTATTAGAAATATTTTCTTCTTATTCTCTCTCTTATTACACACATATCTATAGACCAATAGATCTATTGGCGGGCAAATTACAACCTGTACACACATGCTTCGAGTATCACAGTGCCTTGTTAAATAATAACTGATAATATCTGTTTTTCTTATATTAATTGGTGACATATTGTTTATAATTAAAGCTACTTGTAGTTTACGTAATTGATTATCGTACAAAATGACAAGTTTACAAAATACAGGGAAATTTCGAGCGTTTAAGGAAAATACAGGGAATAATCAAAGTCAAGAAGGAAATGCATCAGGGTAATTAAATTGTAATTTAAAGTGTATTATGGATTACTATTTTTGTAATTTATTCACTCTTTTTACATTTCTTTAGAGAGATTTCAGGTGGCAACAGGGTAAATGAAGTTAATGAAAATATAAGAATCGATGGTTTATATGGTTTTCATAGAGTAACTGATATGAAGGAAAGAATAGGATTTCTTATCAATATGCATGCAGTAAGTATAAAAATCATATAAAATATTATGAATTGCTTTGTATTTGTTCTTTAAATTATTTTACTTTTTTATAGACAGAAATTATGGAAAATGATAAAAGATTAATGAGTGGTGTGGACTATTATTTTTTAGAAGAAGACTGTACTAGATTTAAAATTTCGTATCCTTATAATCCATATTTTTATATTTTATGCAAAAAGGATACATATGAGGAAGTTTCTACTGGTTTAAATAAAAAATATAATAATTTAATACATAAAGTACAGACTATTTATAAAGAAGATCTTGATTTGGTATGATAAAATTAAAAGTAGATATAAAAGATGTTAGAATTGATAATTCTCTATCGTCTCTTTTTAGTCAAATCACCTCATTGGTTTAAAGCAGAAATATTTAAAAATTTCTTTTATTAATACTGTGGACTTGAATAAAGTCAGGCGTGGTATTATGAAAGCTGTAAAATTAAATAAGGAACGTGAAAAACATAATACCTATTATTCAAACATGTTATCAGATGTACTAAATACAGAACAGAGTACGGGAGATATTAAGAAGCAAACCATAGATTTTATGGATAATATTCTTGATATCAGGTAATATACTTTCACTTATATGTTGAGTATAATATTTATGTTAACGGTGTGCATATATTTCTACAGAGAATACGATGTACCACATCATGTTCGTGTCTCCATAGACATGAAAATTTGTTGTGGTAACTGGTATTCTGTGAAAACAAGAGGAAATGATGTACCAATAATTACAAAGAGAGATGATCTTATTGAACCACCTGATCCAATTGTTTTGGCATATGATATTGAAACTACAAAACTTCCTCTGAAATTTCCAGATGCCGATACTGACCAAATTATGATGATCTCATATATGATTGATGGACAGGTGAAAAATGTCTTATTTTAATACTTACTTGATGCTTTAAGTATATTTTATACATATTTACATTTTCAGGGGTATTTAATAACAAATAGAGAAATAATTGCAAATGATATCGAAAATTTTGAGTATACCCCAAAACCGGAGTTTGAGGGATTTTTTACAGTTTTCAACGAACCTAATGAAAAGGCCACAATAAAAAGATTTTTCGATCACATAAATGATATTCGACCACATATATTCGTAACATACAACGGTGATTTTTTCGATTGGCCATTTGTAGAGACTAGAGCAGCTTTTCATAACATGGATATGAAAGACAGAATTGGTTTTTCGAAAAATCGTGATGGAGTTTACAGCAGTAGACCAGCCATGCATATGGACTGTTTATGGTACTGCAATATATAAAACTAAATTTATTGAAACTATCATAAAGAATTGCAAAAAGAACGATTGCATAAAGAGCTTTTTCTAATATATAATTTTCATTGCAGTTGGGTCAGGCGCGATTCGTATCTTCCTGTAGGTTCTCAGAATTTAAAAGCTGTAGCAAAGGCAAAGCTTAGATATAATCCAGTGGAACTGGATCCCGAAGATATGTGTAGATTGGCGTCTGAGGATCCAGAGACTCTCGCAAATTATTCAGTTTCTGATGCGGTTGCAACGTATTATCTTTACTATAAATATGTTCATCCTTTCATATTTGCTCTGTGTACCATTATTCCTATGGAACCAGATGAAGTAAGTTATATAGCAAGCTATAGTAAAGATGATATAAATTATATTTCTTCATTTACAGGTACTCAGAAAAGGATCTGGTACATTATGCGAATCTCTTTTAATGGTGCAAGCTTTTCAAGCTAACATTATATTTCCTAACAAGCAGGAGCAGGAATTCAACAAATTTACAAAAGATGGTCATTTATTGGACCAAGAAACGTATGTTGGAGGACATGTTGAAGCTTTAGAATCTGGTGTTTTCAGAGCCGATATTCCTTGTCGTTTTAAAATAGTACCAAGTGCAGTAGAAGAATTAATAAATGGCGTTGAATCTGCATTAAAGCATGCTATACAAGAAGAAGAAAAAGTGCCCATAGAAATGGTTACAAATTTTGAGGAAGTGGTTGAAGAAATTACAATGAAATTGAAAGGTTTAAGAAATCAACCATTGAGATTAGAGAACCCCGTAATATATCACTTAGATGTCGGTGCTATGTATCCAAATATTATTTTAACCAATCGTCTTCAACCATCCGCGATGGTCGATGAAACTGTATGTGCTGCATGCAATTATAATAAACCAGGAGCACTTTGCCAAAGAAAAATGGAGTGGATGTGGAGAGGAGAATATTGTAAGACAACAAGATGCGTAAATAATATTTGAATAATGTAATAAAATTTAATCTTACATACAAACATATATTTTTACTTGATTTCAGTCACTGCAACTTTAAGTGAATATCAACGAATGCAGCAACAACTTGAAAATGAAAAATTTCCACCGCAATTCCCAGGCGGAGCTCGTAGAGCATATCATGAATTATCTAAAGAGGAACAAGTATCGTATGAGAAGAAACGACTCACAGAGTACTGTAAGAAAGCTTACAAGAAAGTTAAGATTACTAGCATGGAAGAAAGAACACAAACGATTTGCCAAAAAGAGAATTCATTTTATGTTGACACTGTACGAGCGTTTAGAGATAGGAGATATGAATACAAGGCGCTTACTAAGGTAGCTAAACAAGAGGTGGCGGTAGCCGTAGCAAAAGGAGATGCTGCTGATATTAAGTCTGCTAAAAATCGAGAAGTACTATATGATTCATTACAACTGGCACACAAATGTATCTTAAATTCCTTCTATGGATACGTTATGAGAAAAGGGTATGTATGTTTATCTTTTCTTATATTTAAAATTATTAATACAATGTTTGGTATGTTAGGTCTCGATGGTTTAGTATGGAGATGGGTGGCATAGTATGTTACACGGGAGCACACATTATTATGAGAGCTAGAGAAATTATCGAACAAGTTGGTCGACCTTTAGAGTTAGATACGGATGGAATCTGGTGCGTTCTACCAGCATCTTTTCCTGATAATGTTGTTGTTTATACTACTCACCCAAAGAAAAAAAAATTGGTAGTATCATATCCGAATGCTGTTCTTAATTTTATGGTGAAGGTAAATCAGAATCGCAACAACATCTTTTTATTAACTAGAGTTCTTTTTTTGTATCATTTTCATATTATTTATAGGATCAATTTACTAATGACGTATACCATGAACTCGTTGATCCTGAAAATCTTACGTATAAAATTAAGAGTGAAAACTCTATATTTTTTGAAGTGGATGGTCCTTATTTAGCTATGGTATTACCTGCAGCAAAAGAAGAAGGAAAAAGATTAAAAAAACGATACGCAGTCTTCAATTTCGACGGTTCTTTAGCTGAACTGAAAGGTTTTGAAGTAAAACGAAGAGGTGAACTTCAGCTAATAAAAGTTTTTCAGACGTCCGTATTCGAATCTTTCTTAAAAGGTAGCACATTAGAAGAGTGCTATGCGTCAGTAGCTAAAGATGCAGATTATTGGCTTGATATTCTTTATAGCAAAGTAAATATCCAATATTGTTGATTCTTTTACATGTAACATATTAATAACTAAATATATAAATCTTTATAGTGTGCAGATATGCCAGATTCGGAGTTATTTGAACTTATATCCGAAAACAAATCAATGTCACGAAAATTGGAGGAATATGGAAGTCAAAAGTCGACGTCTATTTCTACTGCTAAAAGATTAGCGGAATTTTTAGGTGATCAAATGATTAAAGATGCTGGCTTAGCATGTAAATACATTATTGCTAATAAACCTCAAGGCGCACCAGTTACAGAACGGTAGGGATGAAGTTTTGCTTCTGTATGAAGAAAATTGTATGACAATAAAATTACATATTTCATTATACAATTAGGGCAATACCATTAGCAATATTTCAATCGGAACCTGCAATAAGAAAATACTATTTACGAAAATGGTTAAAAGATTCTAGTTTACAAAGCGACGACATACGGGATATTTTAGATTGGAGTTATTATATTGAAAGACTCGGAAGTGCTATTCAAAAAATTATTACAATTCCAGCAGCAATGCAAGGAGTATTTATCTTATTTATCTAGATATTTGAAACTTCCTAATTTAAATATAACAATAGGAGAATAATTCTTTTTTAGTTGTCCAATCCGGTTCCTAGAGTGAAACACCCGGACTGGTTGCATAAAAGAGTAATGGAAAAAAGTGCAACGCATAAACAAAAAAAGATTACTGATATGTTTACCATGATGCCTAAAGATAACGAAAAAAATGTTGGCGACCAAGATATAGAATCATCTGAAACATGCGATATAGAGGATATCGCCGGGAAACCCTCAACTTCTAAGCAGTCATTGCCAGTTGTTAATAAAAGAAAACGACAGTTTTTAGAAAGAAACGAAGCAGAAAATGCAAATAGAAGTTGGAAAGAAGTTCTAGGTTCACCACCACCAATGGGAACAACAAGGGAAGAAAGATTAAAATGGTTGGAATTCCACAAACAGAAATGGGCTCATCAAGCGAAGCAAAGGGCTGAATATCAGAAGAGTAAGAAGAGTAAGCGTTCTAATAATGATGGAGATGAAGTTTCTTGGGGTGTTGCAAGAGATACCAATACATCTACATTGGGTGGCTTTTTCAAGCGAACTCAAAGAAAATTGCTTATGAATCCATGGCAAATTATTCAAGTAAGAAAAATGTTTTTTTTAACAACGATATTTAAAATTCAATAATTGTATTGAATGATTTAAATAATTAATTTATCGGTTTAGATATCACCAACAAACAAGCCTGGTTTATATCGATTATGGGTATTAGTCGATAAAGATTTACATCAATTGCGTCTTATAATACCTCGTATATTTTATGTAAATACTCGTAAACCTAAACCTAATCCAGAACCAGGTAAAAGAGTATCTTGGAAAGAAAGCAAGAAAGTTCTTCCACGATCTCGACCTATATATAATTTATATCAATATACTGTGCCGGAAACACAGTTTCAATTATACAGTCAGTGAGTTTCATTCTTTAAACTGTTTGATGATATTTTATATTTAATTATCTAAATTATCCTAATTTATCCATAGGGAGCTTTTAGAAGATATGAGTAGACCAGAAATTGAAGGAATTTATGAAACTCAAATGTCACTAGAGTTTAGAGCTATTCTTCAATTAGGATGCGTTTGTACAGTTGATCCTAAGGCAGCACGAACCATGGCAGATGGTGCAGATACATTTGCCCTAGATCAGTTAGAATACAAGAGTGTTGCTGTGCAATCATATCTTAAAAATGTAATGGTATTTTAACTTGTAATTTTTTTTTGGTCTAAAAGAATATCTGTTTTATAATAAATTATAATAATGGATATTATAATATTATATTATATGTAATAATGGATATTAATATTTCAGCTTAATGAAACTAATTATATTTTCTTATATCATCATTGGAGTTCAAACCATCAAAGAGCTTTATGGGGACTGTTTTTAAATGCAACTAAAAGAGCTTATATATTTGTTTTGGATTCTGTTTCGTCAAATCAGATGCCTAATATGAACACGTTGTACATTCAAGAACGGGATACAGTGTATAATTTACAAAATCTGAGTTTCGTTTTTACTAGTCTGTGAAAATGATTATAAAGTAATTCTTTTGCAGTATATCCACAAACGGGGAAGACAAAGTAAAATTTTTACCAGAGTCGATGCGATTCGAATTAAAATTTGAAACAAACTTTCAACAAGTCTGTCGTATTATACAAGCAGTTATAACTACATATAAAAACGAGGGACATGGTCCAACAGTATTTATTATTCAGACAGCTTTAGGTATATTTTATTTAGATTTATATGCAGAAATTTTTCATTAAATTTTTGTCATTTATTTTATTTTTCTACTTTACGTTTTTACCTTAGATAAAACGACATTAGTAACTCACATGCCATTACTTAATGACTTTCCTCTAATTAGCACCTATGTACAAGATATTGAAACTTTATACAATACACTGGAGTGGCAGAAAGTTGGTGCAAAAACCATGTTACGTCATTACCTTAAGAGTCAGCAAATTTATGAATTAATGACAGAACAATGTAGATTCCTTCATGTGCCAATTGGAAATATTCCTGCGGATCCTATTGTTTTTGGTGCAGACTTATTTTTTGCAAGACATTTGCAAAAGAATAACTTTGTATTATGGTGTTCTCCAACAGAGAAACCAGACTTGGGTGGCAGCGAAAATGATGATAACAGGTTGCATACGCTTAAACATGAAATTTGAATTACTGCTATTATCTTAATATATACAATCAATTACAGATTGTTGACAGATTATGAAGAAAGTTTACATTCTGCTGCAAATAATGCCGGAACATATTCTAGTGTTTGTATTGAATTGGAGATAGAAAGTTTAGCAGTAAATACATTATTACAGCATCACCATATTCACGATATTGATGGGACTAGTAATTTTGTTGCATTCCACACTCAACAACAGACATCTGTTCAAGTATATAATTTAGAAACGGAACGTGTTAGAAAGCGTATAAGAATATATTTATATGTAACTCAAATTTTTCCATAGGATATGGCAACACATGATGGCATGACAAATATAATTCCTAATTACGACGAAACTGTTCTTTGCAGTCCTGCTTTTAGAATATTGCGAAATATGGTAAACACATGGCTGCTAGATGTATCAGTTCATAAAAATATATTTGCAGATTATCAAATTATTCATTTTTACAGGTAAGCACGGACATCTCTATACCAGTGTTACACTTGTTCTTTTTTAATTCGTAAATTTATACTTCTTAGATGGTTACGTTCGCCCAGTTCTTTACTTTACGATCCTGCTTTGAAAAGAACTTTGCATACCTATATGAAAAAATTATTCGCACAGTTATTAGCAGAATTTAAAAATCTGGGATCCATAATTATTTTTGCCAATTTTAATAAAATCATCATTTGTACCAAGAAAAGGACAATGAGTGATGCATTAAACTATATGGAATTCGTTGTTCAAACAATACGCAATAAAGAACTATTCCACAGTATTGAAATAACTTTTGAACAGTGTTGGGAGTATTTAACATGGCTTGATGTAGTAAGTAAAATTTCAATTCTTTCGATATAATAATAAATGGCATACTTTAATATATAAAAACATTTGTATAAATTAACAGCATAATTATGGAGGTATAAAAGGAAAATTACCAAAAGATATGGAAAATACTACAGATACAAATAATGAAAATGCTGAAGATGAGAATGACAGTGAGGTAAGTATTTACTAAGGCATATAATTCTTTTTTTTGTTTTCTATTTGTGATATTTTCATTGGATTTTCTCTGTTATTAAGCCTGAAATAGTCATGAACTGGAATTTAATGGAGTGTCTCCCCAAAGAAGCTGCATGTCAATCAAGCTTTACTGCTATAATAGCGGGATACTTCCATGCAATTTATCAGTTCATATTGGAACACGAATTGAATACTACTGTAAGGCCTAGGAACTTAAATAATTTAAGTCAATTATCACACAACTGCACAACTGCACAACTTGGATTAGGATCACTTGAGAATACTGCAGAATTTGCTAAAAAATTGATAAAGGGAGATATGTCCCAAAAACTATTCCAGTAAGTATAATTGTTTTACTTTATCATTATATGAAGAACTTAATTGACATATTTTATTCAATTATGTTATAGAATTGTACAGAAAATACATAAAAATCTCCCAGAAAAAACATTAACAATTGAAGAATGTCCAAACTTAGATTTAGATGGTAAAGACAGTAAGAAAATTAATCCAGCATTGGAGTTGATAAAATCAGTTTGTAAGGTATTTAAACACGAATACGAATATGTTAGGATTACTTTACGAGGAAAGTACATGAAAATTAATTTTAATATCAGGTTTTATCTCTGGATGCAGAAGTTGAAAACGAAGTATACTATTTGCGAACAAACATGTTAAAACTAATTAGAGTTGGCAGTTTCAGCGATCTAGTTGAGTGGAAAGATCCGTGCATTTCTTTAGTTGTGCCTGAAATTATTTGTAAAGTATGTAATCACACAAGGGACATCGATCTTTGCAAAGATAACTTTTGTACCATGGATCGGAATAGGTAATGCACAATGCACGCATAATGCATAAAGTGTGTATTCTAGTACATAATATTACTGTTTGTACAGGTACATATGGAAATGTCCTCTTTGTAAAATGGACTATGACAATGATGAAATAGAGTTCCTTTTGATGGACATGTTAGATCATAAAAGTATGGCTTATATGTTGCAAGATTTACAATGTTGTAAATGTAACGAAATTAAGAGGGAAAATATGAACGAACTTTGTTCTTGTTCTGGTAATTTTAAAACTTTGATTCCTAAAAGTGAAATAGAGAAGTTTATGAAGATCTGTAAATCTGTGGCTATAAAATCTAATATGAAAACATTGTTAGAAATAATTCAGAATACAAAAGTTCTTGTAGATTCAAAATAATTTATATGTTTTTACTGTGATTATATCTAATTTAAGCAATATTAAGGAAAATAAAGTTTAACCTTATATTTATAGTTTTACATATACATATATTTCTATAACTATTTATCAAGTATAACAATTTTAATGTTCTAGTCTTATATATACTTGTAAAGAGTTACGTAATATATTCATTTTTCCACTACTGGAGCTGAAAGAAAAAATCTTTCATGTTTTATAATACTTTATAATTGTAAGACTTCCAACTCGTTTAATATAATATAAAATACTATACATACTCCTATTAATAATTTAAGTAATGAGCATACCTTCAAATTTAAATTTTGGGAAATCTTTTGGATCACCCTTTATAGCATATTGTCTCCGAATTCTATCAAGCTCAGATTGCCTCTCTTTTTCAAGCTCAGGAGTAGCATCAACTAATTTTCCACCACTAAATTTATGGATTGATATTAAGACATAAATTGATATTAGAACACTTGTGTTGAGATATTTTACTTTTACTTACGCGCTTTTTGCAGAATATTCGCGAATTTTGTCTAAGAAAAGTTGTTGTATAGGATCCGCAGCTTTTTGAAGTGCTGGTGCAAGAATACCAATGTTACGTTTGATAACTTTTGGTACACTTGTAATGATTCTTTGGGTAAGCATTTTTCCCTAACAAATCGAATATAAAATGCATATTTAATTATAGAAACTTTAAATGAAAAAATGATAAAATGATAAATGACAAGAAACAAAGTCAATAATGAAAATTGTTTAACATATAGATTCAAATTTCTAAATAAAGGAAATGCTATACAAGATTTCTCTTATGTAATATAGGTTACGTTTATTACATAAGATGTAATAAACAGAATAAAACATGATAAAAACTTGTCGAGATACAAAAAAGATATATAATACTGTTAAAAATCGTAATATGAATTTAAAGTACTATATCTTTACCTTTTTATTCGGACAGAACCTCGAAGGTACTTGTCGTTATTCGTTACCCTAGAATATATGTCAATATATAGAATGCACTCTTACTTATGTATGATAAGCTCCACCAACAGGCTATGTGATTGGTTAAAATTGCACAATATAATAAATTAAAGATATTAATATTTTAGAAATAAATCTATCGAAAAGATCAAAATATTTATTTAGTTATCTATTTCTAGCTAACACTTATATCTTTATAATAATGATACCAGTATAAATTGGTTCACCCTATCGAGCTCATGTTTGTATTTCAGATTTATATTTTTAAAAGTTTACATTTTAATTTTTATAATGTACATTAATAAAGTAGTAGGTAAAAATTGAAGTTAGTGTGAACCATCTATTTATTTGTATACCTCGACTGCAGTAATGTTCCAACGGAATGTGCAGAATACGATAACGAATCACAGAGGAGAATGCGTTTGCCTATCAGTGATTGGCTAAAGGCACTGTGCCGCGGGGTGGGGAGGTGAAGCCCGCTCTTAGTTTCATTCATGAACGCCTGACCCGTGGCCATAATACATTTGTAATCTGTATTGTGTACGGGTATACCGCGTTAGTGCTGCCGATGTGCGTGCGCCTCACAGTCGTACACGTGATTATTGTTTTGTGTTCGATTTCTGTTTGGTGTTTTTCGTGTACATTATCTGGACAATTGACACGGTTGCGCTCTTCACTGGATTTTACGTTGGAAAACAGGTAAGTAAACACGTTAAAAGACACTCCACCTGCGCGCTTCTGCGTGATACGAGCGCGCGAACGCAAATCTTCGAAACTTCTGAATTGTACTGGTCTTACGTTAGGCCAGAGTTTCGAGTTTTATTAATATGAAAACGATGTAGCAAAACGAGACGAAGAAATTCTAAAATATTACAACAAGGTAGAATGTAGCGTCAGAAAAGTATACGCCTACGTTCGGTCAGGCCTATATTTGTTTTGACGAGTGTTCTCCTGGTTACTTTGCATCCCACGGAAAGTTAAGATACGTATATTATAATTTAAGTACGTTACATGTGCAAGCATGTCACAGGTTTTATTTGTTTATTTCTATCGGCTGGAGCCGAATTGGAAGTGAATAAATAGAAGTTTTGTTTTCCGTAAATATGCGTTTACATTTTATTTTTTGTATTTGATGTCATCTCTGTGTAACAAAACGAATTTTTTTATATCATAGCTTTCGTATTATTGTATTCACGAACGTATTATCTTGTGTAAGCCTACCGTACGATTTAGGAGATATTCGTTTACTTGCGTCATATCGTTTATTATTCATATCTTTGTCTCGCTTGAAATATATTTATTTGAAGAAAAATTGATTGCACAATAGAGATAACGATTCTATTGTACTCGGTCGTGACTCGAATATACATATGTATGTAATTGGCATGTTTCAAATAAGGTTCTTTCAAAGTGAAATTCGACACTCGATGTTTGCAAGAACATTTCGAAGATTAAGCCTCTCGTATTGATTCGTATCGATCGTAAATATCTCGTACCTGATAATCGTATCACATTTTACGTTACTTGCAATTTCTTTTTTATCATTTCGACCAACGTACTTACTGTTCGTTTGTGGAATCTTTTAATAATAATCTTTGAGTAAGGTGTTTGTCGGAAATTGTTTTTTTGCATACATAATTATAAATCAAAAAATAAATATATCGATAACGCACTACAAGATACAATATATTGAAGTGATACAGAATTGATATTGTGTTTAACGAATGAACATATCTTATAACACTTCCATAATGAAATTCTATTACAACATTTTACAATTATTTGTGATTTTTATTATAGATAATGCAAAATGATGTAAATATATATGTAAAAAAATCTCATTAGTTTTTATATCCTGAGACTAGCCTCTTATAAAAATATCCAATAGATCATTATTGCCAACCTAATCGAGCTCATAAAAATTTATCGATTTTTACTAAAGCATTAATCTAGATAGTGTGATAATATTAGGCTGTATTTTTGTGGAATATTTAACCCAATATTTTAGACTCTGACAAACAATTTATGCCAGATCTGGATCATTTTTTCTACGGTGTCTGCGTAACATATTTCGCTGGTAACGCGTGTAGGTAATATTTCCGTCGAACAGTATTTGGTATACATACAGACAGAGACGAGAGAAAAAGAGCGCAAGGGAGGAGGAGGAGGAGGAGGGGGTAAAGAGATAGGAAACGCAAGGGGGAGAGAGAGAAATAGTGTGTTGGACAGTGTAAGTTAAACGCATACGAGGGGATGGCTAGCCTGGCAATTTAAAAAAGGAACGCGATGCCCTCGGTGTTGGTGGGTCGAATGGTTTTTGTACACTTTCTCGGATCTCGGGGAGTACAGCATGGCAACGCTGCGACCTACCATGCTTCTTCCCTCGTTTGTCTCTCGACTGTTTCTTCTTTCTACCAAAGACGCGACAAATATCAAAGGCCAGAGAAGACACCACGATGACAAAGCTCCGCGAACGTTCTGACATCGCACGAGGGATAGAAAGGAAGAAGGGAGGAAGAAGATGTGAGGAAAGGGATATAAAGGGGGGAGGGAGCATGTGTGCTAGAGAAAGAGAAAAAGAAACCGTTGCGCGTTGATCGGTTTAGAGACAAGACGATTCTTGTTTTGCCAAATATGCTTTCTGTTGGAAAAACTAGAAAAAAAGAGGACTTCCACTTTGAGGTAAATTGTTGCTTCTTTTTTTAACACATCAGTATATTTATCATATATACAACTAATTAATCGGTCAACTATTGCTCGGTAATCGTTAGTAAATTATACTCTTCAGGGATTGTAGAAAATTCTAATCTAGCTGCTAAGTAAAATTTATTTGGATAATTGGCAACGAATCTAAGTCGGTAGATTTAAAAAAATACACTTATTCGGAAAAAATAACTTTTCATTTTATATCTTAAAACTTAAGATCGACAATCGATCCTGTTTTGCTCTAGATTTTGATCACGTGATGTTATTTACCACTCCTGACTTGATTCGTTCAACAGAGTATAGCCAATTGTATGATGTTTGCAACAATACGAGTTCGAGTGACAATCGTTCGATAATAGCGTGCCTTCGATTCTCGAACGAAGCGTTTTTTTTTTACGTTCAAATTTTAAGCTGGCAGTAGTGCATCGGTAGTTCGTGGCGCGGGTTGAGTTGGTGATGCGGATTCGGAATTTGTGAATGGAAAAGAAATATTATGTCGGTTTTAATAAGTTCGAAAGTCAAGCGAGTAATGAGATTTTTCCCCATATGGGTCCTTCGTGGGTGCTGAAACTTGCATACGGGTCCATGCATCCCGTGCATGGAGAACCTGGAGGAACGTCTGCCCGCATCTGGAAACCCAGCGGCAGCTCCTCGAAAGATATTATATTGCTCTTTCGCCGGAGTTGAAACAATAGACACTCCAACTTCTCGAAGGACGACCCAGTTTATACACGGTGTCTCAGAAAAACGAAACGGACGTAAGAATTTTGTACATACTTGTTCTTTCCGCCATTTTGTTATCGTTCAAAACGGTAGCAAGTCATGAATTTCTTTTTATGACAATAGTTCAATTTCTTTTAGTGTTTTTCAAAATAGTATTATTTTCCCTTTATTTGGAATTTAAATTTATTGTATTGATTACATTCTTATATTATTGTTAGCTAATTTAAAAAAAAAAATGGGCATCTATTTCCAAGGACATCGTCAATATTTCATTATCACAAGACATAATAAAATTATCTTTCAATCGTGGAATTCTTTTGGAAAGATAATAAATTTGTTTAAGATAAAGGTATACAACCCTTATAATCTTATGTAAAACTTTAAGTAGGTTATAGGTGATAAATAGCTCAAATAACTTTTCAAACGAAGAGCTGTGTCTGAAACTATCTTTAACAATATATTAGTAGAAGTAGCCATTTGTCTTCTTTCCCTCTTGTCTCTCTTACTTCGGTTCCATTTCATGGTCAAGAAAATGCAAGAGTTCTCGAGGTAGTTCTAACTCGGTAACTTCGATGTTACGTGTGTGCATGAAACATTAGAGTGAGCCATTCCTTCTTCATTCTTTTTTCTTTGTTCCAGTTAGTGGGTAGAAAATTCGAAATGTTATATTACATAGGTATTCTATGGTAGAGCTTTATCTATTGGCGAATGCCTCTCTGTATGCGAATGAGGAACTAGTGGAGTAAAATAAACCAACAGCGTTACGACTTTACCCCTCCGTATCGAACGATCTTTTCTTTCACTTTCATCGTTCGGAAATGCAGGTAAACGCATCTGAGTGGAAACGGCATCCTTGTGTTTGCTCGGAAGTCGGCCGAACACTTTAAAGCTTGAAACTGATCGCGTTCCCTTTCAGAGTTCCACTGATAATCTTCAGGTATATCCATGAAATGTAGGAAACATGTATGTGTATAATGTATACATGTATATATATGAAAAATATCGAGAATTTCAGTAATTAGATGCTGTAACGTATTTGGAGTCTACGTTTTGGGCTCCTAGTTCTATATTATTCCATTGTTTGATTTCAGCACATAACGAATAATATTACTTTACCAAACTTTATATATTGCAAAACATATAATTAAATTTTTAATAAAACCTGCATTAATTCTAATGTATTTAATTATTTTTTCTTTCATTCTTAATAGTAATCAGTCATCAAGCAGGGGCTTATCTATCGTTGAAAGATTGAGAGATAACCAGACGTTGTAATTTAATTTGCACTCTATATGACAAGGCAAATTTCCATTGGAATATTTTGCAGCAAATTCTGGAAGAATCTTTAGCGCTTCAGCTGAAGGATGATCATTAATCAATGTCAAAGTTGCTCTTTCGACATATGGTTTTCCTTGTCGCGCAATAATGTGATTTGAAGTTGGCCAATCGATAATGGTAGATGGTTATTCCGATATCAATTTATCTGAACACACGTATGTATTTTTTATCAGTATGCAAGCTCATAATTAATTTGCTGAATTCGTTTTTTGGGGGCTTGAATCTTTCCTTTGTTCTTCGCTAGTGGTCGTTTTTCAAAAGTTTCTGTTTAGATAAACGAATCCAAGAAATCGTATCTTCCTGTGAGTTAAATCGATAGGCGACTTGGAGATAAGAGTCGCTATCAGCTGGATCACTGAATGAATATTGTAAGCGTTATTAATGTCGTAGTTGAAAACAACATCGTGGGAGTGAGGATTTCGTTGACCGCCTCGGTGGAAATCCTTGAAATTATTTTAGGTCAAGCCTTCGCAACATTGTCGCAAGCGTTATCTATAATTAAATTCCATCCAATTAACTTGTCGTAAGAATATTTATTGAAGAGTTAACAAAATGTTTGTCAGCTGTAAGATAAATTCACACGATAGGCCCATGGTTGATCTTCCTTGAAAAACGTTTCTGTGCCTCTAATGAAAAGACGTATCTACTCTTTCTTTTTGGGAAGTTATTGGCACCTTGTATCAGGGAGAGGGTTAAAAAGAAAGGTTGTGAATTGCGAGGCGCTTTGTAGGCTGTGAAGCAGGAATATTTCGGCCGTGTACAAAGAGCCGTGAGAGTCGATGGCGGTGCTCGAGCACTTTTCCACCTACCATCTGTCGTTTGGGCTTCCAGCCGGAGTAACCTGATCTTTGTAGAAACCAGAGTTCGAAAACCTCCTACGTTAGTGCCTGTAGTTCCTTGCATCCCCCTCGCCGCGTGAATCTTTTTAAAAATTGCACTTCTAACTTGCTTCTTGCTAAACCTTATATTCTATTGTTGTCTGAATCACCTTATCCTATTCTGTATTCTAATTTCAGCTTTGTCGCTTTTCTTTGGTATTCGAGTCTTCTAGAAATTACAGAAAATAATTTTCTAACAAAGAGGAAAAGCTGGAGAGCGAAGTCGAATCGTGGTATTCGTTTGGTTGCGAGCAACAGGCATGATGATTTCTCACGTTTTAGAGCAACCAGCGTGGTAAAAGGAAGACTCGGGTGGAAGAGTAGGTACGTCATGTGGAAGAGAATTTACTGTGCAGGTTGCAAATAAAAAGGAACGGTGATTTAGTATCTCCAGGCCGCGTTCAAGAGGCGCGTGCGAGCGTTCGTTGCACGGGGAATGTCTGTTTTTAAGGCGAGTTGCGACCGCTATTAAGCGTCCAAAGCGCGACTTATGCTTTTCACGTGCAGCCACCGCCTAAATATCGAATTTACACGCGGCGATTCGAACAAAACGCCCTTTGCACGCCAAGCGATCGTTCCTCCGTGAAGGAACGAGCAAATTTATTCGTACGCTATACGTTGTGCAGAAACCAACTTATAGAATGGAATAACTATAAAAGTCTTTAACTCCTTGTTTTACGACATTTTTAATCTTCGATCTTATGAATTAAAAATGAAGTTAGAATGAAATGTTAATAAAATGTATATAATAAATATATAATATAATAAAATTAAAACTTTGTTAATACTTGTTCATCACGGGTATAATTGGATATTGTATAAGGCAAGGAGTTAAAATACATTGATTTTGATATTCTTTGCTAAAATATAATCTTTTTGCAGCCAATATGGATATGGAATCCCTGTACGACTACGGGGAGGAGGAACAGGACTTCTACGAGGAGAGTCCTGGTACCAGGAAAGGTTACCCGATCGATCACAGATCCATCAAGGTCAGTGATACTCTTTGATCGTTCACTCGAGCGGAGCAAAGACGGAAGGAAGACGATCGACGCTTTTAACCGCACACGATCCACAGGTGACACTTAATTACACCCGGTCTAAATCTGAAACGGCGCGCAATTTCGAAATGTGAGAGGTTTGATCTCTGTTTTGATCTGGGATTCTGCAGCCGCGTGATCGCGTCGCGGAGTTATTTTCGGAACTTCCTTTTAATGTCGCCGCTCGCGCTGCCAGCCATTTCCATTGTGTAATTGTCATCGATGCGACACTTCGAACTCGCGATCGTTTTCCTTTCGTTTTATTCTCAGGATGAAAATTACGGTTTGCGCAAAAATAGAAAGGAATGTAAAAATTGTAAAAGATAATGGAATGCCAGAAGCTGCTTCGAATGTTTCTGTTATATCGAACCATCTACCTATAGTTGTTATTAGTCTCGTGAAAAAGAATGTAAATTGTTTATGCATAGTTAAAAGGAGCTAGCTATTCTCAACTTGATATTCGAGGAATTGCTACGTTCGGTGGACAGATTGACGGATGGTTTTAATCTTTTTAGATTGTAACTAAATACGTTTACTTAAAGAACAACCTAACCATGATCGACGATTTTTTTTGGCAAACTTCTCGAATATTTCATTCGAAAAGACAATGCTACCGAAACCACCACGGAGCAGCGGAAATTTCCAACATCGGACAAGTATGCTGCATCGTTTTGCAAATTATTAATTAACTGTAATGGCTCGTTAGGGCCGTTATCGTACAGCAAACACGATAGTTTCTATTATATAGGAGATAGAGAAGGAGAGCGAAGAGGACCGTCCGAAATAGGCGAATCCTGCTCTATTTTCGCGGTGATAGTTGACGTTGGCAACTCCGTTGGCAGAGCTTGCGATTGTACGAGTGCCAGTAACAATTCGTTCCGTAGCTGCTCTCCGCCTTCGTTTCATGAATGAACGTAGAGCCAACGATCGTTTCTCATCCCCTCTCGCCCTTCCCTTCCTCCCTGACCTCACGTGGTCACCGTCTAACACTTCTAACGCGTTCTCCTTTACTCTTGATCCTTCTTTCTCCGTTCTGCGTGCTTGCGTGCTTCTCTCTGTCCTGTTCTTCCTCCTCGTTTCACTCGGTTGCGCCCTGACCATCGGTCTCTCTTTGTCCTCGTCTGTTCGGTCGCTCTTTTCTTTCTCTTGCCGTGTGCTCCCTCCTTGTTCTACCTCCTACTATTTCCCCTTTGTTTTATATTCCTTCGGGCTCCTCTGTCGGGGCAGACACGAAATCTTGGATAGCGTGCGCGCTTATGTAAGGCGTGATGTTTAATTGATAGCTCGGTTGGAAGACTATGTAAATGATCACCGTGTAATGGGTTTATACAAGTTTCGAATTAAACGAATAGCTATGTATACGATCGTGTAATGGATGTTCAGGCGATTTCACGTTGCATTTTAAGTTTCGTTAGGCAGTTAATCGAACCGCGTGTAAGTCTCGTTCTCTTCTCTCACCTCTTCCTTGGTCGTTGTCTCGGTCCGCTGGTGCTCGAAGAAGGCGTCTTCTCGCCGTTTCTTCGTCTGGTTTCGCCTTGTTTAGCGTCTGCTGGCCCCCATCTGTTCCGACTGCTCGGATCAGGTCGACTTTACTGCCAGTTTACGCACTTTTGCTTCGAGTTTGAGCAACCGACTTGTTCCTCGATACAAACCCAATATGGTGGATAACACGTAGATACGTTCGTCTTTTACGTTTCAAGATTGTGTAAGGTTTTAAAGTGGGAAGTCTATTTTCGCGACGTACGTATTACGACGATGTATTATTCTACGACTAAGATCGATGGACTTTGACAAATTAATAAAGATCTACTCCATCTCCGCAGTGTCATTCGTCGAAAGAAATCATCCCGTAGGAATCGTAAACGAGTTAGCTCGAAGGGAGGAAGAAGCAAAAAGGAGGTAGCAGCAGGAAGGAGGAGTAGTAATCGTTCGAAAGCGAAAGGGACGTGGAAGAGACGGGAAAGTCGGTGAGTTAGTTAAGAGGAACGGGATGTAGGGACAGGCGGGAAGAAACGCGTGCACGGCTGCCGGTGCTCTCGGGGGAGGAGAAAGGAGAAATCTAAGTCGCCAGAAATAGCATCCCTTCTCGCATCATGTAGCCAGACCTTCTGCATGCGCCGTTCGTTCTAGTCGCATGCACCGTTGCCTCACCTACGTCACACGCTCTCTCGCGCCCGGTGCATCGTTGTCCTCTCTTCGCCTCTCTCCCTTCCTCTCTCTCTCTGTCGACTTTGCTTCTTTTCATTAACGAGCCGAGGGTTGACGGAGGAGAGCAACGTCGTTATACAATCTAACGGACATCTCGTGGCGATGCATGCGTTAGGAGGGAACCCTCTGTCACACGTAGAAGCTTAATGCAACTCACCGACCAAAATTGAAATTGAATTTTTAGAATGACTTTTAGAAGTGCGATGATTCAGTTTCGTTTCGTTCAGAGGTTTCTCGCAAGAGTTCTTGCTTCTATGAAAGACTATTTTGGAGATGCGTGGGTCACGTTTTCTTGACAGAAGGTAGGTTCTTTTTCTAGAGGGAAACGTTGAAAGTTTGATAGGGGACACGTACTCTATTTTGAGCGTTGATTATACCTTTGGTTATTCAAATGACGAATAGTAGTGGAAGAGAGGAAGTAATATAGGGGAATTTGAACCAGATTGATGATAAGAGCCCGTCTAGAACAATTAGCCGTTTGCAATCGTGCCCATTCGCTCGCCATCGATTCAGGATTAAACGATTTGGGCGTGGTGCATCCGTTTCCTTTCCTAGCTTCCCGCTGCATACTGATTATACCTGTTTTCCCCTGACAATACTGGTCTTGATAGATCGAACGAGTCAACCATTGGTTTTCTCGACTTTTTAAGAGGAAATATGTCAAAGGATATTTTCTTCTTGCACCTGGTTATTACAGTTATTCGAAGAGGACGTTCGAGAAGCACCTTTCTCGATTCATGATACCCTGGAACATCGCGTTGTCCACTTGACATTTACAGTCTACAATCATCCTGTTTCCTTTGCAAATATTTACGAGTTGCATCACGTAATCTTTGCACTGTCAAATTTCACAGTTATCCAGTGTTTCGTTCCGAGGCCATCTGTCGATGAATATTTAATAAGAGGAAAGCAGGACAGCTGTTGTCAGCGCAGGAACTGGCCACTTGGCCGCTTCTCTGCCGGAAGTCCTCCGCGGAACTCGTCGAAAAACGATCCCCCGCTCGCATTCGGAGGATCGACTCGAATCTCCCACGCTTCTTTTTCTTTTAAATCACGCTGCGTCGACCCAAGATTCCAATATCACCTGTATTAGGAAAAAAAGATCTGTGGCGTTAAGGACAATACAGAAGCAATGTAATTAAGATTTAATATTTGAAACGTACGTAAAGCGAATTATTATATCCTTATTGCTATGCATAATCTCTTTTTAAGTATTGAAATTTTAAATTAAGGTGCTTGTATCGCTCTGAACTCCTCCTCGCTAGAGTCCCTTTATTTCTCTTATTTCACGTTTTCTAGTTTCTAATGAAACTAACGTTCAAGGAACTCGACGAAGCCAATATGAAAGAGTATTCATCTCGGTAGACAGATTTGCTTACGATCGATCTCAGAGAGAGAGAGAGAGAGAGAGAGAGAAGTTCACGATTATTCACGAACTTCTAAATATACGAGGCTAACCTTTCGGCTTTTAACGAGGGGTAATAAAATCCATGCTCGGTGCATATTTACGTCGCTAGCTACGGAAACCAGGTCGATATAGCGGAAAAGTTTTTAATCGTGCGTGTCTTCTGTCATTCATCCCTGATAAATAGAAGCTGCGTATAAATAGCGAATGGGACGATGAATGGCGGACGTTACGTGTTCATCGACGTTTTTCTCTCGTTCTCGGTTCATTGATGATACTTACTCGGGTCTATCGAGACCCTATTCCCTCGTAATACTATTCGATCGATTCGTTTCCCCGATTACAACTATAAGACACTATAAAACAGAATAGTAATAGTCTTTCTTTAATGTTTTTTTTAACCTGATTTAGTTACGCTTTGAAATTCGTGTCCATTAGCGAATATCCTGTTTATATAATTACGTTTCGCAATTGTCCATTGACGATATCGATGAAAAGTTAGGCTGGAATTAGCGAGTTTAACGTTTGACCGGTTTATTGACTATCTTGGATCGAAAATGGTAATGTTGAACGCTTCCTCGCGAGGCCTTATCTTATCGTAGTCCACGTGCGTGCAATCAGGCGACATTCGGTCTCAGAAAACATTGATATTACGTTCATTGACGGTATGTCTGGCCATTGAAATGCGCTCAATTTCGTAACTACTGTATTCTACCAGCGCTTGACTATCTTCGTATTGGCTTTGGATCAATTGGAAGATCGTCGAAAGGCTATGCACGCGAAAGAATCATCCTCGCGATTTGATCAGAGATTCTTTTAAAAAATTTCAGACATACTTCCATTCAGTGTCTCAACCCTTTCGATTATTCCGCAGCTGCTGTTGCATTTATCTGCTAATTATATTACTTTGTCTTTAATTTATAATCACGCTGTCAATTAATGGAATTGCTGGCGTTAAACATGAACAGTCGAACGTCTCGTCCGTTCATTTTTCATTTCACGTCTCCAGTTGTCGATATCGTTCGTTAAGGAACCGACGAATGTTTCACGATGCATCGTCGTGAACCGTCTGAAATCTCGACGTTGAACGGATTCTCTGCGTTCGAAATACATACTAGTTTCTATTTCGTGCGATCGAGATAATCGAATCAAGACGCGACTTGCAGGTTTCATTGAATTGGACGTTGAATGTTTAAAGATGGAATGGTTTTTAGACGAGTCTCCAAGTGGCCGAGCCACGATTCGATCTTGGAAAAATATTTTCGACCGTTTTTGCTCCTGCTGCTGCGTGGCTCGAATAGATTTACATGTCTGAAAGGACCATTACTGGGAACGCGGTTCGATGTCTATTTTTGCTCGCACGTTGGTTGAAACAATCTTGCCTATTGCTCGGTGAACTCGTTCGATATTTCTCGTGGGTCGTCTGTCTTTTTTCCTTGGCTTCTTGGCTCGCTCTGAAGCCAATTGGTTAGAACGATCTTTCTAGTATTCTTCGAAGTCACGATAGAACTCCACTTATTAGGATGAAATTTTAGTTAATGGCCAATTAACTGAACTGCCGTTCGAATCCAATTAAGCGAATGAAACGTGGAATTAAACATTTAATAATTTCATTAGTGCTAAAAATCAGCCACAAATTTTTGTTTCCATTTCTATCATTATTGGACATAAATGGAGTCTCACTTCTATTAGCGTTTCGATATCGATATCTTTGACTCGAATCAAGAGAAAGAAATATTGCCGATCTTTGCTCGGAGAACGAAGTTCGGTTGCAACATTTGTTCTGCGAATGCAACCTCAGCTGTAGCCCGATTCCCGAACTAATGGCAAAGATTCAAGAAACATAACTCTCCGACTAAATTTCCATGCCGAAACGTTTCAGAATAATATGTTACCACACGATGAAGGAGCGCGAAGAGAAAAGAAAGAAACGTAGAAGCAAATGGGGGGTAAAAATAGCTGGCGATCGTGGTAGACGTGAAACGTGCTAATAGCTCCTTTTCGTTTCTTCCTTTCAAGGGCGTATTCGACGATCTTCTCTCTCTTGGCTTTTGCCGTTGGTCCTCTCGGTCAGTCAGAGAACACAGTCTCTTAGCCGGCTCCCTCTTCGTCTGTTCGCTTCTCTTTCGACGATTCGTCTCTGTTCCCCTTCTTCGTAGACTCTGTTACTCACTCATTCAGAGAACGGTTCGAGTCCGTTCAGAAGGAGTATAATGCCGAGTTTCTTGTACGAACCAGGTCGTCGTGCTGCCCAAAGGTGCGGACTTTGTGCACGAAGATGGAAGCTTAACGCTTTACACGAGGATATTCCCTTTCCTACCGCTCCGATCGTACTCTACGATCCGACTGGTTCAGAGAATCGTGCTATAAAATAAATATAAATTGTGCTATAAAATGATAACCGTACAGACCGAGGCAACGTGTATTCTTCCAATAAAACGATAAAGTTATCTGTTAGGGTTTTGGGGAATTCGTGGAAGTTAATATTTTGTAGGGAGGGAACATTATCTAAAATGGAAATGAGTGTTCGTTTTCTTTCTTCTTAGAAAAGAAATAGATGGCTCGCCCGAATGTTTCAACGGTGATGAATACTCGTTGCGTTAATTGTAAAGAATAAAGGAGTGGAAGCTGTACCGTGACGTTTTGGCTCGGGGATCGACGACGCCGATTTCCGAGAAATAATTGCGAATTGTATCGTTCGCAATTCGTACGACGATTAATTTATCTAGGCGCGAGTACAATGCACACTCATCGATCGCGGTAAGTGAATTCGCGTAGACGATGTTCCGTTCTTATCCACGTTTCTTCTCGTCCAACCTCGTTGTACATAAATGTACGAGGAAAAGATACGGAAAACCTTGGACTTATCGTTTCTAGACTGCTGCTTGTGCAAATTATAAACGATGTTCATCTTTCGCTATAAATATATAAATTAAGATCTATCGCAGCTGTTACATTGTAAATATTTTATATAGGTACTTTGTAGTATTATGCGCATTGTATAATGTCTGGTAAATGCATAAACATCCGTAGTTTAATCTTTACTGATTCACTTTAATCTGTTAACACGTGGCATTAATCTCTTCGTTTATTGTTCGTCAAACTTTCGTTTCTTCTGAAAACAAATTACATCATATTTACATTCGAAAGAATTAAAATCAAACTGTCTGAGATTAATTTGACTTTTTTTAACTCGAAATTTTGTGATTGCAGAAATTCTGGCGAAAGGATGACACGGTCGATAGGTTAAAAAAATACATAAGAGAAAAAGACGATGAAGATGTAAATCAAAATTATCATTTTATCTTTATCGAGCTTTATCGAGACTCGTATGTTCTATTGCTTACACGATACTAAAATAATCTCGATGGCTGGTCTCACGGATCGGGCTTGGCAGTTTGGTTCGGAAGCAAGTGGCCTGAACGTACGGTCACGTAGGTCTAACGTAGTGGAACGAATCGGCACGGCTCGGTATCGTTCGAATGCCGATGATGAAAGAGGAAGAGATAGGTAAACAGATAGATGAACTGGCGGAGAAAGACGGCAAGCAACGCGTGACAAGAATTACCAGCAGACCGCTTCTCTGCATACACGTGTTGCGTTCGTATGTGTACAGGCAATACGTGGGGGAAAATAATTATCGTGTAAGACAGAGGGGCCGTTGTTCGATTCACGATTTAATCGGCTCTCCCATTAACGCGAGATCACTTTTCTTATTTCGCGCTTTCATCCATGGAAAATCTCGCTCTATTAGACATAGAACTTGTAATACTCCTATGCAATCTTCCATATTCTAAACTTTCCATTGAGCGTTGGTATCGTGGGCGCTAGCGAGCGGTATCTCTTGAAAACAGAATACTTAGAACGATAGCAACGCGATGTAGGGAGATAGAAGTGAAAAGCAGTCTGAATACTCGATGTTCGCTGGTGTTCAGTTATCAATAATGTAGATACATGCAAATATTATATACTCATGGCATCTATATCTTCTCGCAAATGTAAATACTGATTATCCTAGGAAATGTGACTCGATGCTCGATTCTCTGATTATTATCTAAACACCTTAAATTCAAACATAAAAACCCTCGTGGCGCCAGGATGGCGGTTATTTACCGAGTTAAGTCTCGTTCTCTACATTTTCCGTGGTAAATTCAAGATTTATGTACTGTAGTTTATCGAATTGATGCGTGCACCATGCACTTGGTTGGAGTGCCATCACCGGTATGGTCCTGCGTCTATGACCAACGAGCGTCTGGTGATGGAGGAAGGGTGGCTGATGGACTGGCTCTCCGGCGACAGTGGAGGAGGGAAAAGTGGAAAGAATTAGAGGGGAAAGATGCGGAGAGTGCAGCGAGGTGGGCGAGACCTGGTGATAGAGTGCATCGTGAGAGAGGTAAAGGGAAACAGAGGAGAGAAGAGCAGCGTAAAAGGAGAGAGCAGATAGGGAGAGGGGACGAGAAGCGTAGGTACGGCGAGGTTAGAATGTTGCATCGCGTCGCAGCGCTGTCGTTGCATTGCGTACCGTTGCGTCACTCTCTTGTGCAGCGTTTCATTCAACTTGGAGTCCCTCGCACGAAGGTCAAGCGGTCGTAGCTATCGCCAAGCGCGCCGACTCTGTTGCATCTTCTCTCTCTTTCTCTCTCTTCTTTCTTCTCCTTTTCCCTTTTTCCACCCACCGCTATCGCTGTAATATTAATTTGTTGGTCATCCTCGGTCAACTTGAATTTTTTACATTTTCGTAACATTCTTCTCGACGTAGCGTATATAGCACGATGTATTTTAAACGAGTAATAACTCTATGAAATCTCCCATGAAATTCGTCCTCGTCGGTACATTCATCTTTCTTCCACCTAAAGTTTAATTTCGTCTCGATCAAACCGTTGCGGTTTCTCTTCCCTTCTCTTTCTCTTCGGTCTCTTTTTAACATATCTCTGTCCCTCGTGTTTCTCCATCTTCATCGATCATTCAGTCATCCGTCTTGTTTCTTCTCCATCTTTTTTTGCCTTGTGATCTACCTCCCGTACCGTTTCTCTCGTTGCCCGTTTCTTATTCAGCGATTTTATTTCTTTCTCCCGCGTCGAGCTCTCCTTTATCCGCCCCCTCCACCTCCTGTCGTTCTCTGTCCATTCTCCTCCCTACCGTTGCTCTTTTTCCGCTCTTCTCCCCTTCCGGCACGTCAACTCCAGCAGGTTCACCGTCCATTCATGCCTCTACCGAGACGCCGTCTCCTCGCGACTCTTTCATCCTACCTTCCTACGATCTCGACCTTCTTTCTCTCTCCTTCAGCCACCATCCCTCGACGATCATTGATTCTTATCGCTCTCTTCATCGAGTTTCTTCTCTTCTCTGTCTCTGCTGTTTTACTTCTCGTTCTTTAATGTTTCACAGATCCTTGTTTTGGCATCATACCTCGGGCTTGTTTCGATAACTGTACCAAGAACAGATACAAATCTGTACGTCATACCATAATAGTATCATAGTACGAAGATAGTGAGAGTTACGTGGATTTGTCTCTTACGGAACATACAGTAGGCAATGATCTTTAAGTAAGATTCGTCCATTAGCTACGCGTGAGATAATAGAGTGAATGTCGTGTTCCGACGAACTATCGCTTTAACCAATCCATCATCTGAAATGTACACGCTATAAGAATTTATATACACATCTGATTACATTAACATATACGTATACACTGCAATTATAGTTAAACACTGACCGTCTTTAAATTTAAATAAGCCAACAGCAATGTCTAGTCTGCCGTAACTGCGAAACTAGACTATTCGTAACATTGTCTAACATCGCTCTCTTATGTTAAGAATAATGGTAATGTGAATGTTACCAATTTATTCTTTTTACTGCCTTTTTTTTAACGAATCTGATTCTCGTTCACGATCGATATTAACAAAAATCGAGCAACAATGTATCATTCTGTCAATAGATCGAATTAAAAAGAAAGTCTCTGCTTTCTTCTTCTTTCAGCGCGATGCCAGAGGCGTGGGTAGCTATCTGGGAGGCGGCAGCATTAGCGACGGTGGCGGCATGTTGACGGTTATGGCGAAGTTGATGAAACAAGAGCTGGCCTCTGACGCCGAGGAAGAGGGCCTGGTGCCTGCCCTCTCCGGCAGGTTCACCTCGATGCGGAAAGTGCCCTCTCTCTCCGACCTGTCCGATCCGGAGAGCTCCTTAGGTGAGTTTTTCTTTTCCATTCGATTTTTCCCTATGTTTGAAACGTTTATGGTAACTGGAAATCACCTGGCCCGTTGGACGATCGTAGGTTCGTCGAGCATCAATGAGGGTTCTTGCTTGTTAAACCTCGTCGATGCTCCGGGTTAACTGTCCTTGCGGATCGATTCAGGTCTATATTTGGGAAATTGACGTGGTAGAATAGTTTTAGTTACTTTTGACAAAAATACTTTCAATTTCGATAACAGATAGCATAACGAAAAGGTTCGTAATCAGTAATTTTTAATCGACGATCTTTTGGATCTGGACCTAATGGAATATGTTCTTCGATGATAGCCATAGAATGTTGGTCCATAGATCGGTAAGTTGAAAAATATTTCTTAGTATTTAGTAGAAGCTTCTTTATACTCTACGTGGGTAGATAAAGTCTATGTTATTTCTCTTTGTGAAGGGATACACGATCGAGGGACCCTCTTTAAACTACGTAGCAAGTATCGCGGAGATTTTTCCTGCTAATGATAGCGGATCTATAAGAAGCACAGGCCGCGAGTTAATCAAGGGTGTTAATCGCATGTTTCCATCGCCTTTGTGTTCGATTCGCGCTTTATTTGTCTCCAATATCGTATTGATTCATTAACAGGCCCGTGATTTCCAGTTCCGTTTCTCGCTTTAACCCTTTCGCTGCGCCTTATTCAACGTGTTACAAATTAGTTCTACTTTTATATATTCAAATATAATTTCATCGAATAAAATATGGAATTGAAATAAACTTTAGAGATTTACGAAAGTTGATTGAAAAGTGGCAAATTGAGACGGTTTAAGAACCACGTTGATCGTCTCGATAAATCGAAAAGCAGAGAAAGAGCGACAAATACCGATTGTCTTTTGTTTTTGAAATTTGTCACAGAATTTACTGTTATTATCCTCTATTCTCTTCGCGTAAACAAACTTACGAAAGTAAATGCTTTGCATTCGCGCGATCAAACGTTAATCGCCAATTTATGCTGAAATTTACGATGAAATTGAAAAATTGACAAAAATCTAGAGTCGATCAATTCGACCTCTGAGAAGCAGAAATATTATCAGCGAAAGGGTTGACGAACGTATAATTTTTCCTTCGTAGAAGAGCTCACTCCTAGGTCGAACGATTATTCACGTTTTATATACACGAAGCGATCGAACGATCGCGATATATACTATGTAACTATGCAATTTGTCCCGGGGTATCGGGTGTTGGCGTGAGAAAATGACACGCTCACGCGTGTGTTTACCCGGCCGGTCTAGTAATCGTCCAGGCAAATGTTTCAATTAGCCATGTACGCGGCCATTGTAGTTTTAACGCGCCACAAGATACCTATTGTGAGCGGTGGAGGAGAGAAGAGAGGGAGGGAACGTTTCGAGGCTCCCTTGTGTGACGTTAATTCACCGCGCGTTTCAGTAGCCTGTGGGGGAACGTTGAATTTCCCGCAGTCTCGCAGGCATATTCATCGGGCATCTTTATAGTTAATGCACGCGGTTATATGTGCCACGAACGCGTAACAGGTTTCCGGACAGGGGAATAACGTAATTGTAATCATAATCGCTAATTTTCCCCTTTCCCTTTTGCGTGGGATTAGCTGTACTTTATTTTGAGAAAGTTTGTTCGCTTTTTTGACATCTTCATTCGCTAGGTTGCTAACTAATTCTTTTTCTCTATTAGATCGGACGTAGAATAATTCTGAAACTCGAAGGAAAAATAGTATAAACTGAACGAATCTGTAATTTGAGGAAACTATAGATGGTATAAGTTGATTTTTAATAGAAGAGTGTGTGGTCGTAAACGTTAGAACACTCACGTACGCTTGGAGATCGAAAACAACATATTCTACATAAATACGAATTTTCTGTTTCTCTCGTTTTTGATATGATGATATGATTCTAAATACTTTACTTTTCCGCTAAGCCTTCCAATTGATTATGGAACACGTTGCATACGCTATATCGATGAAATTCAACAAAAGTCTTGAATTGAGTCGTTTTGAACGCGAATACAATGTTATTGATAGTATTTTCCAAAGATTGCAGAGCGCACGTATAAAGTTTCTTTTATTCATTTGGATATTCTATTTTCTCAAGTATCAGGCAGTCGATCGGAATCGCGCGGAGTCAGCGGAAAATCCTTGCTCGGTTCGCTCGTGTTTTACGGGAGGATGTAAAAATGGCTTGGAATTTTGTTTACCACCTCGAGGGCCGAAGATGGAAGGGTTTATGTGGGTAGTCGAAAGAATTCTGGAATCAGCTATTCCAGACCTGTGTCTCTGTTGAAACACGATCGATCCAACGGCGTGGTTGTAGTGTCCTGTTAACTGTTGGATTGTGACACTAAAAGGTGCACTTACATCGAGTGATGCTTGCATAATATGAGCGGTAGCTGCATAAGCACTTACTCGTGTATAACTTGTCCGATTAGATCGCGCAGACCGGCTCGCACGACGTTGCGTGTTGCGCTATTTTAAAATTTAAAACGGTGCGGCGAGGAAAAAAAATGAGAGGGTGACCGATCTTAGGGAGAAAGAGAGGAGAATATCTTTCGTGGCACTTTTTTTCCACGAAAAAAAGAGATGAAATATTCTGCGAAGAAAAGGGAAAGAAATGAAAAAGAAAACGGATAACGTTGGTCGAAGCGTATACTCGTGCGAAAATTCTTGGAAGAGGCTTTTGAGTATTAAACTGCGTATCTGTATTCGAAAGGTACAGGACAATTGATCAAGAGCGCATATAATAGTCTAAAAATATCGCCAGTCGATTTGCATACAATTTGCTCGACGCACGCGGCGCGAGTCTCGTGACGAACAAAAACGAATTCCACGAACGACAGGTTGGTTAGTTTCTATATGGTGACCCATAGAGGCGAGAAATACGGAGTACATATATCGAAATATCGTTCATTCGAAGGGTTGATTGACGAGTAAATCGCAGAAAGTGTAGTGCCTTAACAGATGCGATATGTTCGCTCGGAGGACACACTGTCGGAATAGTTGAATATTAAACGGCGACTCTGTCCATCTGTTATCTGTCCAGTTGTTATCAACCGTTTCGATCGGTGTCTAGAGGTGAGCAAAGGCCACCGTGGAGTATTCTCTTGCGAAATTCCGTCCCGTTACGAGCCCTCGTTCCCAATATTTCTATTATACAATCTGTACTGTTTTAATGCAACGTCTGCGACCAAAGGAAGAAGCTCGACTCGTCCTTGACAATGAATACTTCGACGATGCAATTGCGTCAATGCTGTCGGCAAAGTGGTTAATATGCGCGATGTACACATTCCCTTTCCTTTAAGGAACCGACCAAAATATCGATCAACCTTGTCAGCTGAGGAAAGAAACATTCAACGATTCATCGATCGAACTTCTCATACTTCGACCCACAGAATCTCTAAGAAATTCATTTCATAATGGCAAATATGTATATCGTTCGTATAAATATATTGTTCTTAAATAGCTTCAAATCGAAAACGGATAAAACCAAATTTAATTCTGTCATGTTCATCCACGTTCGTGGTAATTGTAATTTCAATCGAGATTTCTTAAAAAAACAGTCGAGTAGGTGAAGATAAACGAGGCACGTGGAAATCACGAAAAATTGATGGAACGTCGTCGGAGGAAATCGGTTGGCACGGAGCATGGAATAATTCTTGTTACTCGCGGCTCGGCGAGCACGATCAAAATGTAGCGAGAATTTACGAATTGGATAATCAGCAGCATCCTCATTAAGGCCCCCCCACTGAACGCCCCCGCCTTCCATTCTCCTTTACTGGCGTGTGTACGTGCGCGTGTACGCACGCACTCTGGCCCGCTGCTGGATCGTCGTCCACCCACTTATCTACTCCTCTACGTTCGCGCTCGTTACGCACACGATCACAATTTTTCACTGATTCCACGGTTTTCCAGTTCTCGCGTGATCCATGAATCATCCTTGGAAATGTTTTAACACGGTGATTCCATTCCACCGCGCTTTGCTTTCCGCCAATGCGATTTTCTTCGACGAGAAACCAGAAGATCGGGGAATCATCGGCGGAAGAGATTCGCTTGTTTCAATAGAACTCAGTTCGATCGAGATTGAATCGAATTTGTCGAAATTCAAAGAAAGCGAAAGTGGATTTTTCGCAGTTTGCCTGGTAGTTTAAAGAATGAAAGAAATGATGGATTTTTAAAGGAAAAATCGATTCTTCTGTTGGGAAAAATATATTTTTGACGAGAAGAACTAAAAGATTTAAGCAGAGATTTGTCTCATCTATCAAATGTTATAGCAAGTACCAGGATCGGTAAAACAGAAACGTTTAACCAAGCGTGAATGTAACAAACGCATCGCGGTTGTAGTAATTAACGGTTTCGTTACGAGTCATTCAACCTTCGTCAGCGTTCACGTTACTTTAGTTACACGTCGACGTAGCGTTTTTCCCATGGAAACCGTCGAAACGCTGATATGCCGGTCTGTCGAGGCTGGTGGAAAATTTAGAATTCCAAATCGAATTCCAGCTCGCGAAGGCCAGCCTCACTCACGTAACTAGTTACTGATTAACGCTAGTTTTTATCTGTTTCTTAATTTTTGCAGGAACTCGATGAAAACCACCGTGTTAGAAACGTGTATCGAATTAGTCCTATATAAATAGATTTGTGCAATTTGTAAGCTTAAGATACAAAGTCTACGTACCGTCCTTAAATTTAGATAAAGATCTGTTAACCGAACTTGCACACGTATATTTAAAGGAAATGACGCGATCTAGCAGTACCGATAAAATTAAAGATTTTCTAATTTCTGACGTTATTTCATTTCGGCACTTTCCTCGGGTAAATATCTACGTTTTTCCCCATTCCTCTCGGAAGTACGTTAATATACTAAGCAAATTGGTTTCGTGTTAATACGCAAACGTAAACGTAGATTCTCTAACAGAATGCGACTTCAGTTGGACGTACGTAACTAAACTTTCATGGCTGACTCTGTATATATCAGGTTTCTTCCAAAAAGAGACAAACGTATAGTCTTTAGTCCCCGAAGATTAAATAAAAGATCGGTTCCTTCCTGCGATGGGGAAAGGAATTATTTTATTCGAGCGTAGTTGGAACGAGGAGACGTTTACATTTTCCTGACGGCCGCAGGAGGCCATTGAATAATGCAAGTTTTCTCGGACTTAGTCGTAACAACCGCTCTGTTCGCCATTGTTACCGGATCTCCTTTCTCACCCCGTTGCCACCTGATAGGACATCTGATGACAGTTGCCGGCCGGAATGTTTTATGCAAATAGCCATTGTCCACGGCGACATTGACGCGTACAAACGCGTGGAAATTTTGTTTCTTTCCGTGTTTCCTTACCGTTCAGTCTTGTCAGACTGGAAAACCGACACTACGGTAATAAGAAAATTGCGTACACGAGCACGACGACGGCCACCTCTCGTTCCTCTAATTATCGCAATCGCGACGCACAGCGGCTTTCGAGTTAATTAATCGTCCGGTTCAGCTCTCTACTCTTGAGAGCAAAACCTGACCTGCAGCGGTAATTGCTCTGGCTAATCGCGCTAATCTGGACCTCGTGTTTGGCGATAGAAAAGATAAAGAGATAAAGATTTGCGACTAAGCCAGGTGTTCTTGGGAATGTTTTTGTGCCTTCGTTAAGATAGTCCAAACATTGAAATATATTTAGAACGAGACAGTAATCATTGTCGGGTGAAGTTAGATTTGAGGTACAGTTGCTAAAGTAGATGGAAATTGCGTGGAGATTAACCTTGCTATGCTATTTCGAGTATCTCGATGGACGGTCTTCGTCAACTGCGATCAATGGAAAAATACAATTCTTACAAAGGGTACTTCTCAATCCTCACAAACTTGTACCACTCTTGTCCTAAGCTCGTCGGTAAAGGTAACACGCCGTTTACGCTGTCCCTGAAAACTCGTCGGCTCTCTCGAAAGGGGCTGTAAAAATCTGTCACGTGTCAAAGGAAAAGCAAGCGAAGGTTTTCTCTTCCTTCGGCGGCACCACGTGCGATGCAGAACTCGTTCGAGTCGAATCCTTGGTCAAAAGCAACCGGATGTTCTATATACGAATCTGTAACAAAGTATTCGTGGTATTGATCTAGGGATATTCGTGAGTGGAACTCGATGGATTGCGTGAAAAGATGCGAGCAAATTCTGCGAAAATGCGTTGGCAGCAGAAAGACTTGGCACAGGTCTGTCCTTCGGTACCGTAACACATGATCGTGGAGAAAAGTGAGCGTGGTTGGCTCTCTTTCTTCGTTGTAGAAGGCCCTTCGTAGCACACAGGGCACGTAAGACGTCGAGCCATGCTCATCCGGTGCTCGCTACCTGGCTGCGGAATAAATTGGATGTGTGTGTGTGTGTGGTGTGTATTTATATATGTATGTATATATTTATATATACATGTATATATATATACATATATATATATACGCAGCCATCACTCACTACTCAGGATCGCTTCTTGGAATGACAAATTGGATACCGCGATCGACAACTCCCCCGCTTTTGAAAATCTTGGACAACTTTTTGTAACGTAGATTGACCCTTTCTTGAATCAATGGTGAAATCTTTCATTGTTTCCTGTGGACGATTCAAGGTACGATTATTCGATGGTGCAATTGGTTGATCAAGAATTTAGTGCTATCGAGTCTGGTAAATAGTTTGTTACATTTCTTCATGCGGTTTCAATTTGCTTTACATGTTGGATATATTGGGTTGAAAAATAACGATCGGTGATTGCAAAGTTGAAATGGTAAATAATGTGACAAATCCAAATATAAATGAGAAAACCATACATAATTGATTTAGGATCAACAGTTCCAATTTTAGCTCTACCGTGACGTTAACTTTAATAGCTAAAATAAATTATTCTACCGTTTACAAGCGTATTTAAAATAGAATTTACGCTTTTTACCACTAGAGCGATAAATTATTCTACCATTTAGACCCAAATCTAGAATAGAATTTGCGTTGTATTTCATCAAAAGGATCAGTTATGTATTTATTCGATTATTTATAGTCGTACTCGAAATACAATCCACACTCTTTTCCACTAAGAAAGACGAGCGTTTCACTTTTTCCTCCGTTTCCTACCTCTATTACCAAGACGTCCAGGCAGAAAGTGCCTCTTTGTCACAAAATTTGGCAATTTAGGGAGAAGTATCTTTCCGTTAGAAACATGGCTATTCCGTGCGCAGTACATAGGTAAGAAGATAAAACGATCTCGGCCATAAATCTAATCTAGCAGTCCTATCTGTACCTACAGCAGGAGGTTCATCGTTAACTCGTAGAATATCTCTTGTACAAAACTTGTAAGTCTCTAGGCACCTTTGTGAAACATTGCAAAACGGACAATGTAGGCGTCGACTTAACAGTCCATAGGTATTTCTTGGGCTGTTTCGATTAAAATTTCACTATAAACTGCGTCAGGTGACAGGCTGCGCGATGGCGCGTGTCCCTGTCGCAGAAGAACGCCATTTAGCATTTAAGGGGAGGGGAAAAAAATATTCGTCTGCCTTGTACGACGAGTGATTGATAAGATTCATCGGTGTACAAACACACAAGCAGACAGGAGAGAGTCTAGTCACGTAGGCCAGGGTACAGTAGCGTTATTTAAAAGTGGCGGGACAGAAAGATACGAGCGCGCGAGCTGAAGTTTTTACCAGGCATCCTCGAACGCGACGACTTTCGAATCAGATCCTTTACATTTTCTTTTATACGGTAGACACAAGCTTTTTTCTCTACGAGCGCGATATCGGTGGTGTATATCGACGAGAGACAATGTCGTTGGATTTCTTGGGAGAGGAAAAGACGAGTCTCGTGAAATAGAAGGAAACAAGAAGTCACTCTCTGAATAGTTTAATGGTTTAATATTAGTTTCCAATAGCGGTGGAGGATTTACTAGGTTATTTGAGAAGCGTTAAAGCTAGTAGCGTTTTTGACAATCGTCGTTAAGTCTCTGGATTCTGAATTGTATCGTTCTTGTCTGTCATTGACATCTTGCTGCTGGATCTATTCTATGCTCAAGATATACAGATATGCTCAAGTATAAATATATGTTTTTGGAACTTGTTACTTCATTATTTGAAAGAAGTATATCGAAAGGACAATTATGTGGCTGCTGAATAGATGGGAAAATTCCATTGCAGAAAAAAGCGGTACGCGTACTTAGAGCGGTATGTAACGGCCCTCATCTTTCTTCACGTCGCTCAGCTTCGTTCGTTTTATTATTTCCCATTTTCTATATTCGTTTGTGAATGCACGTACTTTCCACGGTACACGATGCTTTTTCCACGCGTACACGTGGGAAAGGATATCTTGGTTTTCGAAATGCAATTCGCGGAATCGTCGTCGTCTGCATAGTGTATCTTGCAGTCGTGGAAGACTTTGTTTGCCACAGGGGGAAGTGGTTGGTCTTTGCGAATTGTTTTCTTGTCGATTCTTGATGCTGACGCGAAACAGACGACGAAGTTTTCGAGCAATCGAGAAACTGAGAAATTCACCGTATCCGTGTATCGTTGTTCGTGTTTTCCATTTTGGCGGGGGATCGTCGCAAAGTCAAAGGTTTCCCCACGAGGCTGTCGGTAAAAATTAGAGATCGGATCGTTGGAGTATTCGACATGGAGAGAACAGGAGGGAAAACGTTGAAAGGAAAAAAAAAAGAAAAAATGCGGTCGAAGCCTGACGAGTGCATGAGAATGTGCGTGATCGTGGGGAAGAGCGATTGGACGAGGGTGCACGCTCGAAAGGATCATGAAAGGGAAACGTGAACTTATGGGACCACGTTGACCGGTCCCACGCTTCAGTGTCGCTCGCCTTTTTTGTATATTATCCACCGCTTGCATTCTACTTGCGTCTACCTGTTACTCCTTCGTACGAGCTTGTTCGATCAATCGATTATTTTTAACTCTTTTCATTATAATTAAATCCTCTACCTTCATGCAACTCTTGTCAGATTCTTTTTTTATGCTGTTGTTAACGATAAAGCGATTATAATGGTAGATAAAATGTAATTACATCGATAGCATGATAAAACAGGAGAAAGGGTATTGTAAATGGAGCTGACCCTTTTGGCGGAACGGGTAGCAGCCAATTTGGACATCACAGAGGCATCAAAGCGATGATGTAGCTACGTGGTCAGGCAATTGAAGCACGAATTAAAATCCTGTAGGCTATCTTTCGAAATTTTTAACTAATTAACTCGTGCCCTTAATTCGTACGTTCTATGATCATATAACCAAAAAGTGAATAAAGACAAGATAATCTCATTTATATCAATATGATACAATCCATCGTTAACAGAAATGAAACCACACGGAAAACAATAGGAGACCCCTGAACAAAGAAATTATTATACCTAAAGAGGGACGTTCCAAGTGAATAGGTTACAATCTGCCCTTTCCCTGTCCTATCTGTTCTTCCTTTTCGTACATCTCAAGCTATAGTTACCGGTTACAAGTGCTATCTCTCGACGGTCGTTTCTGAAAAGAAACGTTCGTTTGTCATCGAAGGGAATCGATCGTTGGCGTGGGCCGTTCTCCCGAGGTTCTGCAGAGAGTACAGCGAAGAAGCATTGCGCGAAATGCGTAACCGCAGCTGTGCGTGCGGTCGAGTCTCCCCTTTCTCTCCTCTCCTCTTCAACTTCTCGTCCCTGTCTCTCGTTCGGCCCGGTTTGCTTACCTACCGGAGACCAGACGCAGATACAGTTCTCACGTCCTCGATCCCGGGAGACGACGATTTACAGTTTCAAACAAACTCTTCTCTCCCTCCCTCTCTCTCTCTCTCTCTTTTTCTCTTTTTCTCCTCGTCGTTCTTTCCCTCATCTGGGCCTCTCGTTTGCCTGTGGACAGATGCTGCGCTCGTGAAGAGGGAATTTCAAGATTTCCAAATTGCCCTGCGCTCGCTTGAAACGCTCCTCGAGAACTCTGAAGAACGGACCTTCTTCAGAAGCTTCTGCATAGAGAGGAGTTGTCGTTGAGTCTTATGTATATATATTTTTCTTGTTGAATGACAAGAACAGTAGGAGTAGAATGGTAGGTTATTAGTATGGGTTACGCCAAGGAAATTTGTGGAGGCGGTCCTGTGTCCGTTCATTGATACTTGTTTGTTTGTTAATGATG
Source organism: Bombus terrestris (assembly GCF_910591885.1). Classification (NCBI taxonomy): domain Eukaryota; kingdom Metazoa; phylum Arthropoda; class Insecta; order Hymenoptera; family Apidae; genus Bombus; species Bombus terrestris. Next base: position 7,374,284 of record NC_063278.1, read on the forward strand.
GACGTTCATTGTTAACAGATTCATAAGTTTGATAAGTTGGTTAGTTGAAATTGTATATGTTTCTCTTGTTGTTAGAGAAGAAGAACAGAGGGAATTGGAACGATATAGATTTTATCATTCTTACGTTGGCCGTATTTAATAAACTTAGTTTCAATTCGTGAATTCGTTGTTCAATCTGTTCTTCTCGTCGAAAGAAACGAATAATAGATAAAAAGTAACGAAAGCGATTGATTTTCGTCTTGTATTATGTTAACAGAATTGGCGAGGACCTTTCAGTACCTCTTTCATTGGCACCTTTGTCTTCGATAACGAACGCTGATTATTTTTGGTAAATTCATTGAGAAATTTACCTTGCCTCGGTTAAACGTCGTGAATCGATCTCTGGAATCGGTTATCGGTGACTGACAGCTTGTTGTTTCAATGATTTATACCGCTGCTCATTCTCCGAACCGAGAATGCGATGCATCGATGGTCTATTTTTAGACGAGGGATATATATTCTTCAAGTGTCGTTCTGTTTTTCTGCCGCGAATTTCTCCCTCCGATTCGTTCTTCGTCGTTTAAATCCACTTCCATTTTTGTCCCTGATATTTTTTGTCCCAGCGTAGATCGTTTATAAAGTATCGTTAATAATTCATAAAAACAAAGAAGACTACTATTCTTTCAGATTACGTAATCGCGAACGTGTTACCATCGATTCGCAGAATAATCAATTTCGTTTCTGATAAATCGTAAATACCTTTGATAAAGGTACACACGACGCGTTAGCGAGTGAGTTAACGATTCGTTCGATTATACCGGTTCGATCGGTGTATCTGTTCGCCTTAAATAGACGTTGCCGGGGGCATTGGTCGGAGGCGTTCGATAGAAACGAACCTTTCTCTCACTGCCCGACACCTTATTGAGCGGGATTTAAAGATAGTTTAGCTTCGTGAAAAATGCATACGCTTGTCGCTCCCCCGATCCGTGTGAATGATTTTGCACCGTGTCGTCGAGGTCACCGATCGAAACCGGGAAGTGGCTACCTCTATCGGTGCTTTTTAACCTGATCCGTGTAGAGGGACTTCGAGGTCTTCCACATAGGCGGCGTCGTTGTCGTTCATGTAACCCACCATGGGTAAAACAGGAATCTTCCTGGGCCCGGAATCCGGGGAATCCTCGAGGTTGCGTTACTTTGGCGAGCTACTAGCGAGCTGTTAGCATTTACATACACGTAATTCAACAGAGCTCTATAAAGTTGCATTACAGTAGCACTGTTTCTAGTGATACTGACAACATGTAAATCATTCTTTGATTCCTTCTAACTCGTATAAAATGTAAAAGGGGAAAATATTTGCCGTGTTCCTCTCATAATGAAATTTTCTATTTCAAAAAATTTCTATGAGAGAGAGAGTGTCGAATTGAGTCAAAAAGTTTTACGAAAGGATTAAAACTCTATAAACTATATCTAAAAAGATTTTAAAACTAACTTTGGATATTTATTTATAATCTCCGAAAACTAGCACCTTATTCTCAATACGTGGACCAAGTTGTTTCCAATCTAATTCAGATTCAAGTTATACTAAACTTTGAGGCTTGAAGTCTTTCGAGATGACCGTAATCCAAAACACGTAAGAGTTAGGAATCGAGAGAGAAGGAAACAGGCCTTGGTGGCTTGGTAGAGGGGAGATGCGGTCGATAAGGAGCAGATAGGAAGGTATACACGAAGGGAATAAAGGAGGAAGGAGAGAAACAGGTAGCAACAGGTTGTGACGTCACGAGGCGCCACGCGACTCAGCTTCATTCACGAGGAGGCAACCGGAGAGCCAGGCCGCGGAGGGTGGACCAGGAACTAATAAACGAAGCGGCTTCTCGTTCTCGTGTTTTCTCACGTGATTCGACAAGCCAGTTTATCTCCGTGGACGGCCACGAAACCCGGTCCGGCAATTAGTAGCCCGTAACGGTTTAATTCGCCCCGGTATCGAGCCTTGATTTCTGATTTTCAGATTGATACGCGCTAAGTTAATGCGTTTCTCTGGCTGGTATTATGTTACGGATGTCGTTTAAAACGTTTCGCACAACCCGATTCGAATTAACGTTTCGTTCTGCTCGAATTAAAATTTCCAATCCGACCGAGTTGCCATTTTTATTCTTGAATTAAAATTATGCTGCAGACATCGAAAAATAGATTATGAATAATAACGAAGAATAGATTATGAATTTTCATGCAAGTTTATATTTTTACGAGCGTCAAATAAATAGAAAATAAACATCTATTTCTCCTTTTCCGAGTTGAAAATATTTTTCGATATTACGTATAATCCGTGGACTATTACGTATTAAAATTTCTCATAAGTTCATAAAAATCGATATGTAATCGGATATAAAGGAACTTAGCTTGTACTCGTATTATGTTTGCTTACGGAGGGTTAATTAACAGGAAATTGTACGGTCTATAGTGGGAGTAGACCATTTTCCTTGAATTTGTTATTGGGACTGTAAAAGTGTCCACTGTAAAAAGCATGCAATTTCTTGGAAATTTCAATACGGCGCCGCTGTCAGGCCCAATCGCTCGGAATTACTTTACCCCCACCGCGTGGACGCCTCTTTTTACAATTGCAAAGCGCAATTACCGCGAAACCTGCTCCGTTTCTTGCGCAACGTCCAACCGTCCCGACGCATCGCCGTTTAATATAAATTGCGTCAGCGGTTGTAGTGGTCAACACAGTAAAGGGAACACCTAAATTGAAGCATCAAGTAAATGCATCGATCGATGCACTCGCATCTAGGATCGCATGCATCGTTCTATCTTTTTCAATACGGTCTCAACGATAAAGCTATTGTACTCTGCTTTCCTTCTAAGTATTCCGCCAATTTGTTTGTAATATAAACACGAAGCTTTTCCAGTTTAGACAGCGTCTTGTGTTCTATTACATAGTGAAAGCTACTTTCGAAATTCGTTCGTAATTTTTACGGATTTTCATAGACATTTAAATCTCCGTCAATGAATCGTCTCGCCGGAAGTGACTCGAAAAAAGTCGCCGTTGAAATCATCGCCGTATTCGTGTCTGACATAACCTATTGCCCAATATTTCAACACTTACGATCCTTTCCTTTTCTTGTAAAAAAGATACCGTTACGATTGTTAGTCTTTTGTATGCCATACTTGCTTTCGGCTGTTCCAAACCTTTTCGTTTACACGGTCAAGCGCTTTATAGTTGCTTTAGTAATCACCTGAGCGTGCGTTAGCTGTTGCAACATTGTATTAGACGACGTGATATCGAAGTATTAACACTATCTTCTTTTATCGAATCGGAACATTAATCCCTGTCACGTCTGTGATTCATCGCCATAAGGATTATTTATTTTTATTATTATATTACATCGTTATCAAGCACCTTGCTTGTAATCGTTATCGTTTCCTATTTCTTCTATTACATTCAGAAGCGGTAATCAACCGTAATTCTTTTCCTCGCGAGCAAAGAAACATCTGTTTATAAATAATTTGAGCTATTTCGAACGATTGTCAGTTCCTATTCGTTCTATTACAATTTCAAATGGTGATCATCCATAATTCTTTTGCCAATGGGACGGCAGAAATATCCATTTGTAGAAGATTAAGAAATTTGCTCGAATTTCCTCGAACGAACGACGTGTCGTATCCTTTCTCGAGGATGACCCCGAGTTCCTTACCCCCGGCCGTAGATCCACGAAGATGTTACCCCTACCACGTTGTGTCCAGGTCTCGGTTTTGCCTCCTGTAGAAAGAGAACCACGGAGAGGACAGCCGAGATACCGTGGACGATGTTGCCTGTTGACGAGGGACGAAGTGGAGGCAGGGGTAAGGAAGGAGAGTAGCCTCCCCACCACGTGGCGAGTAGCCACGCGAGTTCATTCATGAGATCGTGGGAACGTGGCTCACGGTGGGTCCGTTTTACCCCATCCTCCTGCTCCTTCGGCTTCTCCTTCCCTTTCCCTCGTTGGTGATCTATCTGTATGTGTGTGTATGTGTGTGTGTGTATGCGTGTCCGCGTTTCTGCTTTCTCTTGGTCCGCCGTAATATCTGCATCTCCCTTCTTTTTCATTTCCTCTCTCCTTTCTCCTTCCACCATTCTCTCTATTTTTCTCTCCTTTCTGCTGGTTTTCAGTTCAGTCTTTCTCCTTCCCTCTCTCTCTCTCTCTCTCTTTCTGTCTCTCGGCTATCCTTTGATACGTTGGTCGTCGTGACCGGTGTAGCCTCGTTTTTGTCTTTGCTCCTTCTGGACCGAACTTCTCCGGTTCTTTTGCCGAGTTTCGCCGCGATCTTTCGCCTTCAGGCCCTCTAACCCTTCCTGCCTCTTTTCAACTCGTTTCTATGTGCGCACGACTTTTTGTTTTCGTTAATTGCGATGCAGGCTGAAAGGTGGTCAGAAGCTCATTTGTCGGACGTGTGTATATGACTAACGAGCGTGGCTTTTTCAAGCTGAAGCGGACGAGCATCGGTTATCGTCGAGAAGTTTATCCACTGGATATCGAAGTTTCCTCCGGTTAATTAATTTGATGTTTCTTCTGGATATCTGGAATTGCTATCTTCCCCCCTTTCATCGGCTTAAGAAGCTTCTGCCTTGTACTGTTACTTTTCGATCCAAGTTATTTTGCTCCTTCTCTCGCCGATGATCTCTTTCTTCTTGCATAAACATCTAGCGCTTTTTCCGCTCTCGCTATACCCAGCGTCGGTCGTTTCATCCGCGATCCCTTCTCCTTCAAGCGGACTCCTGAGAAGTTCAGAGCACACGGGAGTGTACAGCGATTGCTACAAGTTGCGTCACCTCGTCAGCGTTAGAACTAATTTCTCATGGAGCGTTATTGATCGTTCGCGAAGATCTGTATACTCTTCTTTATTACGGGTTTCTTTCGGAGCCGTTGCGAAATTTTGGAATACGCTAATGCACGTTAATGACGTGGAGGAAGGAAATGGTGAAAGAAACGCTTGATCGGAGTTTATGGTATTTCATAATCAATTAGGTTTCCTGTATTTATCTCTCGATCTCGGGAATATATCATCCTCGATCGAGCCAAGGATAATGGACACCCTGCAGTCCTTTTCCCAGAAAGGAAAGCATTCAGATTTATTTCTAATTCAGATTTATCTCTATACGTTACAACTTTTGCTAAATATCTTGAAATACTCGTAAAGTTCATTACTACTGATGAGAAGAAAAAAATTATTCGAACTGAAAAGATTTTTAATGGGAATTTCTCTCGAAAAGGAATTCGAATTGGAAGGTTTTTTTAAATGAAATTCTCAATGACAAAAATTCATGTTCTAATAAAAAACGAGTGTTATCATCTCAAGGGCTCAAGTTCGGGTTAGTCAAGAAATATCGGAAATTCGAATTCAACTTGAAAAAGTGCATTGACTCTCGGAGAACCGACTTGTTACTCCGTGTCCTTACTCGCAAATAAATTAGAGGAACGACGGACGGTTAGCGTGCCGTGGTCGTTACGCGGCAACAACCGCATTCGACGTTAACTGCTCGTTTATAGGGCCTGCGTACAGCTGATTCGTATCTTAAACCGCTGGCCAGGTGTTACATTACAGCTCGGCGTAACTCGCGGTCTCCGCGGCATTCTGTCGAAGAAAAATGATTTATCCTCGACAGAGGTATTAACGATGCAAATAGAAAGATCCCGGTTCGAGATTCCGTCGATCCATCGGCGAGATATCGCACCAGATCGAAACCTGTTGATCCACGCGAAGAAAAATGAACCGACGAAACTTCAACATCGAATTTTCTTTCCTTTCATCGGCAACTAATTTGTGAATTATTCGTAGGGCTGTTGGTATATGTGGTCTGGAATATTATAGGTCAGTGACGACGTCGTGATGGTATTTTGCACCGAGTGAATCCTTTTTAATTTTACGGGGCGTACAGGTATGTAAATTATCGGGTTCTCGACGTACCATCTGGTTAAAAATTTTTTCCGCGCATACTCATGGGGATCAAAGGTTTGAAACAAGGTTGCAAATGAACAATTTGGAAATTCAATTTTGCAAATGATGGAAAACATATGCATTGTCATTCTGGATCGACGACAAAATCGAGGGGATGAAGCGTGAAATAAATTTTGCCATTGCTAGTAAAGGAAATATATATTATCAGATTTTTTTTCTAAAAAGAAAAATATAGATTTACAACCTGAATTATTTCACGGACTTACAAGATTCTTTTACAAGACAACATGTACAAGATAATATATATTTTATTGAAATTTTATTAATCGTTCATTAAGTATGTCCCGATAAGTATTGATATGAACGATCGAGTTAAAGAGGAAAGAAAGTAGGATAATAATTTCCAAAGAAATTTGTGACAAATTGGAACTTTCGCGGCCTACTGTACACGACGACCTCTACACGGTCGGCAGGCAGTGGAGACATAATTGCGGCTCGTCATCGTGTTGCAGAGCCTCAGGGTGCTTCTCATCCTCTTGAATCTTCGTCAACGAATGCTCGAGAAATTTCCCTCTTCCAGCTTAGCTTTCTCCTGTCCTTCGTAAGCCTTCGAAGTCGTTATTCCTCGCAAGAAAGACGAACGATTCTTCAGGAATCATTGAATTGTTGCTTGATCGATCTACACCAATAATTATCAATTTCTAATCAAAATGAAACTATAAAACGATCGACTATCGTCCCCTGGATTTTTCTCAATTAACGAATCGATTCTACGCGAGCAAGTAGAAACAGAGTAGAGAAAAGAAGGCAGAAATAAAGCGAAAACGACGAAGAAGGAGCAAGCGAGCAGGTAGAAAAGCAACAGGGAAAAAGAGAAACGGGTTACGAAGAGGAGAAGAGAGGCGAACGAGGCGAGCCACAGAAAGAGAGGAAAAACAGAAAAACAGTAAAACGAAAGCAATAGGCGAAGTAAAAGGCAAACGGAAGGGGTAAAGAGAGGTGCACAGCTACTCGGTGCGTATCATACGCGCCATTACTCCTAGAAGATACGGCTGGCCGCGCATTTTACGAGCGAACGTTTATTCACCATTTCGAGCCTCTTAACGTTTGCCGCGGAATATCAGGCTTTAATACGTCCAGACGGCAGCCAACCACCTAAGCTTCGTTCGACTATCGTGTACACGCCACCACTCTCGTTTCTCTCTGCTGGCCTGCGCCACAGAATATACGCGCTTTTGAAAGGATAGATCGGCTACCAGAGAGCAGAGTAAACGGAGGGCCGCGTCCTTGCCCGGTGAGCTTTTATTAAACCGCTGATTAGTTTTATGCCTCAGCCTCCTCTCGTTCGATCCAACGTTTCCGTTGAATTTACGGGGACACGCCTACGTTCTTTTTCTTCGCGTCTCTTCCTTCTAGGCAAGCTGCGTCCTATCCGTTACTCGTTCAACCCTCTTCGATCGAACGGTGATTACACGGAAAGAGCTTTGGTTTTTCCGACACGTTCACTGTCGGGCAAACTTGCGTGAATTGTCTATAAAGCAAAAGCGCCGTTGGCTATATCGGCACGTATGAATCGTTAAAGAGATATACGATGGCACGGTCAGCATTGTATGCTTTTATCGTAATATCGAATGTTCGTGGGCAAATCGAGTCTGAGTTTACGTTCGCGTCTAACTCTTGGGTTGTCTACGAAGAATTAAAAAACATTATGTCTTTAAAACTGCATTAGAAATATGTACTCATCAACCATAGGTAAAAGTAGAGCTCTGGAAGATTACCAAGCAGTGGAAATAAAAATGATTTGTCCCAGCAACTACTATCAAGCAATTTACTTAACTTTATCTCGAATAAATATTCCAAATACCGGTAAGCTATAATTTGTTGTTCTTAAGCTGAAAAAGAGATGGTAGCAGCACATGAGCTAGAGTACGATTCAAATCATGTCGTTGTTTTGCCTCGGAGTATCAATTTTGTTAGGATACACGTAATGTAATAATAAATGAACTCCGGAAAAAACAACGTGTTTTGCTACGTGCAACCGTGCACCCGTCAAGCAAACTCGAATTCAAATTTTCCGGCTCTCCCCTGACCAGCATAAATAAACGAACGCGACCGTAAAAGTTTCAGCTATCGTGCGAATCAATATCAGTTTTTCAGTTTCAGTCTCGAGCGATTTTAATAGCGAATATTGTCTGTACTTATTTATTTATTATTTTAAAATATAATTAACGGTTATAACATCGATTTATTTCGTCATTCGGATCAACAACTCAACCAACCGTCCTCCACAAGATTATGGATGACTGATCGAAAACTCACCTTCTCTCTCGATTTCCACGGATCGTTTATTTCCCACTGAACACTCGTAAATGTATCGGCTCGATTGTCGAACCGAATTAGGAAAATTCCTATTGAAACGGTTTCGAGGGAGGGTCGATCTCTTGGAAAAGTATAAAGAGGCTGTAATAACGACCGAGCGTGGACGATTAGGGGTAACCATTAAATATACGCCGTTGCAACAGGTACACGACCTGCACAGGCAACATCAGGCCGATGTTATTGCTCTCTCGGGAAGTCGGTAGCTGGGGTAATTGATTATCTTGCGCCCTTTATATGTTACGAGCCTGGTTCTGCCCTACCCTCTTAAATCCATCCTGCGCGATCTAAGACGCTGCTCGTTGCGTTCTCTATACCTGCAAATTATACGGCGGAATCGACCCTCTTTTTTCCTCTTTTCGCCACAGTGAAACGAGCCCAACCCGAGACACGGAAAAAATTGGACCGAACGCGTTCCTCCATGGAAAATTCTCCAAGAAAAAGAATTTTAACAGTCACGATCTCTCGGTAGCATCTGTTGCCCTGTTAGATCACTTTTTCACCGAGCAGAGATGAAATTTTCAACGCGCATGTATAAACAGCCGAAGCTAATACGCTAGCGAGTATTCAGCGGGTTCAAATGTTATAGCGTTTTTCGATCACGTCATTTTCATTAAACCAGTTAAAATGACTGGCAGAAAAATCTTGGTATTTTACAATTATTAGAAGCATGCTTGTATGCTTTATATAATATTCGTATCTAGCTTGATCGAGGTAGGCTTATGATTAGGCGTATACCTATTTATTTATCTTCATTACATCGCTTTAATTTGAATCAATTACGTACATTTAGATACATATTAAAAAGGCGTCATCACTTGTAGTATGGAATTAATGGAAACTAATAATTAAGAAGCGATAATAAATATGGCAATCAACTTCTTTGCTTGCATAACATACCATTCGACCGCTCGATCACGAAGCGCTGATCATGTACGGAATTAATGAACAGGAATAATTAACAAGCTTCCAGTGTGTAACCTCGATGCTTTTGTCTGGAGCTCTTCTCCTCACCGAGAAGAAACGTAAACAGACACTCTATAAGACGTCTCAGTTACTCAACGTCAAGTCAATTATCCAGGGGAACAAAACGAAATCATCGACGACCGGTATTAATTTCGTGGCGATCTCTGGTCTACGACGAGGTTGCAAAAGAGGAAGGAAAGAAAGAAGCGCGCTATAGACGAAGCAGTAAGAATCGATCGTATGGAAGATCGATCGAAGAAAGACAGAAAAGTGTACGCGTACGGTTCGGTACTGCTTGCACTTCTCCTCTGGTCGCCTCGGTTTTATACGGTGTGTATCTGCCTTATGGGATACAGTGCCGGTATATTATGGTTAAGTTGTTGCCGGTCGAGGCTTCTATTGGAGCGCAGCTTCTGGTCTCGCGAGAGATTATAGAGATAATGGGGCCCGGATAGCAGCATTGCTCGGTCCTCGCTCCCAACAAATTGCGGGGTTCATTCATCCTCCGCGATAGAGAGAAAAACTAGCCACGCTACTCGCCGCGCACAGGATACTCTCCGTTCTTCGGCTTCCTTGCTCCCTTCTCTTCAGGCTTTCTTTCCTCTTTCCCCTTTCGCGCCAACCACGAACACCTTCTCCGAGCGTGGCCGTCCTTACGCGCTCGTTCCTCGCTCTTCTGAAATTACCATTTTGCAACCATACATACAGATCCCAGCTGTTTCGTTGAAAAACTTACGAACTTGATCTCACAAATTTTCTGGATGAGGGATCGTGTTGATCGGTTGCGATGGACTTTCAACGAAGATTAGATCACCTTCGACGCGGTGGAAGAAAAGTTTAATATCGGCACATGTGTACGAGTATTACGATTTTAACGTTTGTACCAAATATCCTGTTATCCCGACGAAGAGGTTTAATGATTCATACGATTCACGACGTGAGAACAAATTTTTCGTGTTTCTCATCGAAAGGATCGATCGTAAGTTCTACGTAGGGTAATGTAAGTTCGCAAAATTACCGATTTCTGTAACACCCCGTGTATTCCTTGCCGTTGTCAATTATAATTATGGCGCTTCTCCGCGTGGATCGGCATTTAAACTTTCTTCCGTTCCATTTTTGCAGAATAAGTTATACTTTCCTTCCTTGGTAATTCTGATTGGGCTGACACATCTTGTAGATCCTCGATGTCCAAATTAAGCTTTTCCACGATTTCTGCTCCCCAGCGTATTTCGGGACCGGTAAATCGCGAAAATCTTTTCCCCGACAGTTCCATTCACGAGTGCCGCGCGTTCCAAGAAGTGTACGTGTATTTATGTTTTATAAATTTCACAGGAAACGAACTTGTTAAATGATTCAGGTTACACATTATAGAATCATTTCCTTATCACGCGCTGACTAATACTCGATCAAATGAATTTTTCTTTTCTACGCGTGAACCAGTTCGCTCGCAACGTTCGTACGAGAAACGTGCCGGATATTTCTTTGGAATTCGCTCGCCTTTTCTCAATAACGCTCCCTTACAGTCGCGGCTGCAATTACGTATTAATTTTCAGCTGCTCCTGAAACCGTCTGGCTCCTTTATTTCACGCGCGCGCCCGATATCTGTCAGCGATGGCTTCGATACGGCGACTTTCAAAAATTTCTACTATGCGCGTTTCGCTTCCGTTCGTTCAACCAAAAGAAAAGAAAAAGGAAATTTTAGACAAAATAAAATACGTTTGAATAACGAAAGATTTCGTTTTCTTTCCAAGTACTAAATAGAAATGAATAATATTTCAGTTTCGTTTTCTCAACTAGATAAAAGAATAAAATACATTTGCGTGTTCACACGATGGACGATTAGTTTCTGTACTTTAAAAAGAAGAAAATCGGATAGAATTGTTTGACAATTTGTAACGGAGAAAATACAAGGGCCATCGCTACTGGCAGCGAGAGCAGAGAGCACGCTGGCCTCCCGACACAGAAAATTACACGCCGCGGATAATTTCACCCGGCGAAGCAGATATATAGGGGTGATCACGATAATTACTTCGGTCTTTTTGCCGTGATTTTTTTGCCGAACCTTATGGGAAGTCTATTATTTTTTCTTTTTTTTCACACGCGTCGATGCTCGTGGGAATCGTTATCTCATCTGTGGATCCCTAATAGTAGTTTTGTTGCTTGTGAATTTTCGCTTGGACATCTGGAAATATATTCGACCCTTTTGTTTCTCCCATTGGCGAACTAACGATAAAATTCATCTTTCGTTTTATTCGATAGAAACGCGAGTGCTCGATTTCACGCGATACGATCGTTCGTTCAAGAAACAGAAAAAAGCGTAAATTCCAATTGCAATTGTAATTGCTCGAAATCACGACAACTGCCCCTATATTTTCTGCCCACTCGCAATTTTATAATCAATCGTAATAAATATAAATGTGAATAAATATCAGCAAAAAATTCATTAATATCGTTAAATAGATTTAGCATTTTTTAAATACAGATTTTCTTTCTTCAAATCTACCATTCGAGTATAAAATTTCGAAAGATTTAAGGAAATTTTCATTCTACGTATTACTCCGTGAATTCTGAATGATAGGATCGAGCGACGATTAAAGTGAATCCAGTTAATTCCAGCAGGTTTCTGTCCGAGTAAAAATTAGAAAAATCTATATGCATCGAGTTTTCAATATCATGCAGACATCGAGTGAACTGGTAGTAGGTAGTAGGTACTACATGGATGGCAAACTGCGGGAGGATGAGGAATCGTTGTAACTAGACTAGTTAGTGATTTGTTCGCGTCGATCCTTTATCGAGTCACTGTTCGATTTGCATAAATTAATGCGACTTATCGGTAAATGACTGCGTTCCGAGTGTCGTTCGAGATAGGAAGCAGAACGAGGACTTGGCATCCTATCGGTTTTTATCTCCTCTCGACTTTTAACCCTTTGCAACAATCCTGCGTGACATTAAAGTTACGTATCTACTAAATTCGGTGTAATCTGTAATATTACACTAGAAGCGAACAATCTTTTAATAAAAAATGCCCGCTCATAAATTTCACAGCGAAGTGCAAGATAATAATGAATTAAAATCTCTTGTTTTTGTAGAAAATGTAAATTATAATCTCGTTTCCTTGAAAACGTCTCTCGTATTCTTGGAAAATGCAAACCTTGAAATGACTCAAAATCTTATCTCTCTCGTTCTTTTTCACCAAAGTGATCAAATTGGAATGAGAAAATTGATCGGAACACCAGAAAGTACGTGTTTCTGTTATTGGCAATCGAGAAAAAAAATGAATGGTTTTTACGATTTCTCCAAAATATCCGATCTTGAAAAAGGTAAATAACATAGATGCTTCCGCACCTTCATTTTCGAAAGTGTTTCCATCTCGAATAAGCAGTGGAAGAACGAGGTCGGCGAATCTCTGTTTCCTTCGAAATCGCTTTCTTCGAATCCACCTACTTTCCTTGGCAAACCAACTCGTATCCGATAACGACGAAAAAGTCGTCGTGATATATAAAATACGAAACTCTGGTTTCCTCTGGTTGGTGGTTGACTCTGATCGTGTTATCAACGAAGCACCGATGATAAGAACGACGTGCTACATTGACGGAAATCGTGGCGATTTCTGGATCTGGCCTGTAAAACCGCATCCGCCTGCCAATAGAACGGCTCCTTGCTCGATGAGTCTCGCTTCGAACAGGATGATGAATTTGCCCGCTTCTTTCCGCTAGATTGCTGCAAGACGTTCGCGTCTACGTGATTACGCGATTCATCTGGTGTTTGCTATCAACGCGGAGACTCTACTTTTCCGAGAAAACCTCGTTAAACTCTTCTCGTTCCACGGATCCTTTGTATACATGTTTACTGTTTCTAACCATGAAACGTGTGTTCTCGGCACGGTGAATTTTTTGACAGATTCCCATAAGTCGTCAAGTTTTTGTAGCAATTGAAAGGCGGTCTCGTTTAGTTTCATCATGCTCGATCGCGTTGGTAATGCGCGTCGCTCGTGTGTCAGCATATTTTCTGAATTATTCCTGTGTTTATCTCCGAAAACCGACAAGACCGATTTGTTTCCTTTCGAATCGCTGCTGCATCAGAAAGTCCAGTTACCTTCCAAAAGAAAAAGAAAAAGAAATTCCATTTCTAGAGAAAAATCATATTCGATATCCGCCTTTTGGTCTCTTCACGCGAAATAATTATTCCAGACTTTAAGCTTCCGTGATGATAGATGTTGTCATGCTTTTGGTTGTTTCTTTTCTTCTTGGAAGACAGCCGTGTTATGAATTGCACTTTTGCAAAGACGTTTCGTGAACGTTAGAGCTCGCTTATTCGGGGCGAAGTTTCAGATTGTGCAAAAGCGCAGGTCATAACACGACTGTCTTCCCCGGAATAATTATTCTCTGTAGAAAATTCGCAGAAACTTCGAGACGACTCGATGCATGATAATTTTCGTCTAGTTTCGTCGGACGTGGTTGGAAAGTCCAGTAGCCAGGAATTTCAATGGATCGGATGGACGTTACAGTTCTTATGTAAGAGAGGCCGTTTCGAGAGGAGATCGGCCGGACAGCTGATGCGTAGGAGTGGCCGAGTAAACCAGTTGACAGCGGCTGAAGTACCCATCCGTCCACTTCTCTCGGTTTCCCCTCTGCCACCAGGTTTTGCCGGGCTCGCCACACGACCGGCACGCACCAGTTAGCCTCAGGTCGTTCTTGTAGCTGTAGCCGCGCTCTGGACCAGTCGTTTCCTTTTTTTCTCTTTCTCCTCCCCCCCCTGACTCGTCCTTTTCTCGTCCCTTTTCTTTCCGTTCTATCCTCCAACCTCTTCGTATCCTCTTCGTTCGGCGCGAGCCAGCCGTGTTCGTCTCTCTCTCCTCCTTTTCTCTCCAGTGGATTCCTCAATGACCGTCGTGTGGCCTGTTTTGGACGATCTTAATCGGTTCTCGACTCGATTTGACGATCCTCGTCTCGAGATACGACATGGTTAGTTTTGATGCGGGTGAATTTGATAGAGACAGACAAACTTAAGCGGTGATGGGACTCGAAATGGTAGAAATTGCTTCGAATGGAGAAGAAAGAGACGCGTCGTGAATTAGCTTGGTGTAAGAGGTTCGACGAAGAGATAGGACTGTTGTTGGACAGAAGTCTTTCACGAAATGGTTTTATCTCAAATTTCACAAAATTCAGCGATAGCTGGCGCGCTAATATACAGTAAAATATTTACAGAAGATACGTGTCGTTTTCGAAGAAAATTCGATACGGTTTACCGTGAGTCGTCAAGGACGAAAGTAAACCAAAAGCAGAAACCGCAAATCTACGTTTTATAAATCGTTAATCTTGTCGACGCGAGAATAGATGTGGCGGATGGAACCGGAAATTCGGGCGGCCAGTGCTCGCGTTGTTCCGGAAATAAACGCGGATCAACGTTCCTCTTCCCTGTCCCACTCTCAGAGATCATTTAGGATCGGAGAAATGGAGCCACTGTCATCGAGCTAACGAGCTCTGGCTTCTTCTTCGTTGTTCGTCGTAAAGGCCGGGCGCCGCGCCGTGGTCTCGATTGCGCCTCGCGGACGACGTCCAGGGCGCGCGTTGATTAGCCGAACGTTAAACAAATAAAACAACGAAATAAATAATTGATTCCGCCGGGAGGCGTCGCGGACGGAGCAACGAGCACAGAGGAAGCCGAACAGGTTTTGCCCGAGAAGTATAAGGTCATGACGGTGGGAGCGAGATCGAAGAAGAAGAGCTCTCGCGTTTTACTACTCGCCAGCTCCGTTTCCCTCCTTCTTTATCCATCCACCGTGCTTTTATACACGCCGGAGCCCCGCGTGTACGCGAAGTGAAACGGGTTCTCGCGGCGATTTGTTGCGATAACGGCGGGATGCAAATGATTGTGCTTAAGGTGTTGCAGCGAACACAGGCGGTTCCAGAGCGAACACAAGCATCGACGATACGCGACCGACTCGGTCGCACTGTCGGTGGAACTGATATAGTAAGATCGTAAAATCGGTCAGCAGTTAGGGTTTTCGTGTTTCGAGAATTGAAACGAATAACGAAGGACGTGAAGCCCTGGTATCTCGTCTAGACTTTTAATCTTTCGATAATTTAGTAGTAAATTTTAAACGAGCTTGAAGAAAATCGTACTGATAATTAATGATTACGTAGACTAGTCATTTGACGTAGTAGCGATGTCGGGATTCTTCTTTCAGACTACGGCGATAGTTTTAACTGGGCAAATATTCACCCATGCTACTACTCTGAACGTTGAGATTAAAAAGCGAAGATATACAGATTTTAATTAGAAGAACTTTTGAATAGGGGAATAAATCAAAAGTTTAAATAATTGATAATAATCTTTGAATATAAGTATATTCATTTTAAATATACTTCCTGCTGGGTATATTTAAAAAAGGTCATTCGCTTATTATATCGCTCGCTCTATCTAGATCTTAATTGTTCTATCTTCGTTAGTTCGTAAACTGAGAGAACTGACTTCAACGTTAAGAAGTTTAATATTATTGTATGGAGTCAGGACTTAATAGAGTTGAATTTTTGTTCCTTTCTAAGTAAATAGAATCTTCATCGTATTACCATGAATTTGTATTCTATGCACCAATGAGACATATGTGGGTTGGTTAATTAGACTTTTTTAAAAAATGCAATTAGAACAGAACCCGGTAACCATGTATATTGCTGTATTCCACCGCGACACGTGTTTTATCTTGGTAGACGCGTCCTACAATTCATTAGCGAACTGCCGTATCTGACCACTTTCAATTTATTTAGGCTGTGGCTTGTAACGCTTTATCATGCGTCCAGCCTCCTGGTCGCCGAATCTTCATCATCCTGCTCGTTCCACGTGACTCGTTACGCGGTTCGACGCTCAGGAAGCAAAATAGCACTTGTACTTGATAATTGATAATTGAATTTTGTGTCGTCCTTCGATGCTCGAAGTACATCAGAAAAGTTTTTCTTTTGATTTATGGAGGAAGCCTGGACGTTCCAGGCGAAGTTAGAAATGGGAAGTAATTTGTACATGTTACACTTTGTAGATTCTAGTTACGTAGGAAATAGATAGCTAGCGTTCGATGCTGAGTCAAGTCGGTTAATACGATGGTATAATAGGTTCATTATCTACGATCGAATCTCGTCTTATCACGCCACGATTATCTCTCGTGTTAAGTGCGAACTGTCCACATCTACACCCGGTCGCGTAACATTGCGCCACAGTTTATCATCTAATAGTTAAATATAAGCATCGTGTATACATGACTCGCGAAAACCTCGTAACGCGGCTGTATACCTTTACAAAAGCGGTAAATAGTAGATTTACCACTGAAAGTTCAAACCTCGCGAATAACAAAATATTCGAAATAACGATTTAATTGGTCGGCAGACGTTACATAGACGCTGGAAGGAGAATATTTCTAAAAGATATATGACAGGTCTTGGCATAGTCGCTGGCGTTGCTAAATCAGTGAAACGAGTCAAAGAATTGGATGCCTCGAATCTGTAGATGTAGGGAATCGCCAAAGGCGCGTCGAAAAGGACGAACGTCGTCCTGTCGTAAAGGTGGTTGAAACGCGGAAATACCTTGCACGTTATCCCCATTTGTACTCGCTGTACATGAAAATAATACGCGAGATACTGGAGCGTAAGGAGTCCACGCGTACCGATCCCGATCTTCAGAAGCGGTCTCGGCATCCGGGCTTAAGGTAGGACAAGGACCGCCTGTAGAGGACGTAGGAACATGCCTGCAGGATGCGTTGCATAAAATAGAAAGTAAGAGAGGAGCGCGTACATACAGAACCGGCGGAACGTATACAAGTAAGAAAGAAAGAAGACAGATGCAAGAGGGGAGCAGAAAGAAGAGAAAGAAAATAAAAGAAAAAACGAGGGACGAGGAAAAAGGGAGAGAAGAAGGATGAAAAAAGGAGCAGGAGGAAAGGTGAAACAAGTAGAGGGGGATGGAAATGAGTGGAAGAGAAATAGAGAAGCGAAGCACGAAGAGAAGATCTCGTGGTGGGGAGAGCCACGCGATCGAGATTTATTTATAAGTCGACGAGCTTAGGCTCACTCTGGATCCTCTCGGCCCCCTCCCCCGTACCCAGGTTCGCTCTTCCTACCGGTTCGCTCTTTTTCCTCCCTGTTTCTTCTGCGCTCCTCGGCGCCGTTGCATCTGCCGCGCTTCACCTTCTCCTTTCTTCGACTTTTGCTCTTCTGCTTCCACTCCCGTCGCTTCGTTTCGCCGTGGACGTTTTACTCTGGCTAAGCCGATCCTAATGTCCGAGTCGGTGTACACGGTGGCAGCGCGGTTGCTCGCGTATACAGGGTGGTACGAAATTCGTGCCAGTAAAGTTTGGTTTTAACGAAGGATGAACTGGATGTTACCGAATTTCTATTCGTTTCGATCTCTATGTTCGGTGTCTTCTTCGTTGATATACGAGCGCACGAGTAGCGATGGTATTCGAATGAAGATAATAACGAATAACCGCGGACAATTTTTCCGCAATTAACAGGATAAAACGGATGTCAGATTTACAATCGTGTCCTCACTGCGTTCTCGTTTCGCTTTATGAAATACAACGGCTGGCTCGTCGTTAAATTAACGAGACCTCAGGAGCACCGCGTTTTCTCCCTGTTTTTGTGGTTTATGACGGTCGGCGTGCGCGCGAGCGCGCACCTGCGGCTACCTCCGTCCCTTCGTCGAAGAAACTCGTTATCGGTGGTCTCGCGCATTTTAGTCCACGCCGCTAACCGCGGACGATCAATTAACAATCGGGCAAAAGTGAAAGTGTCATACGTTCGCGTATAGATTTCCTTCTCCCTTCTTTCTTTCTTTCTTTTTGTCGAGGTTACGCCTCCGTTTAATTCGATTTAATAAAGGAGGAACAAGATCTCGAGGAATGGCACGCGAGCTGTGTAAATTTACTAATACACTTTGCGCGCTTCGTGGCACGGTTGCGTAAATTTCGATGAAATTTCTGAAGTTCTGGCAACGAGGAGCGGCCCCTGTTGGCTGGGCTCGGCTGCCAAATTGTCATCTGGCAGTGCACCGACGAAATAATCGCGCGAGAGGGACGGAATATTCAGCCGATCGACAGAAGAGCATCTATTACGCGTCTATTTATAATGCTCGTTTATATCTCGCGAGTACGAGAAGGAGAAAAGTGGAGAACGTTGAGAATTCCTGTCTACTATTTAACACACGGATCGTTTAATAACCGTCGATTTAGCACCGACGATTCAACTTGTAGCTGCGTGATAAATAGATGGATCGAATCAATTAACAAGTTAAAGGAAACGCGTACAATTTCCGCCGGTTCGCGAATGAAATGTATATTAGATGAATAACATCCAACGTGTTTGTTGCACATCGTGTTTTATGGCAATTAAAGTGTGGCAATTTTATTGTATACCTTTCTTCTTACTTAGTTCTTTCTTCGTCCTTGTTGCAGACGTGTTCTTCTTCCAATACTTGGAATAGTTTTCTCGTTAAAAGGTTCTTATGCAGAAAAAGTTGTAAGATCTACGAAAGGCTGGGAAAAATACTCGTACACCATGTACTTATCGTAATATTTACGGTGAAAATTGTTGAATTAAGCCCAAGTATATTAAGTTCTGTGTCCTACTCGAGGGCATTTTTCTGCGACTAAAAGAATTTTATGCTATAAAAATGGAATAGAGATCGTCTTAAAAAATGCGGTAGGACCTGGCGAAAAAACGCTTCGTTGGAAAATGAAGGTATATGCAAATAGGTAGCTTTCGTAGCCACTGAGTATCTCTCGTAGTGTAAAATATTAATTAAAGCGAAGCTCGTTAGGATATTCCGACGAATTCCACGAATAAATTTGCTGATACTTATGACTGACAGTGTACGCGTAAATTGATTCGAGGCAAACGTCATTCATTGTAAAACGGTAGCCGCAAACGCGAATATCTCTCCGGTTGCTCGCCGTTCTCGCATACCAGGGAGATACCGGGATATCGAAAAGTTGCTCGTTCCTCTTGCGTGTGTGTGTGTGTGTGTGTATGTGTGGGAAAGAGAGACGGAATAAAGGCATTGGAAGGGGGAGGTTGCTCGAACTCGTCAAGAATGTGGTCGATTTTTAGCACCTGACGCACGGAGCTCGTTTCCGATCGACTTAGCGTGTGCACGCTCGCGCTACACAGTTCTCGATTCCCGCCATCAAATGTCCCGTGGATCCACGCGAACCGTTTTACGCATCGATTTTACCACGACGTCGCCGCTTCAAACGGACGCTAATGTCAACGATGATGGATTCACCGGCCGTTCGAGCATCCACCGAAATAGACTTCTGATAAATATTTCGTTGCGATTCTGATGCGCTCCCGTTGAAACGCTCTGTCAAACGTCGGTCCTCGGTAATAAATGCTCCGATTCGGTCGATAGCTGTGCTAGATTCTTGGGATAAGACTATTCGGTGGGATAAGGTGACTTATTTTTGTCGTAAAAAATTTTATTACATTCGCGGACACGTGTCGAGGACCAAGGATCGAATCTTGAGATAAAATTACGATCAGGCGAATATTGAAAATAATTCGGAAACAAAAAATTTAACGTTAGAAATAAACAACTCTTGTTATCGCGTTATTGGCTCACCTCAAAAATAGATGGTTAAGGAAGTAATTTTCACCTGCGATCGATGCTACGGATTTCCAATGCTGTTAAACAAGCCATTTCACTAATCACCGCTTCGCTTCGATGCTCCAGTTGAAGTTTCTCTTGAAATTACCGGATTAATTCATCGCAATTCACGGCATATTATTTAGCTGGATAATTGTTCTGCTACCGGACCCGGAACGAATAACCACGCGGTGATAACAACATTCTGACGATAGTAGAAGCTCGATCGGAACGGGTATGTATACTCTTGTACCGGAGGCATTTCAAGCTACCGGGAATTTCTTCTTCATCTACAACATCTATCAGACGATTAACTCGTATACTGCTTCTTTAATATTAGATCAGTGTCTATGGATATTTCATTTAACGTTTCATCGATATTTCAAGTTGTTCATGCCTCAAGTTTCATTTTGACCAGATCTTATCGTCCATGAAATTTTACTGTATGGTCAGTTATTCAGTACATTAACGAAGAGAATACTTAATCACATGAAAACAACATCGAATCGTAATATATCGAATTGCCTTGATTGAACGTATGATGTTTCAGACATGTACTTTCGTCATTACTATAGCCATTAATCTAAAATAGTATATTCTCTTTAAACTCTCGAATGGTTGACACGTCTAATTCGTTCCAGAAATATCTCTTGCAAATTTACTATTAATACAAATCTCACAGACTCTCTCTCTCTCTCTCTCTCTCTCTGTACCCAGGATTACCTTTCTTATTACTTGATTTTACGATTTACAATTACGTTTCTCGAATTCCATGACTAAGAATGTTTTCAAGAAAAAAGGAAAGGAAAAAAAATAATAGAATTCATGCGTGTGACGTCGATGCAACCTGTTGCTCGATGTTACGGCATAAGTACACGGGGTCACATAGAGTCGTTGGTTTCCCGGGTGAGACCGGAAATCGATACGGGTGGAAATTTATCGTAAGAGCAGTGGACCAAAGCACCAGTGTTAGTCCAGGCTATTCACCAGTGCGCCCCATGGGGCATCGTACGTATATTGTCGGTGTTATTTCGTGCGCAACACGTGGAACACGAAAAATCCACCGGGAGATATTGCACCAAGAGCGTGTACACAGTCTTATGACTCCTATAGGTACTCTAAACGCGTTGTATTTCGCCACCTGTGTTCTCCAGCCGGCGTGGTTTATCCACGAGCATGAAGCATTCCAGGGACCTTGAAACGGATCGTTCGATCGTACGAACGTTGATGGTAGTTTGTCCGAGTATTTTGATTAATTATTAGTCGTCAAGGTCTTCCACCGTTGAGCCGTGTTGTAGCTCTTATCGCAAGTATTTTTTTTAACAGAACTCTTTCTTTTTCGCGTTATAAATTTCTTCGAGTTTTACGGCTCTCTGTTAATCTCTTTTCTACGTGCTTTTATCGAAAGCAGCGGATAGGTTTTGTTATTTTTGATATGAAGCTTACAAATTACTGATCGCTCTATTATTATATATAATGTTACAGCTTCTGTCAAAGATATCGATAAACATTTTTTCTGGAATCTTTTATTTTCGATGGGCATCGTTGAACTTGGAAATTTAGTAGAATTTAATTTTATTCTACTCATAGATCATCTGCAAGCGTATCAAAAATATCGATCACGTATTATCAAATGCGAGAATTTCTTTGAATTCCGTTAGCCAGTTCAATTTCACAGTTCGAACTGCACCGTATTAAGAAAACGAGGCCAATTTTCGTGTAAGTCGATAGAAACCCTTTTCAACGGATCGTCGAAAGCAGATGCGGCGAAGCTCGCGTGTCTAGAGTCCCTTAGGGACGACTCGATTTTGCGAAAAGTTAATTAAAAGTCGAGGATCGGCGCGCAGTTTCGGTACTCATCAACAATTCGCTACCCCAATCGTTCTTGCTTGGCTGCCAGGTAATTATGGCCCTTGCCGAAAGGGTATTTCGAAGATGTCCGCGATTTCTTCTTAGAAATCGAACCCAGAGTCTTACTGGTTCGTAGAATTGGTTTAAGTAACGAGAATAAAACCAAAGTCGAATCACGAGTCTCTCACCCGTAAATGAAACAACAATAAGTCGAGTCTTTGATTTCTTAAGACTCTTTGGATGCTAAACGGCGTGGTCTTTATACGTTATCGATTGTCAAATTGTCAAATCGTCTCCAATTGCTGCATACGAATTTTTTAAAATGCCACCTACTCTAGAAAGTTTTCTCGTACAGAAATTTATCGAAATGAATGACTATAGTATGAAATTTGTTACGAAAAACTCAAAATCAAAACAGGTATACGGAAAAGCACATAATACAAGGGAGGAGGAAAGTTTACTGGGAAATATTCTTTTACTTCTTACTTTTAGTTTATAAAATTTCCATAGAAAATTAGGAACTGGTCATTTTAACTGCCACGGCAATTCTAGTGTTAATTTCGAATTAATTACAAGATACGTAAGAGAAAGATGGTGGTTTCTAATTTTTGCTAGCAGATAATGTATGTTATAACAACAACGAGCGGGTGATGGTTCTTTAATCATAGAGGTCTTGCTTTTCCGCGAAAAAAATAGATTATACCACGTGCAACAATGTGAACGTGTAGCCTCCGAGATCTCGAGGAGCAGAAAAAAAAGGGAATCAGCCGATGAGTTATGCCGCTGGTTCGCAATTACGTTTTTCCTACGAATAACAGCAACCTTGATCTTGTTCTCGAGATACGCTCTCGGTAATCTAATATGGTGGATCTTAATGCGTATAATCTGGGTGGCGTGCTCGATACAGTTACGCGCAATTTAGTGGTGCAATAATCCCTGTCGGTTTGTAGCCTCAACCAGGCTCTAGGGGACATGATCGAGCCTGGTAAATTGAAAATTTTCATGCGTCTCTAGGTCGAAGATATCTTTTCACGAAATCCAAAAACTTGTTCATATTTCTCATGAAAATACCAGAAAGTGACCATCTTCCTGCGTTGTGTGTTAAACTCGCAAAGAGGAAAGTTGATACGCGAGTTTAACGTCCCTTTCTTTGGTGGTGTCTATCGATGGAAATTGAACTATGCGTTAACACAGAGATTGAACATCTTTTATACCGTTGTTTGTCTACAAATGTACATGGAAACCGAGATTTAAATGTTAAAACTTCAGGAGCGTGTAGAGGATGGATAAACTAAGAAAAATGTCCTTTGGAGATTTGCTATATTTTGTTGCTATATTTTGGAAAAAATCGCGAGAAAGATAGTCGAGGAGTTTCCGTTTATTTATTTACACCTATTTCGTGTTATCGTTTATTTTACAAAGATTATTTTCAAAATGCAGCAACGCAAGCAGTACGCCTAACATTGACTACCCTAATTGCAACTAGATATTGTTCTGGTGATATTTGGTGTACTGCAGCTACGATTTGGTTTCTCCGAATAAATAAGAGCAACTGAGTAATTAAAAAAAGAACGAAAATTCGTTTGTTTCTTTTTTCGTTATTTTCTCCAAAACGGAGCCAAAGCGAGCAAACCTTTAAGCGCCGTTTTTTGCTCAGTTTATTGTTCATCTATTCACGCTCACAAAGTTCTTTGACATTTTAATCGGGGACACCCTGTATATTTAAAACAGTGATCATTTAGAGTTTAATCAGAAAGTTGCACGAAGCTAATATGAAAATTCTGAGGAACTTAGAGTTGGTCGGACGTGTCAGAATCTTTGTTAGCTGAAGTCGAAGATGGGAAATAGTTTGAGGTGAAATCTCGCGAGTTCTTGGATTTTCAGAGAAAATCCGCCGTGGAAGGCAGCGTAGCTAGGCGCGAGGCGTTTGTACGCGGGCAGAGGCACTCGTGGAACAGGTTCGAGGTTGCTGAGGAACTGGCCGAGCAACGAGCAGGAAAAACAAGAGGCACAATCGGATTGTAGCCGATTGCCCGGGGGCAGGAATAACGGTACCAGCGCGATGTTTGCCATCAACTGAACATCCAACTTTTCCATTCGTTCGCGTCCACCCTAGAAAAGTTGCGTTCAATGAGCCATAAATTAAGCCTTGATTTCTGGCACCCACTCCCGTTTCTTCCGGTCTCTCGCTCTTTCTCTCTCTCTCTCTCTCTTTGCGCCATTCATCTGCATTCAATGGTACCACGATCAGCGAACACCCTGCATCATGAAGCTTCCGGAATTTTTTTGATTTCTTTCATCTTCCAAGGACTTGTAGCCTGTACATGTTGAAGATCGTTGATCCTTTTAATAGAAATTTTTTGAAAATTTAAGTATTTCCAGATTGAATTCTGTTCAGTGAGACGAAGAAATACCGACGATTGATATTACTGGAAGGGTGAAGCTCTCAGTCCCGAATCTTTCAGTTGATTCTTCTTGACACTCTCTTCTTTGAAACGGTCAATGTTCGTCTACTTAAAATATCAAATACCAATGTACCAGGAGCATCGTGGCACGAACCACATGAATTAATTAACAGAAATTCGATTTCAAGGATAATCGAATACTTTCGCCTTTGAGAGGAAAGGAATTCAATTTGTTCGGCGGGTCGATAGCAACACGCACCACTGAGGTTTGCATCTAGATTCTAGAGTATCTTGAGACAGAATCAATTTGAGGCGACTGAGAAACAAGAGTAAATCGTGTCTTAGTCGTGAAACAATTCGTTCGATCGGCGTTTCCGGGGAAAATTGTTTCTCTCGGGGGAGAAATCGCGTTATGCCCTTGGCAAACAGAAGAAAAAGCAAGAGATTCGCGTGGAAGGTTCGTCGATTTCACGGAGATGGAATAAAAGAGTTCGAGTAGAAGTCGACTCTTGACGTTGGATTTATTGAATTTACGGAAGCTGGCCGAGCGGCTACATCTCCGGCCGCTGCTCTCTATCCAGCCTGCACATAAATTCAATCAATTAGCCGGCTTTTAACGTGGGCAACCTCGAATCATCCTTGTTAGCTCTCGCAGCCAGACCTCCTGAATCTTATTCCGACGAGATTTGTGTCCTCGATGCGACACGATCTCTTTCGATCTCTCTTCCTCCCGATTTATACCGCGCAACTGCGGAAATTCGTCTCGCTGTGTAGCAAAGTAACGTGCAACGGATTTATGAAATTATTCCTCGCGTTTGCCGCTATCTTCGATCTCCAGTTTCTTTCGAAATCGAATCGTGCAACCTGTAGATGATACCGTTTTGCGTCTCTGCTTCTACTTTAATTAACTCGCGTCTCGTCGAATTCTATGCGAAATAAGACGAGAAATCTAAAACTAAGTAGCAAATAGAAACGTGGATACCATCCGTCGATCCGATCACCATCAAATTCATCGAAGAGGACAGATATTCCACGTTGAAGAAAGACAATACTAAATTGAAATTAACGCGTTCACTGCTACTGACGCACATATTGCGTCAATTTAACTAATGTACTTGATTAATGCCGTTGACGTAACTATCTCATTCTAGTTTTCTCATGTTTGGACCAAGTACTTAAAAAGGCACACGAACCGCTGTGTCGAAGCAAACGTTATTAACCGAAACAAGCGCTTCTTCGACAAGTAGGAAAATATGCGATTCCAAAGTTGGATAGTCGACGATATTTCGTAACGACGAATTAATTTGTAAACCTCGGTCGTAAATACCTGGAATTAACTGGAGGATCGTTTTACGATAAAATGCCAGCTTGTATCGGATTAATCGCCGACAGATCGAAACCACGCCATTTTTCTCTTGCTGCGCAACGAATTTGCACGACGCAGACTGTCAGCAACGATCGTACGAGGTCATGGCTGCCGGTCGACATCAGTGGTAGCGTTACAAAGATGCGAGCCATGGTGGAGGATCGGTGTTTCTCTCTCTGCTTCGCGTCACGGTTCTTTCTTCTTCTCTTTCCGTCTCAGTGACCTGCAACTCCCCGATCTCTCCTCTCTTGCCGGCTCTCGCGCCGGTGAATTGATGCGTGGGTGCAGGTTGGACGCAGATAACGCGGGAGGAGTTTCGTTTGTCCAATCCTCGATGATCCTGTGTTCCTCTCACCTCTCCTCCGTTCTCTTCTCTTTTCTTCTTGTCTCTCTTCTCCGCTCTTTTCCCTTCTCCGCGCTTATCTTCCTTATTCATCCTCCTCTTTCTCCCTCCTGCCCGTTCTTCGCGTTTCTTTGCTCCTACTTCGTTGCTCGCAATTTTTCTGTATCTTCGCCGGCTAAACCGTTTTAATGGATCGTGCGAGTTTGGTTGCTCGCGAATGTGGCCGATTTTCAGATCGAATTCTTTCTGTATTTCGTCGACGTATCGCTGGAAAGAATGTTCATCGATCTTGTTTCGCGACGTTTCTGTAGATTCGACGCAGGCAAGTAAGCTTTCCTCGCGAATTTTCGTAGTAGCTACCGCTGTGCAGAGAGCGATGCACCTGTGGTGACAAAATAACATTCGTTCTCGGGACCTTTCTATACGACAATTCGATACGTAACGATATTAGCGAATCGGCAAGCGACGAATTGTCGATTAGAAACTCCCGTTGCACGAACAGATTCTACAATTTTAACTGACTTGTAATTCATTATCAAATTTACCTAGGCAGCTACGATAATTTCCTTACTAAACTTTACCAAAACGTTTCTAGGAGAATTTTTTAATCCTGACAACTCGTAACTTGCAACTTTGAAAATGATTTATGTTATCTATATAGTTCGATCAAACTTGAATGCCGAAAAATGTAATATTTCCCCATAGAATTGAAGCGTAGTACCATCGAAACAAATGGAAAAAATCGCGCCGATCTGCTCGGTAAAATATTTTCGTTCTTCCGTCGGTTTTCTCTCGAAATCGTTTTCTCTTAAAGAATCGCGAGCAAAACCGGTCGAAGCAACGTTTCGCGAAACGAAGGTATCGTAAGGGAGCGTGCGCGATTATCATCCAACGTATACAGGTATTTTTACGAGGAGCTCGATATCTCGATAGCGATTATCGAGATAGCCTAAGCGTCGATCGGTGTCTCCGCGTTTGCTCATGACGATTGCGTCCCTATCTACGCCGATCTTACCGACCACTGGGACATATAATGAGCCACGTTGTCACTTATAAAGTCTTGGTTGTAGAATCAGCAGGTTGCATGGGACCCCTCTTCGAGATTACGCGGCGACACTCTACACGAGGAATTGCACCTGTCGCAGATGTAAACAGTTCGCACGATTCGAAAACAGAGCAAGTTTCCCGTGTTTGCTTCTGTTTCACAGATTAGAAACACCGTTTTGGGGTGATAATTCGATCGAGCAACCTACTATTGCCCGTTCATGGAAACAGCTTTACGATAAAACTCGATGTAGATGTTGGAAGAGATTTTTCTTCTTTTATCTTTCTTTGTCTCTCCCTTTCTTCCTGTTTCATGCTTTGACTGTACGAGGTTGGACGCGTTGAAAACGAAACTGTCTTTACGCAGCTCAGAAACCAAGCACGCGGCAAGAAGAGACTGAAAAACGATCGAAGAGGATGTATCGATTGGCGATAACGTTACAAGATTCAGCTCGATCGCTTCATTCGGCACGAGCGAATGAATTTTTCGAATACGCGCGTTCTTGCGCTCGGTTGGAAAATGTCGGGCTACGCGAACAAAAGGACAACGCGATGCTGCGAAATAGCTTTCGGCTAATAAAAACATCACTGCGCTTGAGCATCTACCCTGCTCGCTGGTTCTCGCTCTTTGCGACTTCTACTTCTTCCCAAGGATCAAGTCAGTGTTCAAAGGAACTCATTTTCTGTCGGTAGAGGCCGTGGAAGCAAAAACGACCGAGATTCCCAACGACTTTACAGAACATGACCTGTAGAATCGCTTTGATCGTTGGCAGCATCGTATGTGACTGTGTGCCAAGTGAAGATCTACTTCGAACGCGATCGTTGCTGATTTTCCGAATTTGTTTAATAGAAACAGGCACGGTCTCGTCTTTCCGTGTCGTAATTCGTTGGAAGGAAGGATAGTTTCTACATGGAATCTTTAACATATCTATTTTTACCTTATTTGTCATACTTTATAAAAATAATATTCAGCTGATTAATTGAATTTACATACTTTATGTGCGCGATAACACAGAAATAAAATTTCCCTAATAAAAGCTACGATCTATCACTCGTAAAAAAAACATAGACCATTGCAGCACCTGCTCTCGTTTGAATATCCTAGTTTTATAGATGATATATAGATCAAAATGAATTTAAATACAATTTCCACGCATAGAATAAAAAATTCTTAGTCGCACATTCATAGTACACGGCAAGTAGACACGTACGTATTTCTGTCACGCGGTTATGAGCAACCATAGCAACAGAGGGGACAGGTATTCTTTATTAAACTTTCTGGAGTTGTCATCCAGAGAGGATCAGGGTTGAATAATGTAAATCGTTCCGCAGCGAAGAACGCCGAACGAGCTGCCGCGGCTCGTTTCATCCAACGGAGCATGTAAGAGGAAAATGTATGAAAAACAATTAGTACAAGATAGCCTCGATCGTGTTCATCGAGCCGACACGGAATAAGGAGTCGGTGATATCATTCTTGAAGATTCGTTGCCGCTTTCCGCTCGAAACATTTACTTGTTTTAATGGAAACTTGCCCCTGCAATTGGCGGCGCAAGTACTAAGAACAAATCACCTTTGGGCACTTTTTACGATTTCGAATATTAATCTGCCAAGAGTTAAAAGATTTCTTAAAAGAAACATTAATCCTCCGTAGACAAATTATTAATTCACTTCCTTTTTCTAAAAAATTCGCAACGCTTCGATTATCTCTATTACTCGTTCTAGACTATTCGATACTATCGTTCGTTCGATCAAATGTTCGAATTAATAATTATTGTTTGAAAGAAAAATTAAAGGAGAGCCAAGTATCTTACAAACTTTGTATCGCTTTTGAATTTGAAATCAAAGACGATCCTACGTTAGCCACGGATCATTACGGAGCATCTAAACGTTCTTTAATTAGTCACATAGCAACGGCCAGGATCGAAAAAGTAATTACCCTTCATCTTGCAATAATTATCGTGTCTTGCAAATAATGCGCGTTCCCGCGAGACCTATCGCGATCGAGCGTATAGTCGTCCGCGCTAAAATTGCGCACAGTTAATCCCGGTCGTATTGGGAACAAAGCGACGAGCTGGCCGTGCAACGAAGCATAACCCAAAGGGGGCGGGAGGTAGACGAACGTCTGCCGAAATGTGCCGTTCGAATGGCGGCCATGATGTTAATGTGCGGCAACAAGACAATTGCGTTCCCGTGTTCGTTGGAAAGTGCGTTCTTTTCTCCCCCGTGGATTCCTTCGTTGTTCCTGCCAGATAACAGTGCCAGGCTAATGTTAATGGCGGAACAGGTGGCCGCCGAGGCGTGACACGGTGACGTCATTGGTCCTCTCGTGCCACCGACAACACGTCGCCGATACGAAACACTTGCCCCGTAACAAAGGCTCCTTTCGTTATTGCTAGGAATATTTTTTTCGGATAACGTTGCTTCGAAACGAGATTCGACTCTACTTTCGAAATTGCGTACCACCGTCGTTGATATCAGATAAAATAAAAATATCTTGCGAAAAGAAAATCGTTCTTCTGAAATTTTCTAGCATTGGCACTGATATTAGGTTTTTTATTAGGTAGATATTAGGTTAATTTATTAAAATTAACACATCCTTTAAACCGACTATTATTTGCTGTAAACCGGTTCGATAGATTCTTTGAGGAAAGAATCGGTCGATGTGTATCTATTAAAAAATATACGTATGATTCTGCGTATATAGAGAAAGAAACATTAATCTTCGTACGCGATCTAAGTATCAGCTATGCGCATATTCGTTTTATCAAAGTTTCGCGATGATGGAAAGTTAGAATTGAGGTGCTATATGTTGTCCGTGATAGAATTGTTATTGTCCTCGTCCGGTGGTAATTTTAGATGCTGGCAGGAGATGTCGCTGCTGGGGTACTGCTGATTTTCCTCCTAATTTAGTTGCGTAGGAAAAAAATCGGACTCCAGTCGGACCCGGGTTCCGAACGTTCGTAACCTAAGGCGCTAACCATTGCGCTGCCGTCGTCCGACACTAGTTAGTGTCGAGTGGTGGTATTTGGCTTGTCGAGTACCGCCACAAAATTATGAGAAGGGAAAGAGCAAAGGGGGAAGTACGTTAACTTGGGCGAATTTAATTTACGAGCCAACCGTTGGCGCAATCGTTACAACACTTCTTCGCTAGCTACCGTCCCTTATTAAACAGCCAGGGTGTGTGGGAAATTGGAAACGCTAGGGTCGTCTGGGTGACCGGTACGGGCCACTGTTACAGGTGTTCGACAGACGCACGTGAGAATGTGTCACAGGTGCGCTGCCCTTACGCTCGCCTAACTATGGACAGAGCTCCCTTTACTATTGTATCGTAAATGGTGATTATCTTTTATGCGAAGGGTAGTCTAGAAAGTCAAGCGTTTTAGCTTGTTGCAACACTGTCATGCAGGCGTTGCATCCTTTCACCTTGAAACTTTTAATAGTGTGGCCTGTGAGACACTCTGCCAAGTCGTACTAAATATAGTACTGTAAGTTTTATTTCTTATATTTCGTACAAGCGTGAGCGAGCCCGAGTATTTCTAATTTCCAAAAGTTATCAGGTTCGCGATCCTCGTATCTTTGAACGAACAACAGCGAATGTAAATCTGAAATAAATGGACAATAGATAATAATGGCGAATAACGACGAACGACCACGAAGATGGAGTTTTCGTCGGCCTTCGCCGTTTGGAGGTCAGCCACGTTCTCTCGATCGAAGAGAAGAACGCTACCGGTAATAAAATGGTCCACGGTAGTCTCGACACGCGAGCCATTAATTAATCCATTAGGTGAAGTTCAGTCGGCCAGCCATCTCCTGTTTCGAGTGTAAACTCCTCCCTCTCTTTCCCTCGCCTCCATTTTTTTCGTGGCTGAAAGCCAGACACACGTTATACACCAGATGCGAGAGAGAGATAATTAATCCCTGGCGAAATAAGAAACGAATATTGCGTTGCGAATTCCATTTTATTGTCGGTACACTCTTCTCGCCGCGCTATTCTTTATTTTCGCGAGCCGCCACGAACTCGAACCCAAACTCCAACTCCAACTTGTACCACGGCTACCGTGCACGCGTTTCTTCGCGATTCAGCCTCTCGCCCGGTTCTTCCTTTATATTTTTAACCCCGCCGACGTTTATGCCTCCTGTAAACATCGAACCCACCCGGCTGTAGACCTTCGACGTTGCCTTAACCCTTTCTGCCTTTCAGAGCGGCGCTAATGCACCTCCGGTAGCCGTTTCGTGACGCGAAAATAACCTGAAACCTGTCGATATTCCGTGAAACCATGGAAAAATCTATACGCAAACAGTGTGCAATCGGTGAAATTCTCGCGATTTTCATCATAGAAGGTAGAAATATAACTTCAATTTCTGGCTTTGGTTCTGATATTTTAACGCGCTTTTAACACCAGAACCATTGTCGAGGGTTGCGGCGTAAAATTTACGCCAAAGAACTGAAAATAGCAGGCGGTATGGAAGAATGTCCGACGGACGGGGGAAAGTAAAATTTTGTGCATGTACAGTGAAACGTCATTTATGCAACGCTATTTAATAGGAGGAAATTTTGTTCAGTGACTCTTCTGAGTTTTAGTCGTCCCATGATACGTACAGATTAGTGGAGTTTCACTGCACCGTCGAAGATGTATCTTCACAAATCCCCGAGACTGTACTCCGAAGAATTCGAAAACTGATCGCTTTGATCCCACCACGCGTGCCATACTTCGACTACATATTAATATAACACGATGATCGTTTCTCGAGAACGAATTATTCCACGCCAGTAACGCAACGTTGTTTCTCGAATAGAGGAAAAACCCGAGGAGATTCTCTAATTTGCCTACAATAGGGTCATCAACGAACACGTTCACGGAATCGCGTCACCGTCTATATCACGGAATAACAAAGTTCTTTTGCATGTCTCTGAACACGTAATTCCTCGTCCTTTCGTTCGTGTAATTCCGGAGGAATAATCCTGGAAGAATAATTCTGGAAGAATATACCGAACGATCGTAAAACGTGTGGTTGTTTCGTCACGTCGAGGAACGTTTCGTCGATAGGAACCGAGCGCGGGAAACTGGATTGGCGAAACGAGACTGTGCAGGTGAGTGATGAGAACCCTTTTGTAGCAGTTTGAGGAGCGACAGAGGGCTGGTCTCTGTCGGCCGTCCAGACAAAACCGGCGTGGGAGCGAATGCACGCAGGCTCCCACGGGCGTGCATTGTGCGTGATACGCATCTATACGTCATTTACCTACCTACCTACCTACCTACCTACCTATGCCACTCTGCCAACGTTCTCCCGTTCTCTTCGTCTATGGGGTCACCGATAGTCTCATGCTCGCAACACTTTTCTCCACTTTTAACCCCTTTTTCACGCTTCTCCACTTTCCATGATCCTCGTTTTTATTTTTTTTTTTTTTTTTTATCTTCATAGGACGACGCACACTTTGATCAATTCGATACTAGATCTTTGACAGATGTTCTGTAGCGTAGGGAGGAGCCGGCTTCGAGATTTTTCGATCGATCGGAACACTTCAAATTTCCTCTATCCGTCGGTTTTCCATCGCTTCACTTTGTTGCTATAATCGTTCGCGCAACTCTGCATTTACGTTGGTTGTTCATCAGTCGAATTGTTAGCAGATGCTTCGTTCCCAGAAAGCGGAGAAGCGAAGCAAATTTGATCCATTCGATTTTAGAATGTCAAACGCGTTCCGATCAACGCGAATATGATGGCGTACGATGCGATTAATTTTTAAACTAACGACAAAGAAGAACTTTATTCTTTTACGTTCCGCGTAGTAACCGAGTCGTTGAGAGGCCACAGCGACCACGCTAATCAACCGTGTAAATTGAAAAATAAAGGAACACGATGTAGCGAACATTGTTTTTTAAGCAAAATTTGCCATTTACTGTTATGCCATTTCCTCGCGATAAATAGCCTCGTGCAAGTAAATCATCCGTTTTTTGACAATTCAACGTTAATTATGTTATGTATGTAATGAAATGGAGAAATTGACAAAAAGCGGAGTCGATCGCTTTGGCTTTGAGAGCCAAGGCTAATAATGGACACGATTCTCTTCACTCTGTTTCATGGTTTTCTTTTTGTTGCTTTTGTGGCGGCAACCCTTTGATTTTCGCGTAAGACTGGATTGATTTCTGGCAAGGACAAAGGAAGAGAATCTGGTTCTTCGATAGAACCAGCTAATAATCGAGGTGATTTTCGGTGCGTCCTGCGCCCTCTGTAACGAGTCGGTAGTCGGTAGAAAGGATAGGCCGAGGGGCAATTAATTAAATCGAGGCAAATAAGCCTTTAGAAGGTTGATCGCCGTCAGGCATCGAAGACAGTCGGTCCTGGGATCGACGGAGGCGCTAATCGTCGCCCGAAGCTATCATTAGTCGTTGCTTTCACCCCACTCGTGTTCGCCGCTCGTTTATTGCCATTATTCGCATGCGGGAGACACTCTTCTGTTCCTTCTTCGCATGCCTCCCGTCAAATGCCTACACGTCTGCACCTTTGTACGTCGATTTCGATCCCTTCTCACGAATCTTGCCTTTAAATTCTCCAAAAATTCTTCCCATAAAAAAAGTTCAAAGAATCTTAGATTGCCTACGTGTTCGGTGACAGTTGGGCCTTTCACAGGTCGAGCCGATCGACTCTACTTTTTGTCAATTTCTCAATTTCATTTACGTAAGTATTCGTAGCGGCACATAAACTAAAGGACAGTCCAAATCATGTTGTTGTTTTGCCTCGGAGTAGCAATATCGTTAAGATGCACATAATGCAATAATAAATACATTTCGGGCAAAACAATGTCGCCGTTACGTGCAACCCTCGAACGAAGACGAATTTTAATTTTCCGGCTCTCCCTCGACTAGTATAAATAGACGGACGCGATAGTAAGGATTTCAGTATCTACCAAGTATCTATCAGTTACCAACGAATTATCAACGATTGTTTTATCTATTTTAACGAATTTGTTAGTATGGGCGATTATTGTCTATGTTAATTTATCATTTTAAATATACTTGACGGTTTTCAACAATTAGCAATCTCGTCTTATAAAATTCACGATCAACCATCCTCTACATATTTGATAGACGTCCAATTCTTCGCTTCGTATGTACTGTAAGAAAATGAGACAAATAACGACCTGAAACTATTAATATACAGGGTGTAATAGAACGTGTGATGTTCATTTCGGGGGCTGATTGTACACGGAGAAACAACGAGAAGAATTTATACAAACATATGCTTCGTCCGTCTTCGTTTATGAGATACGACGAACTTTTTGTTTCGATTCTGTGTTATCTAATTATCTTTGGCTAAAAATGACCACCTTGTGTCTCAAGGTAAGCCTGTAGACGTCTAGTCACGAATCCGCTTACACTTTAACCGACTCCTAGTGTTTCTTGGATTTCTCGAATTTTTCGAAAAGCTTGTTCTGCTCTGCATCTGAGTGTTTTAATATTATCAATGGATGTGGTTTACAAAATTCGTTATATCTCATAAAGACAGACACAGCATGTCTACGTGAACATTTTCGTTATCTTTAGGTCTACAATCAGCTGCCGTAATAGGTTCCACATGTTCTGTTACAACCAACACTTATCGACAAACTGCATTTTCGTCAAGAACCTTGAAATATCGACGATATTATCGACTGTCCGAGGACATTCTAAAGTACGTCTAAAATACAGTAATTTGTAAAGTCATAATCCTTCCCTATTTGTCAATTACTCTTGGTTCATAGCTTGAGCAAGGATGGATTAAGAGAGGTAAAATGAAAGCATAAACGTCAATACGCAGGATGCTGGGTGGTAACGGTCAGTGAAACCGACTCGAGAAACACGACGAACCGGCATCCACCAGTCTAACCAAGCTCGAACGTCAATGAAAGCTAAGGTCGATCCTTTCATATTCACGCTCCATTAATGATCTCGTTGCTCGTTGCTCGATCGTGACACGGTTTCGCGAATGAATCGCTGCTGGATTTTCGTGCGTCACCGCCTACGTACTATCTCACGCTTTCCACCACCAACGATTTTCCACGGTGCGTAGGGAAAGGCCACCGGTAGCCGGGGATAGCGACGTTAATCGACCGTTCGTTAGTCGTATTTTCAGCTGTATCTGAATCGTATCTAAGAATTCCGGTTTTTACGCGAGCTGGTATCGCGAGCGAGCGCTCAATTGCCCTCGCGTTGCGCAAACGCGTGATTTCATTGAGCGAACGGCCGCACGCTGGCCCGTTTCCCTTTTCACGCTGGCGATCCAATTCACCGTGCAAGCGCGAGCTCTATTAGCTTTTTAATTCGCGGCGCGCGTTTGTTTCCGGCGGCGTGCGTGGAAAAAACAGGCCGCTCCAGGCTGCACCGGTGCGCGCAGACCATTCAAGAGTTTGCGCGTACAAGTCGCGGGGCTTCGTTGAGAAAATAAGAGAGCAGGCGGTGTGGCGGGGCAGCCGTTGAGTCGCGAGACGCTGTGAATGATCGATGGCGCCGGAAGTTGGCCGCTCGATCGCCGGGGAACCGATTAAGGCCGATTTTCCTGTCGGTTGCTACTGGTTCCGCTAAGAAGTCGTTAGAATGGACGCTCGTTTCGATGGGAAAATTGACCTTGTTTTTTCCTCTTGCAATTGCTTAGAAGAATATGTAACTCGATAAAAGGTCGCGCTCACCATAAATCGAAACGTAGAGAAAGGCGATGATATTACGAATATTATTTTACCAAACTTGTCTTAGAATTCGTCGTTCGTTCTTTTCGACATGGAACACGCATGGCGTGTCTAGACGATAAAATCTGAAAATATGTAAAAAGTGGAACATAGATTATACGGATAGATGTAGGTTGTATGAATAGTTGATAGAGTCCAGGTTAACTTACGATCGTCGTGTCCAGTTTGTACGCGTTTTCTTTATGTGTAAATTTGGTGTTTTGTGTAAGGTCAGTGTTTAAAACTGGAAGTCATCGCAAAGTTTCAAAGCAAGCGGAAATAGAAGATATATTTACATATAAATACACATATACATATATATATATATAATGCATATAAAAAGTGAATTCGATCAATACGTCTTATGAGGCTCGGTACTGTATTTTTCATTTTCATTATATTTCCCAACAATTGTTAATTTTCGTAAAATTCTTTATCAATCCACGCTATCTTAAAACTCGATACCCTGTCTCAATTATCCCAAAGGAAGATACGAAAGGATCAAAGAGCCAAGAGGAACGAGAATGCAAACAAAGTGCAGTCGATCGAGCATCGAGCTCGATTGTTAATTAAACCACGCCAGGAATCTCTCTCTCTTTCTCTCTTTGATGAGGTGGATGAGCAAAGTATGGCGTCGCCTCTGGTGGAAAGGGAGGAAGACAATGCCAGATAACGCTATGTACGGCACATTGTGCACGCGTTTCGGCATGTTACCGAGCGATCGCTGGTCGAGGTTGCGCAGGAACGCGCAACGACGACGACCTCTTTTACCTGTGCCTCGTGTGCTCTTGTTCCCCTGGCCGTTCCAAGTTCACGCATCGCCGGCCACCGGCGATTTTTCACCAACTCCGACCGTGATCCAAGATAAAAATACCACGTTCGTATCGACCCATGCGAATTCATCCGTCTCCTCTTCGGCTCCTGGTTCTCGCGTGGTTACCGTAGTTTGTAACTTGTATCGTACAACGCGGTCGCTATTTTCCAGTCAGCGCACAGTGGTCTGTAGGCGAAATTTTTTAATGTCTCGGTGGATCAAAGAAGATAATTTAACGTAGTTGAAAACATAATAATAATGATAATGATAAAAATGATTTGTTAGTCCGTAAATTCCTCGATGCTTCCGAAGTTTCGTCATTTTTATAAAGTTGTTGAAATCACTTTCTAAACAGGCCAATAACGCATTATCGTTCTTTACATTGCTAGATTTTATTGCGATAAATATACATTGTTCTTATTCCATCCGTGAATCGGTATTTATGACGACTACAATGATCAATCCTCTATCTTTTCCATTTATTTTCAACATATTAAGATTCGTTAATAACAGCAGTTATAATAAATGGAAATAAATTTTGTCCGTGTATCTCGACTCTGGTTTCAATTTGTATCGGTCTGATTTACATATTTTATGAACCAACCAGCACTGTAATAGCAAAGCGATTGTTTTATCAGATATAATCATACGGTATGGTGAACGGTGCATGGGATTTTGGGTGGGATCGCGCGATCCTTGGGACTCGGGGCAGTTGTAAGGTTGATCGTTTCTCGGATAACCATTCTTCTTATATGAGAATCGTTCGAGAGCGATAAAACGAAACCTTTTGTTGCGGCCATATCGCGCTTATTGTACGGATAGCTTTCAGACAGACTCGGTATGTAGTCCATTCATGTGATCATGAACGATGATGCTACATTTCCGAGGAACATACGTGTATGTATTTAGATTCACGTGGCAACGAGGGAGAACGCGCGAATCTTCTAATTACATTTCATACACCATTTCCATCAACTTCATGCTTTAATTAAACACAATCCTCCTATGATGTAACGATAAATACAGTAATTGTGTAATACTATAAATATCCTGGTAAAAAACAGTTGAAATGTGTCGAACAGAAATTAAAGTTGTTAGAGTAATAAGTATCTCGTTTACCTTAAAATAAAAAAAAAAAAAAAATGTAAAAAGAAAACAAACACGGAAAATGATCAATTATCTTTTAATTTATTTCTGTAATTAGCGTTTTAACGTAACTATGTAATAAAGTTCCATTTCAATCGAGTCTCTCGAAAAGTCGATTTCTCGACCAGTCGAGCAGAGTCTCCGACTCTTTGGAGTCGGCTCGGTTCGACTCGTCGCTACACCGGGAGCACCGAAGCGTACTTCCACCTCTCGCTGCTGCCCTCTTCGCGCAGGTCGTGGCTGACCTCTGTGCCTCGAAAACGATCCAACGTCGTTCCACTTGCTCGCGATACGCCGACGTAACCCGACGAACACGATGACGAAACGCGTTCGCGCTTCTCGACACCGCCGAAATTAGACTCTGCCCCTGTCCTCCCGCTCCTTTTGCCTTTTTCTCTACCTCTCTAGCAGCGCTTTTTCTTTGAACTCATTCAGGAAAGACGTAAGAACGCACGACGATGGAACGCTGGTAGAAAATTGGCTGGAAGTGGAGCAAAAGTTTCCTCTTTGATCTTTCCGGCATTTTATTTCCAAGTATTCGAATCTTAACGTACTCGCTGCTGTTAAAATATGGCTACATCGTCTTTGGCATTGCATATCCTTTTCGTCGCAGATGTCCTTGTTTTAAGTACTTATCGCTGTTCCAACTCACTGCTTTCGAATACATTGCGTACTTCACAGTCGCGACGAATAATTGGGTCCACCATCGTACGATTCTCCTGTAGATACGATATTATGTTCATTGCGATTGAATTTGCAGAATTATATATATAAATCTGCTCATTGTACGTTATATAATTCATATATAGATTTATGCACGTAGTCTCTGCGTCAATTTTTTGACTAGCAATCGCTGTTTCAACTCACTGCGTTTTGTAACTTGCAAAGGTATTCGATGAAAACGTGCGAAAAATAAAAATACGACAATCGTATGAGCGATATTACTCGAATAATCGCATAGACGGAGTATTCGGACTTTAGGAAAGTACTTTTAACCTGAAAAACGTTCAACCTCTTCTGTGAACGAAAGAATCGATAAATTTAGTAAATTACTCCAAAGGAAGTTCGTCTCTAACGAAAATTTTTTTCTCTGTTTCAGGTAAGTCAAACCTCTACAATTCTGGTGGAGTGTAAAAATGGACGACCATAGGTTATTCTCGACGACTCAACAGATTGTTATTGGTAGGTTCGAACACGGCAGATTTACAGAGAATCGGAGTACCGTGATTTTTTATTCGAGCAAAGAGACAGAGACGCGCTTTATAAACACGAAGAACACAATGGTACCGCGAGGTTCTCGCTACGTACAAGGTTTGGTTGGGTACGTTTGAGGTGTGCTCATGTAGATAAGCTCCGATAATGACCGGACGTGTGCTCACCCAGCCAGAACTCTGCGAACTCCCTCCGTACGTCCTCCTCCTTCACCACCTCCTCCTTGTCCTCCACCTCTTGCTCCACCTTGTTGTGTTCTCTGTGACCACGTTTCTTCTTCTTTGCCATAGTCTTCTTCGGGGTCCTTCGGTATACTTACGAGGGGACACACACGTGTCAGCTTCGTGCACGCCACCTCCAGTGCCCGTACCCGTGAACACGAGCCTTCTGATTCCTGTTTCATGGAAATAGACCGAAGTGCCCGCTCCACCGACTTTAACAACGACTTTTTTTTTACCTTTCGTGGAAATTATTCCGGGTTTCGTGTAATAATTATATCGATTTTTTTTTTTTACAAGGAGACATAACGACCATATGTTTCGATTTAAGTTCCCGATTTTTATATCGTTCGACGATTAGATTCATGTTTTAAGGCAGCAAATTCAAAGGCAAGCTACCTCTGTATGGAATTTTAATTTTAACGTTTTGTCGTCCGCGTAAATTTACTAGAAACTTTAACCAGTAGCCGGCGTTGTTTTTTTTTCTTTTTTTCTTGTAGAGAGCATGAAATTTGCAAACTGAGTAAATTTTACGTCGATTTGCGCGTGACACCAATGTAGCGTCACCGGACACTAGAATTTGACCTGCATTTGACAACACGGACGTCGGAGCCATCGGACGTGAAAGTGTTAATTATAGCTTTCATTCCAGATTATCAGATTGCTCGTTACTGAACAGAGATTCCGAGTAATATTTCAATATTTTCCTTCAAACATAGTATTAAAGCAAATCAATCGCATTAGTATCTTCTAAGTATTCAATATGATAAGAAAAACGCATATTATGTGTACAAACGAGTAATCCAAATTGTTCAGTGAAGCTCAAAATATCCTTTCTATACCTTTAAGTCATCTAAATATCAGGAAAAAGATGAATTTCGTCACTGTAAATTTAGTAAAAATAATTTCGACAGTGCAGTGATTAGCGCCTTAGGTTACGGACGTTCGAAACCCGGGTTCGAATCCCGGCAACCGCAGTCCGATTTTTCTTCTACGCAATTAAATTAGGAAGAAAATTAGCAGTACCCCAGCAGCCACGTCTACAGCCCCTAGCAACAATTACTCCGGGCGAGGACCAGCGACAATTCTATCACGAACAACATATACCATCTTCAAACTGGTGACCCCGACGTGATCGACAGCGAAAAAAGCACTACGTGATAATAGCACTATCGAGACTTCCATCATCGCGAATCTAAGACTGTAGCAAGCTGAAGGTACCGCTACGACGAACACGGAACGGCCCTTCCATCTTCAGCAAACCTCAACACCTCACCTCCGACCGACGCGCAAATGCAGGTGACTGGATACGAGACGATGACCGACCAAGTCAGCAGTGATGTAGCCATCGCAAAGTTCATGGGCATCGCCACCAGCACGTCATACTAAAAAGAAGAAGAACAGAGGCCTACGACCGTACGCGGAACGCCCCGCACCGTACCGAGAGGTATATCCATGGCCACATCGAAGGCATCGCGCAACATCTGCAAGGATTGGACAACAATCGGCTGACACTTTACCACACTAAGATTATAACGTTATCACTGG
Organism: Bombus terrestris; assembly: GCF_910591885.1. Classification (NCBI taxonomy): domain Eukaryota; kingdom Metazoa; phylum Arthropoda; class Insecta; order Hymenoptera; family Apidae; genus Bombus; species Bombus terrestris. The sequence continues at coordinate 7,414,816 of NC_063278.1, forward strand.
TAAGGGGGTACTGTGACGGCACTCGATAAGTCAAATACCATTACTCGACACTAATTAGAGTCGAACAACGGCAGCGCAGTGGTTAGTGCCTTAGGTTACGAACGTTCGGAACCCGGGTTCAAATCCCGGCGACCGGAGTCCGATTTTTCTTCTACGCAACTAAATTAGGAGGAAGATCAGCAGTACCCCAGCAGCGACATCTACAGCCCCTAGCAACAATTACTCCGGACGAGGACCAGCGACAATTCTATCACGAATAACATATACCACCTCAGAAGATTCGATCATCGAGCCATTTTTTTGTATCTGATAAGTAATTGAAATCGGATATCGGATAAGATGTGTTGTATCGATCGGAACAGGTCGTAATTCGAAAGAGCTGCGTTCAGCGAATAAGCTGGCTGCTGCAGAAAGAACTGCTGACTGTTCCAAACAAGACTTATTATTGTGTCTTTCGTCGTAGAAGCAGTGCGTGGTCTAGCATTGTCACGTAATAATTTCACAGAACGTTCTCCTTTGTCAGTGCTCTGACGATTGGATGTTATCTAAAGACACGACATTTTTCCGTGATGGAAGTCATCCTAATTGCCTAATAGATGGCTTAGTTATAGAAAGCAACGACAGATCTTTTCATCGAACAACTTGTGATTTTATATTTACATAGACATTAAGTTTCACTAAAAAATTTCGATTATTTTTGTACACAAAGTATTTAATTTCGAAAGCAAATAACAAAACTATTTTGTAAAGATTATAAAAAATGGACGACTTATCGATCTTCTCTATAGTCCTCGTCTTATGGATTAATAATTTCGGCCTATTTTCGAATTTCTTCAAGTTCTCCAATCTTTGACTATGTATGGAGAAATAGGTTCCTTAGATTTGTATGATCGATCGATCCGCTGTAGGAGTTGATAAACGTCTCTCAGAAATGGGAAGCGAGACAATAACGACACTCGAGATTAGAAAGTCTCCGTTTACTTGAACAACATTATTATACCGTGTGCAACGGTATCGGTGTGTACAGTGTACACGGCATAAACGCGGTAAATCTTATCGCGTAAACCTGCCCGGAAGCTCAATTTCTGGGTTTCCTTGGTTAAGAATTCGCGACTGACTTAATGGTTATTTCATTTCTATTCATGAGCAGGACGTTGTGCTAGAAACAAGCTAGTTTCCAAGCACCTCCTATGAATGGGACCACGCGGTGGACGAGGATCGATGCACTATCTCCTGTAGCATTTCATTCAATCCTTCACGCGACTATTATAGAACCAGCATCTACAGAGTGTCGCAAAAGCGGCGTGTTTAAAATAATACCGTGGCAATCGTTACTATCGTACACCGTAAAATTCTTTCGACGTTTGGAATACTTTTTTCAACGACGAAACTTTTTTCGTATTTTCAGCAAGATTGAAAAAAAAAGAAAAATGACACAGAAGTTCTTCGTAATACTTCGAGTCTTGAAAATAGTTCTCGTTGTCGTTATACAGTCCAGAATTCTCCTAACGCGTGTTCTTCGTGCGTAGAAAAACGGAATTACGTTCACTTTGCAAAATTGAATATTAAATACGCAGGCTAAAACACTTTAACTTGAACAGATGGAATTCTTCTATGTATCGTTCTTTGCCTTATTTTCCAATTACGTTAAAATTTCGTCCATTCTTTTGTGACGTCCAACGCTAAGCGATATAATATAACAGAGTATAACAATAATATAAATACGACAAAATATAAACTGTTGAAGTAATTGCTTCAAGAAAAACTCTACACCTTTTCTTTTGTATATCCGTGACCATTGTTACGAAGAGAATAGAACTTAGTGAAAAGATTTAAAATAAAGAGAGGTCCATATTATTGTGCCCTTGAATATAAATTTTATTTTGGGTTACATGGTCTAGAAACAAAAGAGCTACAAGTAGATTTTTATTGCTGTCTCTTTTAGCCTTCAGGTAAAGCTACACACTAATGTTAACCTTTTGGTAATGTCCTTTACCAAATGCTATAAATATATGAACATGCTCCCTATCATAACTATTTGCTATTGTATTGTAACAATGTAAGAGTGACGATCTGGATAAGTATGCACTATGCATATACTTATACTTATTTCAATATATTTTTCGATTACAAATTCATCTACTTGTTCCTCTATCAATCAACCTGAACAATAACTCTAGAATTCTAGCAATGGAAAGCAGTAAAAAGAAACATAAAAGATATTTTACTACGCATGGGAATATCAGTAGCTAGCTATTGGTAACGACGTTTCTCCGACTGTACATTATTTTTGGACAATCCTGTATGTGGCAGAAATCTAGTCGATATTGGAAATGAAGTAAACCGTTGCTCGCGCAGATAGTATCTTGGAATAAGCAGAGGGCCAGAGGCTTAATTCGCCCGCTGGTAGATCGACACAAAGCAATCTATTGAGTAGTCGCAGTTAGCGAGTACGCCATTGAATAATTCTTCCGGCGTGGCGGCGCGGTACGCCGAGGCTCTACGCGCGCCGGAAACGATCTGTTACCGCGCGACACGAAAGGCACGCTCTCCTGCTCAGGTGTGAGATCGTAATGTCGAGCTTGGTGGATCGCGAAAACCAGCTTCCACTGCTTCGTTTGCCCTCCTTCATCGTCATTCGCTCATCGACTAATAGCGTGTCTTTGATAAATTTCGTTCTTGTTCAATTTAGTTCTATTCGGCTTCCCTTCCATCAAAAGCCATCAACAGTATCTTTTATTCGCCTGTTCGTTAGAAACTATGAAAAATAGCGTAGACGTTAACAATTGCGATCGTCTCTTACGTATATCCAACCTAAGTTTATTTCGAAAATAAAAGATACGTTAAAGTGGAAGATCTTAACCACAGCTATAGTCATCTACGCTCAACGACGCCAATGAAGAATTAAATATTCCATTGTTAAAATGTAAAATATATATGTACACACACATATACATATGTACGTTTAAATATCAATAACGTACAATGTAAAATGATGGTTGAAAAAGAGTTCCAAAATTGGTGGTGAAGTTGGGTGGCTAACGAAAAAGAAAGAGCGTTGTCTGTTCGGTATAGTGGGCAAGAGGAAAATATGACAAACACGTAGAAGCGATAGCGCCGGAAACGGGCAGTTGTCTAACAATAATGTACTGGAGTACGAAGCGAGTTAGTGAATGAACGGGACGGACCGGCCAGGCAAGGCACGATCGCCTATCGTCTACACGGCCGACACGCTGCATACGAATGCTTCGTTCTCGCTAACTGTGCTTCTGCTTCTTGGAACATCATTTCGGGACGCGGAGAACACCTCCGCGGGAATTAATTCTGCCGAGCTGGCGCCGTCTCGTTGCCCCTTACCCGCCTCTATCCGCGAGTACTCTTCTTCGCGAGTAACTCTAGCCGCTAATTAGATCCAGTTTATTTTCTCCTTTGATTCGACCTTACGGCCGTTTGCATAAAAATTTCCAAGATCTCCGGCGATTTTGTCTAACGCGATGGTTAAAATAATACATCCACGGAGTATATACGAGAAAATTATTTATATCAGGAAGGAGCCTGGCAATCACCGAATAACTAACTTTTAATAGTTTATTTGAACAGTCGTTTTATAAAAAAAAAACACAAAGTTCGCGTACGTGTAATTTTGTTAAAAGCTCATCCATGCTACTTTGTTGCGATACAATTTGGAACTATGGTTCGTGAGATGGACGAAGTTTGGGAATTTGGGAAGGAAATTCGACGAGATAACGATGACTTCGGAAAGATATCGACGGTAGAGAGACAAAGGTAGAGTTTTCCTGACTATCGTTCCTCCATAAATTTGGGATATTTATTTTTTTCTTCAAGTTTACATACGTATGGTAAATTAGGTGCAACGGAGTATACCCGAAAGCATATTCCACGAATCTGCCCAAAAAGCTTGCACCGAGCTGTCGCCGCCTCTCGTGCAGACCAGACCTCAGAGGTCCGTCATATGTTTGAAGACCGATAGCAAACAATCTAAAGTTAGAAGTGTATGTTCGCTGCACGAGCCGTAGGAAGGCGAAGAGAGTAAGAGAAAGATCGTAGGAGAGCAACGACGAGATTTTAAGCAATGTTTCCGACCACGACAGTAGACGCACGCGTGTGTCACTTGTTGCATTCTGATTTCGATACACGCACCAAAATAACTCTTCCCCGTGTTGGCTCTCACCCCTCTGGACGTCCCTTATCCCCTTTGCGTGCGTGCTACCGTCAGCTCGTTCCCCCTACCTTCTCTTTTACTCTACCATTACGCTTCTCTCTCTTCGTCGTTCATTCACTGCCTCCATCCTTCTTTACCACAATATTGCCCTCTCTTTTTCTACATCGTTACCTCCTCGTCTCGCTATACCTGTTCCTTTTGTAGTCATTCATTAGTGCTCCGTCTTCTTCTATCTTTCGCCCCTTTGTCGTCTCCCCCCGCCATAATCCCTGCTGGCCGCTGTATTACTCATTCTTGGACATACTCCCACCGTCTCGAAGCGAATATTCGCGTCTCAGTCGCACCAACACGGTCGGCTTTTGTCGAAACGTTTTCTTCGTGTGACGGTTGCGCCGAGCCGCCAACAACGTCTCTCTCCGAGTGTCGGTTACATTATATTTCGGAGGCGTACAAGTTTCCCTCTTTCTTCTTGTTTCTTTGTTTCTTTTTTATTCGTTGTATGTCGTTTGCCAGGTTTTTTCCTTACGGGAAGCGTGATCGGACAGGGATCGGTAATTGGTCGTGTTGTACACGATCGTAATTCGTGTATCAAGCACGCGCACCATGGACTAGGGATTAGTAGGAGTAATAGCCGACGTTGGCTTCCTATTATTTTCCGGTTTTATGGTCGTTGTACGACTACAATGTGTGTCTTTTCGATGTTTAGGGCAATTGAAGGCAGGGGACTTGGAATTTATATACGATAACTGGAATTTGGAAACTTGTTGATATTTCGCAAATCCAAGAAATCCTCCATTTTCGCAACTTATTTCTCGATCGTACGTTTAGTGTTCATAAATGTGTACCCTCCGGAAGAATGCGAAATTATTTGCTGTTGAACGCTTAGCGACGTCGCACCGCTTACGTCTACCGTAGCTGTTTCCATAGGGTGATAAATAAAATTTCGCTAAATCCATGCATCGAAAGATCGATATATTTAATCGTGGAATCTCTAAGATCCTCCTTAGGTCGGATTTCATAACTTTTCTATCTTAACTCTTACTTGTAACCTTAGCTTCTTCTTCCTAATGGTTACTCATTATTCTTTCGTTATTTCTGTTACTTATTTCTTCCCGTTTTTTACCAAAGAGACCTTTCGTATCCGCGAGGCTAATAACGGATAAAGAAACGCCATAAAAAATTCTGTCAATCTTCAGAGCCTTCTACATCCTATTTTCTACCTATACAAAATCCTTCTGTAGAAATTTCCAAGAATGAAAAAAAAGAAATAAGAAAAATAGAAGAGGAAGGAAACAGAGAAGAGGAAAAGGATTATAAGGGCAGGAGAGCAATTAATATCAATTAATATCGAGCCCTTTGATCTGCAGCTCGTTTAACGTACTGCCCGTCGTAAATCCTTTCTTTTTCTCTTATTTCGCGTCTCGACCTCTGCTCCAAATTGCTCTTTCTCTCTGTGCTCGTGCGGTGTGCCGGCCTTTTAACGTATATCCTCTGTGCGCTGCTCTTTCTTTCTAGCTGCTGCTTTTCTTCGGGCTGGCCGGTGCCTCGTGACGAGCATTCGGCCGTTTCCGGTTCCCCGGCCTCTACCAGGGGCTTCCCCTTTCGAACTTCCGCTCGTGTCTTACTACGCTTACTACGTGCCCTCCTCTCCCACACACGCGCCTCTCTCATCTCCCATCCTCGTCCCTTTTGCCGCTCGTTTAGCTTTCTCGTTTCTTTTTCTTACCCACGTCCTCCTCTTTGATCGACTTGGACGGTGCTGAAATTAAAACGAGACACCGTGGCGCTTCGAATTCTCCGCTCTGCTGGTTAATTTTCTAGAAATGTAGTTGCAGATTCAACGAATGGTACCTGACAGGTACATTTTTGTTGATTACTTGATTTTAAGTAGTCACTTTAATAGTCACTCGGTGATTAAAAGGGCAAAGACACCTGAAAGTGGAAAGAACCTGTTGGATCTAAAGATATGGTTGACGAGGGCAAGTAATATGCGAATATCTCTTAATATGTTAATACTTTTAAACTTGCGAAGATGATGGAGAAATATCTCAGATAGATCGTGGAAGATGATAGGCGTTGAGTTTGCGAAATCACGCGAAAAGCTAATTTTTACAACACGGATACGATAATAACGTAGATACTGAATTAGAAAATTGCACTCCTTTAATCTTCGTTTAAACTCTGTTCTCCCCACCCTTACTTCGTCGCGTTTCTATCTTTTCGAACGTCTTCTTCCTTTTATCTAATACATTAAATTCGAAATGAAACCTGTCTTGAAACTGTTCGTTTCGATCGCAATTTACGCAATCGGTATAATTGAAGATCGTAAGTGTCTGTTTTTTAATTAACAGACGTTGATAAATCATATACATTTGCGTATTTTGATTGTTTCTTCCATAAACGGTTGCGTAGATCGGCCGGAAAATTCAGCGTTCGATAAGAAGCCGATCGATCACATTTCCTTTTTCGCCGATACGATCGTTAAGCAAGGGTTGTGTAACGGTTAATTGCACGAAAGTCGCGGGGTCGATTAGGAAATTGTTGCCGCGGCGATCGTTCGTAAAAACGAGAAAGAAAGAGGAAAAAGAGGAAAGAAAGAGGGGAATAATAAAAGGAGAGACGGTTTGCCGCGCGATTGTTCGGTCGTGAGATCTCGCTTTTCGATAAGAGTGACGAGAGAGAGGCAGACGATGGGATAGAGACGAGGAAAGAAATCTGCGAGCGTCCTGCGTCGCGCACAAAACGTTTAATCATATGTCTCAGCGAATGCACACTGATAAAGTCGATCAATCATGGTTCGTCGAATCCAATCGGCCGTAATTAATCGATAGAGACGTTGTTTAATTGGTCGTGGCATTTCTGTCTGTCTTTCTCTCGCTTCTTTTTACCTGGAACGTGTCGCTTTTCATACAGCGAAATCATCGTCGTCCACTCTTTATTTCCGTGTTCTCGATTTCGTCTTTGCGAAATCGGCGAGCATTATCTTGTTGCGTCATATCGGCGAAAGAAATTTAGAAAGAAATAAAAATCGTCGATATTTGCGTTGCATCGACTCTGTACGAAGATAATATCTTTATAACAAGCCCAAGGCTTGTCCTCTTTTCGATTACTAAGAATACGTCGATACTTTTGATCAAATCGACATTGCGTCTTTTTTTTAAAGACAATTTCATGAATTTTAATTTTCGAAAGTTTCCGAATCTTCGCGGCGTTACGCGACTACCCTTTATTTTTTCAACAATTGATTAATTGCGGTAGATCGGACCGATTCGTCTCATGCGATTTTAGCTGCACGTTATGCTTGTAACGTTAAGTTGCGAAACTTTTGCATCAGCTTGTACAGAACGAAACACTATTAGTATTCGGAAAGTAGCGTTCCACCGATAAGAGTGCAATTCCCAAAAGGTACAACCTTATCAGTTATCGTGTACACGCAGCGAGGCACACACCTGTCTCAAGGTAGCCTTGCGCGTGGGAGTTAAGCTGAGAACTTGTTTCGAGGATAATCTGCTTCTGTACATTATTCATCGCGGCTGTATCTGCTCGAAGACGGCATTACGTCTCGCCAGCCGGAGACCGCTTCATTATAGAGCCGGGCTGCCTCGATTGCTATTCCTACGTACCAACTTTTAAGTGTCGCCTTGTTGAGGTTACGGTTGTACGAAAGGCCACTACAAGTTTCCCTACGCGATATAACCATTCTTAAGAGATTCGCCAGATTTACGAGGTTTTATCGAGAATTCTCTTAAGCCTCGGAAACGTGAGTCAGTGGGCGATAGAATTTATGAATGTAGAACAGTAGGTGATCTCATACTTTTGAGCAACAGCGTACGTGCTCGAAGACTGTGTATTAATTCCAACCAGGTCATTGACAAATTTCTATCAAACCACCGCACATACATTGTTATTCTTATCAGTTTTGTTAGAAGCTAAATTGAAGTCATATTTTTTTCACCATTGTGCAATCGAATTAACCGAATTATTTTATACTTGGAACATTCGATTGCGAATCAGCTTGCGGCAGAAGCTTGCTTTTCCTACTGATATCGCATCTATCAAGACTACCATTCAGAATCTGGAAACAAATTTAGAAAATTCCTAAAAGAAATTACATGTGCCAAACGGCTGGCCATAAATATCATCCAGAGGAGTCGAGAATTACGGGATCTGTTCATAAACCTGACAATGTTTAATTCGACCACGATACGATGTAAAGCGTTCGCGAAATTCCTTTGAGATCGTCCATCGGCAACTGGAAGTCGATGGAGAGGAGATAATCGGGAAATCGGCTTGCCAAATGCTCGCACCGAGTCGCAGACGAGCGCAGAGAAGCGGCAGAGTGAACGCTTGCGTTCAGGGAGACCGGAAACTGTCGCCTCTTCCCTCCCTCCATTCTCGTTCTTTTTCTTTCTCTGTCAGTTTCGCTGGCTCGACGATGTCCGCGTCCTCCCTTTCCTCTTGTTCCGTCTCGTTTGCACGGACGTACGGGACGGTGGACTTTCACGCAACGATCTCTGCGTTCCGATATTGCGTTGCCGCAATAATCGGCCGTTGCGAGAGAAAACTCGTGTTGTTGGGACAATCGTTTGCCGGCGGTGCGGCGCGGTGGCCTCGCATAATCAGCGCTGAAAGTTTTGGCGAGAAAGCCGGCGGTTATTTAACGCGTTGCTACACGCCTCCTCCCGAGTCTACGATCTTAATGGTATTATGCAATCGAACGTTTCTGCTTCACTCGCTATTCCGAGGTTCCAGTCACAATATTTCTGCTCGTACATCGATCAAAATGATTAAGCGATCGTTAGTGTGAATGGTTCTATTGCATCAAACGAGAGAACTGAAGCGAAGATGTTTTATAGAATTGATAAATTGACGCGTTACTTTGTTTGATATTATAGATACGATTATAAGTGTACGTGTACGATGTTTCGTAATATACGTGCCAATTTCTTTAGTTTCTGAAAATAATTTCACATCCGACGACTCAAACGTTGATTATATACTCTGCGTCGATAATTAAGAAATTTACAGGAAAAGGAACTTCCAAACTTGGAATCTAATTCTCCGGAGCACCTTATTCTATTTCGCGCTAGATTTTCAATCGGAACACCTGTATCTACTTCGATCGAAGTAAATAGCACAGGATCTGAGGTTGAATCTCCGTACAGACGCATCTGGTTGGCCGGTTAGAGCGCTACTCTATCACGATCCCATCCATTTACGCGCAATCTCCATTGTCAGACGCGAGAAGCCGCGGCAGCTACGGAGGAAAGAGTTATGGGCCGTTTTCCTAGGTGATAGAAGGTGGAGCGCACCACCTTCTCCTGTTGCAGCCACGTGAACGAGCCCCGCGGTGCGACGTCACTTCCTTTACTCGGCTTCTCCTTCCATTTTTCTTTCTCTCGCTGCCAGCGGGAGGAGGAGGATCGGCAGGGATCGGGCTCACCTGCCCCGCTACGGTCACTCGACTTCCGGTAACCCCAAGCGCGCGAGCGCATGGCCCACGGCCACGTAACCGTGACTTCTTCTTCTTTCGTTTCTTCTTTCCTTATTCTCTCCTTCTTTCTTCCCACCTTTTCTCGTTAATGCTTCCGCTCTCCTTTTTTGTCCAAGATCTCACGGACTCGGTTAAATTGACATTCGTTTTATCAAAGATCGTTGATCGTTCATTAACTTGTTAATTTCGGAGGTTAACGAGATAGTAACGTTTCAAGATAACATTTGACAAGAGCATCGAGTTCTTATGATCTCTTTAAAATCGGTATATTTTCATCATTATCGTCATCGTAGATGGAATTATCCATAGAATTAGTTCAAACCTATTTCTTTAATTTTAATCGATAATAGAAAAGTCGTGTATTTATCGAGTCGCTCGGATTAGTTTAGGAAGCCCCGTTTTTCTCTACGTGTCGTTTCGTTTTAATTCAGGGCGGATAAATGAGAATATATTTACGCTTGGAGGCATTAAAATCGATTTAACTAAAATTAATTTCGTTCAATAAGCATTAACTTGCTGATTATGGATATTTTTCGACTCGGTTACTCTTAAAACCAACCCTGATCCCGTGGAACGGAAAATTATGCAACGATCGTGCGATGCACTCGCGTGGTCATCTCCACAGTTCGTTAAATTTCTATGCTAATTAATACGAGAAACCACGGATCGCCCGAAAACGTACACTCCCTCCTCTTCGTTTTTACGATCTGAACCACGTTACTCGTCCGCTCTAATGTATTCCAACCCGAGTTTATGCCTTCGCCCGGTATTCGAACGGTCGTTAAGATTCCCCCTATTAATTAATATATGAAACTCGATGCGGGTCGAGAGGTGTTCGCTTTCGATCTCTTCGATGTTCACACCTGCGTACCTCGCCTGGAACCGCTTCGCGAAACTACCGGTTTCATCCTATAAACGTTAATCTTGCACGAAGATTGTCGTATTCGTATTTAAGCCTTATTGCCCTTTTAATTATTCATTCGATAAACCGCGAAATAACGGACACGCGCCGCTTACATCGAGGACGAAGAGGACATTTTCTTACGCGAGCAACTCTTTCCCATGCTGTTCATCTCGCAAGTATCAAAGTTTATCATAGTTGTGTGTCGCTTTGCAAAGTCACGAATGACCAAAGAAACGACCTTACAATGTCCGAAAGAGAGTGAAACGATTTCTATTTATCGCGTCTCATCGTAAGAACTACCTCGCGTCCATATATCTCGCAAATAAAATCTCGTTGGGAAAGGGGAGGAAAAAGTAGCTGCGAGCAGGAATAGGGATAAAAATGCGGAGTAAATGAGCGAAAAAGATAGGTATAAAGGCAAAGTCGAAGGAAGTGACGTGTTACGGATAGGCTATCCTACGGTTCTCCTAAGGAGCAGTTTCCAGCGGCGAGGAAAGGAGCACGGCCTGCTGCTGTCTGTATCTCCCTTCCTCGGTCTCTCTTTCGTGCCTTATAAGTTTATGCGTTCTCACGCTCTCCATCCCACCTCTACGTTTAAACTATACCTTCTGCGCGCGGTCGCGCGCCTCTTTGAAACACTCTGCCTTCGTCTCCTTCCTTTTTTCGTTGCTCTAGAATGCCAACGTCTACCGTGCTCCTTAATAAGTTCGCAGCAAGCGTACAGTACGAATGAAACTTTTCTTAGCTTACGAGGAAAAGCTGCAAGAATACGAATTGACGTTCTGATAATTTCGTTAAGCGAAGATTGTTTGGTCGTTGGTAATGATCGCGTGAAATATCAATTAATCGGTGGATTTAATTGGTGGAGTAGTAGCCTGTGAATAAATATGGATATCGCGAATATCATATGATACAACGTATGCATTTATTAGCTCTTGCCTTTCAGCTTCGACAGACTTTCGATTTTAGACACGACTTCTTGCAAGTTATATGTAACTAAGTTCCTTATTTCCTTACTCGAATCTTATTCCATTATATAAAATTCTTGTTTGCTTTCTTTCTGTCGCCATTAATTGTCGCTACTTTGTCCGAGTAATTTAATCAATCGTAAACTCTTAGCAGCCTTCTAACAATCATATTGTACGATACGAAAGACTTCAATATCGCGTTCGTTCGAATTGGTATTTCCTTAAAAAAGAAAAAGAAAAAAGAAAAGATACCTCGTTAAGTTGCAGACGTTGTAGCCGACTTCGTAACTCAAATTACGTATCAATACAGTATACAATATCATATAAAACATTCATGGCAAAGTGCGATGTATGAAGAGGGTTCGTACCCTAGAAAACTCTGTCGGAATAACTGTTCGAAGGCGCAGGAGGCTTCCGATCGCGATCGAGCGGGCTCCACGCGCTTACACGCGTTCATTGTATATCGGGTTGCCTCGCAACGCGCATCAGCTCTTCCTAGTTATAATAAACGGCGTAAAAAACCCGAGCAAAAACCTGCCTAGCCTTCGGCAAGTGTACACCATGGAACAGCTTCTGCTCTCTATCACCGAGTCCATCCTCTGCCTCTCGTTTCTTCCCCTCCGAACTTCCCCTTTCTCCGCTTCTCGTTTTCTCTCCTCTTCCCTCTCTCCATAGAACTCACCGTAGGTGTTGTTGTTGTTGTTGTTGCTGCTGTTGCCGTCTGCCGGACAGGCTACTTCCTTCCTCTTGCGGTAATTCTGCTCTTGTTCCTTCTTTCTCTCTCTCTCTTCTTCTTCTTCTTCTTCGACCACTCGTGAATCCCAACCTTTCACTCTACCGCTGTTACCTTCTTTATGCTTCTTTATCATTCTGCGTGTCATTTCTTCCCTGAAACCGCGCATACACTTATAGCCTCCTCATGGCCGGCTCTCATCTCATTATTCTGGAAGATGCTGGCTGCTCTCGTTGCTTTTTCGTTCCACCGCCTCCTTCTCTGTTCCTGCGTCCGTCTCTCTCTACCTTCCGCTTTATTAATATCCACCGCTGGCTGATCGACGGTTACGATTTTCTCGCGCTGCCTTCCGGGTTCTCGACCATGCAGCCGCGCGCGGATTATAGACCCGCGACCGAGAGCGGATTTGTGAATGGGACGATCCAGGTCGGCCTCTCTTCCGATACTCTGCCCGATCAGATAATCGTTTAACTCGACGATCCTTCTCTTTTCGGTTCGATGTTCCGAAGGAGATAGGTTCGCGTGTAGAATGACCGGAGCGGTGGTCAAAGGGAAGTACGATGAACGACTGATCGGAGTGTAAAAATCTTCGATGAATAGCAAAACGGAAGGAACTCCGGTGGCAGTACGAGCCAACGAGGTAAATTCATTCCCACGGTGTGTAGCAAACACGAAACCAGTCGAGGCAAATAAAAGTCATCGAAACGAGCTGTCACACGATTTTATCTGCTATTTAATAATACTGTATTACTTACAATTAGTTTCCCTCTTAAAAAGAAAGAGAACCGGCCTTGCTCTATTCCTCGAATAGCGCGCAACTTCGATCGATCCGAGCAACGCGAATCTAAAAATCTTGAAATTAAATAAAAAATCTGATTTTTTCTCACTCTCGTTCCATTCACCCTCGCTCGAGTCTGTGACGAATATATTCGCCTGCGGTCCGGTTGTTTATCGGTTGCCGCACCTGTTGTCCGTGATTAGAGGCAAGATCCGGACTCTACAAAGTCGGCGGAACGTTTCCCAGCTAATTTATCGAAACGAATGCCGCGCAACCGGTTGGCAAAGAAGGTTGACCGCTGGGAGGAGGGTCTCGCGCGTATACTCTAAACCCTAAGTTAAACGGAGTAAAACGCGTCTGAATGGATAAAAATTTCCGATATCGTTTCGTAATTCTATGATAGGAGGCTTGACATCTTTCGTTTTTCGTCAAGCGATACGAAGAGATTCGGTTTATCGATTTGAAAATTGCGTTACGTTACTTTGGTAAGATTCAATTTTAGATTAGAATATTTTTTGGGGGGCGATTAGAAAATCCAGGAAATTATTTATTCCTCCGCTATGTTGGAAGTCATACGAAAATTGATGAAAATTTTTCACGTACGTGTTCCTGTTAAGCTAATAATTGCTTATCTATGCGACCATACGATATATCGCGTGTATGTTTTATCCACCTTCTGCGTCGAAAATTTTCATTCGTTTAGAATCGTGATACGTGATCGAATCGGAGGATGGTATTTTTTTAGACAGACTCCTCTGGTTTCCGAATCACGCGTCTTAATGTTTGCACAAGCCTCGAACGTGATTGACACTGATTTATATTGCGCTTTATTATGCACGGTTGCTAGCGGTAATACCAGCTGGCTGCCTAATCTCTCCCTGCGAAGCGTCTCTGCAACGGATTCATAAATCATGCAGCAATCGTGGCTCTGTTTGAGTCCACTCCATTTCTAATAGCTTTCTAATTATTCTGTGTCACCCTTGATTGCCAATTAGCAATAAACCACGCTCTACTTACCCTGGATAACTAGCGTTCCGTTCGATCTTATCTCTGTCTTATTTTCTTGAAAAGTTCTTCGAAATAATCGAATCCACTACCTTGTAATAGCCCTGCAAGTATGTCGTTACGTCGATTTTAATAAAACTTTGTACATTTATTTATTTATTTACATAGTCGTATACCTATACCGAAAGAGAAATCCTTTGGGATAACATTAGCGGCTCGAGAACGTTGACAAGTGATCTCTTAAAAAAATCGATATAGGGTACTTGGTGCACGATTTAACTTTTTCCAAGGCGAGAAGCCTTTAGTCGATCGGAAACGATACTGTACTATTTTGAACGTGACGGTATGCACTAATACGGACTCAAATTACCAAGTCAAATTGCACACGAGATCGAAGCAAAGTGGAAAAATGTTGATATTCCGAATACGAGACCTTTTGGCTTTAAGCGTCTTAGTTGTAATAAGTGGAATGTGAGAAAAGAGGCGGACAGTAAAATAAATACCCAAGTCGCAATTGTTTAATTTATAGTCTATACTCACACAGTCTCTACAGCAATATTTTGATTGGCCGTCGTTTAGGTACATTTAGAGGGTAAAATGTTAAGGGTAAATAAATATTTCCTGAAATATTTTGGCAAATGTTTCGAGATAGTGAGATTGTGTGGATGAAATCCTGGATCAAATATGATTGGAACCTATCGCAACAAACTTTTACCGCTTACTTTCGATATCGATTATTACGATTATTCCTCGAAATGTAATAACGTTTCAAGGATATCAAGCTACTTTTAAAATAGTAGTGACTCACCACGTTTCGGAAATGACCGGTTCACCGTACCAATCATCTTCGGATCATTATTAAAAAATCAACGTTTCCTTCCAAGACGAGAAGAAGGAGAAGAAGAGGAGGAGGAGTAGGAGGAGGAGCAGGACGAAAAGGATGAAAAAAGAAGGTAGAACGATTCCATTCAAGATCTACTCGCGTCAGGGCACGGAAGTCGCCTCGTAATACTCGGCAGCCCGGTTTTCAGAGGAATAATCGACGAGAATACGTAGCATTCGGTGGAAGGCGAGACGTAATTACGCCGTACGCTCGAACGCAAACACTATTTAACAACGTCGGTAATTTCTACTTGTCCCTCCGCCTTTCCCGCGCCACACGCTCTCAGCTCGAGGATGTTGCCTCGCGGTGATTAATGTGAAACTTCTTGCTCGCGGGCAAGGCTAAAAATTTCTTACGGGACGCATTTCCGGCAGTGCGAGACCATTCATAAACTCGCCACTCGATATCCAGCGGACACGATGGAGAAAACTTTTACTCGTAGCGAAGCTAATCGCGTTGAAAGCCAACTTTATTTCGCAGCGTAGAAGCAACTTTGGGTAGCTTTTTTTGTCGAGTCAGGTGACTACGTCTGTGTCGTATCGGGCAAGTGATGGTAATATCAATTGTCATGGTATTCGAGCCGAAGCAAATTGATGTAATGAAAAGATGAAAGATATCATAAATTTGCAAATTTTTTATCGACAATAAAGAAGCTCGTGTATGTCGAAGAATGAGATTCGTCGCGTCATTGACCAATAACGACATAGTGTAACCAGTATACTATGTATATTCCTTTAGAAATTGACGCGAGGATCGAACGATAATTAACATCATCTTTAACGTTATATCTTTTAATACGAAAGAGCGTGGCAGTCACGCTAGAAACGTCGAATATTCCAGAATCTTGTACAGCTGAAACAAGCCTTGAACGAAGTTCAATAGTAGTTTAAAACAGACATCCGAATTAATTAAACGATTGCAGAGACTGGCTTTTCCTCTAATCTTAATTGTAATTTGTTCGACGATGCGTAACGTACAGCGTACCGCGAAATAATTTCTATATGGATGTTCCAACTGTCTCGACAAAAAGAGAACGTTAAAAAACGAATACTCGGTTAAAATTGGGCAAGAAAGAAACGAGAAGCATCGTCGGGCTCCATTCACAAAAGCGAAGCGTAGCACGCGAAACCTCCTCGAGGATTCATTCATCGGGCATTCCTCCCCCGCACGTGTTGCCGGGGAAAACCGCCCCCGGTGTTGGAGGGACGCGTCAGAAAATCTTGGCGCGAGCGAGATCGTCGGCCCGTGAATAGTATTCTTTTGCGGTCGTCGCGACGTCAGCGGCAGCGAGAGGCAGAAGGAAAAGCGTAGCTGGTTGGTGGGGGCAGTTTCAGCCGGGCAGACTACACGGTTGAAACGTGTGGCTGAGGCATGAATGAACGAGCCGACCGAATGAAGGAATGGTCTGGTCTATGTCTGCGTCTATCCATGAGGGGCCTCGTACACTCTCTCGCGCGGTCATCTTTAACCTATGGAGCAACGAGGACAAATATATATAACCCGCGCTTGTTAGAGAGGAAAGATGAACGCGAGAAAAAAAAGAAGAGAGATATATGTAGATGCGTACGCCTAGAAGAAGACGAAACGATAGGAGCGTAAGAGAGGAGGATGGAAGTATCGGAGAAAAAGAGATTCAAAGGGTGACGAAGGTACGTAGGAAGAGGAAGAAGGATGGAGTAGCGTGTAATTGACGAAGATGGCGAAGGTAGTATAAAGAAGGAAAGAAAAAGGTTGGGAGTGGGAGAATCGTGGTGGTAGGAACGAGACGGGAAGCGGGTGGTCGTGTGCGCCGACGCCAGTGTGAGTTTGCCGCGTCGCGTCGACGGGAGAGTATTCATTCATAAAACTAAGCGAGGAGTGAGGCTAAGCCAGCGTGCACCGGGATTGGTGGGGACCCGACACCGGGAGAGACCGTCTCTCCTCTCTCTTTTTCTCTTTTTCTCGCGCTCGTTCTCTCTATCGACCGATCGTCTCTTCTTTGTCTCTACCGATCGTGTGTTTCCTCGGTATATCGTTACCTTGGCGTTTTCCTCGTGAATCCTCGTGTTTGCTTTTCTTTGTCGCTTGTGACCCGTTTCTTCGGACAAATTCGCTTTTCTCAGTAAGTTTTCCGATTTGCGTCGTTCGTTTTAATACGCGCCGCTTTCGAAGTTTTGCAAATTTCCCAAAACCCGGATCGCACTATCTGCTGCTGTCTGTACAGACGCAACAGGAGCGATCGTATCCAATTTGCTATACGTATATCCATTTTCTCTGTCCTTTTCCCCTCTCGAAGTCATATTTGGCTCGGTACACGCAGACCCGCAACGATCTCCGTTATCTCGTCAGCCAGCCAACGAGCGAATCTACGCGATTCAACGGGCCGAAGGACAAGGAATAACCCACGGTGCTTGTCCACCTCCGCCGTCGGCTCCGCCGCCACGTCCCCCACGGCCCGTTGCCTCGAATAAACTCTCTCGATCCCCTCTCTGCCCTCACGACCGTGTCTCTTCGCCTCTTCTGTTCTTCCCTCCACCATACACGATCCTATCCTCCTCCTTTTCCTCCTTCTCCTCATTCTCCTCCACCTCTTCTTCCATGTCCTCTTCGTCCAGCTGGCTCGCTCGCTCGAACTTCTTCCTCTACCTCCTCTCTCTTCTACGCTACCTCTTCTTCTTCTGGGTTCCTGCCCTGCGTCTCTCTCTCCTTGCGTACGCACTTACCTGCGGAACGCGGTCGTACGTGCTCGACGGTGGCGCTTCGGCCTGACGAACCAACGAACCGCTCTTCCACCACCAAGATCGCGCCCGATCTTCCATCTAGATCATCCGAAAAATATCTTCACTCTCGAGGGACTCTCGTATTATATCCGATCACAGTGGTGTTCTTCTATGTTACCATACGTATATCGTCGTTCGTCGTTTCGTTCGTTTGTGTGTCTTCGTCGAGTTCCACGTGTGTGCGCACGATCGGCAAGGCGCCAGTGAGAGAGCGGATCGAAACGAGCTACGGCCCGATTCCAAGGATCGAAAAATCGTGGCACGACTCGCGAGGACGTCGCGAACTGGAAGCTTCCCTCGCGTATTTTCGGAGCCAGGTCCCCGCGATCGAGCCTCCTCTGCTTCCGCTCCGGTGTCCCCCCTCTTCTTTCACCAGTCATGGTTGCGCAAGCAGGTATTCGGAAATAGCCCGGTGGGTCGCGGTTATGAATTGATAGCAAACACATGCTGGACACTACGCGCGGACCGGCTTGCAAGACGCGAGGAGTCGCCTCGTGTGTTTCTCTTCGTCGTTCCTGCCAGTCGTAGCCGAGTTCGACCAGTTTCTTCGCCGAGCTGCTCACCTGCCGTCTTTACAGAGAGACCTGCCATGGCTCGCGGTCTCGTGCTTCTCGAAACCGTGCCTTTGCTTATCGACAATGTTCGATAACGTCTAAAGTTGACAGCAAGTCGAAGATTTTCTGATCGTGAAGACTTTCTTACGACTCTGCTCCGTCACACAGCACCAGACGACACTCGAAAACGATCATTTTTAAACGTTGATCGTTGTTTGGAAATTCGATGAAAGTTTTCATTCGCGAACCACCATTTCGAAATAGTGTGTAGAATAGTGTAAGAGAAGTTCTTAACGGCAAGCTCTGCTTCTGTCAGACCACTGATGCTCCATTGACAGCTCGCGTCATCGACCACTCGAACCGCCGACACCTTGAGGATCTAGCATGGGCTAAAAGAGAACTTTCGGTTCCGCCATCGACTCCCCTTTCGCAATTATTGTTCGCGATGCCGTGACCGATCGAAGTTCGATCGTTCGATCGACGAGCAGCGAACGTTTGCCTCGATGGAACCGACGATCGTACCACGACCGAGACGAGTTCAGTTCAACCCCCTACTTGTTGTGTTACTTTCCATCCAAGTGATGTAATAGAGGCGCGTTCGCGCGCGATACACGCCACAGGGAAATACAAAAGACGCAAAGTGAATGACAGTGATCCGGGAATTCGTGTATGTACAGTGAGCACGCGAGGACAGCACTCATGTACGTTGACTACGGCGGCGACGCTTATGCCGGAATGGGAATCAAGGCCATGAAGTCCTTCGCCAGGCCCAGAGGTATGGAACCGAGCAAACGCGACCGTCCACGTCCTTCTTTCAGCGTGCAACTTTTCGCGCTTATGGCTTCTTTTCCACTCCTGCGGTTATGAAAGATATTTTTTACCTTTTTTTACTACCATTACGTACCGAGGTAGTACTACGGTTTTTTTGCGATACAAAGTATTTTTTTTTTTTTTTTTTCAGGATTTTTGAGACGTAGTGTACTATGTTTTATTTATATGAAATTTAGGGATTTTGTCATTTTTATGTATATATTACCTTTCCTTTCTTCTCTTTCTATTTTTGTTAATGTAGTACATGCGATGCACTGATGTTATTAATGTATTATGTATCTTTGTAACGCAATATTACATTTTCTTTTGAAAATATCGTCGGTGATCGATATTTCTTTTTATTGTGTCAACGAAATACCGCGCGATACTTTGTTCATCTAGTTTCGTCGACGAAATTTTACAAACTGTTATTTGGCAAATTATTGTGCAAGAAAACCTGGTTAGTTTTTCTTATTTTCTACGTGTATTTTATCTACAATTTAAAAGTGAAGAATGCGATTCGTTTGATTCGTCGATCAACAGTGAAATCGGTCGAATTAATATCGTTAATGAGATTTTCGAAATTTTACTTGACAAATTATCGCGCAACAGTATCTAGATGTCGATAAACCTCAACGTCTATAGATTATCTTTAAACTGCAAACGTAGAAACAAAAATGGACTTTGCTACTTCCAATATACGTATTCATCTACGATTTAAAAACGATGAATTCAAGAATCACGCGATTACCAAATTTATGAATGAAGAAACTCGAACCAAGACGATGCGTCGATTCACAGTAAAGCTCCGTGGCACGCTTCTCCCCGTTGAAAGTTAACCCTGACAGTCAGACCAGTCGTCGTCTCGTAATCATTCAGACTCGCGACGGATTAACGTGACGAATAGTTAGGCGCGCGAACGTGACTTAGGCTCGGACAGATTGTAACAGATGTGGAGACCGTAGCAGTGCAACCTGCATCCCATGGTCGCATATGCACTTCCTGCAGTTGGAGGGACTCTCTTTCGTGGGGAAGGGAGTCTTGTTCCAGAAGTGGCCGACCCTTGACCCTGACACGCTTCCTCTTGCTCTGCGAGCACGGGCCATTTTTCTTTTGCAACTAGATATTAGGGAAATAGCGGCTTCCAATTAACAAGATTTCTTTACGTTTCGTCACAGAAACTCGATAGAAAATTTAATCTCGGACACGAAGTCGTGTATTTCAGGCAACGGATGAATTTTTAAATTTTACTATCGCAGTGTTTAATTAAATATGTAATTTAGTGTTTTACTCTTTGATTAGAAACTGACTCGTTGAGTTTGCATCGTACACGTTCATTAATCTCTTCGCAGATAGATTTATTGAGATCGGGCAAAGATAATTGTCTTTTATTTTTCACTTACGTCTATCTGAAAAGATTTTGATTAACGCGAAACAAGATAGATACGTAATTGGAATTTTAATGCCAATGTTTAAGGCATTGCGTTTTATATCTTTTGCGGTGCTTCTTCGACCAAACGTTAT
Source organism: Bombus terrestris (assembly GCF_910591885.1). Classification (NCBI taxonomy): domain Eukaryota; kingdom Metazoa; phylum Arthropoda; class Insecta; order Hymenoptera; family Apidae; genus Bombus; species Bombus terrestris. Next base: position 7,435,411 of record NC_063278.1, read on the forward strand.
CCAGCGTTAACATCCAGCAACGTAATATATTAGCGCTTCTCAACAGCTTGAAAAGTACAATTCTGATGCTAAATCGATAATATCGATCTGCCATATAAATCACCTCTTTAACACTAACCTTATCAGGCCCGGACAAATGACCGGTTTTAATATTTAATTTAAAACTACGCGTTCGTCGTTACTTCTTTTGTTCGTCCAACTTTATGTAAATTCTCCTATCAAGAAAAATCGAGAAACTGATTAATCGGATAACAGAAGAATTTACATAAAGTTAGATGAACGTAGGAAATAACAAGGAATGTACAATTTTTAACGAAATATCGAAACCGGTCTTCGTGACCGGGCCTGGTGAGGTTAACGTTGATCTTATGTCTCTGAAAGAATTATCGACGAAAACGATGTAACCGAGATCGAATTATAATACTTTTTACGTTGCATTTAAGCGCAATAGCGATGCGTGCACGGTTATCTTCTACTCGAAACTTGTACTCGATGTACATCTACTGAAACGCGCGGCTTAATGATAAATCTCACGGGTGGATTACACCCGTTGTACACGCGTGCTCGTTCGCGAACGCAAGTCGAGGCTGCTTCGCCTCTAAGTAGGGGATATCTCGAGCGAAGAAGCTATCCGGCGATGCTGCTGCTTCCTGGCAACCGGTTCCAGCGAATGGCTTGATCCGTTTTGTTCATGTAGATATCACCGAGAACCGAAGACGGATTCGAGTGGATCTCGCTCCTCCTTTCCATCGACTCGCCTTTGAAGTTGTACCGAGTCACACGAGTCACGTATTTTTATCTATTCGTATCTTCGTCGTTTATAGCAGATCGAGTTCCGACTTTTCTATGTTTCCAAACGAAGTGAAATCAAATCTCGCGTCTAATCTCTCATTTATTTACTTCATTTTCGTGTATGGGTCTTAGTTTCCTGAGAGCATTTGGACAGTTGAGATATGAACAGAATTCATCTTTAATTAGTTTTGATTCATTAACATTTTCGATCCGAGATGATTCCATTCCATGTGCAGAGGCATAACGATTTGGGATAATTATGAACAATTTGAAATTTAACACCAGATGTTCAAAGAAATAGAAAATAATCAACTTCTTAGTTGATCTTAACGAATGCATCTATAAATTATATTTTCGAATCGGTCGCTGAAAAAGGAATTTCCTATTATCTCAAATACAAAGAAACGCGTAGCTACATATATATATATATAAAAATATACGTTTTTTTTTCTTTTTAAATATCGCAAGTGATTCAATATATAAAAATATTCGTCAATTCGTAAGTCATTTTATCCCTATTTGTCCTTTCGCCGATAAAACAATCGTTGACTCGTTAATAAAAATTCGTTTCTCCACCTAACAATATTACAGTCAGTTGTTCGTTTAACAGTACACGAAACATTTTGCGCTAATTGCGGTTTCGGTCGAGGCAATTTGCGTCGTGGCGAACGATCCGATTGGTCGTGATCTCGTTTCGATCACGAACGCGTGCGATCGGTCGCGGATAACGAGAACTGTGGCAAAAAAGAAGGGAGAAAGAAACGGGGCCTGTACGTACGTATCGTTGTTTTATCGTGATTCACGGAGTGCAACCGGCGGAGAGGGACTTTGAAAAATATTCCGCGTGTAATTTCCCTGTGGTAGATTACAGCCAGTCGAGACGAAAACCGGCGGCGACCTCGTGAATTAATAACGCCGCGAAATGAGAAAGTAATGGTCCGTTTCGATACCAATTGCCGTGATACCAATGCACATTTCGATCGATCATTTCGAGAAACTGGTAGCCCTTGTTTAACCCTCTCACATTCTTTCCAATCGTTTTCGACTCGATGCTGCTTTTCGCAGCAAGAAAATTATCGTCGTAAATTTTTAGTATTCGCTTACAAAGAAATAAAATACAATTTTAGAAAGAATATATCGCATGGACGTTTAACGATATGATTTTTGAACGTTTTAGACACAATTGTTACGACGAAAGATAAAATGGAGATATAACAATTCTAAGCGTACAATAGCGCTGGCTAGAATTTATTTCGATACGAGTACTCGTATGATTTTGAGTTTAACGAAACTAGAAACTATAAGAAGGAACGAGGAAAAGAGTTGGACAGAATCTGGAATAAAAACGAGTGACGGGAGATTTTCGCCACGAGCGACATACCTGCGTATGAAATCATAGAACAATATATCATTCGTCGAGCAGCTTTCTATTAATAATCTCCGTTCGACTGCGTCAAAGTCGGTCAATAAAATCGATCGTTCGAACCAATTCTGGATCGATCGATCCGTCGTTCTATTGCTTATCGATCCTGTCCAAATTTAGATCTCCATTGCAAACTATACAAACTACCCAACTACATACGCGGCAAGAAAACAAAAACTTGCATTAAGAATAATAATTTATATCGAGATAAATAAAATTACTGCTTTACAATAGAAAAAATGATTATTTATTTCGATGTAGGAATTTTCTACGAGATATATACAGTACACGAGATATCTTCCATTTAAAAATCTATAAAATATCGGTGGTGCGCCAATAAATTCGCATCTGGCCTGTTTGCCTATCGATACGTTCAAACGATGATTTCTCACGGTACACATGCGTATAATTAAGTTCGTAATGCTGGTTATTCCGTGGCTCTTATCTCGAGCACGGCGTCCCTTTGTGGCTGCTAATTGGCGAACCGTTTAATATTCGATAGCCTGGCGAGTTTTCTCGTGGAAAAGCCACGGTAACGAAGCTCTTAAAGCGAACGCAGCGAAACGATAAACGATTCAGCGTAATCGGCCGTTTTATCTGCCAGTGGGCTCGAAGAGAGTAGCCAACCGGCTAATCAACATGGCTACGATAATTGGTCCATACGTCGCAACGCGTCGTGGACGCAAGTACCAGAGTTTTAGGAGTCTGTGTTTCAGCTTCGTTCACACACGGACGCATACTCGTGGTTGGAATTTGTCGCCCGATGACGTATCGGATCGTCTCAGGAAGTTGGCATGGTGTGCATGCACGTTATCACGGGACGCACGCCGTCAGGACACGATATCTCGGTGAAACACGCGGTTTCTTGATAATCGCCGTGGTTAACAATGCCGCTGCCACTTGTTGCCCGTACTTTCCTCCCTCTGGTGATCTTTTTGCATAGTTAACTTCGTGGAATTCGACGAATTGAATAACGATGGCTCGCGAGGATCGGTATTAGGGCGATTTTCACGCATAGAAATAGGCCGTGGAATCTCGTTTTAAGGATATTAAAAGGCCGCTCTACTCGCTGAAATATGTTGCGATGCATGCATCGACAGTTAGGCTTCATAAAATTTGCATCAGTTTCAGTTTACCTGCGCATTAGCGATTCTTTTCAGTTCGTGGCGCGATACCAACGTTGAAACACGCGTTTCAGAATGTCCGATCATTTCCCAACTTCAGTTCTATTATCGTTAATAGGAGGTATGTTGATCGTAAAAAGATAAAAAGTTAAAGGCTAGAAAGAAACGGGCGAGACGTTGGTTAATCGAGAGAAGCGTCTTCCAATTCCGCGTTATCAATGATATCGAGAATGAACGAACCGAGCGATCGTAGGAAATAATTGCGTACGGATGATTCTGCTTTTCAACGCGTATTGGACAAAGTTCGCCTAAGAATCGGAAAACAAAGTACAATCCCGAGGGACGCGAACATCTTTAGCCATTTATTTTAAAACGAAAGAGCTTTGCCAGATACAAATCAGGAGCCTTCTCGATGAATTTAAAATTATACAAAATTCTAGGACATTAAACGTAAATCGCAAGATATTTCAACGTGTGGAGCCTCCTTTATATATACCGGCATCGAATAGAGTTTTAAATAGAATAACATCTACACTTTTGCTTAAATTAATTTGGATGAATTTTGCAGCTTGATAATTAAATAGATGGCGAAGATTTTCATGAAAATTTCACTACACCAAAAGAGTATCCTTAGAATATCAGAACGTCCAAATGTGCGGACTCTATTAATTTCTTGGTTGAATTTATAGATCTACAGATTTTCCCATAGATTCATCCCACAGATAGACGTATCGAGATGCTGTCCCACAGTCGTTATCCTGACTCGCAAATCACAGTGTTTCCCGCATTTCCGCCAGTAGTTGCGTCCATTTAACTGATTTAACTAGCACGACACCGATCATTAGCGACATTAATAACACGCCATAGGGATTCGTACTTTCGCCGATTAGACGTTAATTATTAAGCGTAACACGCTCGTTGTCCGTTCTTATCGTGCCGAGACACGCGGTTTCGCGATAATCAACAATGTCGCCAGAGTGCTCGTTACCATGGTCGTCATTATCGAGCCGCGATTCGGACCAAGGGCTGCCCCTTCGTGCTGCTTTTTTTTATCTCTCGCGTTACCCACAGGATTATATCGTGGTCCTGGCTTTCGGTTCGTTCCGACGCAGACCACCGTACAATCTCTCTTAAACGAGATAACACGTGGCCACGGTTTCACAAACATGGTAAACTTCCATGGAAAGGTTTGTAACATTCAATTGGGCATAATTCCGGTCGTATTATAATAAAATTCGGTCAGAAAATCGAAACAATTACGGATTAATGGAAAACGGGATGTTACAAGCGGGTAGAGAAGTGCGATGGTGTTGTAAACGTTGGAATTCTCGCAATTTGTCGTAGAATTTACCATTGTTCGTATCGTCTCTTGGGATTATGGAAACGAATCGTTCGATTTTAGAGAAATCGCACGCTGATCGTGTGACTAGAATTCTACTTACCGTACGGTGTCTCTTAAATGGAAGAACACGCGGTTTTACAAAGGTTTGCAAAGCGAACAAGTCGATAGAATTGAATTAAGATCGAAATGTTACGAATGAATGGAAAATGTGATGTTAGAAATAGTAGGGGAACGCTATGGTATTATAAACGTTATATCTTTTGCTATTTATAATCGCGCAATTACTATCGTCCGGCAACACGTAAAATTATGGAAGTAAATAAATTTGCTTTTAGAGAAGTGGAACGCTAATCATACAACTGGGATTGTAATAAACGTACAATCTTTCGTGAAACCAGATAGTACGTGGTTACAGTTTTACAAAGATGGCAATCTTCCGTGATAAAGTTTGCAGAATTGAATTAAATGGACTGTTCTGTCTGTTAGAAATAGTAAAAAAGTCCAATGTGATATTATAAACATTATGTCTTTCGTAATTTATCTTATCATTCATCGTTATTCGCAGCAACTCCTGGAATTATGAAAATGAATCATATGCTTTTACAGAAGTTGAACGCTAATCATATACCTGGCAGAGAACGAAATCGAGAAAATACAATATTTCAAAACAAACACGCTTGAAATACCGGTACGAATAAATTATTTCTAATCTCTATCATCTACGGGATTTAAAAAATGAAATAGTACGATCCGTGAAGAATTACATATACAATACTACGATTCTCTTCTGGTTCCACGACAAATTCCCAAGACGGCAATTTACAAACTCGTTTGAAAGAATCCTTCGTTGAACCTCCTTCGTTTCCCAAACCTGACGATCGTTCCTCTTGATGGTTAACCATAGGAGAGGCGTGGCTGAAAAGACTATCAACAAAATGACGACGTACCAAGCGCAAACAAACCGTCGTCGTCGAGATAGATAAGTTTTATCTGGCTACCGGATAGCCCTGGTCAGCCCTTTCGGGGAAACCGCAGACTATACAACTTGTGTCGTATATTCTTAACGACACAGGATGTGTACAGGAAAATTACGGAATCTTACCACAATCTCTGCAACCACGGACCTTTATTTTCTTCGTTTAATTCTCCTCATCTAAAATCCTTCTAACTTGATGTAACGAACACGTTGATTCCAAGTGGCGGAGCTGTAATATGCTTGAAGCAAAATATCAAATACGCAGAAATACATTTTAATAACAATATCGAAACAATTTTTTTACTGTTTCACTGACTTTTCGTCAACGAGAAATATGTATCTTCCATTGAGCATTCGCACCGTATAATAAAGTTAGAAGGTGCATGTGATTATAAACGTACAACGAAGAAGATTCTTTTATCTGATTGATTAAATAAATTTTCACTAATAAACGTAATTGTTCCGAAATTTTTGCCTCTGTTGGAGTAGACATAAAATTGATGTAATACTTATGTTGTCATTAGCGTGTCATTGCTACGTGCTGTGCAATAATCGCCGAAGGTCATACTGAACTTTTCCTTCTCGTTGTCACGATCCGATGCGATGTGAAGCGCATAACATCGGTTAAAATACGAAACATTATTCCTTAAATTACAAGCGAATATTTTTCTATGTTTCTTTCACCAACAATAGCAAATCGTTCATTAAAAAAATACCGACAAAAAGCGTGACATTTCTACCGCTGAAATCCTTCTCTATCTAAGGACAATGTCTAATAATATCGAACACGCGTTCGCGCTATTTTTATAACGAATAGCGTGCAACGTTCTCTGCACCTCTAGAGATTTGCGGCTGTTCTGTGGGGAGGAAAATACATATGTATTTCGTTCTAGTGTATTTTTACCACGGCAACCCTCGTTCGTCTCGAATTCACGTTCTTTCCAGTGGTAAGTGGAATAATTAGGGTGAGTTCCCCTATTGGACGCGTTTCACGTTTCCACGAGGCCACCGAGCAACAGGTGTACGAGGGTCACGTGCACGCTAAATAGACGCTGGAACGGTGCACCGTGTGTCTCATTAATTAGCGCGATCGACAGTTTGCAACTTGATTAACCGTGGCCTGCTTCTTTGTCTCGAATAATTCGCTAGATAACGAAGCGTAGGTAGCTGAGAAAATTAAGCAAAGTAATTGAGTAATATATCAAATATAACGAAACTGGATCTTTCTAAAAATATAAAGCGGTATTTCTATGGTAAAAAATTTTATGCAACAATTTTAATTCTCTTAGGGTTAAATCGTTCTAGGCTTTAGACAAGAGAACAATTTTTCTCTTGTCGATTGTTAATTCCTTAACGACACAGAATGTTTATTGATCAGTTCTATTATGTGAAATAATTGCATTACGATGAGAAAATTCAACGTTCCGATAATATATCTACGAATCATTCTATTTCGTCAGAGTAAAAGCGTTCTATCGATAAAACGTTCTTCTGGTATTTTTCACGGACTGAAATTTAAGAGCAATTTTGTCGAGAACTAATAGGTATATTTATCGCGTACTTAATTAATAACTTATCGTGGTATACGCTGCATCGAGAATTATGAAAGGGCTAAGGTGTCGTTATTCGTAAGTTTTACATTTGCCAATCGTCTGACTCAATTTTATCTGGAGAAAATGATCCTGTCCAACTTTCCAAACGCAAAGAAATCGCAGTTACGACACCTGTGCCGTTTTTAATGTCTTAATTAACGGATAGAGGGAAGTGTCAATTAGAAGCACGAACGATCGGTGCAGCGTCCAGAGCGAAAACTGCTAGACAAAAAAAAAAAAAAAACGAGGAGCGAATATAAAAACGAATTACAGTCGTTTTCTTGCGTGCAGAGCACGACTAAGCGTTTTCTTCCAGTGATTGCTACCTTTGTTTGCTTTGTTCACGTGACCTGACGTCTTAATCGTCACGAATTTCCCATCGGATTAAATCAAGACGTTTTTCTGGATAATATTAATACATGAGTCATTAATACATATTAATACATAATATTAATGAGGCGAAGTCGATGGAACAAGAAACGAGAATAGAACAGCGACGATTGGAAGAGTCGCAATTAAGCCTCGTTCATACTAGTCAAGATGAATCGAGGCAAGTTAGGTATTTTTCACGCCGTTTCAACTCGTATATCGTGGATCGTGTCGCTGATAAGCGTTTTCGTTCTCATCAGAATGTTACACATCTCGCTAGATGACTTGGATATCCTTGCGATGCAAGGCCAGTCGTCAAGCAAGCTATTTATCAATTAATTCTGCCTATATTACTCATCGATTCTATGTATATTACTTAATTATTAATTCTCTATATTTATCTATCTACTTTTTCAATTTGATTTCGAATCGCTTGATGGATGTAATTTGATTTGTATGAGCACGAATTTGAATTGAAACAACGCGAGAGCTTTACCAATGTATACCTTCTATATTCACTTGACTTGAAATACCTTCAAGTTTCTATCTCTCCCGTCATTAATCAAATCACTTGACGTCGAGTCAGTTTGGATTCAAGCAACTTGACCAGTCGGAGCGAGACTTGAAACGAGACAAAGAGGAAGAAAAAAATAAAAGAACGAAAGTTTACAAAATTGTTCGAGTCGTACACGTATGCGTGTAACCTGGCAACGAAATAAGAGAGTGGAAGATTTTGGAACCGAGCTGCGCACACAGGCTAGTAGTTTGTTCAGGACAGCTGCCGCAGTTGTTTGGCTGCTGAGTATATTCCAGAGTCGCCGTGGAAAGAGGGATAAGCCAGAAGACGTTGCCAGCACGTGCCCCGTGTCCGTTAAAACTCATCTACAAACTTACTTCGCCGTGTTCCACGTGGTGGAGAAGAAGGGAAAAAAATTACGACCCCATAAGCGAGCGCCGAAGGAACTCGATCGTTTTTTAATTCTCCAGCTTGGAAGAAGAGAGAGAGAGAGAATATGGTCCAGGCGTTGCACGCGTTTCCGGGAAAATTTGACGTCAACCAGACGTTGGTTGCTCAATCCTCTTTCTCTGTCAATTACGTGAAATGCTTTTATCGGCCCGCGATATGTTTCACCGAGTGCTTGCTAGTTTGTTCGGCACTGAGAAATTATTTTATAATATATATTGGAATGCAACGTAGGTTCCTTTAAATTTTTAAGCTCTCGACTTTCTCACCCTGAGACATTCAGACGCTTGTTTGTCTTTGACAGAGATTTAATCGAAAAATTCGAGACAAACTTTTTTGCAAGATTTTATTCTTTGCGATCATCGCAGGTAGTGTACAATAGAACACGATGAAATTAATTTCTTCAAAACGATCCGCTCGTAGCATTTCTCAAATTTTTTCACGTTGAAACAACGTAGACTCATAGCTGACAGCACGTCTGCCTGTAAACCTGTAAAAAGCTGCTTAGAATTTCTCCAGCTTTTTAATCTTAAGTCTCTGTACAGGGCTATATCTTTGGTAGTTGTATCAATCCCATTTGCAAACACGCCAATTCGCTCGCCCATCTACTCCGCTTCTCTTGAAAATTCTTAATTATCTGTTCATTTATATCGATCTTTGGCTGTTATTTCTGCAATAAATAAAAATAAGCAAACAAATAAATGAAATTAATATACGTGTAATAATAAATTTGGCGTAGGTACGTACATATTTGGCAAAGTTTGTTGGAAACTTCTGTACATTTACATTGCGTCATTGCTAAATTATAAGCTGGACAAAGAAGGTTGTTTCAAACGACGTTCTTTTAAATAGGGCCTGATTGTTATTTCTACATTATTCATTTAACATTATTCAAATGAGGAATTACTTAAAATACTCTGTCTCGTGTTTACACATCGTAACGTGATCACTTTGCATAAGATACGAATTACCGGGACCAGTCGTTAAACTATTCAAAAAATATCGAATAATATTCTGTAAGGTATTTATCTTCTAAGAATTTGAAACGATCCTCGAAATATGTTTCCGTCGATAAAATTCAAACGATCGAGCCGACGAAGTACAGTCGCTTTGCAATTAAAAGCAGTACGTGACAAAAGATTCTTCGGCTTCGTACACGGTTACCAGGGAAATATGCAGATCACCAGAGAATACCGAGTGACCGAGGGCGATTATTAAATTCGTCTTCGAAGCGAAAGAGTGTACGGAACCGGTGCAGGTCGAGAGTGAACTTTCTATCGCTGATAATTAGCGAAAGGTGAACGTTTCAGAAGGAACTTTTCGTCGGTGAAAAATTCTGCGCTACTCTCTTTTGTTGTTCATTGGAATTTATTCCGCTCTTGAGTCGCGAATAGTCTGGTCTGTTTCAAAATTTTTAGTGTTACCCATAAATTGAAACGATGACTAAAATTTATATTACCATACGACAAACTATAAGCCGAGCCTTTCTTTAGTAGAAAAATGGGTGAAACGTGAGTAATTAAATTTAACATTTTTACAACACTGAACGGTTGTCAATGCGACGATTAAAAATTGTATTAAAATTATGATATAACAAACTAGAAACGGAGTATTTCTCTTTAAAATATTCCCAAAACTCAAAACAAGACAACACGTTCATGCATATTTGAAGACCTAATTCCTACATTCTACACGGGACGCGTAGCCTTTAATCGTTCTTAATTCCATGGTAGAAAATTCAGAAGGGAAACTAGAAGGGGCAATAAATTCGTTTTAACGTCTGAAACCAGCGGGACCAAAAATCCAAGTCGTTCAAGGGACTGTTTCGAATAGAAGAGTGTCGCTTCGAGTCAATTAAGCTTATCGTATCGAAAGAATTATTTTTCTGTCGACTGTACGATATCGGTTAGGCCCGGGGTTGAGCTCCGGCCGCAAATAACGCGAGCTATGCAAATTTATGTTGAACGAGTCGGGTCAAGTGTCAGCCGGGTCGCAGGTCATTAGCCATTTGCATTTCCATTCGATTAAGCAATGCCCATCGCGGATAACTTGGCTTCGATATCGGTCTGGATATCGAATTTTGTTCCGTAACAAGAGAAAAAAAGCACATAGAAACGAGATAACCATTCTTGCACCTGCACCTTTTCCATCCTTAAATTGGCGAATTATTTTTTAGACGTAGCTGTTTGAATTGATAATATTCCTCGAATATAACGCTTGGTAATATAGCGGCAAAGTATAAAAGAATATATACGAGGGAGTAATAAAAATCTTATAATTACTATGTACAATATAAACCAGAGGTCAACGTAATGTATACATATACACATATGCGATAAAAATCCTATATCGCGATAAATAGGTTTATCGTATTCACTTTTTGAGATCATACACGGCATAATTGTAAATATCTCAACTGTCATTGGACAGCAGTTAGTCACGAACATTGGCTGGAAAGTAAAAGCAATTAGACAGCTATAAAAGTATTCTCCAGAGGCTCTGTGGTTCCTAATGGTGCAAGAAGTTAACGCGAGGAATGCGGAGGTAGACAGAGCTCCGTCTAGACAAAGTTACCACGTAAGTAGCGCGTTATACCACGTAAGAAATAATGCTACTTAACTTCAACTCATTCGCGTACTCAATTTAATTTTTTTTTTTTTTTATCGAACAACGAACCAGCTAGTATTCCCCTTAAGCGTTCGTACGTTTAAAACAACCGCGATAATAAATCCTCGATTTTATTAAAAAAAAAAAAAAAAAAAAAAACACTACCATGAGAGTCGATGGTTCGATGGCAAAGTAATTATTCGAAGATTAATCGGTCTGTCCAAGGCAGCACATCTCAATAGGCTTTCGTTTGAGAACGTAAGAGTGTCCCAACAGCGATCGATAATCGCGATCGCCACAGATAGGCAGATGCATCCTCGATCTATAGACCTGTTTCGATCACCAGCTCACCAGCTAACAGCCATTACATCAGATACGATTAGTCGCACGAAAGGAAACGTAATGTCCACATGTTCCACTTGTAACGTAATTACGGCCCGCGGCTCTGCTGCGTACGGGGTGCTACTTGTATAAGTTCGAAAGGTTTCGTACGAGAAAGTGGCAGATACCAAACGCAGCCTCCTTCGACTAGGATTATCGAAAATGAATTAAAAGAAGCTGTATTTAATGGCTCTATTCAAGCTACATTTAATGACGATAAAATAAAAGCATTTCATTTGGTCGAGTACCTTGTAAGTTATTTTAGGTCTCTAAATTCTTAGAGAATTTACTTTTCGTTCGTGGGGGAGATTGTACAGATGTTTTATGTAAGTTGATTAATCTTCAATTAAGGTAGGTTAGATACTTTCATGTAATTGTAGGTGATCGACACGATTACTATGTGTTTTACACAGTACGTATCGACAGTGGTATTTATCGCGTAGAATATATAGTGTCAGCGTTGTCAAGTTAGTGTCAGTCAATAGTGTCAAAATTAAGTACCTTGCAATTGAGTGGTCTGTGTCACGCTATTGTGGACATAGCCCAACGATACGTTTTTACTGCAAAGAGCAGATATATATTTATTAATTCGTCTACTAACTTCATTTTTATTTCCATTTACATGTAGCGAGTGGATTTCATAAAAAAAGTGAAATTTTAAATAAACTTCAATAAATACGTAGCCATACATGAGCTAAAAGACAATTCAAAACAACGTCATCGCTACGTGCAACCATCAAACACAGACGAATTCGAATTTTCCGGCTCTCTCCCGACCAGTATAAATAAACAGAGTTCAGTATCTATTAATTATCAACGAGTTATCAGCGATCTAATTAGCGATTTACACTGTCTTTAGCGAATCTGTCAGTACGACCGATTATTGTCTGTATTAATTTATTTATCATTTGGAATACACTTGACGGTTTTCAACAGCAAGTTATCTCGTTATTCGAACAAACCAACCATCCTCTACAGAGACAAAACGATCCTCTACAAATAAAAACCCTTGGACACAACGAACCTCCAATTTTCTCATAAAAAGAAATCCTCCCATTCCATATTTCCCATCCAAGTAAAAGCCAAATTTCGAACCTTCCTCCCTAAAAGCTGCACACAGATCCAGAAAATTTCTAATCCCTCAAACTGAGACAAATGTTAGCCGAAATTCAGCACTGTTTCACTTACGCGGAGGAACGTAGCAACGAACGCTGCTTCGTTTCATCGGCGTATGAAACAAAATCGCAACAGCCTAAAATTTGGTTTTCGGAACACACCAAACTGAGGCAAATTTTTAGAAAGGCGACCTCGCTGTTTAAACATTCTCACGGCAAATACACGATTCGCGTGAAGCAAATATTCGATGGAGAAATTTATAGAAGGTTCGAATTCGACCTAAAATTCTTCGATCACGGAGGTCTTCGATTCGCTTGGTACTGACAGGAGATAAATCTGCGAGGCCTCAGGATCGACTCCATCGCGATCCACGGAATCCGAGGGGGCATCGGGCATTTACTGGCAGAGCTCGTCGTGCTCGATCATACACGGCATTCGCAACGAGCCAGCCACAGGCGTCGTTCCTGCAAATGTGGTCCGATTGATATTCCAACCACGGGGCAAGCGTTGCGCCGTGGCACGTGGGTTTTCAATTCGACTTCTCCGGCAGCCGTGCCGGCGTTCTCCGTTCTCTCGATCCTTACAACCGGACAATCCTTCTCCTGCTGACGATTACACGTTCCACGACGCGTACGTTCCCTCGTCACGATGAATAATTCCGTATCGTGGCTGATACACTTTGCACCCGTGCCATCGCTCCCTCTGTTGGATATGGTGTTTCGCGACAAGGCAGTGGCGATTTTTCAACGAATTCGTTCGGGATTATTTCTAGAAGAAGATTTTGAAAATTCTTTGCAGCCAAGATTTTGTTTGCTTCTTAAAGGAGGAGATCGTAATTCGTCGTAATTTTTCAGTTTGATCCGAGCTTTCCGAACTAATAGTCGTATCGCTCGGAAGTCGAGCTGATCGACACTACGTTTTCTGAAAATTTCTTAATTTTCATATCGGAACGTACGATCGTAAATAGCGTATCGCTGTACACGTGATCCGAATGACAGTGAGAAATTGATAGGTAACAGAATCGTGAGTAATTCATGACTCTGACTTGATCGTGAACTCTAAGTCATTTTACGCAAATAGATCGATCCGTTTGTCATCTTGCAAAACATCTTGATTTTTTAACTTCTTCGCTTGACATTCGTACATCTCTTAAATATCTTCTTAAATTTTACGTATCAAAGGACGAATAAATTTTGAAAAACGTTCCTTTCCTTTGCAAATTATACATCGATTCAACGATATGAGCCCGTTTTACGGGAAAGGATTAACGATATTCGTGATTTATTATTTCTATCGCGTGTCAAATTCGCCAAAGCCATTTAAGGATACGTCGGACGATCGGGAGAGCTCTCTAGCGAATAGCTGGCTCGAAACGACCACGAACAGCGTCGATACTTTGTACGTTTGTAACCAGCGCGCCGGCATGCAAATTTGTTGGCTCGCACGTGTTCGTGAGTGGCTGTACGCACACGCACGCGGCCGCGTGTGCCTGTGCGCGTTGAGACAAAGGTGCTTATGGGTTACGGGAGACTTACCGTGCGTGCACGCCATACATACTTAATGGACTTTCGGCGGTACGCCGTTGGAAGAGCTTATAGCCATGCAAATCCAGCTGTGCAGATATCCCCGCGTTCCCCAAGGAAACACGATTTTTATCGCACCGCGCCATCCTAAGTTTCTTTCGTCTAGAACGCGTTCTCCTGTTTCTTCGTCTTTTTGTTCCTTTTCTTTTTCGTCTTCTCCTTCTTCTTCCTCCTCCTCCTCCTCCTCCTCCTCCTCCTCCTCCTTTCTTTCTTCCTTCTTCGTAAATCTTGATAAATCATAAATCGTTCGATTTACTGTTTTGAGAACAGGTTTCGTTTTAAAGCTTCGTTTCGTAGAAGCGAAGAGAATAAAGTTCGAGCCTGACGGATAATTTGCGTTTATCGAAAACGGAAGAAACGTAACGAAGCAGGTTTGATAAGATAGAGCGATGGCTGGTGTGAAAATAAAGCCAGTGGTCTGGTCATGTATGGCCGCAGGTCTTGTGCTTCCTTCTGATACAAACTTTCCAAAATGATGGATTTTTTTCTCGAATGAAACTGTAACAGTTAAAGATTTCGTAGAAGCATAATCTGCGTGCATATTAAGTATTCCCTCGCCATCGAAACGTTCTAGGCTAATTTGTAGCCTCGAATCGTTCACAAATTCACCCCAAAACTCCAGTCTATCCTGCGATAAGGTAGCCCGTAATGAAAAGACAAGGAACATCAGATAACGAAAGAAAATTCAATCCTTAACCATCCCCGCAGGAATATCAAATGCGTGCTCGTACGTAAATGCCAGGCAGAAAACAGTATCGCCTGACAAACTAGAATAACGTATGAAACGAAATCAAAGAACATCTTAAGGTATTTGTGGCGCGATAATATTCTTCGAGATCAAAGCACGCCGAGACTCGAAAATCATATTCTTCGCGCATGTCCGAGATTCTCCGTCTAGGAAGGAATTTCTTGGCTGTCTGTACTTTCTACGCGCGCGCACTAACAAACAATTCAGAAATGGACAGAGCGGCGCAACTTCGCGTTATAATATACGGCACTTTGGGCGCAGAAACTACCGATATCGCATACTTCGCGTATTTTTATTCGAAAACGACGAGACGAAGGCTAAATTTTCCCTAAAGAAAAAAGAAAAAAAAGGAAAAGGATTCTTCTAGCCATTTTACGCATTACTTTTTCTATCAATTTCGTAGTAACGATTTCTCCGTAAATTAATTAGAAAGCCATTTTTCCAGCGACTTGGGAGTCGTACAAAACTTTCAACTTCAAAAACGAATATTCCCACCTCGGTAGAGCCAGGTTCCCTAAAAAAAATTGAATCCTATATAGGTGATGCATGCGTGAAAATAACGTACCGCCAAACTTTTAACGAAACTGTAAGGAACTGGATGTGCGCTACAGATAGCTCGAGGAAACGGACATTTAATCTTAAACCCCGAAGAACTTTCAAAGTCTACTCATATATATATATCATATAGATGGTAGACAAAGAATCGCGGAGAGGAGAGCATTGAGCGATCGCGCCATAAGGCGTACGCCGCGTTGTGCACGGCATAGAGCAAGCGTACCTACAACGACGATGCACCTGCACCTGCCCGCCAGTTGCACCCCTCTTTACGACGATGCTATCTAGGATGTAGTGTGCATGCCCCCCTCGCCTCTGTTCGCTTTCGCTGCTCCTGCCGCCGCCGCCGCCGCGACACCTGACGCTCCTCCGTCTACACGCTCCTCCGGCTCTCTCTTCTGCACGCTGACGCGCGCGCGCGACCGCGTGCACGCCGCTTTGTGAGAAGTACCATTAACCTGGCTTCTCACACATCCACCGATCCCGACTGTTCCGAGTCTGTCTGCCTCTCTACCTGTCTCCCCTTTTCCAACAAACACGCAGTTTACCACCTACCGATAATTTTCATAGACAATGTTTGTGCTCGGTTGGAAATATATATATATATATATAATGTGTACGGAGGTTGAGAGAGGTTTGAGGATGTATTTCATTAGGAAGGAGATGGTTTAGGGTAGGTCTCGGAGCTGTATAGGTATCGGAGAAATTGGCATCGTTGGTCATAGTCTTACCGGTGATTCAGAAAGATATTTAACGTTTCGCGTTTGACGGACAAAGCGAATTCTGTTGAACGACGCAACAATCAGCTCGATGCAACGCTTCGATTTCTACTACTTCGCAAAGATGATAGATTATCGTAACGTAAGTAGAAGCAAAGCGAGATAAGCGATAAACTCATCTGTTTTAGATTCTTGATTTAGGACACTTTCATAATCACCGGCACGATTAATGTGGGAGATTTTAAAATCGCGTCTGTGATTGTGGGGTAATTCTGGTTTTGCGAGGAAATTTAGATTCGAACGCGGAATTTTAGTTGCGTGAGATTCCTGAATCACTGGGAATTCCAACGTGCAGGATATTCCAAGTTGTGATATTTTCAAACGTAAACAGCCCTGTATTCGATAAATGTCGACTTCTCCACCATTGAAATTTGGAAAGTCTAAATTCAGAAAATACTACGTTTACATTAGCCCTCGCTCAAATTTCCACTTAAGTTAAGTACATCAAGCGTATTGTGGTACACGCAGCCGCTTAATTTGAGCGTATCCTCACGTTGCAGATATACCGGCACAAGTGCCGCCGTTAACACCTGGGACCAACAAGAAGATGACCGAGGCCCTGGAGGCCTCTTTCGCCTCCTGGGAGAAGGAACGAGTCCGTCTCAACATAACCAAAGGTGAGTGCCGCCTTTTTCCTCCTTCTTCTTCTTCTTCTTCTTCTTCTCTTAATACCGCGTATACTCGTATTCCAACCTCGTGGAAAACGTTCTTTCGTCTTTCTTTCTTTCTTTCTTTCTTTCTTACTTCGCCTCTTTTCCCTTCCTCCTTATGCACGTTCCATGGCGTACAGGTTTCTCAACGACTTCTAATTACAGGATCATTGCCGCGATACTCGTGATCCTATTCGCGAGCTTTGACGTTTTCATCCGATCTTCTGTATACTTGTTTGTTCGATTGCTTTTTCTATACCGATGTGAGCTATAGCTTGGAAATGTATATGATCTATTTTTTTCTTCTTTTATCTCGTATCTCAAAGAATTTTTTCTTTTCTGCTAATAGAGACACTTATCTTCTATGTCGCAGAATGTCCCTTTTTCTTTTTTTTCTCGTTGAGAATCGTGGATCGATATTGAAAGATAGAACGTTTCAGTGTGTTGGATGAGATCGAAGTTCTTGAATCTAATCTCATTAAGAAGGTATTAGAGACGCCTTGAATGTATCGTTAAGACGTTAATCAGCTCGGTATAGCATAAATGTTGATCAAGACTGGATACATTTATTGATCCTGATTAAGATATCCTCGGAAAATGCATTTATTGAGAATCGAGAGTCAGAGGCAGATGCTGATTAATCAAGCCCCAGCGTTTTTGCAACGGTTTGTGGCATTTGCGTTTTTTCCCGGCTGCTATTCTAATAAGTATGATCAATCGAGGTTTTAATCGACGTAATATTCCTCGATACATATCATTCCTTTTAACTACGACATTCTTTATCATTCGTCTTAACATCTTTTAAAATTCCGCGTTCTCCAGCTAAAACGTATATCCTGTTCCACTCTCTACGACCTCGTTATCCTTCGAAAACTTTATCTACTCTCTACGTTTATCTACTCTTCAGCTCGATCGAACAACCCCATGGGAAAATCTGTCTTATTTACGCGCTCTCGTTTTCCAAAAATTGTACTAACACGTACGTTACGCCAGTCACTTCCGAAACACAAAACCTCGATACTTTGTTCGTCTACTATTCGAAACCAAGAGCATTGCTCTCAGCAGTTCCGAAAAAGAAATCCACTCTAAAATATCCCACACGCCTAAAGAACAGAAGCAAAACGCGACAGCTCGAAACGATTATTCCACCCAACGAAAAAAAACCTGTGGAAACTTCAGCGCACGATACTCGAACGAGCTTCTCGTTTGGTTGCACAACGCGTCACGGTCGACCGCGAACGAGAGAAATTTGTCGAAAAATCGGAGTATGGTCTGCGTGTGTGCCCTTTCGAAACCGGGAAAAACCTTGCTGCGTGCAATGGTACGTGCGTGCGTGCGTGCATGCGTGCGTAAGTGAGTGAGTGAGTGAGTGCGTGCGTGCGTGCGTGCGTGCACGGAGACGCGCGAGTATATACGCGATGTGATGTGATGTGCGACGAGGCGGCGATGTGCAGGAATTGTGAATGTGATGTTGATGGTTCTGATGGGGAGCCGATGCCACACATCCGGTATGCGCATTCAGAGCCACGCGGGTGTGACGTTACTTCCGGTCTACATGCCCCGGGTTCGTACCCTCCGGCCAGATCACCTACAGTCTGACCTCCGTGAACCTAACGAGCAACCTCGCGCCGTTCCACTTTACAGCGGACCGCAGTCGCGCTGATTCCCTAGTCCTTTCTTCTTCCTTCTTCTTCGCCACATTTTTCTTCTAGTTCTCTCTATAATATCGTCTTTTCGTCCTTCTTTTCTCGTTTCTCGTTCTTTACTCTTCTGTACTATCGATCTTCTTCTCGACGTCCATTGTCTTTGCTCTGGCGTTTGTCACAGTTTGGCTGTAGGCTGATGATGATTTAAAGGAGTAAGAGGATTTGGAGTTTGGAAATTTTGGAGCGGAGATCAAAGGAGGATTTTATTCTCTTGGGAGATAGCTCTTTTATGGTAGAGATTGACCTAGGTTAAATTATAGTGCCATGGTATCACGGTTTTTTATTTAAGCGGATACGAGTCGGGTTGAAGTACAAGTCCCTTACGATGTTAGGACTTGCGGTACGGATTATGCTTTCAACTTAACTTAAAGGCAGTTTGTATTTGTAACAAAGTTTCGTTTGAACCGCAGCTTTATCTTCAACTCCTTATTTACATTAAAAGTTAGTAGTTTTATTCGTTCAAGTATATAAAATATTCAAATTAAAGCACAAGAGGATTTGGAGTTTGGAAATTTTGGAGCGCTGATCAAAAGAGGGAAACGAGGATTTTATTCTTTTAGGAGATATCTCCTTTCGTTTTGTGTTAGACAACGATGTAGGATACATTGCAATATGTTATCAAGGTTTCCTACATAATCCCTTGCCTTGTCTTACAGTATCGTATCACGGACATAGTATGAATTATGGTTGCAGTTCGACTCAAACAATTTGTATTTATAACGAAGCTTCGTTCGAGCTGCAGCTTTCATTTCGATTCTTTAGATTGAAAATTAGTAATCGTTAGACTGCGGATTTTTATTTCATTTATACAAAGTTTAAAGGTGCAAAAATGTACGCTATTCGTGTTAAAAACAATATATTTTTGTTTTTCTATATCTACCAGGTAATTTGCGATCAGTCTCCTTCGTGGAGATTATAACGATCCGTACAATATCCAAAATGAAGAGAAAGAGAATTTCGAGTTTGAAGATTTTGAAGCACAATGTCAGAGGGAGAAACGAGAATCTTATTATTCTAGAAGACATTTTCTTCGTTTTATATTAGACATTGGTGCAAGAGTAATTATATCGGCATGATACCAAAGTCTTCTTTCTGTTTAACCGCTTGCCTCGTCTCGCACTATCACATCACAATCGTAGTGTGAATTATGGTGGCATTTATAATTAGACGTAATATTTCTAACAAAGTTTCATTTGTACCCCGGCATTAATTACAATTCTTTACATTAAAAATTAGCGATCGTTAGACTGCGGATTTTTAATTAAATTTCATTTATTAATTAAACGAGAAAGATCCCTTTCACAAGAAAGGTGATATATAGTAAGGGGAAAACAAGCGTCGGGGTGATACAATCGCTGTGAGACAGTAGTAAGACAAATACGTGTATAAATACGTTGTACCGGAGCTCTACGCTAATGCATAAGCTTGCATAAACCTTCTTTCTTCGATTGCTGGTTGAACTGAAGAAAAAGTTGATATTATTGCATAAAACGTTGCCTGACTCACGTATACAGGCAATAGAAGGAGAAGAACGAAGGATAGAATAGGAAATGGTGTGTAGAAGTCGATAAAGTTAAGAAACTGTGGACAGTCGACGAATTCCTTCAAGACTTTAAATAGAAGGATAGTCTCGCCAAGCAATAATAGGCTGGCTGAAAATGGATAAAATTGATATATTACCATAATAGGATTTTCTGCATTTATAAGAAATTTGAAGCTGTAAAGATGCACGCTATTTGTGTTTTATAAAAATATATATATAATATCGAAAATAAAGCACGCGATAGAATATTCAATAGGCGAAACAACACTTTAGTTAAGTTTCAATTTTTCGATCATATCGATAAAAGTATGAACCTGCATAAACATCCGCAGTCTGGTGATCATAAATTGATCTGTAACGTGTAGTTGAGGCTGAACCATAAGCGAAGAACGAGTTAGTATGCCTTATTCGAACAACAAAATATATCGCGTACTACTCACACCACCGTGATTTCTGTCTGGATCAATGGAAAAGGGAATTAACGAGTAAGTGGAATTGCAAGTAGTTTGATGTTAACACGATCCATTTCTCGAAGTTTGGTACCGTGCGTGCTACAACCGTCCACGAAGCACCTGCTGCACAGAGACACGGCGTGCATTCGCGATTGCATTGCAGGACGTCAGAACCCTCTGACGCATTCGTTATTATGATTTATTCAGAATTTGCCTTTCTTATGAATAATAAGCGCCGCCAAGGATGTATCCCCTTTGTCGAATCGAGACACGGCTCGTCACGTACCGCATCGACACACTATCAGAATGTTGCTCGCCACCGAGACTTGCCATCTTCGAACTCGCGCGATCATCGAGGACAAACATCATCGAGATCCTTGCGGTTAATATTCTGCGTTGATCGAATCCCAGGCCGAAGTCTCGATACGTTGACATTTTTTCGTTGACTTGTCGAGAATTTCTGGGATTCCAGGGATGAGAAGAATGGTGAGCAAAGTATAGAAATATCTGGGTAATCGTTTATTTTCTCCTCACTTGACGAATTCGATCGAAGCGAGAGAAAAAATTGACGAAAGAATAGAGAAACAAGGAGAAGAGGAAAAAGGGACGATCAGTGGTTGTACGTTACTAAAGTTACTAAAACGAGTTGGAATAACATGAAATAACATTAGAATGATTTATTATTTCAATAATAACCCGCGATAATTGAAACGAATATTTTAGAAGACATTGCGTAACATTGGAGCGTTCATTGGAAAGCGATAAACGATCTTAGTAGAAGATAAAGCGCAAAAGTAGAAACACGATGTTAAAGATGGGTAATTAAAATCTTGAGTGTGACGCGAGCTGCCATAACCTCGCATCGGGACACGTTTCAATCGGTCTGCCAGACAGATCCATAGAAACGAAACGAAATTAAAAGGAAACGAAAAAAGAGAGACGAGGAGGAGAATGAGATTGGCGTCCACCTGTCCATGAGGGGCCGGTGAAATTTATCACTGGAGGGCAGGTACATCGTATCGTAGGTAAACTGCTTGGCCCTTGTGCAAGCCAGACGGTTCCTAAACCAACCGACCGAAATCACAGTCGGTATTTCTCGATTATTGTCGAAAAAGCTTGCGCGTGACACCTGCGGCGATTATCTCTGTTTGAAGATCTCTCGGCTAGCTGAATCGCTTCCACCGGTGCTCTTAGACACCCTTGAGTTCCTGACAATTCGCGGTGTCTCTATCTCTCTTCGATAATAATCGCAAATATTTCGCTTATATAAATGTTCTAAGAAACTCCGAGCAAAAATAATAAATCTTCCATAATAGTAATCGGTTTAAAATACAAACTATAACGAAGTAATTCGAGCTAGCACAAAAGAAGAAGAAAAAAGGAACAGTAATCCTCCGATTCGAAAGTATCCAGCTTCTACCTAATTTCATTTTTAAGGTGCTATCGCAACGAGGAAGTAGTTTCACTTTCTAATAGTTTGAGCGAACCGATAAAAAACCGAGCCAAAATCCATCAAAATCAAGTAACTCTCTGAAACGTGTTATAAAATTCGTGTTCCGCTAGTATTCGCTAGTAGCGAACTTTACGCCTTTCAATACCAAACCTATGCCTCTTTTTGTCTCCCTTTTTCTATCTTGCGTTTGTCTATATCTCTCTCCAACAAATACAATTTCAATATCGCGCGCAGCCCTCAATTTTCACGGTCTCGTTCCACACCGATCTCGAGTAACCATCAGCGGTCCTGAGAAACCCGCGTGCACTAACATCGTGCACCAGCGGACGTCAGAAATCGCGATCAGAAATCAAAGGTGGCCGACGAAACAGGCATAATGATCGGGTAGAGCGAGAAAGAATAGAAGGAAGAACGTCGTCGGCCTTAGTCCTTGGATGGCCATAGCGAAATCGCGGAGCCGCGGACGGATCTCGCGATCGTCGTCGCGCGTCGCTACGTGACTCGCGAGAGTAACGCCGTTTTTATGAATGGAAGATATTCCTCGTTTCCATTCGTGGAAACGATGAAAACCAGCCAACCAGTCGACGAGGAGGATCGAGCCCGGGGATCGGTGTCGCGGCGATAATACATAAATAGAGGAAAGGTGAGAGAGAGCAAAGAGAACTTGGCTCGCGCGAGTGTCTAACGGCACGGCACGATCAAAGCGACCGCCGATATTTGAGGATCGCGCCGATGTTTGCCGAACTTATTCCTTGTCAGCATTGTTAACAGACTGCTCTCCCTTTTGCTCGTGGTGACACTCCTCCACCCTCTTTACCCTCATTCCGCTCATTCTTTCACGATTACTCCGTTTATTTCGCTTTTAACTACCTCTTAAATGGTCGGGTTATGTGAAGCTATTTTTGGTTCTTCTTTTTTCTTTCTTTCCTTTCTTTTTTTTTTTTTTTTCTTTTTGTTCCGCCGAGAGAAGATCTCGAAACGTTTCCTCGTGGAAGAAATCGAGATTGCCTTCGGTCTCGAAGCTCCAAGCGACCGAGAGTTGAAAGAGCGAAAGGTTGCGTTTAACTCACTCTGCTGAGTTCCACGGATTACTCTCGATCAGACAATATTTTTTTCATCGTTAGGAAATTTCTCAAGTTGCAGAGAAACCAGGGGAAAGGCTTGCATCGATGTGATTACGTTACGTTACGTCAAACTACGGTATCCTTGAAACGATAGAAAAAAAAGGAGTGGCTTTCTCGATCGAAAGGAAATCGAGATTCGGGCGTAAAAGATTAACCTGTTCGCAGCAGAGTTAATTAGAGAAATTTCGTCAGATGTGGAGCAAAATTGAAATTCGGCTATCCGATAAAGCAACTACGAGAGCTTGGAAATCGTTTCGCAGAATTTCCTTCCGTTTTCCCGTTTCGTAATTATGTCGGTGTAATTTTCGCGTTAGACGATAGAGCAATACACGTAAGCAAATGCGTGAAAAACGAGCCAAGGTAAGATATTTGCGCGCGAGGGTAGAAGAAGCGATTACAGAGCGTAGTATCGGGTCAGTTCAGTCGAAGGTTCTCTCTTCCTCTCTTTCTCTCTCTCTCTCTTCCTTGTCCGCGCGTACATTGGTTACAGCTTTTAATCAACCGTACCGCAATAGACTAATCTAGGCAATTAGTTTCCTACGACGTAATCAGCTGGCAGATAAGGTGAAACAACGGGTGGGAGTTAAAAGTCCTGTATTACATTAGATTATTCTTCGTGCATTATCATCGCCCGGAGAGAGAAATATGCAGATCGCGACGCCGCCGGTTAGAGATTATCGACGAAACGAGAAAATATCCAACAAGTAGATGCTTCTTCCAGTCTGTTCTCGTTTAAAAACAGTAT
Organism: Bombus terrestris; assembly: GCF_910591885.1. Classification (NCBI taxonomy): domain Eukaryota; kingdom Metazoa; phylum Arthropoda; class Insecta; order Hymenoptera; family Apidae; genus Bombus; species Bombus terrestris. The sequence goes on from NC_063278.1 coordinate 7,459,435, forward strand.
TTATTAAGTTAATTCTATATAGCGATGGGATCGAATTTAATGTCTAGTCAATTGCGATAGAAAAGTTTCACTTCGTGAGATTCAATTATTATTCATGAGAGGTCATATTTCATTTTCCGTGACGGAACACGATGTTTTTAATTGCAAATAAGCGATTAGCTTGAATATTCGAGGACTCTGTTAATGAAATTTTTTATGAAACCGTTTTAAAGGAATGAAACGTTACGAACGATGTGGGTACTGTTAAACATTCCATAATCTTTATATTCTCTTATCCGAATTATTTCCCTCCGATATCTTTTCAGCCTTTCTTAAAATATCTTTTGTATGGCTATTATTTTCCAATTTAAACTTCTCAATCGATCTTTCTGTTCACGTGTTGATCTCAGACAGAATGTATCCACTATTTCCATTATCCCACAAACGGCTCTCTATCATTGTATTTTGTTCTCTGTACGCTAACGTTAATCTTGCCGAATAATCGAGTAAATAAATAAATTGCAACGTTAAAATTTTCACTGCGTGAGAGTCTCCATTACTATTCGCAGAATGTTATATGTTCCACTTTTCGTATTTACAAAGTACTCAGGATACATGAGCCAGTTTCGAATACCAAAAAGAGCAAAGTTCGAGAACGTACTTCTAAATCGTCCGAACACCTCGATACTCGAAAGAATTAAATTCGAAGACGCGTTGCTCAAGATCCTTCTTCTTCTTTTTTCCCTGAAAGAGAGAGAGAGAGAGAGAGAGAGATTTAAAACATTTGCATTGACGCAAAACGTCGCCGCAAAGAGTGAAAGTATGAAAAAAAGTCCGAAATATTCGAGAGCAAAAATCGATGGTGTTTCGTCTGCTCACGTTTCGACGAATTCTTTTGGCATTTGGCGTAGAGAAAGAAAGGAAGAAGGCCTCGCGTTAAGGGAGGATGGGTTCGTCGTAATTTCTGTTTGCATTACGAACCGAACTGTACTTTCACGCGGGAAGATACCGCGAAACAATGCAAGACACGCGTGCAAATATGGGCGCGCACCTCAAATGGGACATTCCAATGTTTCTCGGTATTGCTTCTACCAAAGATGGCCGGGCCCGAGTACCGATCATGTCGTCAACCCGACGCAATATCTTTCTGGTATTCGAAAAGCCTTTGTCTCGCCTCTATAATCTTTCCTTTCTCACCTCGTCACCATTTTCATCGTCACTTCATTAAAATCAAATCGATTTGCCTCTTCGTGTTATTCCTCGTTTCAATTTCCCACCTCCGTGATTCCCATCTAATTAAGAATTCTGTAAATTCAGCTTTCGAAGTTTTGCGCAACCTCGCGTTATTCTTCGTTAAATCGCGATAACGAAACGATTTGTCAGAGCGTGATCCTATTCGTGGAACAAAATCATTTTGTTCAACTGCGTGTATACGGACGAGTCGCAGCGCAACGACGAGAATTTTTATTGTCAGAAACACGCGAAAAGAAAAAAGAACGATCGTGAAAGAAGGGAACGCTAGAACCCGTCGAGATATTAGAATAGATATCGATCGTTTCCTGTTTGAAAGCAGCGAGATCGTCATTAATCACCGAACCGATTTGAATAATCATTTTCAACAGTTAGGTGCTTTTTATTCAGCGTGGATCAGTGTTAAACGCTTCGCGGTTTTATGACGGCAGCGTAAGTTATTTGCCGATCGATTACACGACCGGCTATCGAAAAAAAAAAAAAGATATTGTTGCTGTTTCTTTGCGATCTAAAGAGATATCGATCGAAATCATAGTAACACTCTTGTTTCAATCATCGATACGAATATCAAACGTTAAGAGCTCTTTCGGCATGAATATGTATGCAACTTCTTGTTACGTTTTACGCATTGATTTTGATAGATGTGGCTGTTACATGATTTGTTCTGCAACAATTTTACGACTGACTACTTAGCATCTACAAAAAAGACTATATAAAAAGTGTATTTGAATATATTAGTATTGCTTGCCTGTTTTCATGATTTAGCAGAGCTTCTGCGCTGCTTCTTCGATTAAATTGATAATTTATTTGATTATATTGGAGCCTGCCTTTTTGTCTTATTTATTTACATTTTAAGCCTGTTGTTTGCATCCTAGGTTTTCATTCATCGTTCTGCTCGTTTATTTATGTTCCATCGTTTATTTTCATTTCCTTCCGCTGATTTTGCTGCATAACAGATTCGAAATAATTGTTCAACATTCGATATCGCTAAATGTCGGAACAAGAACAGTTCAAGTACAAGAAAAAGAAAGTAAATGGGTGTGGCGAGATTAAAAAATCTGGTGATAATATTTTTCAGATCCGAGGCAATGGTCGGAAGCAGCTGTCGCCCACTGGTTGCACTGGGCCATAGGGGAATTCTCCCTGGCTGGTGTGGCGATGCAACCCTGGCAGAACATGACGGGGAAACAGATTTGTGCCATGGGCAAGGAATCGTTTTTGGCACGTGCACCGGCCTTCATGGGCGATATCCTGTGGGAACACCTCGAGATCCTGCAGAAAGGTACGTGACTCTCTTAGCTTCTTCTTCCTTCCATACTCTCTTCGTTTGCTACCCTTATCCTCGTGCGAAGTCAACACGTTAATTACCACCCCCCTAACATCTATAAAATCTCTTCGAATCCCTTATTAATTAATTGCAATACGATATAAAAATGTTGAAAAATTCAATCATCGAAAAGAAAGTTTCTGGAGAAAATAAAAAGGACAATCGAATCAGTCTCCAACAAGAAAAAAGAAAAGGAAATAACAGACCTCCGTATCCCCTTACATTACAAAAGAAAAAAGAATTTTCATAAAAAATTTCTGAAGACTCACGAAATGGAGAAACAGACTTAATTATCGATCAAAAGTTTTGTTTATACTGAATATACGATTTTACTTTATACGTCAGATATTTAAAAGATTGAATCATCGACATACTACTTCCCCTAGAAATAGAAAGGATCTTCCAAGTAAAAGAAGAACCTCTATATCCCCCCTGTTCTCCAAAATAGAAGGGAGTGGTCATTTTCTGAAGATTCGCGAGAAGGGAAAACAGGTTGGAGCGGAAGAATCATTTTCCTTGAGCCAGCACGGGGACATCCTATAGTCCGCTGAACAAAAACACAGATCGAATTTCCGTAAAATCGCAATGTCACGGCAGGCACAGGTACCTATACACACGAGGCAATACGGAGAGAGAGAGAGAGAGAGAGAGAGAGAGTGACAGTGAGAGTGAAAGGGAAGAACAAGAGGAAAAGAGAAAGATCGACGGGGGAACAATGACGAGATCGTGGAAGCGAGACGCGTATCCTCTCTCTTTCTGTGTGTGAGCTTCGTGTTTTCAGCGTTTCGAAGCGTTGAATCGGCACTTTTTATTCGAAACGAAGGAGAGAATGGAGGAAAAAAGAGCCGTGCGCCATAGAAACTCCCACTCCGGATATCCTGTGCCACCAGAATGCTCCCGTGCCATTGCCTCGGCCACTTAGGTGGTTTTCGGACCACTCGACCAACGTCTGTATGGATCACTGTGTGTAAAAGCGCGCATGCAACCCGGTAATCCCACTCGTGTTTCGATTACAAGATAGAGGCCAGGATACTTTACAATGGACCCAGCGATTTTTACGGGAAAGAGGGTGGAAATCGAAGCACCGGTATAATACTTGTTCGTGTTCACGTTGTCATGGTTATTCATTTTCCAGAAAAGACGCGCGCATGATGATTTTCTTCTTGCTTCTAAGAGTATCGAAGACGGTCACCCAAGTACTCGTCATTTTCAATTTATTCCAGAGATTCGTCTAGCGGTGTTTTTTAATTCAGCGCAAGAGCTATCACCGTTTAACTATAGAATACAAAGGTTGATAATTTCTGTAGCTAGCAAATCTTTCATTCGCCGCGGATTGTACGTTTCGTTGTCGATCGTTAACCAAATAATGCGTTTAACTATTAATCGAAAGGAAAATGTACGATATCGTTTCTTAAAGATAAAAGAAATTTAACGAACGTCTGTATATCGTAAGATGTCAAGTTAGAAAATTGTGAAATCAGATAAAATACACCGTGTAAAGAAGGACTTTCTTCGGCTTCTCCCTTACCTCGGCAGAGGATCTATCATCGAGAAGTTAGTCGCGGGACGTTGATCGTTCGTATCGTATATCGTTGGAAGGAAGTTTCCCTGGAACTTCTACATCTTCGCCGATGTGGACAGGAAGGGCGTGAGCGAGAGAGAGACGGATAGAGAAAGAGAAAGGGAGGCTAAGAGGGACAAGGTATGAAATGATCCGGGCAGGAAGCGGAGGTTCACCCATGATTTAATTCCCGTTAAGTAAAATCCCGTACTTCCTCATCGATTATTCGTGTCGTCTGATAGCCGGGGAAACCGCGATTCAATCGAATGGCCCGATTAGACACACGTAACACCAACCTCCATCATATCCGATTTTTATCCGACGTTACACGCTTCCTTTTCTTCTTCTTATTCTGTACTCTAATTAATGTGTGACCAGGTTCATTCGAAATTCAATAAAATCATTCACGAGCAAGATTATCGTGTCGTGCCGTGATATTACGAGGAAACGAACGTTATAAATATTCTATTTCTTGAATAACATTTTATCTATTTCCTTGTAACTTTATTTCTTGCTTTGCATTTGATAATAATAAAAAAAAAAAGACAGGAGTACCATTACGTTTCTAAATATGGAACAGACTGTAACCGATACGAGCTATCTCTGTTATCAGAAAACAATGAGTAGAAACGCTATAATGAGACGAGCCGGGATAATTATTTCAGATAACCGAGCGCATCACAGTAAAATAGATACGACTGTCTGATAAAAGAAAACAGCAAATTAGCATATACGTAATATCTACATAAAAATAACAGTTTTTTTATGTCGATTCGTAAACCAGTTTGTCATAGTCGTACGTAGCTGAAATATTTTTATCGAGGGTTCTTTCATACGCCGGATGGAACAATGGAAGAACGCTCGTGATCCGTGGCCAATCGCGATTCAACGTGTGTTGGTGCACGCGCGTAGACGCGACATAGCGTGGGTAATCGCTTTGATTCCGCGAACGAGAACGGATATTAGGAAACTCTCTCGTGCGCCGTAAAAAAAAAAAGTAGAAACTAAAAAGCTGCATCCTCGTGATGCAGGCGTACACGATCGGAATCACTGGTGAAACGATCGTTCGTTCGTCCAAGCCAATTTCTGTCGTTTCGTCGCCCTTTGCGCAATCTCAGATTTCCTTTTTTCTGTTTATTATTACATGCGACGCGACATCGTTGCGATTTCATAGCGGCGACGCCATGTAATTTGGCAGGATTAATAGTTTTAACGATATAATGCACTCGACCGATGTTCGCTAAGATCGTGCAGTCCTGTTTTATAATTTCGCTATTTTGCGCCAAATAAGTTTATAAACTTCCTTCATTTGGCTTATTACAAAATTGAATCCTATCGCGCGAAAGAACTTATCACTATGTACCGGCCACTCGAATCTTATGTTTCTGATCGAAGGATTACACGGTCGTGTGCGTCGCGTCGTTATACAAGGATCCTAAATCTGTCGAATCGTAGTAGAGTGTCATTTTTACAAAATCGTAAATATTGGCTTGGCAACTAAGCGGTTGCGGATTTTGTCAATATCACCTGACGACAAAAGCCGCAATCGCTTAGTCGCCAACCCAACAAATCGGCTCTAAATAAATTTCTCTTCGGAGGGAAAGATATTTCGGACGTGCAAGAAAAATTGTCAAGTTATCTCGTGACTTGTTATCTCGTTCTGAAAACGTTAAATTCCGTTTTATATATCGTTCGGTTGTCAAAGTTGATGGAAAACTTAGGTGAAAACGAAAAGGGAAGAGGTGGAGTGGTTTGCTGGGATGGAATTGATTTTCCTATAGCGCAAGCTCACCGGGTCAGAAACGCAGAATCGTACGTTTGGTTCGTCGATGAATCACGCCAATGGCAATCGTCTCCTTCGCAATAATGGCCGTAATAATGGAGCACGGTTAGATCGTTCATCACGATTACGTTCGCGGTGCTCTTGCGCCGGAATGGTAAAAACAGGGACCGAGTTTGCACGCGCGGCTTAACGCCGCCGCCACTGTAATTGGCTTAATGACATGGAATTCTATAATCGCGTAACTACGGCCACAAACATTAATTACTCCTCCCGCGTTGCTCTGCTGCTGTGTAAACACTGTGTTAACGTGTACGATATAACTGTACGGTGGAATAAGATTAACGTATCGAAAAACTAGAAACAATTAAATATTCTAGACTTGTTCTAGAACTCGAACGTAGTAAAGATCAGGGTCTTCGCTTTTCTGAAACTGGTAAACATCATCGTATATCCATCGTTCGTTAGAATTCCTCCAATTATCGTAAGCTATCGATTCTAAAGCTCTGTGTAGCGGCAGGTGACGGATAATATTTTATTAGATAAGAAACAGATAAATATATAATTTCGCCGCAACATACAGATAGGAAGGCGACAAGTATATTTATTGCTGCTATTGCATCTTTATCGCAGCTATGAAAACTAAGAAACTATGATAATTATATAACTGTATAAATTCCATTACTACGAAGACTAATAAATAAGGTAATAAAAATTACAAAATCGAGCTTCGCTGTCGACATGGTTTTTCGCTTCGGACCGTCGGAGCATACTGTATGAAGAGGTATTCTTTGTCGTGGTATTCAGCTCGCACTTTAAACGGTCCGATCGTGACTAGCCGAGATACGAGACTTTGAAAACTTTCGCAAGAACATCTTTCCAAGATTCTCCTCCGATTCTACTCCTCCAGTTCCTCTTCTCCTTGAATAAGAAAAAAAAAACCTAGAACGAAATGGTAATAGAAAAAAATCTGCGGTAATACGCGAGGAAGCAGGGACGACCGGCGACTATAGTCGGCGAGAAAACTGTGGACAGAACGCGGCGAACTGAGGAATTTGTTCCGTTTTCCATCCAGATGTCGACGCGGCGAAGGCCTCGCTGGAGAACGTGCCGGGCAACATGTACGAAAGCGTATGCGTGCCAGATTTAGGTGATTTCTTGGGATACCAGAGCGGTGCTCATCAGGGCGCGACGCCGGAACACAAGAGTCCAGCGACGCCAGCGAGTTCCGCCACCTCGAACTCATCCGGCCCTCAAACTGGAAACCAAGCTACGGCCCCGTTGCAACCACCTTCCGCCGCAGTTTCTCTGCCCTCGAGACAGTATCATAATGATGGTAAGTGTCTCTCACATTTCATCTATCCTCTGCTCCAGTTTCCTTATCTCTTATCGATTTACACGTGGAAAAATCGATGGTACAGCTTCGCGTGGACGAAACGTAAAATATATAGAGTCAAATGTTCATTTACGAAAACACGGGAGACGAACGTTGTACCTAAGTGTAGATTGATCGAGGTTAACGGATGTGTAGCTCGAGTCGTGCAAGGAAAGAGATACGTAAAGGTTCGACGCGAAGTGATAAATTAAAAGGGCTTGAAGCATGGTACACGACGAGCAGCCTTGTCCTGAGAAGGTTCTCGTCGGTCGTGTAAAACTCTCGCTGACAATATGGACTCGACCGAACATCGAACTCCTCCTGTTCGAGCGAGGTGTAAGCACAGCCACAGGAACAACGAGTTAATCTATTCTTCTAAGACTCTGTTCAGCGTTTCCCAACCCCTCGGTCGATTTACCTTCCTCGACTATTGCTTCTGAACATAAATCTCGTATAAGACCTCTAGGTATTTAAGTATGTTCTACTTCGATCGAAAGCAATTTTATCGTGTATAGAAGAAAAGTACGAGAAGTACGAGCTCCAAGGAACAAATAACTAAACTTTTAATCTACACTCTCGCTCAACAGCGACTGTTATATTTTTGTACAAAAGTCCATCGTATTAAAAAGATCGTCACTTCCGACAATCACTTCCAGAAAATCCGATTTTCCTTCCTCGCAACCGAATCTCCTAGAAGATTAGCTCGTAGTTGAGGTTGGGAAACGCTGAGCAGAGACGAAGAGGATGCAAGAGCATGGCAAGTCCAGCGTGCGACAAGCCGATTTATTTATTTCCCCGATTGCGAGCGACGAACGAAGGAAAGCGTTGCGAGTGGCGGGCACAGAGGAGTTTCTCATTGTTACGTCAGGGTGGCTGATAGCATCTCTCTATACACCGCGTTTGCACGTGTTGCCACAAGTCTCTCATTATCGTCGTTGTGTTCGCGTCTCGTTTAACCGTTTCGTCGTCGGATCGTCCCTCCTCGAGGAGACGAGGAAAGAAGGAAGAAGGGGGCTAGCGACAATCCACGCGATTTCACCGAGGGTTTTCGCGATGCTTGCTGGAAGAAGTCGGCTCATTAACCGAGACTTCCACCTGACACGGGGCAAAGGGTTCGCGGGATTGCAATATCTCGCGGCCCCGTTCATGGTGCGCAATTCGCGCCGCTGTGATTCACCTTATTCTCGGCGTTTTCATCGGCTGAACTCTGACGCAACTCATTCAGCCGAAGGACTCGTCGTTCCACAGACGAACAATGGAAAATCGTTCACCGGGGAGTAGATCGTTGTCCCATTCATCCGATCGAACAATTCCTCGTTGCCCCGATATTTTCCCTCGTTTCTCGGTTAATCGACCGTAGCAACTCGTGGAATATCATAGCGGCATTGGAATGTGATCCCTTGAAAACGGGTGTTCGTGGTTGTCGTATCACTGATACGTCATTACAGTCTGGTATTTCGCTCCATCGAATTCTATTTTACGCCATTCCAATAGAACTTGCTTCCATGGAATCCACTGCAATCGAATTCGGATAATTCTACTTGCACGAGGACGACACGCTTGTGAAGATGGTTTTCCGTTGGGCAGAATCCTAGGTACCAATTGCGACATGTATTTTAAATGTTTGTAAAGAATCGGTTGGATATTTTTTGAGTAGGTTCTGTGGAAGAAGCGAAGCTAGTGACACAGTGACGAAGAGTGCACGCGTGTTTGATACGCGTTAGGGAATCGCAGCCGGGTCGAATAGAACGGAACAGAGGAGAACATTATGAGGCGAGCGTTCGTAGCGTAGGTAACAATTACCTAGCCGGGGTCCTTACGTCATTGCAGCAGTGACCGTGGGTGAACGAGGGAAAGTCGGGCCCTCTGCACGCTTCGCCGCGGACAATGGAGACGACGCCGGGCTCTGTTGCCTCTCTCGACATCCTCGCGTTTAGTCCAATAAAAAATCCACGATGTTCCTCCGCGCCTCTCGGTCACTCCCTTCCTAGTTTCGGAACTAGGTATGATTTGATCGAGCTATTTATTGCTACGCGTCTTTCATTCGTAAAAAAAATATATCTATCCATTCTGTCGATTTGTTTCTTTTTTTTTTTTTTTTTAATTGAAAACTCCGAAAAATCTTTCGTTTCGCGCCCTAGAACTTGTTCTCGTCTCTGCTCCAAAGTTCGAAGTAGAATGCAGTGTTCTTCGAACTTCTTAGAATTCCTCGATTTTCGAATTCAAAGTCTTCTGTTTGTACCGAAGTTGGCAATTATGTTCCTCGAGGATGATTCAGCGAAGCAGTGGAACGTAGGATTGTTTGTTTTTCCAGAATCGTAGCGATTGAATGAACGATATAATGAATAGTTAGAATAATCGGATAAATTATGCCTAGGATCCGTCGGTTGGAAAAGTTGGAGAACGCGCGTGCAGCAGTAACGTAATGCATCAGTTCCAAGAGGAGGAGGTCGAAAGCGAGGATAAGCGAGAGTCGAACCAGAGACCTCGAAGAGCCGCGATACATAACGTAACAGTGCTCCGGCAAGCAGAAATAATGAGTCTATTATACGGTCGCCTGTGTTGGTCGTCTTGCAACGACACGTTCTATGCTTGTGCACGAGTATCACGATACAGTACGCCAAGCCCGATGAAAAATCTGCGAAATCTTCCTATCGTTTTTGCTTGGAAATCGTTCATTGAAATTAATTCAGCCGCGCTTACTCCCATCTTTCTTCTTTAATTACAAGTACTGATAATAATTCGTTGTTCGAATTATTTAGAATCTTATGTTAATTTATTACGTAAAAAGGAACTACTATCGGTATTCCCAAAGTACCGTTACATTACGGATTTCATTAAAGATATAATTACGACGAAGTAATATGTAGGTTAGATTTGGATTAGTAAATTTCGATTGAAATTAATTTATTCGGTTCAGCCTTCTTAATTCAGTACGTACGAAGAATTCGTTATTAACATTTCTCAAAGTTCTATGTTAGAAATTTTATTAAAGATATAGTCGTATTACATTGATATATGAAATGTTCGAAAAGGTAGCGATATTCAAGAAAGATCGACGATCTATTAAACGACACGTGTATCTTCTTGTTGCTTTCAATCATTTTTTGATAAATTTTTCGGTCTAGAATGTTCGATTTCTTCCAACGATAACGAAACTACGCCACATCCTTAACATTTAATTTTGTTCAATAACGTAGTACCAACCGGCTCGATTTTACCATTCGGCTGCTCTTCAGAAATTCGTAATAAATAATGTTCTTTCAACTCTGCCGATACCAAGAAGGAATTCGTCGTTTTTAAAACAAATTTACAAACTCCCTGGTATTTCGAAATCCCGCGATCTGAGCTTTCCAAATGCCTGTACAATCCGTCATCCAAGGTTCAACCTTACGAAACTCGAACACACTGCTCGAATATCAAACGAAATATCAACCCTTCGAGACCGATTTCTTTACAATTAACCGAATATATCGACACGAAGAGTCAACGTATCGTGATTCGATAGAACGTCGATAAATATTTCGAGGATAGTGTTGGACGACGATCGTTTCCGTTTGTCACGTATGATCGTCGCACGTGCACGGACACAGAGACTGTGGTCTCGCACACGCGGCCGCCCGTGCATAAATTATAGACGGTGTCGAATCCCGTGCGCGCAAAAGCGATTCCCTACGGTTTACTGACACCCGGGCCAAAAATGGTACGGCCATCGTGACGCCATTCGCTACGTTTATGGAAAGGTTAGTCAATCGTGCCGACGAGTACAATGATTATTTGTTAAGCAACCACCGCGTGATAACTAGCCGAGACTGGCCATACGGCATTTTGATTGGCCAATCGGTTGTCCTCTGAAAGAGCGGATTTTAGCGGCCACACAAGCCTTCATCGCTGTCCTCCAACGATATTCTTCTCTTGCTTTTATTCATATCTGAACTATAGCCGCACGTGTGCCATTGTATACCTCGAGAGAGAGAGATCGATATGGTGCATCGAGGGTAGATCGAAGGGGATGCTCGATATTTAAGTATTAGATGTCGTTGCAACGAGCTGAATAGCGTGGCGGAGCGGAAATGGTGAGCTTGAACAGCGAAGAATTTGTCGAGGCTTTTAATGAAAGTATCGGAAAGAATTTCGTAAGGTTCGAGGGTTGAGGATCCTTCTATTTACTTCGTTTGCAAGAAGATGCGAGGAACGTCTAGAACCTAAAATTCTACTCTGTTGGAAGACAGTGAATACATAAGAATTAATATATCGCACGTAACTAGCTAACGATCGCTTTCCAAGTGGTTTCCTTCTGCATCGAATACGTAATTACCAGAGTTTCACAAGGTCCTCCAGAGTTGTGTCGAACGACCGACTGCTATGATACTATCTATCTACGAGCAAAACTATAATAATCCAAATTCAGGGCTGACTTAATTAAACCGTCATCCGGCTCGTAAAAGCCAAAGCGAAGAATAGAAGACCATCGGAAACATCGTTTTTCGAAGTGCGACGAGGTGGAAGCACGAGCATATGTCATAATGAGAGGCTTGTGGACGATCGTAGAAGGCCGCGGAACAAACGTTCCAGTAGAGGGATGAAGGATCCGGCGAGTAGGGTCGTAGAGGGATGAAACGATCGGCGAAGGGAAAAGGCGTGCGGACAAGGGGGTGACGGGGGGTTGATGGTTGTTGGCGCAGGTTGTATTCATTCACTCGTTCATTCATAGTTCGTACACCGCCTCGGGGACCTACAAAGCCTCTGGCTCATTCAGAACTCACGACACGATCGCCGTGTATGTGTATGTTTTTTTTTTCGTCCCTTCTTCCTGTCCGTGTACGTTCGCCCTCGACGACGTCGTTCATCGTCATCGCCGTCGTAGTTCTCTTCTGGCCGCCGTTTCTCGTCCTCCTCCTGATCGTTGATTGGTGGTAGCTCGTCTTAGAGAGGAGAGAAATATGGGTAGAGATGGTTAGATATAATGGTGAGGAATAGAACGTGTGGAAGCTCATGTTACAACCGGAAGCCGAGGCAGCATAGTGAAAGGGAAGGAGGAGTCCTACCCCAATATTCCGGGAGCGAGATAGTTTTATAATGTCCTCGAGTGCTCCTCCCTTAATGCACCCCTAAATGCAGCCTCCTCGAACTGGCTCTCGCTTGTGAGCGCGTACGTGCACGACGTGGCATTGTTGCTCACTTGGAGAGCGTTCAGAATCGAACAGATGCCAGGAGAGAGAGAGAGAGAAAGAAGCTTGTAAGATCTGGTACGTCCGTTTTAGAGTACGTTGAGATACCGACCCCCATTATGAGCGGGTATTATCGAGCTCTCGCGAGGTTTTTAGGGATTCGACGATCTCTAGATTTTCACCGTTCTTTGACGGGTTTCCAATTTTCTTAACTGTCGGTTCCAGGTTTCAGAGATAGGTCTTTGGATCTTGGTCGAAAGGTTCAGATAATACCATGTTGTTTTTAGTAGTGGGACGAAGTTTTTGATAGTCGTATGTTGTTCCTAGATCCTTCCTGTCCGATATATTTCTCATTTCCCATCTCTAGTTTCAAACGAATTTTCGTCAACGGTCTTTCGCTATAGAGACCGTAAACTGGAAGAAACGCGTGGAATTGTCTGCTAAATCGAAACTACCAAGAGATAATCGGAATATTTTTTAGTTTCACCCCTCGACTCTTGAAAACACATCTGACACACCGGTCGAGACTTGCAGGCATACCAGACATCGATTTGCCGTAACTCTGTTAACTCGTGCCGAACGCGAGGACAAAAGACGACGTGTGGAAGAAAAGAGGCCAAAGGACAGAGTAAAGTGGGAGGTGCAAATCCAGGGATAGGGAGAAACGAAGGCAAACGCAACAAGAGCGGAGCAAAGCAACTCGCGCGAACGGTAAAAGCGTGCGGAGAAACGAAGGCACAAGGCGCATCGAACTCTCGTGTCCTTATTGTGCGATGCTCGTAAGTCCCATTACTATTGCCGGCGGACTATACGAGAAGCGAGAGGCACGAGGCGTAGGGGAGCGAGCACTTCCGGTCCCCTCTGCATCACGTGCGAGCCCGCCGAACAGAGAAACCCCCGTTTGCCTCGCCTCTCTTAGCATCCGGTCTCTCTGCGCCTCCCCAGCCAGCCCCCTCTCAAAAATAGGCTAGGCCCTTCGAGTTGCGACCTCGTATTATAAGCGTTATACCAGTATGTATATATGTACTCCCGCCACGTTACTTCTGTTTTATGCTTCTTCCTTTTCTTCTCTTTTTGTTATTTTTTTATGATTTTTTCGAGGCAAGATTCTTCTGCATTTCCTCTTATTCGTTGTTTTATCGTACGAGAGAATGAGGAGGTGGGTTGATGAAACGTTTGCAGCTCTATTCTATTTCGTTCTTCTGGCGAATATTTTGTTACCGTCTTGGAACTTGATTTAACAGAAATAGTCGATGTTCGCAGAAATATAAGAATACCTTCGAGTTGCGAATATCTTTAGAAAGTAAATTACTCGAGATGAATCAGTTGGCATATTGAATACGTTAGCATTGTGACGACTAAGTGTTAAGACTCTTTAGAAGAATGATCTAGTGGTTTTGGAAAGTCAGTGTCAAGCAAGGAACGAGATTTGTCGTTCGATCCACAGGACCAAGAATAATATTATCCTTAGTCGATCTATCACGGGGATGGGACATCTCCAGCATACGCTTACGATAATTCCAGCCAGCTGGGCCTCTAACTTTACGACACCTCCGTTAGGCGCCCCTTGAAAAGCAACCCAATTTTATCCAATTTACGTGTCTTAACTTCTAATTTACGATCTCGCACGAGCAAAGCCAATGATCCACCGAAACTACCTTAAACACAGACAGTTCGTTTCAACTTTCTCATAAACTAATCAATTCCACGTGACCCAAAATAGCTGAATGCCATAAATCAAGACGCTTAACTAACCAAGTCACCCAAATTGATGCTTGAGACATATCTATCCGCTACCCTACGAAATACTCAATTCTCGAATTACAATTCTCTACATTACATTGTTCTTTATTGACTCGTAGGACCTACTTAAAACCAGTCGTCCGATCTAAGCATTAAATTCTCGAGGAAATCCATGGCACATACTCAATCGCGTAGAAAATATCGCCTCGGTGGCAGCAGGTGGTTGTTGAAGCTTCGAAGGGGCGTTTGTGAATCCCTCCCCCTCCCCACTCACCCCTACAACCGACCACTCACCCCACTACGCGTCACACGTATCCCCACCACGAGCCGCATTTCTCCCCCATCAGTGCTTCGTTATCCCCGCCACTGGAAACTTCCACCTCCAACAAGGAGCAGCAATGTGACGGAGGACGAAACAGTACGCAGCTGGTTGAATCGCGTCCCGTCGAGGAACGGGGTGGGGGTAACGTTTGCTGGCGGCGGAAGGGGAGGGTTGGACGGGAGGGGAAGTGACGGAAGGGAGGTTGATGCAGAGGACCGGAGAGCGGAAACGGCGCGGCGCTTCGTCACAGTGACACGCGCGCTCACGTCAAGTGGAGAGTGCACGCGAGAGGAAGCTCTGTTGTACGTACGATTCGCGCCTCTTTTTCGTCGATCTTTTTTTCTTCATCCGACGCGTATTTTCTTCTCGAGTCTTCGTTTCTCGTTGTGATTCTTCGACGTTCGGTCGTTCATTCGTTCGCGAGTTGATACACCATTCTTCTAAAGAAAAGCCAGAGATTTTCTTCGAGCTCCTCAGGTGCTAGTTGTTCTTTCGCTTGGATACAGTGTGAAGATTATAGTACAGTTGGAAGAGACAGAGTGGTTGTTTTGGAAGGTAAAAGAAGGATAGAGGGCTTGTGCCTCGAGGGTGGCTGGCTCCAACCCGTGGAACACCTGTTGCGCGGATCAACGCGGTATTCCGCGTGGAAGTTGTTATCTCGTCTAAAGTACTAGAGTTCTGTGTGCATAGGAGTCTCGTTTGGTTTGCCGAGTTTTAAGATATACAGAAGGTACGAGGGAAACTGTACCTGTTCTATGCTGGCTACCAAAGTGTGTTTACCGCGAGGAACGATCGGAGAGTCCGTCGTGATTCTGTGATGATACTGTGCATCTTAGTGAATTGACACTGACCGAGGTGAAGAATTTTGCAAACCGATCGTCCATGGTTTTTTTGCTCGTGAAAAGTGCTCGGTCATCTACGTTTCTACGAACTCCGTCGACGATTCTCTTAGGATAGAACGTATATAAATATTCAAAGTTGCCTCCCTCTCCTGCTCGCCTAGAAATTTTCGCATGCTCGCCGAAACTTAGCTATGCAATTCGTGGACGAGCAAAGTCTATCGCGTTCCTGGAAAACAACGACGAAACTTTCCCGCATGCTCGATCGTGGCCAGTCGATTCTGAGAGCCTGATCCTCTCTCGGCTGATCGTCTCGGTGTTTTCTCACACACGTCGCGGCGCGGCGAGAGAGAGGGTGGGTGCACGAATGCGCGCGTGCATCGGCGCGAGTAGGTGCGCGTCAACGAGCGGGCAGCACCGGGCAGCAGAAGAAGCGGCAGAGAAATCATCAGAGGGACGTCACGGCGGGCGTCGCGGGCGTCGAGACGTCGCGGCCTTCGGGGCAGGCGCCGGCCATAATCGTCGGCAC
Source organism: Bombus terrestris (assembly GCF_910591885.1). Lineage (NCBI taxonomy): Eukaryota > Metazoa > Arthropoda > Insecta > Hymenoptera > Apidae > Bombus > Bombus terrestris. The sequence continues at coordinate 7,475,312 of NC_063278.1, forward strand.
GTACGGCAACAACCATTCGGATCCACTCTGTCAGACGACGAGTAGCGGCCCCGCTGCATCTTCGGAGATGGTGCTCCACATGCTGGACACGCTGATGACAGGCCACGAACCGTTTTACGCCGATTACCCCTCGTACCAGGAGACGGACCCTCTCACCCATCCGCACCATCAACATCCGCATCAGCACGCGATCGCGCGCAACACCGGCATGCCGCCGGTCTCCTTGGACGCGACCACCCATACGCCAGGTACTCGCGACAATTCTCTTCTTCGTCCTCTTACCGATACAACCAGCTGCAAAGTCGATTTTCCTCTTGACATCTTTCGCGACTTTAATGCGAATGAAAGTACACGAAGCGATGAATCATCGGCTTTTGGAGATGAACTTCGCGGATGCTTCTTGGAGTTGAGTTTCCTAGGGATTGGAATTTTTATACTGTTCGACAGTTTGGATGAACTCGATGTAGATGAAAGATGATTAGATTTCGAGAAAGATGTCCGATCCTACTGGAAACGTTTTCCAAGAGTCTGAGAGTCGGGTATAGAGTTGTTTTATTCTTCGTTATTTTTTCTGATCTTAACGTGGACGAAACTGTTCAAAGTCAAAGATGATTTCGAGGAGAGTGCCTGTTTCCATTGGGTGTTGTATTGGATCTATTACACATTGGAACTTCCTTATTCTTCGTCGTTGTCGATGATTTTAATGTAGATGAAAGTATTCGAAACGAAGGATGATGAAGTTTCGTCAGACCTTCTTAAAGATGTTTCTAGAACAAATTGTTGGAATTTCTGGATTGAAATCTTCCTTGGTTCATTACCGATTAAATAGGACGTAGAATATCTTTTGTCGTCGCTGTTTTCAATGATTTTGAAACGGATAACTGGGTTTCGAGCGATGTTTCTGAAAATGTTCTCCGTAAATGCTATTTGACGTGTGAAACAGATTTCAGATTCATTAATGAAAAACTTTTGCTCGTTAAAAGTATATAACTTAATAAACCTATTAGATTTGTGGATTATACGTACGTGCTGTCAATAAAATTAATTCGAAATTATTGTTTCGTGGACCGTTTCTCCAAGGTTGTTAGATATTGAGCTTAAACATTGATAAAACGCTTATGTTTGATAATACGTCATTATTGTATCGAAGAATGATTGGCTGTTGAGGTCAATATTAGCGTGGTGTTAATAATAATCTCAACAATGATAAAACAGAATTGTTTCGATGGATGGTGCATTTTGTTAGACGCTTCCCAGCTGTCCCTTTGGATATTAAGCTCACAAAGTGTAACAGGACAGCAAGCAGCTCAAAAATTGAAATTTCGTTAAACTGTCATTATCTGGCCGCAGATGTCGGTGGATACATTTATATAAGTAATTATTTTCATTTAAATCGGATAAGCAGCTTCTGCGAGGTTCGAGCATATCTTCTGCAATATTTATACTCGTTCGAAACTCGTTTGAGATATCTCGGCCCAAAAACAGGACAATACTTTCAATCTTTTTCAACGTCGTCAATAGGTACTTTCATTAGAATTTCGTTCGTTGTATCGTATATACCATAATTTAATAAATCGTTCCGGTATCTATTAATATTATTATTTATTTGTCGCTAATGGAGTATTTCTTATCTTTGTATGTTACCTTTATGTATTTGTAAGTGCGTAACGTTATCTCACGATAATTCAGCGAAAGGCTGATTCGGTGCAGGTTCAATGGATCTTCATCATCGTTCGGTGTCAGCATGGTCTGGTCTTCGTCCAGGGCATCAAAGTTTTCGCCCAGTGGTGGCTAAACGCGTCTCGTTCAGCCACTCGTGCCGCTCGTGCCGCCACAGTGTGCGGTTAATTGGCCATTTGACCAAGGTCAATCGTCTATGATTGCATTAAAGTGCATTACCGGTGTGACGAGACGAAAACGTTCCGGTAAATGTAAACCAACCAACGATCGAATCGAATTCACGCTTATCCACTTCGTTGCGACCGAAGCTCTTCGTTCAGAGAATCTTGTATCGCCTGCAAATTTCCAACAGGGATAAAATCCTATCAAGTCTACAAGAAGCGCAAAATACCATGGCTAGAGAGTACACCATTGGTGTTTGTACACCATTGTATCTATCATAGCATATAATACATCAACTAATTAAATTCCGTATCGTTTAGAAGTACTTTCATGTAACTACAGAAATTTGATAACGTGAAAAACTATAGGATCTGAAAGAACGTTTCATTGGAAAGTAAGATACTTGCAAATACTTTTGGTAGCCAATGTACGTAAAAAGACGTGTCGAGATTTTCAACGCGTTCGTAGAAGCAAAGAAAATATCCGATACGCGATCAACCTTTTATAATTTCATGCAATAAATCTGTATTCTATAAATCTAGAATCTAATAAATCTGCGATCGCGGTGTTAACGTTATAGAGGTTTGTCTCTTCCCGTGCGCTCATAGTTACGTTATTACAAGCACCTTTCATTTCGATTTCTTTGATACAAGTTCTACGCTTTAGTTATGGATATATTGCGGTAGCGTTAACATTGAACGGACGAGCAAAAAGAGAGAGACTGGAAGCAATGCTCGATAATAATCGTTGTGCCCCGGCCGCATAATGATCCGTAACTATATCGTTATTTTTAACGCGGGGGCTTCTTTTGTTCGCGATGCACGTCGCCATTCGCAGCCTAGGTGTGGCCCGATGCTAAATTGCCAATAAACCTGGTGCCGTGCCATGCAAGGTCGCTATTGCATGGCTCGCCACGGATGGCCGCGATCGGATTTAAAGAAGCGATCCCTCGATCGCGCATGCGATAAACCTCGCGCCACCGGAGAGCGCAACATTTCCCTGAACGTTACACCGATGCACAATCGCCGTGAATTCGCGCAACCGTGCAATTATTGCGGTATCGCGCCGATGGAAAAGAGCGGACGATCATTTTCGGCGATGAAACTCTGCTGGATCGGAAATCGAACGCGATCGACGATGATTTCAAGGCTCCATCGTACGAATGAAAATTATAGATTCGAATTTTACATTCTATTGTTGGTAGATTAATTTGATATTATAACGTCACGATGGCTGTTTCTCTTCGAGTATTTACGTATATTTATATAAATAGATACAGAAGCGATTAACGCTACTTTATGGATCGTATAATTGCATACCTAAGTAGACGTTTGTTTATCGTAAGTGTCGTGTAGAAGATCCGCGGGATCGAACATTTCTTACTGATATTTAAAGCCAACTTTATCAAAAACAAATACGCTTATTTTTTACTCGTTTAACGATTCATTAACGTACAATGTCGCGTGCACGCGACCACGTAAGTACGTAAACATGCAACGTAGGATCTGAGAGAGTTCGGCTTACTTTGCTTCTTTGCAAGCGCGGCTGACTTCGTTGCGAAATCTACTCGGTATCCGTAAGAATATTAAAAACTTTGGCTACCGAGAGTTACTGGCTGAAAATCATATTTAAGAAATATAGATGATACACGAAATGGAAATTGTTCGCGGAGACGTTTGTTCGTCGAACACGCGTCAAATGCGTTCGAGTAATCTCGGCCGGAAGCATGGAAAAATGATAAATATGCATTACGAATGATCGCGCGAGAATGGTCATATTACAAACAACTATCTTTGTCCACTATAAACGCATCATTCTGGTTTATCAAACGACGATCGCGTATTAAAAAATATTGGTGACATCGGTATTTCACATTTTGCCAAACTTCTATCCTTTTTCGAAATATTGCGGATAAAGGATATTGTCATGTTTTGGCATTGTATCGACAATCATAAGTAGATTAAGAAAGTTGGTAGATTAAAGGAAATTGCAAGTAATTGCTTACTCTTCGGTGATCCCTTAAGCCTTCCAGGGCAAAGTATCTTTCGAGCTATGAACAAAATCTCCCTTTTACTCGTCGCTAATGATAGAAATATATATATCATCGAAAGCTTTTGTTAAATACACGTAATTTTTGTGGAACTAAGCTAGAGCCAGTTATCCTAAGGACGATATACGGAGGATCAATGATAACGACAATATTTCAAGGTTCTCGATGAAAATATGCTTTGTCAATAAATATGGACAATACTGTGTTGACGATACATATTGATGCTTTTGTTTCAGAACCTGGAAATACCGATAATATATGTCGAACGTTGACAACCTCCTAAGATCAAACGTATTTATCATTTGGTTAGCTACCAAGTAACTCGTTAAATGTGCAACATCGAGCGAGATATATTCACTAAGCATCAACGAATTTTGAAATCGAACCCAATGTCGAAGCTTACAGTCTTTGAAGTTGCAAGACAAGCGATAAGTCCAAGAAGTTGATACACATATAAAAAGTTGTAGTATTTATATGCGACGCATAAAAATTTTCCATGCATTCGCATACGGTGACGCGCTGGCGCGCGAGCGTACATCGTTTTGGTTGAAAAAACACGCGTATACCGGCTCGTCGTCGCGGAGACAGACCGTGCGGAGTGTGGGAGAGTTCGCAGGTCACCGGTCTACCGAACAATGCGCGATTTCGTTGTCGTCGAGGACGACTTTTTTTTTCCTTTTTTTACTTTTTTTACTTCTTCTCCGAGTCTCGTTCTATCGTACAATTGTCACCGCGTTCTTACGCGCACGCCTCTCGCGTTTTTCATCATCCTCGTTTCATCGCGACATTCGCGCGCGTCAACATCTTGTTTTTGTTCCGTTTTTCTGTCTTGTACGTTAAGATTTGTTTCTCTGTCGCGAGAACAATGCTAATCTGATGGTGCATTATTAGTTCCTTGAACTTGTTATTGTTGTTGTTATTATTACTATCATTATTACCATTGTTATGGTAAAATAAATATCAAAATTAGATATTGTTATTGCCAATTCTTGTGAATCAGTTGAACATTTATACCGTTTCCGAGATATGTAAGTGTACTTGTCTTTTACGTAAATATTTGATTTTTGGATTACTCATCTCCTGTCATGATTTAGATAGACGAAATTATCGTGGATTTTTTACATTTACTTTGAGGCTTGTCAGGCTGCTATCGTAAACGTCGATAAAATACCAGACTCAGACAGAGCGATTGATCTCTTATCGTTGCCTGCGCACTAGCAATTTTTAAATAATCCTTTGATCTTCTTATTATCTTGATAAGGGCCTAGTGAATGCGTAAGCACATGATTTCGACGAAGAAGGAAAACGATGGAAAAGGGGGGAAATAACAGTGCCGATTCATTGAATTCGCAGCGTACCTCGAATGTCGTTTATTCGCATACAAAACAGCTCAGAGCATGGCAACTAACGCGAAAGCAAATTCATTATTTTCTTCGCTAATACTCTTATTCGACCTCTGGTTTGCCAGTTGGAAAGAGTCCGATATTCATTAGCCATAAGCTACCTAATACCTGTCCCAACTTTCGTTAAAGTATTTTAACTCTACCATAAGGTATTTGTTAATTCTTTTAATTCGTTATTTTAGCACAATTCGAGTATGAAACACTTACGAGCCGGAACGTTTCTAATCGATAAAGGATTTAGCGTTTTGAGGGCCTGCAGCTAACAACGATTTTACAGCTCCTGAACTAAATGAAATTTAAAACCATTTAGCCTGGCTGAATCGATGTTTGTTAAATCAATAGGAAATTAGTATTTAATATAATTGATATTTACATTGTTAATGTTTAAAAATCTTTTGGCTAATTTATCAGATTATGATATTTGCTTATAGTTAGATGGTGAAGAGCAGGCCTATCGAGTGCTCTTCTCGAATAACCCTTATCTTAGCTAAACTAAAATTTTACAGTCTTTGCGCTCTAACAAATGTATTTTATGTAATTATGATAATCGTTTATTAATCTTTTATGGCCACAATAACGTTTCGGGGAACGCTTAGCGTCATTAGCGTCAGAGTAAATCCACCCCTGCTTGCAATATCGAGTATTCGCAATAAATTACTATTTGCGCTAACAGCCACATTATTTCTTAATACAAAATCTGAGGATTATTTAAGAAATCAAGAAATTAGTACTAGAATTACCATGACCGTGAAAATGATTTGTTAATTTCTCTCATAGTAATCTTATAGATGCATTTCTGTGTTTTGCCAAAATTTTTTGAAGTATGAAGGCTCTCTTCCTTCGGTACGAGTTTTATGCTTCGGCCCTATTTCTATCGCATTTGATAAAAAGAAATTTAACGAATGAAACTTCTTCGAAAGGAATCTAGCCCTACACCTGCGTCATCCAGTGCCTGGAGCTTCGGCCAAAAATCAAATCGAATCTTCAGTATCTAAAAAAGATTCCGATACGGGCCGCGAGAAGAAGGAGCAAAAGAGGAGAATCGGCGGGCTCCAGAGAAAGAAAAAGATAATAGGCTTCCGGCGATGAAAGCGTTCGCGGGGCAGGTTTTAATTTTCAAGAGGCCGCCGGTCTACTCCTTTTTCTCCTTCTTCCTCGTCGCCGTGTTCTTCTCTTCTCCGGCTTATATACACGCAGCAGCTGTGCAGGCCGACTGGCGTTTCATTCGATTTGGCGCGTGCCTCGTGGCCTGCGTTGCTGACCACGTTTTGCTTGCTGGCTGCCTTGCGTTTCTTCGCCGTTACTCGTTGCTTGCGGACCAGCCCTTGGCACCTGTTCCACAGCTGATACGCGTCTGGCTGGTGGCTACATTTGCTCCCTCGAAACTATCTTCTTCTTCTTTTTCTTCTTCTTCTTCGTCATTCTACTCGTTTATTTCTCTCTTACCAGGCGCTTTCTCTTCTGGATTGAATTCCAGTACAGAGTTCGCATTTCATTGTAGATCTTATCATTTGTTTATCGACGAAGCAACGAGCTACACGAGTAAAGGGTGTATCGAACGAAAGGAAATACGCTATAGAAGGTATGCGATGAAAAATATCGAAGTGGTAAATTATCAGAAAATGTTTGTACGTAGATAGAAGCTGAATGACTTTAGATATTTTGTATATTTTTGCATCTTAAAATTTCTCATAAATGCATAAACATCCGTGGTCTAATTATAAATTTGTTCTTTTGACTCTCTATGACGTCATGTGACTTGAACGTTACTTACACACTTACATGTCCGTATTTTTTTAAACATTACTGCACTGCTTAGTACTTAATGATATTTTAGTTTATTATTGGGTTACTGCATTGCTATTCTCTCTAGAAGAATTTCGATATATAATCCCTGTTTCTCCAATATGAATCAGAAACAATAATCAACCATAATTTTTTTTTTCTATCGTTTGAAGCTTAAACACACCGTCGATGGAAGTAATGTTTATGCGAAAGGAATAAGGCAGCACGAATTCTTGCCTTCTTCGTCTATAGTTCCTCTGGGTCCAGGGGAAATACCATACAAAACGCAGGTCACGATTTGCCAACACTTTCTGTAGGTTACATTCCAACGCCCTTCCTATTCGTACATTCCTTCGGTATCGTGGAACATACGAATAATTCATCGTTGGTATTAACAATTGGAAGTTAGTTAAACGGCTCGAGTGATTTTTCATAGGAAGAGATACGAAGAGAGCAATAGTTCCATGGGAAGCTCGGTTATAATTAGGATTAAAAACATCCAGATCAGGAAGTAGATTACTTATATATATATATATGTACATGTATACATATATATACAGATAGCGTGTCGTAATCCACTCTGGATAACAAAGAACCCGCGAACTTGGAATTAATCATCCAAGGATTACGTTAATGTACCCTGCCAGCGAGAATCATGCAATACCGTGGAGGTAATATCAGATGTGCAAAATACAAAGAACGTTCGAACGCTGTTGGAAAAGGAAAATTGGAAAGAGGAAGCCCTGGTTTGCAAATTTAACGAGACTGCGGGGCCCTAAATTCCAGAACCGCCCAAAAGTATGCCAGCCCGGTTGAACTTTGGAGAAAAAGAAGAACGAGAGCCAACGTGAAAGAAAAGCGATCAAGACAAACGCGAAGGAAGAAAAAAGAATTGCCTGCTCCGGCTTCAATTGTTCATCCGTGTGAACAAACGCGCGGCCTGAATGCTTCAGGAATTTCGGAATAGTTTCGTTGCTCTGCCCCCCCCCCTCTTTAGGAGTCGCGGTTCAAGACGGCGACGAAGACGAAAAAGCAGAGGAACAAGAAGAAGAAGAGGTAGAAGAAGAGGTGGAGAGGAAGGATCGTGGAGGAAGGAACGCGAGAAGAGGGTGCATTTAGGTAGCATGAAAACATGTACCTCGTGGAGGAGCACACGAGCAAAGTGTTCATGGTTTTACGTGTGTGTTCGACGTTTAGGTGTATGCGTGCGCGTGGCACGCCGTGAGGGCCGACTCGAAGCTGCACTCCCACGCTCACCGTCCATGAAATGGGGTGCGAGGTGCAGCTACACGCCAACCCATGCAGGTGTAGGTGGTGTGCGCAAGGGTCCGTCCCTTGGGCCCCCATTAACGTCGACGTTCCTCGAACCGACTTGCCCGCGAACCTATGAGAACCCGCCTGGACTTATATGATAATTCCGCGTGTCGTTACACTCTTTGACCCTTTATGGTGGTGTCTACCGAGCGAGAGGTTTCTTTCTCTTGCACCTTGCGCTGGGCAGAATTTGTTCGACTCGTTGTTACAGGACCATTGTTTTAGTAGCAGAGTACAGAAGAGCTCGGAAATTTGTTCATTAACGTAGAACCAACGTTAATGGAACGTATAGGATAATTTGGAAATTAACTTCCACGACAAATTGTAATTTTGGATCATTTCATATTCTACCTCGGTGATTCTAATTCTTAGAGCGAGAGATTTATTTTCTTAGGTTTAGATTCGCTGCTTAGGATTCGAATGCTTTGAACGATTCTCGTTCACTGTGATAATTTTGATATTTAGCAAATCTTCGAAAGCTTCGACTCCTTCCATCTTTCTATTATAAAAAAAGATATTAACTAAGAAGATCTATATATACCAATCTAGATACTCCGCATCTACTGATCTATATTAAATACTTATCATTGCACTCTTATAACGTTTACAAACGATATCGTTCCTCTGTCATGTAAACAGACAATTGTTCCAACGAACCTACGATTAATTGCGCTTCCACTTAACCGCAAACTAAATGAATCGATTTTACAATCCGCAGTGGCTTTAGCAACCGATCGACACGGCTAGATATCATCTATCGTATCTCCGACGATCGTGGAAGTTCGTTAACGCGAGTGGACCTATTATTCGTGTCGCGAACGATAGCTGTTCGTTACGGGTCGAGTGCCGGGCCACCTGTTTTCCTCGCCGTTAAAAAGGATAAGTGTGGGAACGTCGGCTGGTCACACATATCGTGCACATTGTAATTCCGTGTGTTCACGCAACGCGACGCTTAGCCAGTGGATTATGATAATCCGCCAGAAGCCATTGTCCTGCACGACGTTGGGGGATGCCGTGGAATCGCGAGCCTCGCTACCAAGCTGCTCGGAATAATTAGCGATTTTTTATGGTTGCGAAGCGCGAGCAGAATTCATTGGAAAAGAAAATTGTTTAATTAAAATCCGGTGTTATATAACCAACGGATACGATAAGAAGCCACGCTAACTGCGACATTTAGAAACGGTTCAATGTTTTATTTATCGAGCTTATTTATAGTAGCTTCTTAATGGAACGGAGATCGTTTGCATGTGAAGTGCGATTTTTAGCAATGAAATCTCACACAAGCGTTCAGTATATCGACGAAACGTTATTGAAACGTCAAACGTCCCCCACAAAAGGCATAATCGAAACCAGATTACGTACGCGTGTACTGTTATCTTCGCGGAGCCGGATTCGCGAAGCCTAACGCTCTTGATCTTATCAGTAACTGGAATGAAACGACAAAAATCCATTCTTTTCATATCCGATGTAATTAATTTCCCCGATAATGTGTTGCAATTATGTTTTAACATCTAGACGGCGGTATTTACCAACATAAGATTTAAAGAATTTACTAAAAGATGAATGACAAGTGTTATTTATGCGGACAATAGCAAATAAAAGCGTAAGACTAGTTTTCTGATTGATTGATTATCGCGTTATGTTATAGATATTAAATAAACACTAATCCGCAGTTGTTCGCTATCGAACTCCATCCTATCGTGAACTAAGTACTTGCTTCTTCCAAAACACGCGTTCTTTGAGGCTCAAAATCATTAGGTTTCCTTTTTGAATATCAGCAGCGTAGCGGTTCGGAAATGATCGTTTTTGGACGTGGTCCAACTTGGCTGTAGCTTTTTGATTCGTCGTAATAGCGTCCAATTTTTCTAAATTTATAGCTACCATGCCTGCTTACAAGCTGTCTCAAATCTTCCAATAATATGCGTATTTGCTATATTCTTTCTATAGGCTTTTTCTTTTTGCGTGGTATACCTCCTTAGATGTAACAATTGCCATTATAAATTTAATACGTCGTGTTAAATAGGCCTATTATCGTTCGATTAATTCGAAGCGTCTTAAACATTAGTTTAATTTTATGACATTCGATGTTTTAAATGCAGCATCGAATCGTCTCATACATTTCGTATTCATCCTATCAAGTATTGTTCATATCTTAATAATGGTTTCGTGACCATTGGTAGATACATGTGTGCCACTGTAAGGAAAACTTGGAAGTGTTAATTATTTCTTAATAATATGGTGTAGGATTAACTATCGGAAAGATAGTCGTCTTAAACTTTTGTTCGCTACTGCAAATATTGAAGCAACGAAAGAATGTAATTATTGCAATTCAGTAGTTGTTTCCGTAACAACACGAATAAGAGACGTTTTGATAAAATATTTGCTACGAAGAATCGCGGCCAGGATATATCTTATTTTAATGAATCTTTCGCAAGTTTTATAACTTCTACGTGTTCGATGATATTTAAGCTCGAATAAAACAATCAAATCTTATAATTTTGCTTCTCTTATAAAATCAAATTTAAAATGATATAACTTGCGCTTCCTATTATCTCGTATCAAGCATAGAGTAAATTTTAATATTGCATGATATTTATCGAAAATTTGCAATAAGGAAAAGTTAGGAATATTTTTCCAAAAGTCCAAAGAATTATTACAAATTGCGATTTAACGATAAATATCTTTGCTTTATTGTTAATTTTTAAACAATATCGCAGAAGCTACAGTCGTTATGTACTCGTATACGTTTATTACTTATATTTTTCCACTTGCATACATTTAGAATCCACAACATGAAATTATTTGCAATGGGTAATTTCACATATTGCGATTATAATTTCAAATATATTTCGCAATTTCGATTTTACTTCTGTCGCAAACTCCCACCGAGGCGCGAGAAGTAAATTATTTCGATGCAAATCGTAGCACGTTTTATATTAATTAGCGACCTCGTTTGTTGAATATCTCCATCGCAAAGACGACGAAAGTTATAAAATTTTGTCCAGGATACGTGTCTTGCATCGCACTGTGCGACAGTGAGTGCAAAGTATTCCCAGTGTTGTTTCAATCCATCGCATAATTACATATTTACCATCCGTGACGTAGTAGAAATTACTACGAAACGAGCGCAATATCCAATAAAAGAAGCGTATTACGATAAAAAGACTCTTACATGTGCGTGTAGAATGCTAATTTATACTAAATAATAACAAACAAGCTGCAAACTCCAAAGCCCAAAAGCGACGAAATATCTTCATAAAGTATTAAAATATCGGCTTTACTCTACAACTTATTTGTCGATCATATACATACTTGTTTCTCCTACTGTCTTTCTTTCTCTTCTATTTATATCCATAAATCGTCCGATTTGAAATTGTATCACGCTATTGATAATTCTGTCAGCCATAAACTTACTCAGAATGACATTCACAAGCTTGCTGCACGTGCAGTCGTCTATTTATACTTAACTCGAAGAAATGGTCGGTCATTCGTTTCTCTCGAGCTAGTATCTCAATTCAATTCAAATAATTACACCGTGCACGGTCCCTTTCTCTCGTCTGCAACAACTATTCGGGACCTTGGTGTAATCTTCTCGATTGATCTATCGTTCGCTTCTCACATCATCAAGGTTGCCACTAACAGTAGTGCGCTCCAGCTTCTTGGTTACATTACACAGAGCGTGTAAGTTTTTTTTAAGGACGTCAACACCGTTAGATCGTATCGTGTATCGTGCGTTGGTTAAGCCTCGCTCAGAACTACTGTTCTATCATCTGGTCATCTTACCATTCTCGTCACATTATCAATTTAGAACGTGTACAGCGTATAGATTTTTATGCCTAGCCACGTGTTTTCAGCTGCTGTCACGCGTCTCTAACGTTGATTACGATTACTCCGGCCTTTGTTAAACGTCTGTTGCGTCTGAATCTCTCGAACGTAGACGCGAGATGCTCGATCTTACATTCCCTCACAAATCACTAAACGGCATTGTAAATAGCTTTCTTATCTTATCTTAGCTTATGGAATCTTAGCTCGCCTTAAAACTCGCGTGCTACGGGACCCTCGATCAGGCATCGCTTATTCCTTCACGCTCGCTCCTCTTAGCGATGTCCCATAAAAGCGGGTCGCTTTGGGCCCACTTGCTATACTCCCTCGTTTTCGTAGCACTTTCGTGCGTAGTTTTCACAAGTGCTTACATAATCCAATATTTTCAATTCTAATAATGTCTTTTCTCTTCAGAAATAAAGGTATATAGAGACAGACGTCGACGCTTGTTTTACTTTATTTCTCAGTAAATCATTTATATATATATGAATACATACATGAGCGAATAAATAGCAGGATATAAATAAACCGCGACTGTTCCGTTTACATTAATATAATTATAATATATTATAATGTAATTAGAGGATAAAAAAGCAAAACATAAATAACAATCGGTTGGAAGTACAATGATTTTTACATGTGCGACGTTGGCAAACATCACGTTCCGGCAAGATAAAACATTTTACGATCGTTAGACAACAATCTCACAGAATTCACCAGCATAAGCGTAATTGTATTAATAGGATAATCGCTAAAGTGATGTCGCCTAGCGATGATCTTTCTATAACTTGAGGCGTGATGTAATTTGTTTACATTCGTTTCTTTCCAATTTCTCTATCTCTCTCTAGACACATATACCGAACAACTTATTATCCGTTTAAATAAATTAATAAATCTTCGAACTTGTACGTCAAAGCTGTTCGAACCGATCTTCTGAGATTGCCCGATCTTCTCGCAGACCTCGCGAGATCGAACGATCGGACGATGATTTTAGAAGCGCTATCGCGTCCGTGGTCGATCGGACGAGGACGAAGCGGGTCGCAGCCTCCGTAATGGACGCGCCACGGGTTTCTCGTGGCCGAGGAAAGGAAGTCGAGGATAGGCGGAGTTGGCTCGGGCCAATCGTCGAGATGCGCGCCGCCCACGTGTCAGCGGTTCCTCCCTGCAGACTCTGTGCCTCTCGTGACACCGTGCACTCCCCAGGTTCCGATGATTTCCCATAGCGACCCTTCGCTGCGAATCCTACGAAAAGCCGAAACGATCGAAATCGCACGCCGGTCGGCGAAAATCCGCGATCCTTCGAACGGAAGCAGAGTTCGGAGACACGACGACGACGGGGATTAGCAGCATACAGAAACCATGGAATTAATGTTTAATCCTCGTCGTGTAACGCTTAAAAATCTCCACCGTTCCCATCGAAATCGTTTTATTTCGACGCCTTGTGTCGTTGGAAAAAGAAATAGAAATACAGGCAGATTCGCTTGGATGGGTGCAGCCGCGTGAACAAAATCATCGCGTCTCCCCTTTCGATCGATTTCGAATGATTCGCGCATTTCGCAGAGCACGGAGATTTAAGGGTGCGTGGAACACAGGTAACGCGTTTGCTTTTCTGGTGATATTTTTCAGGAGGTTACAATCATCTACGCAGTCCCGTGTGCCAAGACGAGAATCAGAGGGATGAAACCTCGCCGCCACCTCACAGCCATAACGCTCAAGCGCCCAACTCTCATTCCAGTACTCCGAACAGCAACAACAACAATAATAATAACAATAACGCGAACAACGCGTACATACATCTACGGAACTTGAACCAGCTGAAGACGGAGTGTAAGTAGCGAAAAATGGAACGAATGTTTCGTGGTTTTATCGATTTTTCAAAAGAGGATGGTAGAATTTGAATGTGGTTGGTGATTGTCGAGCAGCGAATTACGGCAACCACCATATAACGGAGCACCTGCAAGGGGGTGGAGCAGGCTTGACGAGCGGCAACGATCTCACGGGTACAGGGACTAACGAGAGTGACTTAAGGGTTAGTCAAACGGCGACGGAGAGCTACATGACTCCGGCACATTATTCCGGGTACGATGAGGCGTCCGAGTATCACAGTCTGCCGCAGGATCACCAACCGCCGCATCCTTTCAACCTGGATGGCTCGCCGGAATTTTACAGCGCCAGTGGAATTCAAATCGAGCCGAAGTATCAGCCATCGCCGTTTAAAAATTATCCTCGAGGTAATGTCAATGGTTTAAGAAACTTCAAGCTGCTGTTCTCCGATCTATATTATCTGGAATTTACGTTCAATATAAATGTTATCGAATTGATCAGTATCCTTAGACGTTGTTCAGATGCTTTTGCTTTTGGTCATTAAAATATTTCCATATATTTGCTTCTTGCCTTTTTCGTATTTTTTATTTCTTTCTGCTTCGTGAATACGTTGTTTACGAACAGGATATTCGAAGGAAAGATATCTGAAGAGATACAAATATATAGATATAAAAAAGTACGAAGGAAAAGGAACAGAAGCAGAAATAGGAAGGAGAATAGTAGAGTTTAATGATACTTGAGCGATCGTTCGACGATTATAATCGCTGATTTGCAACCTAGGTCGCTACCACGAAGGATACAGCGAGAGCGGTGGTTACGGACAATACGACGCTACGCCATTCCAAACGGTTCCAGGAAGCGGAAGCGGAGGAGGAGGTGGCGGCGTTGGCGGTGATCAATGGGGAGTTGGCCCTCTCGAACACCTGTCTCATCATCCGGCATTCCTAGCTGGTCTTGGTCCAAGAGATTCTTCCAATCCACATCATCCCTCGTCTATTGGAAATAATGCTGATCAGAAACCTCTGTTGCAGAGCGCGATGATCCCCGGTTATACAAGTAATTAATCGCTGGCGAGTTAGAATATGATTGGTCCAAGTTGTTAGAAAAAGTTTGTTCTAAGGAAGGGCTACTTTCTAATGTTAACAGGCACTGGACCCTGCTTTACCGGTTCCGGTCCCATTCAACTCTGGCAATTTCTGTTAGAGCTGTTAACAGACAAATCGTGTCAAGGCTTTATCTCGTGGACCGGCGATGGCTGGGAGTTCAAGTTGACGGATCCGGACGAAGTGGCACGTCGTTGGGGCATCCGTAAAAACAAGCCTAAAATGAACTACGAGAAACTGAGCCGTGGTCTCCGTTATTATTACGACAAGAATATTATACATAAAACAGCTGGCAAACGATACGTTTACCGCTTTGTCTGTGACTTACAGAGTCTCTTAGGGTAAGTATGCAGCACACACGATGCTCCGATCTTCCGGTTCTCTTGAGAGTAATCGACGATAATCGGTTAAGGTGATCATGTTTTATAGAATCATTGTTCGTTTGTAGGTACAGTCCGGAAGAACTGCACGCAATGGTCGAGCTGAAGCCAGAAAAGAAGGAAGAAGACTGAGTTTCTGTTATCAGACGTGTTTAAGGACTGTGTCGTTTTACTAATTGAAAAGAAAGAACAAAAAAAAAAAAAAAGAAAGAGAGGGAAGAAAGAGGAATCCGAGTGATTCCTTGGTACCGAGATGGAATAAAGTTCAAACTGACAATGTAACGAACAATGTGAAACGAACAAACGAAACGAAGGAACGAGTAACTGGTGTATTGATAAACGAAAGAATTCTTCTAATGAATGGAAGACAAAACCAATTGATGTCTTCTAAAGTTCAGATACATGGTAAAATCGAATCGGTCGTATGTACCAAAGACAGGGTCTGCATACCATTGGTGCCTAAAGTTAATGAAAATTGTGAATTTGTTTCTAAGTGATTAATTTGCCAAGCCAGATTTTAGAAGATATTTATAGGAAATAACTCAACAATTTATACATATTATATATATATTATACATATAAATATATATATATAAATATATATAAATATATATATATATATTTTTAATGTTACATGATTTCTAAGCACTACGTCGAGCACACACGATGCGTCTAAATTATTTATGTCTCATCATTTTAAACATGCGTGTTACATCTCGTTGATAGATAACACCATATGTGATTGTTATTACTATAATTTTACTACAATAAAGCCATTATACCATTATTATAGACGGCGAGCTTGAATTCGACGTTTAAATGCTTTTCTACGTGTAGATTATTACTAAGTTGTAGTATTAAAAGTACTGTGTTTCCGAGCTCGCTTGGCTGCAACAACTGCAAAACAAACTTCCTTTTATACTATTACCGATCTTTCTTTTTTCCTCTTCACTTCCTCGATGTTTAACGTGCGACCAGTCCCAGATGAATAACGTTGGAGGACTATAATTAACAGCGTTTCAGGTGCGAAGAAAGTATGCTGTTAATTTCGCTACAAGTTGTATGTTTGAACGCGTTTCCTTTTCTAACGAAATCATTTCGTTTCGTTGATCTCCATATTTTTCTAACGATTAAAAGAAATGATCATTTTCTTTTTTTTTTAGAGGAAGGGGTGACGTGCAACCAGTATTGAACATCATAGGCCCGTAAAATAGTATTTGCAATAGAAGATGATATTGTTTCCTGGCACTTAATTTTAAAGATTATCGACTACTGAAATTTTATATATGTTTCTTTTGTTTCGTTTAATAGCTCGAATATCATCGAATATCGAGAATAACTGTTAGAATTAAAATGAGCATACATCACTTTTCTATTTCAAATGCCGTTTTATTTGTAATAAGTTGTACGCGTAAAGATAATGACGTCTGCTATCCGAAGAAAGTTTTTCGTTAAATCTTCCAAATTCATCAGAAACCTGTACCACTATCGTTTTGCGGATCATAGCAATAATTAAAATATCGACCTTCTTAAGTGATACTTTATCATTTGCATTGTATATAATGTGTACACGTGTGGAACACTCGATAACGCGTGTATAGACGGAATTCGACGATAATGTTGCGACTAGTTTGCGTTATTCTCACCGTATTTCGATAAGCGTTTTCTACGTTGTAAAAATGTTGTTCTGTTGGACGTAATTAATTATTGTAACAATATCGATTGTATTGATATGTATGACAACGGATAAAAAAGAACGAGGAAGTTTCTTGAACGCGTTACATATCTATAAGCGTATGTAACATTACGTATTTTATATAAATTAAGTTTCTTTAATTGTGTTTGTTAAATGTTCGGATCAAGAGAGAAAGGGCGAGCGAGAGGGAGAGAGAGAAAGAGACGAAGATGAAACGAAAACTATGGTTAAAAGATATTTGATAACGAAGATTATAAAAGAAAGACTCGTAGATCGACGACGATTAATGACGATTCAAGAAGAAATTAAGTTAATCGCGAGATAAAAGATCTTGACATATCCGTCACGATTGTTAAGTTTTCTATATGTAACGGAATAATTTAGACACTTTTATAGATTATCGACATATGTGATTAACAGTATACCAATTTTGAAAAGTAACTCACGGATAAGTATCGAATAAAATTAACGGAATCGTTATAATTGTGTAATTTCGAATACACTGTAAAAATTTGATGAAGGAACACTTATGAAATGATTTATAAATCCCTCCTTCTCTGCACAGGACTAGACATTCGTAAATTAAGTTTGAATATTTTTAGTCGAATAAAGGAAAAAACGAAAATTATGTAAAGCTCTACTACATATATGTGTATAAAGCATTCGATCATCGTTTCCGACAACTATGTGAAGTTACGACAGCGACATGTGAAAATTTTTCAGTAGTTGCAATAAAATAAAGAAATTTTTATAAATATATTGAACAAAGGGACAATTTCATTTAACGTCATATTCAATAATTATTACTACAGAATATAAGTATAATGATATCGACATCAGTAGACTTACAAAATTTCGAGTAGATTTTCAATAAATCGTCCAAGAATCTAGAATAATAATAAATCTATTTATTTATCAAATATGGTATTTATCAAAAGCTGTGTGTATAGTCATTTCTAAAATTTGTATACGTGTCATCGACAGGAAAGTAATTTTTATTTAAATGGAAGGCAATCATCACTCTATTGGCATTAAAGGAATTTTTCAGAAAATTCAAAGATCAAAATTTCGTTGGTTACCGATTGCCGATAAACATTTATAATGGAATTCTGTCGGCAACTATTCCTTTCTTATCGACTGCGACCCTCTTCCTTATCGGTCACTGTACGCATGCGTAGATATTATTCGGATGCTAAAATTGGGCGCATTTCAAAATTTCTAAACACGCGCGTACGTTACGAACATCTTCTTTAACTTGCATATAGTAAAGGTAATAATAGCATTTAGTATTATCATAGTAATACGCATAATTTGCAACTCAATGGAAGAAAAGAAGATTAGAATTGTTGAGTGGTCTAATGCGTAGAATAGTTTTTTTAAGAACGAAGGTTTTTTAAAGAACGATGTCGAACTAAGTAAATAGAAGCTATTGATGAATGTTGTATTTTAAACTTCATTTCTTTTCAAAATATTCTATTCTCAGAGATGTTATTCTGAAACATCTTTAAATCCGATAATAAAGTTGTTGGATATTAAGTAACAGATCGTAAGATCGGGTGATTATTATTGATGCTTTTCTTTTGTTGATTGCTAGTAGAGGGAGACAAAGGCGTGCAAAAAACTTCATTGTTGTAGCGTGAACGTGGTTCAGTATTAAAATGGAAGCGTCGATTATTGCTACTACTAATGTGACGAATATTGCAGATTGTGTGTTAGAATTGGTATATTACTATTTAAACAAATATAAAGTATCACTGTCTTTTGTTTTTGGCATTTTTATAAATCTCCTCAACAGGTGTCAAATTCTTTATCTGCCAACGCTACAGCAATTGCAATACGATTTCACATTGAACAACGTAAAATTCAAGTAATAGACAATGGTATAGGAATACCGAAAATACGATTAAATGCGATGGCAGAATACAATAATGAAAATTCTTTGAATTATTCAAATATATACGATTTATGCAGCTGGAGAAAGCATACGATTATTAACATTCGTAGATTGTCTAATGCTATGATAATAACATCTAGATATTATTTGTCACGTAAAACATATATGAAGGTAATCTTCATAATTAAGAATTCATTTGAAGTAGAAAGTAGCAAGTTGTTAATGTTCACAGATTTTCAAAGTAAACTGTGAACCAAGAATTATTAAAATTGAAAGAAGGCCTTCTCAAGGTACTACAGTAAGCATTCATGGATTCCATGAGTTATCTTTAAATAAGTGGAATATAACTTTCATGTATCATTTGATTGGAAACATTGCCATAGCCAATCCTCAGGTAAATGAATGTTTGGTATTTATAGGTATTCCTTGTATTTCAAATTAAGATATATTTTATATTTCCAGACTTCATTCACCATAAGAGATGATCATCAAAAGAAAATTAACATGATAATCACTAAGCCACACAATCCAATATATATTTTTAAGTCATTATATAGTCTAGAAGTGTTACTTCATAAAATATGGTATATAAGATGTATGAAGAAGCCTAATATCAAATACTGTGCATACATTGGATTAGCTGATTCTAAAGATACAGCTTCTCAATATATTTTTTTAAATAATAAACTTGTTCATTGTCCCTTAATCTTAAAAATAATTTCAACTACTTTCATTAATACATTAAAATTCTTCGAAAGGCAACATTATGAACATATACCAAAGAATGAGGCAGTTTTCATTTTATTATTTCTTGTGTGTAATAATTATACTTTTACTATTGAGAATAAGAAGCGAACTTTGATATTTTCTAATATACAAGATTTAATGGAATGTATTAGAAGTAAAATATTACATATTTTTACAAAAGGTATTAAACCTTTATGTGAAGAAGAATTTAGGAAAGGTAATGAAACACGGTTGACTGCAGAAGATTTAGTTACACCTGTTTCACAAACTGATAATCTTAACAAAAACAGTATACAGTTAACTCTTTCTGAATGGTCTAATTGGTCTTATTCTAAGGATTGGAAACAACTAGAAAATGATTCACTAAAATTCTATAAGCATTTTGATTTCCTGCCAGAAAAATTGCATAAATTACTACGTGGAAACACAAAATTGATAAAAACAGACATTTTAAATGAATATAACGGAAGTGTATATTCAATCAAATTGAAATCTGGATTGCAGAGTAAACATCTTTAATCTAATCAGAAAATTATAGTATAAAATTATTTATGATACATTTCCCTATAAGTTCCAGATATATTGCCTCACCAAGAACTTGACATACGTCCATGTAAAACTGTCCAGCGATTCCGTGAATTCACTTTAAATAAGAAAGTTTTGAAACTTATTAAAGTAAATATATAGTTGGAATTACAGTGAGAAAAGTTGAACTACAATTGTTCATGTAATTTCAGGTATTAGGCCAAATAAACAATGAACTGATAGTAGGTTTAATAACCAAAAATAATATGAAGATGCTTTTATTAATGGATCAACATGCAATTCATGAAAGAATTAGATATGAGCATTTGCTTTATGGTAAAGCTTTACAAAAATCTTGTATATAAAAATAAAGTAAAAAAGCTATACTAACATTGATTATGCAACTGATTTTTAGGATATGAATCACAGATAAGAACCCAATTGTTTTCCATCAAATTAAAAGATCCTATAATCATACAACTTCCTGCGAGTAGCTGCAATTTACTCTTATCTAATAATATGATATTAAAAAAGTTTGGTATAACTTTTAGTGTGATAGATAATAACACAGTAATGATACGTGCAGTGCCAGAATGTTTAAGGAAGAACAAATACTATCATGATGAATTAAAACTAAAGTTAAAAGTACAGAATCTTTTAAACGAATTAGTACAAAACTTTTCAAGTTATGATAGCAATTATGCAACCAACATTTTACCATCTACCATTCACAATGCAATTGCAATGGAAGCATGCCATGGTATGTTCTTTCTTTCTTTTTCATTTATAATTTTGTAAACAATTTAATAAACAAAATATACAACATGTAAAGTATAAATAGATAGAGTATATATTTTTCAGCAGAAAATATTAATAGAACAATAATCTCATCCTTTTGTACATTATAACATTATATTTACTACCATCTAATGAAAAGTATTTTAGGAGCTATAAAATTCGGAGATTCACTTTCATTAAAAGAATGTAAGCGGCTTTTGAAATTACTAAACAAGACGAAGATACCTACTCAATGTGCTCATGGACGACCATCCATAATACCTCTATTGGAACTAACAGATTTAGAAAGACGACATATAAAAATCGTTCGGGTAAGTAATACATTTTTCGTATGCTATATATTAAATAAAGGGAAACTCATTTATAGATTCATTCACTTGCAACAATTTAAATTCTGTTCTACATATTTTTATCAAATTTTTCTATTCTTCTCAGTGAAATTGCATAAGTCAGTATTACATTAGCTAACATATAATGTAAAATCTATTAAATGTTATAAAATGCAGATTTTATTTCAACTAAACTAAATGTCAGGATATCCCGAAATTAAAATATCTTTTCCAAAGTAATTGACTCTGCTCACGAAAATCACGAATTCAGTTCCTCCTAAAGAAATTGGGCAAGGGTTGTTAGGCCGAGTAAAGAAGCACATCGTATACAAAGCGAATTCCAATTCCGGTGATGTACCGACAAAAATGGTTGAGACCGGTTGCACTATATCGTTTAGCGATGAACGTATTTTTAAAACTGCTCCTTTCTGTAAAACATAATGCAGTGAACATTAACAATATAAACTGTTTTGATTGTTGGTTTACGAATATTACATATTGTTACTTACATCACCCAGTTTGACTTCCTTCATATATCCAAGATAATTGACCTTCTTCTCTGCTTCTTGCTTCGCGTAATAGATCCAATTATGTAGTCCAATTATATCTGAGTCAAACTGTTCAGCTAGAAACACAGTTTCAAAACCGGAACTCGACGCATCTCCGTCAATTCGTTTGAATTGAGAGAACCATATGCGCTTCATAGTATCCTTAAACTCATATTCATCATCTTGGATGTATCCTTTATCGGCCAAGAATTTCATTATTGATTTCATCACGTCTGTTTCTAGGATCTTATCAAGAAGTTCCGATTCCTCTTTTCGCTCTTCTGACGTAACCGTCTCTTTCGTTTTAACGTTAAGTTCATAGTTATCGTGTAAGGCTATCACGGCTTTCACGGTTGGAATCTCGTAAGCTTCATTATTCACAGTCAGCAACCTGAAATACGTAGAGTATGGAACTATAACACCGGCTTACGATTTATTTTTAACTCTAGGAGTTCAAAGTAAATGGATTCTCACGGTTCAGCAGCGTCGTCGCTGGTGCTATCATCTTTCTTCTGGCCTTGCAAATTGATCGTTATATGCTTAAGAGCACTGTTCTTCTCTTTCTCGAATAAATTTTCCGTTAACTTTTTGATGTCATCATTAGAGGTGACGAATCCCAGAGGATTAGGATTGTTTTGTGCTGAATCTTGAGAGTTTTGATTATTCGGTGATGCATTGGTACCTGCGTTATTCTGTGAAGCTTGAGATGTCTCAGCAGCAGGTTGAGCAGCTGATTGAGCTGGTTGAGGCTGAGCAATCGAACCAGCTGCTGGTTGAGCCGTAGGAGCTGCGGCAGCTGCCGGTTGATCAGAATTTGGAGCCGGGACAATAGCAGTTCCATTATTATAGTAATTATTATAAGTAATTTCGGTGTGGCTGGGAGCAGTTCCGCTACTAGTGCCTCTCGTGCCATAGATTCCTCCTGGTATTAATCGATTCACGGCTGCGTTCACTCCGGCGCTCACACCAGCGAAGACGAACGCTTCTTTTGCTAATTGCCCTATACCAGGTTTCTGTCCTTGCGATAAGAGAATCGTTTGTTGTGGCGTTTGTCCCATGGATGGATTAAAAGACTGTCCATAGCCTGGATTGTAGCCACCATAAGATGGATTTCCAGGATAAGATGCATGTCCTCCTATTCCAGGATTGTAGCCTTGACCAGGTGCTGGATTATAACCATGACCTAGAGAGGGATTGTATCCTTGACCAACTGGATTGTAACCTCCAATTGAAGGGTTGTAACCCCCAACTGATGGATTATGACCTTGTCCAGGTGATAGATTTGAGTTGGGGTTGGTATGATAAGGATTGCTGGCTGGTTGACTAGGATATCCACCTAGAAATCATTGCCCATTAAATATTTTAGTCTATAAATATTACATTAATAGCCGGTTTAAAAGGATTATCAGATACCTGAAGGATTGTATCCAGATTGGACGTTAGTCGCGCTAGTTTTAGAACTCTGTTCGGATATAGGAGCAGATGGTTTAGGCGCGGTATTGGTTCCACTTGCTGGTTTCTTATCGTTCGCAACGTTCCACCCTACTTTATTAGGAGTGGAGCCTCCTGTACGACAAATAACCAGTAATTTATGATCGTTAAATAGCTAAGTTTACTTATCGATCCTACTGGCAAGTCACCGAGTTAAAAAGAAATTGAATACATGGGCAGTTAATCGAACATGTTGCTGATAATTAATTCCATTGCAAAGCGCAAAGGACGCATAATATATTGTCGAATATTTTCATACGAGAATTACCTTGATTACTTTGCTGGTACGTATTTCGAGAAGTTTGAGATATACGAGGACGAGGTGTTGACCTCGAACGAAATACAGAACTCCCCCAACCACTGCTCCCGGCTCTTCGTCCAGACCATTTTCCATCTCCGATGTCGACTATAAAAATTTACCACAATTTAAGTACGACGCAGTACTTTTGAATGAAAATTCTCGGTAAATTATACACAAATTATATATATATATATATATATATATAGCCTATTGTGTGAACGAATTATCTGTTATCAAATTAACGAAGCATAAAACGAATGAAATCACTGAATAGAATCTTGGCGGAGATTACGTATTCAAACGTACATTATTCTATATGGACAGAGTGCGATGCGATCATCAAAATTTAAAGTATTGCACACAGAAGTTACCATTGGTTTAATAGGATGTACCGCGTTAGAGAGTTTGAAAGAAATATTTCAATTTTGTTCATAACGAGTGCTGCGTGCTCGAGTATATTATTTCATTACGATTCATAATATTCCACCTACCACTTGTTGAGCCTCTCTATTAATCTATGATAAATTATTCTCTATAGTCACTAACAATTTAACAATTCGCTAAATAAAATAATGATATATCGTTAACACGCGAACCTGATTATTTCCATGAAATCTATTTGAATGTCAAGTATTAAACTAATCTCCATGTTCTATAAACTAAATGCTCTTTAAATATATGGTACTATAATTCTTCAGTACTGTTCTTAGGATGCTAATATTTTGTTTCTGTATGTTATTTTAAGATAATTTTACATTTAGTGCTACGATAAAAATTTAAAAGAGCAAATAAAATCTTTGGAATTGATTATGAGGACTCTATTACCGAAGTAGTAGTCGTTTACATAGAAACCACGGCAACCTAACGAATTTCATGGAACCTAATTAAATTTTCGTGACCATATCGGCGGAACAAATTCAACTTTTCGTGGAATTGCTTGAGTGACTCAGTGCCCGCCTCTGTATGGCTGCGACTTTCTAGGAAGAGTTATGATCTTTTGCGACTTGTTTGTAAACTCATCAAATACAGACAAATGAACACATGATACGATGCTGGCATGCATCGGTGTACGCTCAAGCACATTAATTTAGTCTCGGCGAACTTATCGTGAATTGTTTGGTTGCAGCTTCGTAATGCAGTTAAACATGCAATTGAACAGTTCATAGAATGCTCTGTTCTCGAATGTTTTCTCCGTCTTTAGAATTCCTTCAGTTCAGTTATATCGTTTAGAAACTTGAATTCTTAATCGTGTTGACACTGTAGATAGGCAGTAATTTTACAGACGTATAAATTTACATACAAATTTTGTTAAAGAACTTTCACTTGGTCGTTTATAAGTTTAATCTCATAAAATTCCTTGTAATACATTCTAACGTGAATCGTGAAATATTGCATCAAGGTAAAACCCAGTAAATCCATTGCCACATAGTTGAAACGTTCAGTAAAGGAAGTACGATTTCTTTTTGCCGTTTTAAATTGGTTATGCTATTTATAAAGAAACTTGCTTACCAAACACGGAAAAAACGAGACTGGTGCAGATTAGAACTATCTTGATGTTCATGTTTCTTGCTATCTGACTTTTTCGGCTGTTGATTTACAATTCAAAGTCGATAGTACGGTCAAGGATTTCTTCGTAGAATGATCGATGCACTCTGTTTGACGGTTAATCCGTTACTAAAAGACTTCCCGTCAACTGACGCATACTATACTACGTTGAAACTAGTTTGGAATTGCAAAGCGAGTTATACGTTATACGTCGCGGGCTTTCTCCTCTCGCATTGATCTTTGATGCGTTCACAACAAATAGTAGGGATCTAATAGAACAAACTGGTAATGAAGGAGGTTTTTAAAGTAATGACATGTCCCTGACTTCTACCTGCAAGGACGTTGCTCTTCATAAATATTTAATGGCTCTGTTCCTTCCAGCGTCCTTTTACAAAGATTTTATTCAGTGATTAATTGTAATTTTATTTTTCAGGAGAAACCGAATTTTACGGCCTTAAGATTGTATCAAGCCAAAAAATTGAAAAATTAATTGAAAGAATTGTAGAAGGATACAGAAGAAAATAAAATATATTTTTTTATTTTTTACTCATAATAAGTATTTCTTCATATTATTGAGTTCAATATCATTAATAATTTAATATTATAAAATGTTTTCTTTTTGTTAATAACTTTATTGCTGATAATGAATCATCTACATATACAGAACAATGTAGCCTACATTATATTGATCCCTATATATACAATAATTATTACATATAAAATATCTTGTATATTAAAACATTGGAGAAGCGAAATCTATAATTTGAATTCCGAAATAGGTAAATGAATGCGTATAAATGGTGAACTTAGTGGCGCCGAGGGAAACTGGGCAGAGATCATTCGATCTTGCGTAGAAGCATATTGTGTACAAAGCCATCTCCAGCTCAGGTAGAGTACCCACAAATATTGTTGCATTTTGTCTAATGTTTCCATCCTGTTGGAAGTTTAATTTCACCAACGAAGCAGTCTGAAAAAATAATTATATTAAATGGTTAATATAGTATTATTTCAATAAGAATGATTTTTTAATATTTCTTAAATCATTTACACTTCCAAGATCCAATTTATCTACATAGCCCATGTAATCTATGCGTTTCAAAGATTCTTGGTTTTCGAAATAAATCCAATCTTGCACACCAATAATGGTTGTGTCATATTTTTCAGACGCAAACACACGCTCGAATCCACATGTACTTCCGTCGAATACAGTAAACCAAATTCGACGAAGTACGTCTTTTCTTTCGAAATCATCCGGAGCGATAAATCCACGATCAGCTAGCCATTCCATAGCTCTTGACATCTCGTTTGTGTTTAGAAAGATGTCGAGCAAAAGATTCTCTTGTTTCCTTATTTCCGAACTGCGATTCAATTTTTTACGAGAATCATACTCGTAACTATCGTATAGAGTTCGTATTACATAAATTGATGGATACTCTAATAATTCTGGATCTACTTCGAATAATCTAAAAAAAGAGATTGATAAGTGAGAACAATTACTCAATTATTTAAAAGTCGGCAATGATTAGATACACACGGCTTTTTGGCTTCATCCGTTATGTTAGTTGACGTAACTCGAGTCTGTAAATTCATTTTTATGTAGTTGTTCATGTTGCGCGAATTTTTTGCGAACAGCTCTTCTGATATTTTAAAAAGTTCATCGTCCGAGATCGTATAATGAAATGATTTGTTTATATTAGCAGGATTATTAGATCCAGTTGAAGAAGTAATTACATTCTCATTTATGCCTGATCCAAAGACGTGTCTTGTAGTTGAACTTGGAATGTCTGGTATATTTGGACTCGCACTTCCTGATGAAGGGATACTATTTCCTCCTACATTTGAAGTAAATGCTCTATTTGGAAAATTAGGGAGTCCAGTTGGAGAGGTAGGAAGTTCAGTTCCTTGTGATACGTTTGTGGGGTTCATTTTGTTATAGCCGTCAGGTACAGTATTAAAATATTGATTGTTGTAAGTAACATGAGTTGTAGGAGTTGGTGGGGCAGAGTCAGCAGGCTTCGTTTCTACGTAATGAGTATGAGGATTTATTAATCTATTTACTCCCGCGTTAATTGTTGAAAAGACAAGCGCCTCTTTGACCATTTGGCCAAAACCTCGACCAGAATCTTGTTGTCCAGGCATCATTAGAATAGTTTGGCCAGGTACAAATGGCTGTACTGCAGGTTGTGCAAGTACATGCGTTTGCTGTGGATAATTAGAAGGAGAGTGTCCAGGTACATTAAAAGCAGGACCAGAAGGATGTATAGAGTAAGGATTCCCTAATGGCATTGAATTTGCTGGGTGGAATGAAGAGGGATTTGTAGAATAAGGATTCCCTGATGGTATTGGATTTGCTGGGTAATTTGGATGAGAAATAGGATTCGAAGATATATGTATAGGATTAGTAGGATAAGTACCACTAGTTGAATGAGTCTGTGGATACTTGAATCCAATTGGAGGTGGTTGAAAGCCTGGTACAGCTGGTAGAGAATTTGGAACAGGCGATTTATTAGCTTCTGGATAAGCTAGAGAATGTTGTTGAGCTGGTACAGTTGGTTTATTGTCTCTTAAATAAGGATTACTCCAGGTCGGATTTGCTTGGCCTATTGTTGCCTGACCTATAATATTAATATTTTCACATATAGTCTACAAGCTGGTCTATGAGTCAATTTTTTATAGTATTTATGCCTTGAAGTGAGCCCGCAGAAAATCTCATATTAGGTTCTTGGGGCTCAGATAGGTGATAAGATAAATTTTGCTTGCTTTCTGTTACAGCTTTTGGTACAATAAGATTAGTTAATGTAGAGAACGGATATGATGTTCCAGAAGGCATTGTTTGAATTTATTAGAAGACATACATTTTTTAATTCATATTTTATATTTGATATATAAGATGTTTAGTTTAATTGAAAATGATAAAATATGTCACAACAGATTAAAGTTATCAAAAAGATGATTTAGCAAAAGTTGTTTGGTTCAAAGGGGACATCATATAAGACAAAGATAACGTAAACACATGAATACCCTCTCGCGTCTTTCCTTGTCTTTCATACGACAAATTAAAGTTAAAATATCTGCTAAACTAATAATTTCTCAACATAAATAGGTTAATAATGCAAAAAAGATAATTCGCACCATATAATATCCCTCTTTGAACTAAACAACTTTTGCTAAACCATCTTTTTGATAACTTTAATTTTTTATGAGATATTCTATCATTTTCAGTTAAATGAAACAGTCTAAATATTACTTAATACATAAAATAATACTTACCTGGTCGTGTAGCTCCTCCACCCTCAGCTTTTAAGAAATCGGTATTAATATTTTTATTTTGTTGAATTGGTCCTAAAATTATGATCAATAACTGTATTAACTAAACTATAGTATATAACATATTTAAATAATATAACACATTAAATTACCAGCAGAATTTCCTGTGGAATGTGAAGGTTTGCTATTAGATACTCCATAGTCATGAACTCTTTGATTAGACTTTGCTCTATTTGATGTTCCACCATATGGGAATCTATATGATGTTCCATGTGATGTTCCACGTGATCTTCCATTTGTTGATCCATGAAATGATCCTTTACCGAAACTTATTTTACTGCCAAATTTATATTTTGCGCTAGTACCATCTATAAAAAGTGTATATATATAACAAATTAGTAATAAAAATATTGTGTAAAAAATAATCTGACTATACTTACAGATTACAAAAAACACGCAAATAAATATAAAAAAATACGTCTTGAATTTCATTATTACAGTTGTTATACTAGTGTACTGTTAATAGTAAACTGATATCGTCGATACGTTTGATGGATATATATATATATTCTGGACATATTTATCAAACTTCTTTTCCTAGTAAATGCATTACGTCTTGCAATATTATCTACAGGCTTTCCTTAAGATCATACTACATAATAAGGGGTCATTGCTAATGACCTCAGAAAGATATGGACATCTCTGGTAGTGAGAACAACATTTCTTAACAAGTTTTTATTTGATCTCATTAACAACCTCCACCAGAAAATACATATTTTTTATAGAAACATTAAATTATAAAACAAGTTTTGTAAACTCTTTTGTACTTTAAACTTAGTAGTGTAATATACTAATAAAAAAGTTTTGTGTTAGAAAACAATTCATGTTGATCGTTATATTACATGTAGAGACGACGAACCTTTTCCCCGCCACAGATTGAACAAACTACTCTTTTATTCAGAGTCCGACCCTTCACCGCATATAATATTCAGAATTAGAAAAATATGTACAAAACTACAGAATCTTAGTAACTTATACTGTGTAAATTTGTAGAGTATAAGAGTTAAATGGATATGGGTGGAATCGCTTTTACATGGCTCTGCAAGGCAAGAGCTATATGCAGTGTGAGAACCAGTGCATTGTCTCTGTTATATAACATATTTTTTCTAAAATATTAAAATATTGAAATTGTGGTATTAACACAGTCTCTCAAATTTATAGAAATACTGAGATTATTTTTCATTATTTTGAAACATTATTGTCTTTTTATAAAAGACATAGCTTCAATAGCTTCAAAGGATTATCTTAATCGTTTATCCTTCTTTTTTAATATATCTATCCAAAATTGCTTCACTAGGATAATCTGGAACTGATAATTGGCGGAATGCTTCATCATCCACAAAGCAAATTTCATGATGATCCTAAAAATAATCACAATTATTACTGTGCATGTATTTTATTTAAAAATAAAGTATTTTAAATGCACTTACTGGGTCAGCAAGGATAATAACTCTTACAGAAGCTTTTCCTGGAGTATCTAAAGTGAGTAAATCAGTCAATATCTTATGTTTACTATCTTTTATTCTCTTTTGAATTTCTGGTTGTTCTGCATGAGGAACTGAGAATGCTATGCGTCCATAAGCTGCAGCGTGATCAATTGCAGTACCTAATCAAACAAGATGTGCTTAATCATTACAGCAATCTGTATTATCAAAGTATTACACAACATTATGAAATCATTACCAATATCTTTAAATTCAATCTTTGCCTGATCTTCACTGTATCCTAATAATACGCTGTTTTCAGTTTGATCAAATACTTTCAAGTCTAGAATATCTTTCCAATAAGCAATAGTTTTTTCAAGGTTTGAACTGGACAAAGTTAATTTTTCTACAGGATCTATTGGAGAATTAGTCTTTTACTTAGATGTAATCTAAGAAATATATGTATATATTAGGATTAAAATAGTTCTATATTAATACCTTTATCTAAAGGTTGTGGTTCATCAATAACATAATACTTGTAACCACCAGGTGCTTGTAAAACAAACTTCCCATTTTCTTTTTGCACTGGCCATCCACCTGCTCGTGCTCTTTGAAGTGCTTCCCTAGACCGGATTGTTATCCCACCAAAATCATTTCCCATTTTGTATTCTTTGATCCCATAATTATAAGTTAACTCTATAACAAAATGAGTATCTTCTGTTCCATATCCTATCATGGTTTTGCTCCATCTATTCCCATATGGTCTACATAGTAAACGTAAGATATTTCATCATAACAATTCGCACAAAATTACAATATATTATGATTGATGATAATATATTAGACAAAGAGTAAATACAAGTATGTACGTGACTAAAGTTAATTGCGTACCCATTGCAAGCCGCTTCACAGCCTTCGGCAAATTCCTCGTGCCGTAACACCTGTAAAAAAACAACTTCCGTAAATCCAGACATCAATTCGAATTATTAAACTACTAACCTTCATCCCAAGAATTTCCCGGTAAAATCTGCAAGTTATTTTTCTATCTGGTATTTTAAATACAAAATGAAGCGCCCGTCCGGTGACCATTTTTAACAAATCTATTTTTGCAATCGTTACACAAAGAAATACACTTTCAATTCTTTGGCGGATAAAACGGGAGTCGTATATACTACTACTATACTGATTACGCACACTGATCTCTTCTGAAGAAAAACTGTTGCCTTAATACCTCTGCGGTTCTCTGTAATGACTAATCATTAAGAATTGAATTAACGTTATATATGATACAAAGTATTCATTCTAGGCAATTATTTTTACTTACATCTTGAACTATATGTATTACTGTTGACGTGTCTTATAAACGATATCTTGTTATCAGTATCTAGAAAATATAAAAATATTTTTATCTATTTGGCTTATTTATACTGAATTATCTAATAAGAATTTTCGTAACAAAGGTGGCGCTAACAAAAATTTAATACAATTCAGACGGTGATTCAGATTCACTATCAACGTCAAATCGATATATGTATGGTAGCCATAACAGTAGCAGACGATATATTAGATAATGTCAAAATACACATACGATCTACGCTACTTATCAAATTGAAAACTATTGATCGTTTTTTTTAAATTAAAACATTATACAGTATTATACATTAGAGAAGACTTATAGATAGATATGGTAGAAAACCTTGCAGCAAAATTATGTTTACTTCTGTCGGAAAAAGCACATTCAGGTAATTGTGATAATATATAATTTTTAAATAATGATGCAACTATTTTATTTATAAGATTTTAGAGAAATTGTGTATAAAACTAAGGTTACAGGTTATAATGTAAATGTTTGTTACATCTTTTTTTTTTTTTTACGTGAAGGAAATCCGCACGGACACCAGGTCGCTTCTGGGGGGAAGCGGCAGCATATATAACACAAAATAAAATGTGTCTGTAAAATGAAAATTTGATTTTTAGCCGAACAATGGAAATTACTGGGTCAAGAGAAGGATGGTTCCTTATTAGTTGGATGGACAGAGGAAACTGTAAAGGACAATGTAAACATATCATATACAGTTGTAGGCCACTACGACCGGATTAATGATAACTTACAGGTATGTTAATCTATATACAATACTAAGAATACAAGCATTTTTATATAAAATATATATAGTGTAAATAAAATGCAACATGATGCAGGTATTGCACCAATTCACAGAGGTATTAAATATTGTACAAGCAACAATAAATCAAAGTCGTACTGTTTTTGGATATATAATAAAACAAAAAGTTTCTGTAGAGACAAGGGTAAATTCAGAGTCTACAGAAGACAAAGATCAGAGTATACCAACTGAAATTGAAATGTATGAAGCATTTATTGTTGAATTAAAAGGACGAGAAGTAAATATACACAGTTTGGATGCAAAGAAATCTAAACAAGTGAGAATTCAATTTTTATATAAAGAAAAAGAACATGGACAATGGGATAAATTTTTGTTATTAATTCATCAAGAATGTAAGAATTGTGTAATATATAGATTACACTTATATTTGTTAAGAATTACTAAATTTAATCGTTTAATGGTATAGGTATTATGATATACACTGTAATCTTTGATACATCTGTATCAAATGTTTATTCAATACAAGAATTAAAATCTGAACCATTAGTTAAAGCATTTATTTGGGCTCAATGGGACATGGTAAATCAGGTTTTATATCATATACACCATAAAAAAATTCCAATAAGTTTAGTTTCTGAAGATGAAGAGGAAAAAGAAAATAAAACAGAAAGAACTAATCCAACACTTAGTGGACTTCAATTTCATGATGAATTGCCGCATGAAACAGTGGTAAGTAATCAATTACAGTTTAATAATAATTTCCGCATATTTCAAACAATTTATTTTTTCGTCCCCAGCTAAATATACCACTAAATTTACCTCAATTATCAACTTCTTCCAACTGTGGGACATATGAGGATGATGTTATACCTTTAAGGGTTCACGATTGTTCTTTAGATCTTATTGTAGTTTCTGACCCTAAAGGAATGGTCTGTGTTTGCCATCATTACTTATATCGTCCAGTAAAACCACAGCAGCATGTACTTAATTCATTGAATGAATCTAATACAGTACACTTTGCATATTCTGTAACACTTCTTCATCGCAGCTGTGTGATTCATTGTGTTATACCAGGCATACCATGGTCTCATGCTAAACTTATACGACCGACATTCGCAATATATGAACATCATCACATGATTGTTCTTGTACCAGGTCTATTTACTCATGTTCTCGAAATTGGAACAAATCATGAACCATGTTGCCACATATTATGTGGTCCTTTAATTTCCCTTCCATCTCGTTCTTCTTATTTGGTACCATTGCTTGAGTTAGAAACTAATACCAAAGGAAGCAAAAAAAAATATGATACATCTTCCCTAGAAGGAAGCAGTACATCTCAATTTAACATGAACATATTAACAATAGACTTGCCAACACTGGATTTAGTACAATTAACAATCTCATCCGACTTTCTTACTGAAGTATTTCGTAAAGAAAATTCGATAGAAGTACGCTTGGGTATATTGCATTACTTTCTTTGTCATAGAAATGATCTGGATATTATTTCAGAATTAGTATGTGCGATTGCAGAGAAACCTAGATCATTGGAAATTGTACGGTACATGCAAGAAATTCTCATTGGTGGTTCATATGCTTTAGTACAAAAAAATTTATTAGCAGATGCTATACCTTTATTGGCTTTGTTGCCTGTTACGACTATGGAAGAGTACATAAGTTTTGAGATTAAAGTGAACGACTTAAGTATAACATTGAGTCATGAAAAACTATGGAATACATCTGTAATGTTACTATCACCACAACAAAGGTTGATTCCTTACCGCAGTGACTTGTGGACTCGATTGTGGGATCAACTTAGTAAAAATAACGGAGATAAAACAAGATTTAAGCCGAGTAAAATCGCAGAAAAATTATTAGTTTCTTTAGCATGTTATCAACCTGAAGCATTATCCAGATCCAGTACACCAATGTCTCCAAGTGGAGGGTAACATTTTAAACAAGTCTTTGTTTAACCCATTTAATTATATGAATGTTTATGAATAACTTGCACATCTCTTTAAATAAATTTATATTTTAATTTCAGCAATTCTCTTATATTTGTAGTAGCACAATATTTTTGATAAAAATTAATTTGTATAAATGATATTGCAGATTAGTTGTGGCTACAGTGTCGCTTGGAGATTTATCAAGTGGTCGTAGTAATAAACTCATGGACTCAGGTTTGCTATTTAATGAAACAGAAAGTTGTACTGCTTCTAAGCAGGAACATATTGTATCTGTAAATTTACGAGAATTATCCATGTATTTATTAAAACATGGTACCCAGACATCAATAACGCATCTTAAGGGATCGTGTACTCCATTACACGTTCACGCAATGGCAACTAGACATGTAGCTGCGCAATTAGAAACATCACGGGCTCTTTGTCAAATGTTATGTCGAGCGGCTAGCGTCGATCCACGAATTGAACAAGAGCGCGGTTTTATTCTTGTGTAAGTAAATCATTCGTGAATAATTATGCATATATTGCAACAAAATTTAAATTAAGATATCATTTTAGCGATCAATTAGACGAAATAAGACGATGGTTATTGTTCGTATTATTGGAGCGCTATAGGCGCGCAATAGAAAGTATAGCATTCCCAGCACCACAAGGATTTACATCGTTTTTTACTTATCTTGGATATAGAACCCTAAAATATTCGATGTTTTTACAATATGTACAACGATCAGTATTTGAATTACAAGTCGATGTCAGCAAAATTATTATGGCTGGTATATTCTTTAAATCAAAAATTTATTTTTATTTTAATTTTTAATATTTCTGTAATTTTCATTTAATATCTCTTACAGATATTAGTGATACAAAAGAAAATGCCATTCGTAAATTAACTTTATTGTCTTTATTACCAAGATCACGAGCAAAAAGACTTTTAAATCAATGGTTACATCCTGTAAGCTTTATGTTCAGAGCTCGTGAACACGCTGCAAATATTTTATCTGGTGAGATATGCCAAAACCGTGGTAGAATATTGCAATACAGAAATCATCATAATGGTAAGGATACATAATTAACAAAAACTCAAATATTTCCAGCTATCTTTTTATTAAATAAATTATATACAGGTTTAGCAGCATTTCCTTCAGCAGATCGTTTATCTCCGTTGGACACATTTCTTGATCTTCTTACAGCAAAAGGTACGAACCAAATATATTATTATCCCACAAATCTTATTCCAATTATTAATTAATTATTAATTAATTATATTTTACAGCTAGTCTAGCTGAGTTAGATTTTGGCCTGCTTATAGAAGCTACAGTAACATCTACAGAAGATTTTTTATAGGTAAATGTATTCTAATTTCCTAGAATCAGTTATAATAGAAAGTGTAGTGCAAATAGTCATCCGATCGTGCAAAGTGCCATTAATATCTTCCAAAATATTTAGTATTTATGAACATGTAATTTTAACCTTATTTTATAAATTCTCATGCATTTCTTATCGAAAATTCTATACAGGGTAGAGATTTTAAATAGAATAATCAGATAATACACTTTAAATACATACATAATTTAACTAATGCTCATGTTTCTATTTGCATTATGTTAAAGTTGGATAAATTAACAATTAATTCTTATAACTATTTTAAAAATGTTTTATATTTTAAAATTAATGTTTATTCCACTCAAGTTTATAAACTGGTTACTTTATAATGTTACAATTGCATAAGTGCTGCAAAAATTATATCTTTGTTTTCTGTATACATCATGACCCAGTTTTCTTCCACAAAACTTTGTCAGCTTGTTCTACAATCAAAATTAAGAAAAAGAATGATGTATGAATATAGGCTCTTAAATGCTTTATTAAAAAGTTATGACAAAAATATGAAATGATAACAGACTAATATTTCTATGATACAGTATAAGAACACATTGTCGATATCTGTCTGATATTACACAAATGTTTACACATATTGTAATATTTACTTGCTAAGATCAGTGAGTTGGTTAACCTCAATAGATCTTTGCTTGTGAGAAATTGTGAGAGAAAAAGTTTATTATTAACGTTTATTATAAAGTTTATTATAAACACAAATTAGTATGTGTTAGGAGTTAATGCAATGAATTTATGACATATTTGCTGTAATTAAGCAAAATGATCAAGAAATTGTACTATAGTAAACTCTATTTTCCATAGATGCCACTTCTGCATACATAATAACAGACAACATATTTAAAATGGAATTATAATGTGAACTCTGTTGTCATTTCATAATTTTGTTATAACTGCTTAATAAAGCATTTAAAAGCCTATGTTTACATAACATTTTTTTCTTATTCTTGCCTATAGACTATGTAGGTAAAGTTTTGCAGAAAAAATCTGAGCATCCTGTATATTATTAGTTGAATTTTTGTTACTAAGTTACTATAATTTTATATTTATGTGATTAATCAGTTAATCAAAAGCATGTGTGTGATTTTCTTTTATAATTACATTAGTTTATCAGTATGTGTCACAGTGTGCTATACATATACAGAATGTTCTTGAAGTCATGGTACAATCAGGAAGGAGATGATTCTTTATGTAAAAGTAAGTTGAAAGTATAGATTTCTAGGTCCTGTATCTCACATCTCACATCCTATATAATGTATCCCGCAATAGATAACACTATTTTTCATACCTAATACCTCATAACATACATACTACTACATTTCTATTCCACTTTCCACATTATTTAAGTATGTAATCTATATACTATAATATATCCAACATCTATCCAGTATTTCAAGCACAGCTTATCCCTACTCCTAATTCACTTAATTCACATCCCAAGTCACATCATTGGGGTCATCTTCTTTCTGATTGTATCATGATTTTAAAAATACCCTATTTGCATCATCCAACAGTTTTTGAATTGTTGTAGTGTGAATTAAGTTACAAAAAGGATCATTTATGAAAAAATTGTAATCTGCGTAAATTTTTCGTGCGTATTGTGAGAAGTAGTAGAAAATTACATATCAGAAGATATGTACAAACATACAACAGTATTAATAATTTTTATGTAAAAGTGAATATGAATATTTAAAAAAAGATTTTGTGTTTTAATATTTACCTATCTTAATATATACTTAATTTTCTCCAAATATTACATTAAAGATAAAAGGTAAACAAATTTCTTATTTTGAATTTATTTCCTACGCTTGCATCAGAGATGAGTAAAGAGATCACCGATACAATGTTAAAAAAGTTAGCCAAAATATACGCACTAAAAATAAGAGATTCTAATGACAAACGTCCGAACTGTACGCACATTTCTTCTCCGGTGCTCTTGGCAGGAGAAACGTACGTATACACGAGAGGGGAAATGTTCATTCGTATCGGTGCAGCGCGGAGATAAGTAAAGGTTAGGGGGCTAAAAAACATAAAAATGCTTTAAAGCTTTTATTAAATATCAGAAATGAATTGCCTTTTTTGGAATTGATTACAGAAAAATCACTTTGGACTTAAACTTATAGTAATTGGAAATGATTTAAGAATTGTACGTATTGGAAGGATTTTAAATGATTAAACGCTTTGTTCATTTGCAAAATAAGATTGTTTTATTCAAATAAACTTATAAATTTAATAACTGTACGATTTTACAATGAGTTCTGAGTTACAATAATTGTCTGTATAATAATTTGTGTAATTGCATAGTTTTATAATAATTTGATTTCGTTGCTCGACTTACGTAATTAAATCAACCCTTCTCATGCGAAAATGACGGTCAAAAACTTTAAGTGCTCGTAGTACGGTGCAGTAGTTTTATCATTTGTTTTTGAATCGCCTACTTTCGGCCAACTCAGGTATAGCCAGATACAAATCCACATATTCCTTCTTATCGCGCATAAAATGTTTAGTAGAGATATGCGTATAGTTCATGTTCAGTAGCTATCGGTCTACTTATCTCTGCTTGCATTAAAAAATTATCTTGTATTTTTATCTTTCACGCTTTTGTGAATGGTATTTAGCAGTGTTTACAAATTATCTTAAAAATATGTTTTTAATAAAAACCAGCTTATCATATTTTAAGCTTATTCAACAGCTAAATCTAGGCTCCAACAGAAACGGCCAATAGTATTTAACAAACATTACCAACATGTGGCGTTATAATCTTAAATGAAAAGCGGACATGTCCCTGCATTAAAATATTTCCCCCTTTCTCTCCACCTGTAACTACTACTAGCAGAATAACATCGTCAGCGGCCAGCCATTGTCGTGACATGTGAAGATTTTTTCGTGAAAGATCAAGATCAAAAACTGGTGAAATTGTTACAGATTGCAGAAATGCATACAATCCCGGAATTGGGTACAAGTGTACCAGCGTTCCTTGCCAAACTTTGGAAGTTGGTCGAAGATTCTGATACTGACGA